>NC_083852.1:17580000-18251250 GCF_029169275.1 Apis cerana
TTCTTTTTGATTTCTCAATCCTTAAAAATTCGAATATTATAATAGAAGCTCTTTATAACAATATTTATGAAAAGATAAATCGGTTTGCATCATAACGTTTTATCCATAATATAATAACGTAAATTAAATCACAACGATCGAAATTTCACTCTCCTGCAATTACCCTTCTCAACGCGACTTTTATTCATACTTAATAATCGCGATTAAACGTAGCCCTATTATTTTTTAGCGAAACTGCCTTGACCGGATGACTCCTTTCATCCCTTTCTCTCTTCTTTCATTCATACCCTTCTCTCTCTCTCTCTCTCTCGCTCATCGCCGAATCGAGCTTACAGAAAAACGCCCGAATTATCTCAATTGGCATTTTTCCACGATCCTTATATACGTTTTCTTCGCGCTATAATATGAATTATCGATCCAACGGATAAAACACGGTCCAATGGACAATTCGCAATCCGCGCAATCGATTCATCCTTTGTATATTTTTCAGGATGCGGAAATAGGCCATAATCCACGATATTTTCGTTCGCGAATCAATTCGCCCTTCTTTAATTCCACTTCGATCCAATAAATCGAGAAACGTTTCGCTCTCCTTTTGATAAAGTAGTAAATTTTAATTCAATTTCTAATTCGTCGCAATGAAATTTAACGAATAATAATCACCGTTTAGTTGGTAATTCGCGAAGGTTATGATTGATCCGTGGATTATGATTGGCGGAGTTGTCAAAGTAATTTTCGAAAAGAGGGATAAATGATCAGACTAGTGAACGATGAGCTTGTACATCCGCAAATCGCATTATCGCACGAGAACTGGAGAGTGCAATTTCCTACTATTTAAAATCAATTGAATTTTTAAGCTGCCATTATTCAACTACACGCGATCCACCATTCGGAACTACGAACGTCCATTTGTCTTATAGATTTACGCGTCTCATTATTGAATAACCTTCTACTCGAATAAATTATCCAACCATTCCTTAATCCGAATCAAACTTTCGCAAACTTGGCTCCTTATTAATTTCAAGTATATGAAAATCCACGAAACTCTTTACGACAAGTACAAGTAACATTAATCTCCATGATCTGAAAAAGAAACAAAAATTAAATTAGCAAAAATCGGATATACACGACTCTTTACGATACGAGAAGCGTTACATCTTAATCTCCATAATCTGGAAAAAGAGAGAGAGAAAGAGAAAAAATTAAATTAGCAAAAATTAGATATACACGATTTCCTCTTTTACTGAAGCTGAAGAATAATTTTTTCCCGTTCACGCGCCAAGGGGATGTCAAAAATCGTAAAATCCTTAATATGCGAATCAGAATCAGGGAGCAATCTCCCGGTGACGTTCCGCCAGACATCCTGCCATATAAAATTTATTCACCTTTGACTCGGCTATCCATCGACCGGGGTCATGAAATATTTATAGCCGCCACGTTATATAAAATATTGAAAGTTAACACGGTAACCGCGATGTGTATTTCTGCGCGGAGCAACCTTCCATTCCTCCTCTTTTTATAGTTCGCGTTGGTCGTAGACCCCGTGCCACCCGGTTTAAGCGTGCGTAAAAGGGATAGTTAACAACGGGAAGACGAAGAGGCGAGGGAGAAAGAGAGGAATGAAAGGGAAAAAAAGAGGAGAGAGAGAGAGAAAAGCAGAGAAGAGACGCGGTCGAATAACAATGCGTGTTTTTCAAGAGATAAAAGCGGTCGATACGGGATCGCGATACTACAATTGATACCGATACAAGAAACGACGAGATGGAAATCGTTTCGAGAGAGCTTTCCCTTCCTCTTCCAACATTTGAATAAAAGATTACTAAATACGCTATTGATCGAGTACTAAAAAAAAAAATTTTGCCCCGCTAAAATATAAAGGAAAAATAGAGGATGGAAAAGGGAAAGAATGGGGAAGAACGAGATTCGAACGGACGATAAAATGGTTGAAGAAGATTTCTGAAGAATGATTTATGAAACTTGAAAATAGTTCCTTATTCTATTTAAATACACGTTGTCTGGAACGATGGAAGCGAGAATGGAAAATGGGAAAAATTGTTCCTCGCGTTACGGTGTGTATCGAAAAAAAAAAAACAAAACAAAACGCGAGAAACTCTTGAAAAAGTCACGATACACATATTTATGTACACGTGTCCATTATTTACATACGCATATCTGTTGCTCCCCTTTCGAAACTTTCTACTACGCTATCCAAATAGATTCAGGTAACGAAAACACACTCGCGATAATCACGATATCCATCGCTAACACGCTCCTTCGTTATCAAAGGCACAGGTGATTCACACCGTGTTTACAGAGAAAACGGCCGTCTACGATATTCACGGCATTTATCCGCGGCGCGGATCAATTATGTATGCGAGGTCATTAAGTTTAGACGGAGCCACGCCTACGGCCGCGTCATTATTAACAAATTTCCCGTGTAACGTTATTCGAATGGAGGAACGCCGTAAAACCGTTCCCGGGCGAAATTTCCGGCAAAAGTTTTCGGTTGAAACGGGCCAGATGCGCGTCCTGTGCATTATGCACGAGCGCGGCGCAGTCGTGGCGCACACCGCAAGGAATTTCGTCATTAAAGTCGGAATGAATTAATACGGCCCGTTACCGGCCGTTGAAAGCGACGGATTGCCTTTGTTACGTATGCGTATATTCCTTCCGTCTCCCCACTTTTTTCCCCTCCTCTTTCCCATTCTCGCGGCTGCGTGCAAATTCGCGCGACGCTTAATTGTTCGCAGTTTAATTGCGCGATTTTCAAGCTATTGTGAATTTTATTGCGAATTAACGGAATATATATATATGTAGGAACGATACGAATAATAGGGAATGAGAATTCGAAAGGTTGTTTTTAATCGAATTATATCGAGAATTCGAGATTTGATTGACAGAATTCTGGATATACATTTGGATAATTTATTTCGAGGTTGTTCTTGCAATATTTCTTTAAGAACTATTAAATGTGAATATAAAAAGAAGAGTAGGGAAATATAAATATGTTGGTAATTGGCGAATGGCAGTAATATTGAACTTTCACTGGTAGGTAAAAGCGACAGCAATATTTGGTATGATATTCGAAAAGCTTATTTGGTCAAACTCCAAGTTACGCTATTACGAATTTCTGATTTATTGACTGAAACGTTCACGTGCAAAATGTTTCGCTCGAGGGTTTCGCAAGGGATGATATTTATATTTACTAAGAGTCGAAAGTTAAAACAAAATTTTATATTGGAAAATTCGAAAAAATTTGGAAAAGAAATATTTACATAATATTACGAGAATCCAGTTGAATCGGGTTCTTTTTTATTATTTTTCAACGAAGTGGAAAAACAATGGTTGCACATTTGTTGTGTAAATACGAGCGGACAAATTGTAGTTTGCGAAAATTCGTTTATAAATAATATTGCATTTATTTGCATCTCCAAAAAAGAAATATCGAAAAATGTTGTTTTTTTTACTTTTTTTTTTGTTTTGGTTATAGAGGATTTAGATCAGTTTCATTATAAACATTTATATAACAAAGGTACAATTTTCGTTTTTGCGTAAAAGAATAATAAATATCTATTCAATAAATAAACAGAATATTTGTATATTTCAAATTTATCACGAATAATCTATTAAAATAATTCGTCAAGTTTATTTTTGCCTTCCATTAATTCATAATTATAATCCTTAATCTTCACTCCTAAAAAAAACCTTTAAAATACCTTTTTAACGTATCTCCGTTTCTCATCCCTCATAAATTATCTTCTAAAAGAAAACTGCATAAGGATTTTCAATCCCTTCAAATATTCACAATCGTAACTTTCAATCTACATCCTGAAAAAGATCTCTAAAACACTTTTCCGGACATCTTCTCTACATCCACGAATCATCTTCCCCTCTCAAAAAAAACTCACAAAAACTTTCAAACCCTATAATCTTCCACCTCAACATTTCACAATCACGTTCTCACAATTTCCTCCACACCTCGAAAACGATCTCTAAAATCTTTCCAAACATCTTCTCACCCTCACAAATCACTTTCCAAAAAAAAAAAAAAAATAGAAAACCACAGACACACCACGATCTCTTACGTCCACAAATCGTAATCCACACCTCGAAAAAATAACTCCAGCTCGCCTCTAAAATACCTTCCCTCCACAAACCATCTTCCGAGAGAATCGCGCGAGAACTTTTTCTAAAACTCGTCGCGGAACAGGCACGTACTTTCGAAGCGTGGAAAACGATTGAGCCAGGAAGCGGGACGAGGAAGAGGCTCGACATTCCCATAGAAAAACTTTTTTACGCTGCCAAGTTTGCCCAAGAGAGGATACAGCTCTCATCGAACCGCGTAAAAAATGATGGCACGATGCTACGAGGAAAGTTGGGCGGGTGTCGCATGCGACCACCGCGTCTAACCGCGTTACCGACCCCGAACGCCGCCCCTTTTTCCATCCATCCCCATCCGGCCGGCCAACTTCTTCGCTTGCAACGCCAATTTCCGCGCGAGCTACCGCCGGAAGAACTTTTTTCCACGCGGCTCTCTCAGTTGTAGTTCATCGGTGCAGCCAACCCCACCCCCGCAGTTTTTCTTCCTCGAGAGGAATTTAAATTAGCATAGAAGGGATTTCTTTGGACGTTAAGCGCCGATTCGACGTTTGGAGGGTCGGGGGAAAAGGAGAGTGGGGAGTTTGGACTAGAAGGAAGGAGATATGGTTGCAACGGAAATGAAAAGATCGTCGAGATTAATTCGTTGTTTGTTCTTTTGGAATGTTACAACTTCTGTCTGGATAGCTTACGATTTCTTTGATTAATTCTGAAGATTAAATATTTCGATGTTTTGAATATTGTTAATTAGAATTTTAATATGGGTGGTGAGAAAAAAAATATTAGACACGATTCAAAGAGATAAATTAAATTTTAATATAACCAAAGTCGCGCGAAGCAGAGATTATATATAATTATATATAAATTCAGAAAATTTGTTTAGTTTTTAAAATAGGATAGAGAAATTGTACTCCCTGATACTTTAAACGTATTGAAATGATCGCGTTCGAAAGTGTATTCGATGCGTCATTTGGTACCATTAACTTCGAATTACTGGTGTATTAAGCGTATGCGATTCGACGTATTCAAAAGGACGTTGTTTTAATCACTATCTATTTTGAATTATTCAACATGGTTAATTAATTCCAATTACCTATTTGTGCACGAGGGAAACGCAATAATTCACCGTGTATCGTTTATTATTGATCGTCATTTATATTATCCCAAGTTTTTAAACGATTATCACCATTCTGTTATATTCGCACAACAACAATGCGAAGACAAACAAAAACACAGTCCAATCTTCTCGATGGTACTTTTTATTAGAATTTCCCGATCCCACGAGCATTGTAATTACATTCATCAACCCTTGTAATAGAATTTTTGAAGAACGTTCAACTAAATTAAATCCCTTTACGAGCACTGCCGCAATTTCCCTTTGTCACTGTAACTTCTGCACTATCGAAACACCATCTCGAATATCTCCTCTAACGAAATTTCGGCCTGAAATTCTATATTAAGCAAACTTTTATCACGTATTTTCTTTAACTACTCTTCGCGATCTCCGAGAGAATTCAATTAGACGAAGATTTGTTCTCTAAACACGCGCCTCTCCTCTTGTTATACGAACGTTCTCATGTGTGTCTTAAATTATTGGAATATCATGGAATCTCTGACTCAATTAGTCTCAAAGATTGATTACGTTTAATTACAACGGTATGTATATATATATGAGGCAATGAAAAAATGATGTAATGTGTGTGTGTGTGTGTGAAATGAAATAAGGAAGGAGGAAAAAATTAACGACGTATTAACTATTTTCAAGCAGATTTCTCTTGGATGATGAATTTTTTTATTAAAAATTTTTTAGATCGAGTTTATTTTAGAACGAGATAATATTGGAACGAAAATTTTAGTGAAATATTCATGCGAATTTTTTAAAAAGAGAATATTAAAATTTCTAGGCAACATTCGTTTCAGATTGAAATAATATTAATAAAAAAAAAATTTTCGTTAGAATTCACGAAAGAATAACGTTAAAATTTTTTTAAACCAAGCGTACTTCGAATTCGCACAACGTTGAAAGAATCGAGCGACTCTTCGAAATTTTTAAAATATAAACAACATTTAAAAGCTATCGTCGCGTTTTCATTTTCAAATTACCCCCGAACCCGAACGCTTAATAATTCCACCAGTCGAAAACTTTCGACTCAGCCTTCCATAAAGCTAAATACCCTTTTCTAACCTCCACCTCCATTCTACCAGAACTAAAACTTGCACATTGAGCAAACAAAGCTGTAACCAACTTCAAAAGAATCTACACACAATTTCCACCTAACCTTACACTCTTGAACCAACTACCAAGAAGACAATCCAACTACTCCTCCTCGAAAAGTCCCAAAAATAAATATACCTTGAAAAACGGGCACGTTATCTTTCATCCCTCGTCTAAACCGAGAACGAGGCAAACGGAACAGGAGGAAAATCTCGTTTCATCTCGTCGATACAATTTCTATTCAACAACGGATAATATCGGGCATTGGACGAATATCTGCGAAACGTTTGAACAAAAGCGCGTTAAAAATTGAAACGATGCGCCCAGTAACCATTACAACCGGGGGTATTATGTTATTTTAACGATTGTTATTCCAAAAGATAAAATCTCCCCAAAGTCGGGGCGCGGAGCGTGGGAGAGCTCGGTTTAACAATGGATATTCAAATTCCCGATAACTGTCGGCCGTTGCACAAATATTTTGCCGCGGGCTGGCGTGGAAAGCCGCGAGAATTATTATGTTTTAAAACAGGGAAGGTGACGATGGCCGACACGCGCGCAGTCAGTCAAGTGAAGGGAGACTAATCGAGGCGAAATTAATCAAATATTTACGTCAATCACGTTTCACGATTTCGCCCCGTAATTCCCGCCAAAATTGCCATTTTTCAAAGATGGTATTCGTATACAATGGAAAAATAAAATTGATTATTTGGGAGGAAAAAAAGAAAATAAAAAAAAAGAATAGAGAGTATATCCGGGAGGAAATACGTAAATCTTGTTTCGATTTAAAAAGCTTATAAATCTGACCGGGTATCCTGTCGGGAAACGAGATCCTCGCCGCAATTTGCGCCGATATTTCACGAGCATCGCGAAAAATTTACATTTGCAACGGGATTCGAGAAGATCGGATCGAATCTCGATACGATCTCCTGTTAAAACTCCTATTCATATCCGGGAAACAGAGATTCGAGCATACGAAACTGTTGTACGAATTCACCGTTAAGATCCTCGAAACAAACATTCCTCCAAGAGTTCCTACCATGAAAAATATATAAGAAATAGAACGCGATGACGCATCGATGGATGCTTGGAAAAATCCATCGTTTCATCTTCGAAAATTCCATCCCCTTCGGTTTATCCACGAGGAACCACCCGCGGCAAACGTTTTAACAGACATAAATATCTTTCTATTGGGAACAATCGTTGGTCAGCAGTACGTCGGGCTGGAAAAAGGGAGAAGGATCTCCCGGCATTGTCCCGGAAATTAAAGGGCGTTCCTCGACGAGGAAGGCCTGCGGCCAGGCAATCATCGTCCCTCATATCCAGACACTCCAGATTTTTCCACTTTTATCGCTGCAAACACCGGGCCAAAGGCTTCGTTTCGAAATTACCTATTTACGAGGGATCGAATCGAGACCCTTTCTTAATCTATTGCAACTTAATCCCGCGGTTCGAACCGTGTACCGGCCATGGAAGCAACGAACACGGTGGTGGATCATAGCGGGGGAGGGGCGCAGCAGCCACTTGAGAGGATTGGAAAAATTCTTGGAAGGAGAACTCGAGGATGTCGAGGATGTTGGATCAGTCCCTTGGTGAATTTCAACGTGACGAGATTAAACGGGATCGAGTTTGTTAAAAAGGGGAGAGGGAGAGAATGGGTTTACATGGGCGGAATTTTTTCGAGCTATTTTCGGATGATGGATCGGTGTCATCTTTTGAAAGAAGATCCGTTCGGTAGGGATCCGTATGTCTAAATTAAAAATGCTAATAGAAAATAACTGTTTTGTTTATATTCCTTTCAATGAATCAGCGATGAAGATAAATAGATAGAAAGAATGCCCGTCAAGAATTGATGAGAAGTGAAAGAGAAAGGTTTTGAAGGAATCAGAAGCGAGAGTTTCCAAGGAAACTGTTAAAAAACTCTTTTCATAACCCTCTACTTCTTTATAACAATGCCTAGAAAAAATATTAAAACTTTTCCTCTCGAAAAATCAATAACTAAAAACCCTTAATAACGTCGAAAAATCTTAGAAATCTGAAAATCATAGAATACCATCGTTCCAAAAATTTCCCTCTCGTTCGATCGTTAAAATAAGAATAAAACGATCAACAACATCTTTACCCATGCGTCCCGAAACTTATCTATTCCACTAATCGTCCATCGATCGGCAAGATAAATCGCGTAATTCCCTTGGCAAAGTTTGAATCGCGGGACGGAAAGGGGATGCAGGAGGCGGAGGAAACGCTTGACCAACCGTTTCCAAGCGCAATTAGCGATTAGGATTATCGCGAATTAATTGAGTACACAGCAGGTACAGTTAGAATAACGAGGCGTAAGTGGCCTAACGACGCCTATGCACGCGCCTGTGCCGCGGTTCGCAAGCGTAACCGATCGAAGATCGGCCCTCCACGGTATTATTGCAGCTCGTGCTAATTCAGTTTGCCCCGTGTACTTCATACACCACGATTGTGAGCACAAGGTAATTTCCCCCTAATTCGACCAAGATCGAGATTCCCCTCATTACGAATCCGCCATCATAATCGACCCATCTCGTTGCTTGCTGTTCCAAATCGATCCGATTTCTCCACGATTCTGTCATAATTGTTCGAATCGAAAGAAAAAAAAAAGAAATCGTGGTTGGGAAAAATGAGAAGAGTTTCAGTTTCATCGTCGTTTCATCGTTTTAAACGTTTTCGTTCTACGTGAAACAGCGAATATAAATTGGATTTTTTTTGTTTTCATCGTGTTATCTCTCATTTCTTTTATACTTAGATCTTATTACAAACTAGTAAAACATTGTGATAATTAATGGATACGAGTTTTTATAAGTATATGTATATTTGAATCGATCCTCGAGTAAAAAGGGGGAAGAAATTAAATAATAAATCTTTCCAATATCATTTTTCTATAATTCATCGATTTTACGAGATAAAAATCACAATTTTCATCTCGATATGAAAACGAAACCATTCGAATCGAAGTAATATTTAACATTTAAGTAGGAGATTTAAGTAGGAGAAAATTAATAGGATTTGTAGAATCCCGTTGGCGGAGAAAGATTGTGCCCAGTTTGCTGACCGGTAACAGGATTATCATCGTTTCTCTTTGACGTGTAACAAGTTATACGAGTGCTTCTCCAGCTTTGCCAGTAGAATAGGGTAGTATGTCGTCAGACATAGTGGAATGACATCGGCATAGCATGAAAACTTGTTGAATGGGGACCGATACGACGAAGGATCGAGAGCAAGGCAATTAAAACTTTCGTCGAATGGAAGTTCAAAGAACTACAACTCGGACAACAATGTTGTACGAAGCTGTTAGCTTCAACGAAATCCGGATAAATATCCAGCTTCGTCTATTCGTTAAATTATTTTCGTTCGCGATATTGAATTCTCGCAGGAAAATGTTCCAAAGTAACGAAGATTTTTAAATCCCATAATAATTAAAATATTTATTTATAAATAACAAGAGTATATGAATCAATTGCTAAACTAACGTTGTTGTTTCGATATTCAAGAATTAATGTAATCTCATTTAGATTTCACTTCTTTATATAAGTATTAATTCGCATATCAATTATAAAACGAGATCATTTGTTGTTTAAATATTGAATAATTCTTCCAATTTAGATCCCATCAGTACAGTTTTATTTCTACATATCATACAACTGTTAATTTTCAATACAAATATTCGCAATCTATCGATTCAATAGTTCTGCATAACGAAGTAAAGAGAAGAAAAGTAAAAGGATGAAAGATAAAATTCCTCATCGAGTAATTAAATACTTTCCCTTTTTACGATCTTGCCTGTTTGAGAAATTACAGAAATATCGTTATGGTTTCCGGTTCTTGATCGTCACGGAAGCAACATTGTTCGATTAATAGCCAGCCTTGGTCGGATGGTTTCATTGATAAGCGATATCTGTGTCGAGACTTTTGTGAAACGATGCTTTTACATCATCGACGAAACGATTCGCAATTATTTCTATAGAAAAACGTGAAATTACTTCTAACGATACTTATCAAAGAACGTTCTTTCAACCATCTTCTTCGCATTATTCTTAAAATGTTAAAATGATTCTACATGCAAGGTACAGAATTTCCAATGAGAAATTAATCAGATCATCTCCCTTTTCTTGCCTGAATCGTCTTCTGCGTGTTGTCCAATAACCACTAGATCGTGCACTTGAAATACATTGCGGTATTGCGGTTTTGCATTTCACGCACAGGTGTAGCAGGAACGCTGGTACTTCGATTTAATGCCGGCAAAATCCAAATCGAATAGAGCGAAGCAGACCCATTAAGAAAATTAAAATAATTTTCCAAAATGTGTGTGCTCATTATAATTGTACAATTGTGGAACGAAAGAATGATGAAGATATTTCGAAAATTACTAAAATTTTCGTCAAGGGATCGTACATTTAGTTTATTTTTAAAACGAAATATATCGACAGAGGCTTAGACAAGAGATAGAGAATTTTGAAAAAAATTAATTTGTTTGAGAAATAGAAAAATTTGCGTGCACAAATATCAATCGAATTATTCGTTCGATAATAAAAGGTTCGAATATATGTTCAATGCATAATATACGCATGCAGATATAAATATATGTAAAAATTCGCCGAGCAAAGAACAGTGGATGAATAGAAAACACAGAAGGTTATCCACGAATTCAATTCAACCGGTTGATCTCGTACGCTCCATATTTTATCATTTTGGATAGAAATCTGCTTTTCGGCCGATAAAACCGATGGAACGAGACTCGATTCACACCACCGATAGACCTACAGTTTACATGTTTCCGCGGTGCGGATCGGTTTCGTTGGATTCGTGTTCCGTTCCCGCACAACACCACTCGTACAGTCCTTTGCGCGAGTGCATACGTGTGCACGCAAAACACGAGGAGCTTTCACTCTGAGTCCACCGTGCAGTTTTCCGTATCGATCGACAAATCCCAACGCAAACAGTTGCAGAAAGTGCATCGAAACGATTCGTCGATTTCTTTGAGCCTTATTGATCCGGCCATACGATGGTCGCTATCGAATACGATAAGCATTCCAATGAATTATTCCAAGAAATTTTTCTTAAGATATTTCTAAAAATTTCTAAATCCAACGAACGGAGATAAATAACGGAATATTTCGTGCATCGATTGAATCGTTGTATCATCAATCTTAGCTTGGGATTTCAGAATATGAATGAAATAAGTGTCAATGTGTGAAGAATAGTTTCGAGCATCTTCGCGAGTGAAAATAAATTATTCATATTTTCGCAAGTAGATAACAAACCATTCTTAATAATACGCCTGATTATATCTCGTCTACTGTAATAATTAGTACGAATGACGCGCAGACATAAGTAGAATTCTGAATTATCTCGTCCACAAACACGAAGGGGGTAAAATTAATTACAGACTCGCCAAATATATTCAGAGACGAGGGATTAATCGCGTAATCATTGTGCGTAAAACGATTAATCATAAAATAGGGATGAATATCATGAATATCAGGTAATAGGCAGGAAACGTACGATAAGTAGAATAGGTGTATAATCAGACAGGTGGTTAATATTGTATTTCCACGAGAAGAGAGTGTGGCAGTAGGCAAGTGGAATTGGACCATATGCGGCCAGGCGTAGGAGAATTAGGCCGCACATGACCAGATATCTCGACTAAATTAGAGATCCGAGGAAACAGAGAGGTAATCCTATCCTGTATGTTACGTGGAATCTCGCCACCAATTCTTGTGGACCGTTGGAAAAATTAAACCTATTAGAATTTATCGATAGAGAGACGTGGCAAATATTCCGCGTACCATATAATATTGGAACTGGTATATTCGAATTGGTTCCTGTTTCAAGACATCACTGTTTGGTATTTGCTTAGGTCTGACGTTTCGACGATATTTCAGTATTACCTCGAGATATTGCTCTCTGTATTTCTACGTGTAAGTTCTCATAGATGTGTTATATATTGGATGTTCTGAAAGTGTGTTACTTATCAAAGTAAACGTGATTGTAAAAAAGAAAAAAAGAAAAAGAAAAAATAAATTAAGTCATCAAAATCGATAAATATAACAGTAATGACATACGTTGAACAATGCGTTTATTAAACGTATGTGTAATGTAATGCAACTATTCATAACATCCAACTCAATAGATGTAAATCGAAAAATCTATGTTACATCTAGCAAATGCATTCGTTTAAACAATTAGTATGCGCATTCATTAGTCTGGTACATGCATACATTTACTGAATTAATGCATTCACTGGTATACAAACGTAAACAGAACTAGAAACAGTGATGTATATACCCAAAATTCATCTCGTGGCCATTTTAGATCTAAATACGCACGCTCTGCGATTTCTTGAAATTTATTTTTAAAAAGAATTTTCTCTTTCTCGTTAATTTTTTTTTTTATATACGGAAAATAACACTTCGATAATATTACATTATTATTAATATACGATGTAATTAACGACTTTTACGTTTAAAACATTTTGATAAATGTTTTAATAAATTGGGATGAATAATTGAAGTAAATATATATTCATGAATCGAATTAAGGATTAAATTATTCATTTAATCGTTAAATGAAATTGGTTCATCAGTTTTGATTGTTAAAACATTCACGTATATATCAACTAAAATTTAATCTCACAATACAATAATAATTGATTACTGTCAAATAAAATTTTTAATCGACCATCGATACATATTTTTATTACCGATTAACCGAATTAATTTTATCAATTACACCTCAACCTCTTGTAAACTCTTAACTCAATTTCACTTACGAAATAAAAATTGATATCGTGAATTGAATAAAATTCTCACCCACCCATTCATCGTTAACCTCATCATATCCCCCACGCATCGTCAGAATTTCTACGAAAAATATATGGAATATTGAAAAAAGCTTTACCAGACATCCCAAGCAGAAAAACTTTCGTATCCATACCAGAAACCTATATAAAAACCTCAATAGAATTCCATTCCCTCAAAAAACCCACTCTCTCATCCGTTTTTTTTCCGATTTCAATCAATTTACTCCTCCCCGTGTCCCCCATTAACTTATATCCTTCGGAGCTTTTAAGATAGAGCTTATCCAGCCGCCATTATTTTCATATTCGCGCGAAACTGGGCGAGAGCATTTATCGACGCGATCAACCTTCCAATTCCTCGTAATAAGACGAAGAGGAAAATTGTTGTGGCCGATCGGCGGATGAAATGTAAAAGTCCAACGAGGGTGTGGCGAATTAACGGTGGAAAGAGAGTCGGACAGATACCGAAAGGGTGGAAGGGGGTGGTGGAAATAGTCGAAAAGTTTCGTCGTAATCAGTCAGAGCTTTTGAATTCTACGCGGGCTAACGAGTGTTCGACTAACGGCTGTTACTGCACGTCCTGCCTCCAGGCGGTGGAATTAGTGCTGGAATAATTTAACGCCGCATCTCGCCAACGTCCCGCGAAAATTAGATTTCGCTTGGAAAAGTAATTGCAATGACCACAGCCAGTGGTCATCCGAAGCGGTGAACGCGTCCAATTTTTCTTCGCTCATTTCCGTGGACCGATTACTGATACAAGGATAGATTTATTAGAAAGGTGGATGCTTCAATAGCTAATTCGCGAGTATATATATATTTCTTAAATAAGAGAATCGTTGGAGAAATTTCGAAAGAAGTTTTATGAATACATATCTGCTCGTATTCAGTGTAAAGATACATTCTCAATGGGTGTGTCGTCACGAAAATATATTGAAACAAGCGAAATCTAGATTCTCGAGATTTTTGGTCTGGCCAGCGGGATTGCTTTTTTTTTCTAGATGCGCTGCTATTCAAAGAATTCATACGAGATGTGAATACTATTCACATACTGTTCATAGCTCGGGTACGTGGGTGCGCTACTACCCAAAGGACACACGAGAGACGGTATCAAAAAGACTGCCTCTCCCTGGTCCTCCCTGCGGTAAAATAGATGAAGGAGATCTATTGCGTGAAAGTGTATCAAGTAGTATCAAATAATAGAAATAATAAGCTTGTTGAATTTATGATTCGACAAATAGAATAAAAATTGGAAAGGGTTCAGCTGTAACTAATTTATCGATCCATTTCGTTGTATCAATCCACTTTATCAGATCGTTCACGAAGATTCGTATAAGATGAGAGATCGATATTTCGGAGGTTGATGGTCGTGTTTACGAAGAAAACTGTTTTCACGTAGCTATATTTCTTCCCTACGGTGACACAATAACGGTTTGATGTAAGATAAATAAATTCCATTGAAAGGATACTTGGAGCGATAATGTTTGCTTTGTGGCCCGCGCGAGGAATCGCGGAAATTGATAGAACGACGTGATGTCGAGACGGGTTTTTCGCCGATAAATGACTAAAAAGCATTAACCGGCGAGTTTCACGGTGAGTGGCTTTGTCAACGATCGTATCAATAGTCCTCTATTCCTTTTTTCCCCCCCATCTCGCTTTTTCACCGGCCGAAACAAGACGAAATTTCTGATAAATGCGAACGACAATGGACCCATTCGAATTCTTCTTTTTACCGGCCAATGTTAAAAATAGAAACGTTGTCTCAACATTGTTAATCCGGATACAACTACAACTCAATGACGGAGATAAACTATTAATACCATTTCTATTATTATAATATAAAGTTACTCGTACTCTTTAATTACACGCTCGATTATACGAAAACTCGAAATTTCCATTAAACAACGATCCAAGTTGCGACAAATTCCTTCTTCCAATTCACCTACCAGCATCGAGTATCAAATTCCTTTAAAGTAGCAAAGCGTGGTGGCTTTAATAATAAACTGCAACGCGCTTAAGATGAACTGGAGCTACTTTTTCCTGGAGGGCAGACGTAGTCGAGCGAGAGACACAGGCGTAAATGGCGCAGGTGCACGAACGTAGGCCCAGCAACGATCCTCTGGCACCGTGCCAACCATCGAAACAAAGCTGGAACTATGTAAAGCCCGCTAACTTCATCTTCGCGGGTTAACCAAGCGAGCCGCGGCTCGACGAGGCCTCGAGCATTCGCCGCCCAAACAGACACCCTTGGCAAACTTCTCGCGTATTTACAGGATCGATGACCCGATTCCTCCTCGGTCACGTATCACCAGACAGATCCAGACGTGGAATAAAGGGTTAGTCTGGAAAATTTGGAAAGGATTAGAAATGGATCGTTGTAAGATGTGTGACTTGGACAAAGATCCGGTTTTTCTGTGACTAACGAGGGTAGGAGTCCAAGAGTTTGACCGAGTTGGAGGGTAGTTTGAGAGTTTGTAGACGATTCGTAGAGATATTTTTATAAGATAAAGATTGTGGTAGAATTTTTCAGCCCGTGGACACAGTTGACGAAGTTTAATGAAACAATCCGTGTGCTTTTTTCGAAAGGTTATGTTGATATTACCGGTGGAGTAAGCTCTCGTGCCATTTTTCCTCTGGATAAATATGAATCTTCCGTTTGCCGTGCTTGCTCCGGTCTCTTTTGAAAAATATACACTTTTAACCGAAGCTTTGGACGATCATACCTATTCCAAACACACTACGTATTCGATCCCTCTTTCGTGTAACGCTCGAGAAAAATTGATCGATAAACGGTTCCTCTTCGCTAATTATATCTATCGAATAAATATAAATCGAATTCACGTTTCCCTTTACCCTCGTGATATTTAAACGTAAACGAACGAATCGGTCGCATTAAATTAATTTATTTTTTCATCGGCGAAGCCACAAAAGTGTACCCTTTCGAGGTACGAAATTAACAACCGATAAATTCTCTCTTACTCGAAACGATCGAGTAATTAAAACGAATTTTCATTCTATTGTAGGAATCGTGGCCGACCACGTGACAAAGCCGGACAGCGGTAATATTTTCGAGCCACGTTTTTCAAGGAGAGTAACGGAAGAATTAAATTATGCAAAGGGTCAAGTGGGCTTTTTTCGACGGGAGAACAAGTGGCTGCATAATGGAAAACGCGTTTCAAAAAAACGCGGCGGATATAAACGGTGCAGCTGCGCTTGAACTGCTTTAGTAGCGAACGTGTAATTGACACAGCGGCTACGCGTTCCTCCTCCGCTTATCGTCTGCCACGAGTTAATACCATTTATTCCGGTCTGTCGGTCGCGAAATAAAACCGTGACGCGTCTCTGCGCGATAATTGCGCTTCTCGCGGTTAGAATGTGCAATTGCCAACGATTTTCCACTCTTTTATTTGTTTATTTATTTTTCTCCTTTATCCCCGTGAAACCGCGAGCGGAATGTGGAGACGAACAGCGGACCGTGGTACAATGCGATTTAGGTATTAATATTGTTTGGATCTGTATAATTTTTCCTCTCTCTCTCTCAGAGCTACGAAAGAAAATGTAAAAAAATTTTCGAATTGAAAGGATACGTGTTTCTGATACGAATGGAAAATATTTAAATGGATGTTGGAAATGGATCGCAAGATAGGTTCCTTTTGTCTGGAAACGTTAAGTAAGATAATAAATGGTTAAGATTTAATGGAATAATTGAAAGAGAGGGAGTCTTTGTTACTCACGTCCACCATTCTTCTCTGATGTCCAACTTTTTTCTTTAATTAATTAATTAGCCCGTTCTTTGCAATTGTATATCCTTCTTCTTTTCACTCGATTGTAGCTGTTTTCAAAGAACAAATTCGCACACGTTCATTATAAACTTCAAGAGTATTCGTCTACCAATATCCCAAATTCAATCATTCGTTTCACAGACTTCTATATACGCTTTCCCCGATAATTTAAATTAATTAAATATTACTTATAAACAAATTAAAAGACTTCCACGAATACAAGAAATTTCGATACTCATTAACTGCGACGAGGTAAACTTTCGAAGTGTTTCATAAAGAGTTTCAGCCAACAAGCACCATACTGATCATAGATTATCAAGAGGAGAAACCTGTACAAGTCCACCCACTCGTATATTTCTTACCAGTGCCGCCCTATCGATTCCCAGCCTCGGCGAACTTAACTCCCTGCGCGCAGATTGCGAATTATAACTTTTAATTGGTCTTTTCGAGCTTTGTTGCATGAACAGTCCGATTCAAACTCGTTCTCAGTCGATTGTCGCGCGGACAAATCGAGTTTGCGAAATGCATCTCGTTTTGTACATTCTAAGAAACGCGACGATAATAGTATTTCAACTTATTCACATCTTATTCTCAGACATCTCTTGTATAATATTTTGCACACTGACGATAGACCGTGAATGTTTATAAAAAATTTAAATGTGGAGAAACGATATGAGATATATTAAATATATATTAGAAGGCTCAAAATTCTTCGTTTTTGGTCTCAATAAATTTTTAAATATTAATTCAAAAAATATCATTCCTTTCTTCTTTTAAGACAAGTGATCCATTTTTTAAATTCGCTTTTAAAAAAATTTTCGACAAGTTTCAAGTTATATATTTTACATTTGTATAAAAATTCCACAGTCAATACTCTATCGATACAGTGACACAAGTTTATACGTTTCCTTAGCAGCATATACGAATAATATAACTGTCAATACAAGTTTATAATAATTTCTATAATTTTACAATTGGAACAAATTGTTTTGCCCTCGACCATAATTAAAATTTCAAACACCACTATTAATTCGAAGCAAAAAATTTTCGATAATATCCACGTGATACTCTTTTTCGTTTTATTTCGGATTATTTCTCACGCTCGCGGTTAATACCAAGTTTCCATTTCGATTCGAGAGCCGATCGTAGCGCGACTTTTCCACGAAGCCGGTCGGCCGGATTATATTAAAATCCCGGCGTGAAAACGGTCGCAAGGTGCAGAAACGCGTCGGCACTCGAGAAAACTAATTTAGATTCGAGGACTGGAAATACGCCGGTGCATTCTCTCGAGAACTCGGGGAACACCTCGCCGCCACCCGTCACGCCCGACTTCGAAACGATCCTCCCGTTATTATAAAATCGCGCATCCCCACTTCCGTTTCGATCCATTTTTGCCTAATTTCCACCCTCGAACAAGAGAGCGGTAATTTTCGAACAAATTGCCCCGCATAATTAGCCGAATCGTAATTATATCCCATAATCTGTGGCATTCGAAATATGGCAAAAGTGGGATAAACGGATAAAGGAAAAATACGGAAACTCGAATTGTTTAAAAATTTGTGAAAGATACGTGGCTTAATCGAACTTCTTCTCTCGTAGTTTGTTGAATTTAAAAAGAAACAGTGAGTGAAACGAAGAATCCTCTTGCACTGCAGATGATTATCATTTGCATCGTTGTGTGCAATCATTCAGCTTTTATTGTACTGTAGAAAATCTTGGAAATATCACTGATACGTCGCTTCGAAAAGTACCATTGCATTTCTCTTTTAATTATTTTATTAAGAAAAAAATTCTTTCCGAAAGCAATTTCGTGTGGAACGAAATTTCCGGATTCAAGTCAATAAAACTCGATAACCGGCGCAAAGAATGGATGTGAGATTGAACTTTCAACGCAGCCTTCCCTCGTTCCTCGAGTCGACAACATTTAACAAACATCCACAAAGTTTTGCAGCGAAATGATCAACCCCTTAATTTCCTTTCGCACGAACGTTCATTCGGCGTTTAATAAATTAAGAAACTTCATTGTTAGCTTAGTTTAGCTTTCAAGATACGCGTGTTTCGATCGAATTTCCAGAAACATGTTCTTTTGTGAACTTCGCTATCTACTTTGGCTAGATTCGCGCAATGTATTCCGAATGTAATTTTAAACAGACATTGAAATTAAGGAGAAGTTTGCTTTTGCGAACTGTTATTGCTCTTGAGATTATACTTTGAAATATATTTTGTCGAATCATTTTTTCAAATAATTAAATGATCACCTCTTCGAACGAATTGTTTAAAAAAGAAGAAATCGACGATATCCTCTTAACAGTGACTTGTATCACTTTATAACAAATATGAAATAATTTCATAATTAATCGATATCATTAGATCGTAAATGGCACTAGCTCCTGACTTTCTTCCTCTTCGCAATTTTATTTATCAGAAAAAGCTTTTTAAAACATAAAACTATTCCTTATTCTTCAGAGAATATTTGAAAAATACACTCTAGATACTAAAAATATGCCAATTTTCGTTCAGAGTCGAGCTCTCTTAAAAAAAAAAAAAAAACGATGAACTAAGAAAAAAGTACTCGTAAAGAAATAATATAGTCGGGAGGAAAATGGCGGCAATGTGCGTGCACACTCGACGAGCCTGGCCGAATTCATCTTCTCTGGACAGGTTTAAGTGGGGCGGGATAGCGAGAAATGAATTTTTCATTCGTTGCAGTCGGAAAAATACCGGATTTTCCCCCATCCTCCGCGACTAATTTTCAAAAATTCCTACGAAACCAAAACTAGATGCAACTTTTCGCATGTTTCGGAAGTTGCCGATATATTCGGCCCACGCGTCCCTCCACGGTCGATTCGAAAGCGATGCCGTGGCAAATTGCCGGAAAACTTTCCGTTCTGTCGACAACTTTCGACGCCATCCCTTCAATTCCTTTCCTCGACACGCGCTTGCCGTGTTTACGTTCGAGATCCACTTAAAAGCTTCCCCGTTTCCGGACGAGAGACTATTCGTCTTTACTTTATGAGATGGCGAGGATCGAAGAATCGATCGGTATGATGCGAATTTTGATTAAAAATAATCGTGAAATAATTGGAAATGTAATTTTAAGGGATGAGTGAAACGAGTTTAATTTCTCGTTAGAGAAATCAACTTTAACGTCTCCGAATAAAAGGAAAATTGTTATTTATATTCTCTTGATTGTAGAAATTTATTACTGTTAAAAAGATTCCATGAAATATTAGTTCGTATACCAAATTTTTTATCTTCACTCGTTACATCGATTCGAATCTTTTAATTTGTTCCTCTTCAAATCGGGCAATAACCATTGTTTTAAATTTAATTTCCGGAATAATCGTATTATTCATAGGATAACGACGGATAATGATCTATTGTCTATTGTTAATTCATTATAATTATCTCACGGCTAATTCAAACAAATAGCTATACACTGTAATCACAATAGGATGTATTATTCAATCATATAATCGAAATTCAATTTCCTTAAAATAAAATAAATAACACATTTTTATCTCTTTCGTACGTTCGTAAGAACGTTCTATCTGCACGTATAACCATCTACCTGTTGATGATCGCACACGATTTATAGCAAAAGAATTAAAATTCAACTATCCACGAACGTCCACTTGCAAAACATCTCTTTGATCAAACGACAAGAACGCTAAAATCGCGTCGAAAACCCTGTTATCTCGTCCATTCGAGGAAAAAAAAGAAAAAAGAAAAACCGCCTCTCGACATTCCATTCGATAACTGGAACCATTTCACAGGCGTGAAAAATCGATTCGAGTTACGATCGAAAACAGTTTTACGATCGTCTGTAGTGGTGGCAAATATGAATTTCGTCTCTCTCTCTCGATTGTGTCCACCGTGGTGAGTTCCCAAAGATATTATGACTGACAAACAAGGTCGAGGCTGAAGAACGGCCTTCTTATTCCCTCCGGGGATGGCGCACGGAGGGGTTGAACAAACAGAAGCCTAAGCGAAGAGTAAACTGGAAGAAGTGGCGCGGGGGCGCATTTCAAGAAGGCACTTGTGTGTCTACGGGGTTGAAAAGTCGTGGCCGAGTATAAATAGGATAGAATAAAACGATCGTACGCTCTGTGAAGTGGCCGTCAAACGGGTTACGGCGAATTAAACCTGATTCCGTTTTGTTTTGCTGCGACGCGAATTTTGGAATTTTTATTGCGTCGAGGGGACAAAGCTTTCGTCCCTCCCCCGTTTAGAATAAAAATTTTTCCAGGGAAAAAGACATATTCTCGAAAATTCGAAAGAAACTAAAAAAGAAAAAAGGAATAATGGGATAGACGAAAAA
Source organism: Apis cerana (assembly GCF_029169275.1). Taxonomy (NCBI): domain Eukaryota; kingdom Metazoa; phylum Arthropoda; class Insecta; order Hymenoptera; family Apidae; genus Apis; species Apis cerana. Next base: position 17,601,234 of record NC_083852.1, read on the forward strand.
CAAGAGTGCATATAAATACTGAAATTTAGTAAAAAATCTCTTATAAAGCGAATATGGTATTAAACAGAGTATAAAAAAATAACAAGGGAGAACAAAAGAGAAGGTAGTGACACGTTAAGAGATTGGGCGGAATTACTATTAACAAAATAGAGAGAATTTTTCAAGTAATAACACGGTATTACGGAATTGGGTGAAGGGAAACGGAAGGGAATAAGGCCGATTTGCGCGCGTTACTACTCTGATCGGCTTAAAACCTATCTGGTCTAAGTATCGTCGTTAGGAGGTAGTAACCAGAAGGGATCCGTGGATCGGGTGAACCCTCGGCTTAATACCTTGGCATTAATCTTACCTCGAGCCTCTTAAAGCGCACCAACGGTTTCATTAAAAGCCTGAGATCGTCGTAAAATTTTAGCCAGCCTATTTTGCTCGCGTTAATTAACCCCAGCCACGTGGCTTCGACGAACAAAAGGGGAAGGCGATACCTGGATCTCGATCCTCGCCCAGTTTCAAAAAATATAGAGAACTAATTATACGTCGTATTATATGACTCCGCCAAGTATCGCAATTCGGCAATTTTGTATTATAATACAAACAGAGAAAGTTTCTAATGGAATATTATTTCAAAATAATGGTATGTCGTTCGAGTTGGCTTGATTTATGCATGTTGCGCGATATAATTCTATGACCCGGACAGTATTTCATTCCGGCTGAATTTCCATCTCCGAGGTGATGAATCAGGTTAAAGTTTCGATATATGTTAATCATTCTGACGGATGTCTATTCATCGCTAAAAATAATAGTTATATTCTCGTGATGAGATTATTTCTACCAACAAATTTATAATCTTTCAACGATAACATTTACGATCGAATTCTGGGATGAATAAGAGACGTATATAATCCTTATGAACAACACGATTCTTTGATCCGCTTAAAAATAAATCTAGCAACGAATTCTATAAATTTCGTTAATTAAAATATCGATGATTGGCGGGATAAGGACAGAAATGTGGATCGCTTCGTGCGCGAGACATCATCCAAGTTTTAAATAAACGGTCATTCCACGAGGGAGAGAGTGCACGTTGGGTAAAGTTGGCGGCACAGTTGGATACACGCAAATGTATTATATATTCCGACACGGCGATGTTCATTTTCCACGGACGTTGGATCGCGGAAAGAAAAAGAATTCGTGAGAGAAGGAAGGCAGAGATTGGAAGGAAATTAAAGGGAGGCGAGCAGGGAATCGGAGACGTGGTGGAAAGGAGAGGAAGGTACTGTCTTCCTCGAGTGTTGGAAGGAGAAACTGAGTGACTGAGAGATATACAGAGGTCGGGCAGAGTCGCGGAAAGATTCGAGGAGAGTGAAAAATAGTCGAGAAGAGAAAGTTGAGGGGGAATTACGGGTGATGAATCGATGGTTGAAAAAAGGCGATTTCGCAGGTGAATCGAAAGGAAACAGGGATTCGAACGAAAGTGAAAACGTTATTTGATTCGCGAACGTCGTGCGATTATCGATGAAATTAATTTTAGAGAAGAATCTTTACATCCTTATTAATTGTTATGATAAAATCTCGAATAAATTTATATAAAAATAGCAAATTTGAAATTTTTTTCGTTATTATCGAAACAACGAATTGATGTTCTTCGAAAAACTATTCGAATAAACATTGCTCGCTGATTTTTAGATTGTGAAAACATATTTGAAAGAGTTTGTTCAATTTTAAGGATAAATCAGCCCAACAGATCTAACTGGTTCTCTACCTTCTTTCGTCCAAAAGCCCGTGAATACGTAGTATGATACAATCCATTAAGACTTTTCCGTGTCGCCCTCGGCAAAATTTCAAACCCGTCGAACTTTCGTCGCTGCTACTTGTACCCGGAGTGCAAACCGAGATATCTTCGAGGATATAAAGAGTTTCCGTAAGAAAATCTCCGGGAAAACCACTATCTATTTTCTCTCACTCCACCCTTATCGAGTCACTCCGCTACTTTCCCTAAAGTTCGTTTCTTTCCTTACTCCGATGCATTAATTTACGAGAATTAAGAAAACTTCTCCGTTTCGTGAAAAAAAAAAATAAAAAATAAAGAAAAAACGTTTCGAGAAATTCATTAAAACAAATTATCGACGATTAAATTTGAGAATATTAATCTTCTGTGCGTCAAACAATTTAACAATTGGTAATTCCAATATTGTTCTTTTCCATCCACCAGAAAGTTAGTATATCTATCTATGCATTTGTACAATTTTTGTGTTCCTCCAAAGATGCTCCACGAATATTTATCGATATCCATATATGAACTGTAAACTGTAAAAAAGTAGCCTTAAAAATACAAAGAGTTTGACAATTTTCCAAAGTGCATATTCGCACGAATATCGAAATTCATTTTAGAACTCGCAAAGCGTTGCAATGAGTAAACACGGAAGAGGATATTTGAACGACTGAAACGACGAAAATTCATAATCAAATAAAATTTCCACGATCCTCACCGATGCAACGTTGTAATGTACATACATTAAACTACTTGGGTACACGTCTCTTCCGTGTGCAAATAAACTGATGTTTGCGCATTATTTCCGATATACACGCGGAGAGAAAGCGTTTACAATAGGATTCTACGTTCGAAACTGATAATGATCAGCTGAATTCGTATGGGAATTCACGGTGTCTCGTTAATCGCGTTTTATTATTAACGATTTTACCCGATATCTCGTTAGAAAAGATCGACAACCATAGATATAAGGGAGATACGTTCACTGTACACTGTTTTATCATTCCAAAATCCATGTGAATCCATCGATCGATTGTACACACTTGTGCGAATAACACTTGTGGCCTTCTCGAAAACACCCACTAATATCAGTAAATTGATCGACGAAATTGGAAATATCGTGAAACGGATGAATAAAAACTGATACGCGAGACCCTGAGTTTCTTCCGCTTCTTTTTTTGATCTTTGTTTTGACGAATGAAAAATAAAAAGATACTGTGTTTATTAAACTTTTCATACGCGAAACAATAATAGAATATTTCATTTTAGCGAATTAATATTCCAAGTATCTGTATCTCAACATTTTTATCAATACTTTCTCTCGATTACATCGAAACGGAACGTTTCAATCCCGATGAGAATAGCTGCTAAATTTTGTTTCAAGTTACATATAAAAATTGCTCTTTATTCCAACCATATTTCTCGATAAAAATCCATTCTCTTCGATACTTGCTCGATTTTCTACGTTTTCCGAATCAATTAGTTCCTTTCAAGATAACTGGTTCAAGTGGAATTATATTGTTATTCAAAATTGATCGAGAGTTTAGGGGAGAAAAATAATATCTCTCGCGTAATATTTCCACCACGCTGAGATCTGGATAGTCCTCCTTAGAGCTGCCACTATTCCAGAGACGCTCTTAATTGTATAATTCAACCCGATTCATCGAAACTGTTCAGAAAACAATGGAGCATCTCACAGAGATCGGCACAAATTGAATTACTTCTACAAAATCAAAACATTCCTTCCTTTGTATCCTTTCATCGGGGGATTAAGAGCTTATCTCGCGTAGGTGGTAACGAATTTCGAATTGGTTGGAAAGTTTTTTAGCCAAAGGCGCGACGCCAAAGTTCGATTATTTAACTGGAGGAGCGGCAAAAAGCGCGACCAATTGAAAAGTGGAAATGGGCGAGGGAGGGGAGAAAATGGAGAGGAGAGGAGAGGCGAGCCGGCGCGAGAAATGGAGATCGTGGAAACCTTTTCAAGAAGACAAGAAGGCCGTCGCGTAAAACATAAGTTTCGCGAGAAGAAACCCCGGAGTGATAGTAAACTTTGGAACGGACTTACACCCTCTCCCCTTCTCTAACGACGGTGAAATACCGCCCTGCTGTCTCCTCGACTGGTTTTCCAGCGTGCAAGTTGCGGAGTAATCGATTTAAAAGCGAATCGAATTAAAGTGGAAGTTCGTTCGTGGAATCGAGTTTCGTGACCCATTAATATGATAATTGTCAAGTTTTCGGTTTGACGAAAGGGATCGTTGCACTTATCACAGGGAGAAATTGGATTGAGAAATATGGATGAAACTGGACGATGGGGAAGAAAATTGAAGGAACGAACGGTTAATCGTTTAATGAATTCAATTTATAGCGGATCATAATAATGGGGAAATGGGAAATTCCTGTAACGAGTTTCGCGCACCACTCTGTGAATTTAATATTGAATTTATGATAGTTAAGTTTAAATTGATGAACGAAGCGCGATATTACGCCGATATAATCAATGAATAATCTAAATAGAATATGATTTAAATTTTTCTTTGAACAAAGAATCGAATGTTTTTCTAACGAATCCATCGATTGATCCTTATTATTAAGGATCTATAGCCTGTCTCCGAACGAATGGAAAAAAAAAAGTAAATTTTTCCAACTTGTTGTCATCGAGCTATAAATAATTCGAGCAATGATATATCATGGAAAAATTTCTAAGCATAAACTAACAAAATGATTATCCAACGAACATTCTCCGAACAGCAACACATTTCCTGTGACTGTCTTTTTGTCACACTTCCTACTTCTCTTCCTCTAATCAACTAAATTGCTTACTTATACACGGTAACGGCACCACCATTGCAGGAACGAATGGCGATCCCGAGCATCCGGCCAAAAGTACCGAAACAGAGGCAAAAGCATTGCTTCCTTCCAGTAACCCGATTACCCTTGGAATGGATGCCGTAATCAACGAAAGAAACGTCTCCGCTCGCGTGTGAACTCGGGAGTACGTGGTAGTCGAACCTATCCCACGTCGTCGGACGTCCTTGTGTCGCGAAAATACTCGTGAGAGCAGTTAAGCATTTACGATGCAATCGCTTTTAACAGGTCGAGGAGAAAGGGCTGCTCGTTCGGAGATGGATCACGGGACTCGAATCACTTCGTTTCCTCAATCGAATCTTTGATGGAAGTTAATTTTTTATTAATTTCAATCCCCGAAGAACGACTCGTAAACGGCAGTCAATCCGATATCGTTTTTCTTCCGATGTATCATATACTTTTGATACATTTTCATCCATGATTGAACAGGATATCCTACAAGATATTTAAGAAAAGAAATATCGAAAAATTGTCAATAGATAATGGATCATTTGTAGATAGATTGTAGACATAGAATTACCGAATATTCAAATGGAACGATGATGTTCCAACGACGAACGAACACTAATTACAGCTCTTCATCAGCGAGAACGATATAATTAAGCAGTTGGATAGATCAGATAAATGTCAGATCAGATAAATCCCCAATGACCCATTTTCCTGTAGCAGGATGGCTGGCTAGTAACGGGTCTATACCACTAGTCAAACTGGTCGACCATCGGCGGACTATTCTACTAATCGTGATATCTGATCAGAGACCAGGTTACATCGCCGATCCGCATGTTTGACAAAAGGATGTCACATTCTACCAACATCTACATGCAAACAAACACGCTCCACTGGCCGATCTCCATCCCCTCTATCCTCTCTTTCGAGCGTACACCGCCAAATGAACCGGGACACGCTAGCATTTACAGTGGGCGACCATAAAACAAGCAGGTTCGCTTTCTAAATTAAATCATTCCAGTTGCACGCCATCGCAACAATCGCTTCAATTACACCTGTTCATATATTTCTCGCGTTCTATTAACATTCGAATAAACACCAATTCCACTAATTTATCTTCTTGAAGATCGAATCAACCGAACGCGATAAAAGACTCGAAAGACTTAAAAGCTTCTATATAATTTGAACCGATCCATATCCTACCATTCTTTAATTTCTTTCGAGCTCGACGAATCAACTTACCAGCATCCCCGATCGTTTGCATAGAGTCACACAATCGTCATCCTTGTTTCCTTGTTTAGATTATCTATTCCTCTACACGAATTAAACATATCGTTCACGATGGACAAACAGAAGTTGAAGTTCGCCACAATTTCTAAATGAAATCATTCCATTTGCATCCCATCGAGGCCCCGGAATTATCGTTTCCACTATAACGCAACGCGGTAAAGGGAACGAATTAAATCTCCCCTCTTTCACCGTCCGAGGAGGGTCGAGTTATCGCTCGAGGGTTCGAGATCGTTTCCCCGAACCTAGAGTTTCCTCTGCTCGCAAATACCGAGTCCGGATACCGGCCTATAACGTGGCCGTAAACTTTCAGGAGGGAGCGTGGAACGAAGATGGATGCGTGGCCAGGTAGCCGGAGTGGAGGTTACCGCGTAATAAGATTCCGTGAGCGAGCAACGAATGTTATTAGGGCAACTTTCACGGCAAATTGTCCCAAGTTGTCGAAGCATTGCGTTCAAACCTGCTCCTTCGCGATAAGATGCCAACAGGTATCTGGATCTCCTACGGAAAAAAGATTCGTGGTGAGCGAAAATATTAAAATATATTCCTTCCACTCTTTGAATAATCTCGAATACTCTCGAGATGTCAGATCGGGTGGGATTAAAGATAGAAGAAGAATTGAATTATCCTCGAGTGAAATTGTATAATACAAAAAATTTAATAACAAATATTTTTTCCCTATTCACTCGAGCAATGAACTTCTTTAGTAATTTCAAGAGACAAGTAGGAAAGTGGATTTGATGATTAACACGTATAATTGTTCGCAGGATCGAAACGATTAACTACCTAAGTAATTAGATACAACAAGATTATCAATTATCCCCACTAAGAAGTAATAACTCTCAAGAATATCCCGGTCAAGTTATAACAAAGCAATCAACCCGGCGCGGCACGATGTCTCGATATAATTCACCGACGAGCAAACTTGCAACAATCAACATGTAAAGTGGAAATCAGTGAGCACCACCGGAATACAAGATCCCAAGTATTAGCGTGTAATCCGAGGGGGCGATAACTGTAAACCGGGACACGAACCGGTGCCCGATTCCAGCCAACATCTAACGACTTCCGTCACCTCCAACCTCTCTCGTAATTTTCAGAAAGAAAACTTGCAAAACAGAAAAATTGCAGCGCGTAGAACACCCGAGATGTTCTCTGAAACCTCGAATTCGATTTAAATTAGCGAATAAGCGAAAATTGGTCGCGCTTCGTCTCAACGATGGATATCGTTAAAATGGTGGCCGATTAATAATTGCGGAGGTGGCAAGTTTCGTCGTCAGGTGCTCGAGTTTCAACTTTAAACTGCATCGATTATTTAAGCCTGAGATGAATCATATCCGGCAAACGGAATCGCAACGGAGATCCAACCAAAACTTGGGCCAAACTTTGGCCCAAACTTATTTCCAGTTGGCCGTTGTTTGTTTGTTATCGCGTCGCGATGCCGGGTCGTCTCCAAGTCACGGAGGGAGACGTCGTGTTATTGGCGCGCAAACGGCGCAAAAACTAATGCGCGATTCAGGGTGGCGGAGAAATTGAGCGGGGGAGGGTGGAACGAGTGAAACGAATTCGAAATTGTACCGAGTGGAGCAACGTGTAGTTCGCCAAAGTGTTTCACCGTTTACGGTTTCTATCCGCGTGTGTGGGAGGGATTAGCTTGCTCGCAAGGATGGTGTTTTTCCTTGGATATGAGATATTTCTTGGTCGAAATTGTAAAATATTTTTCTTTCCTACATATCACTGAATATTCATCGATCTCGTTAAAATTGAATTAATCAGGCAACGTATTAAACAATCCCAATTGCAATCTCAATGATCATTCGTCTCTAGAACTGTGCCTATTTTAAAACTTCCCGAATTTCGTTCCTTCGAAGCATAGACGAGGATCCAGAGTTTGTAAGAAAAGAAGAAAACTACGTATTAAACAACGCCAATTGCAATCTCTCCTCAATGATCACTCGTCTCCAGAATTATACCTATTTTAAGCTTTTATCTTTCCAGAATTTCCACAAGCATAGACAAGGATCGAGAGTTTGTAGAGAAAAAAAGAGAAGGAAATGCCACCCCTCAGCGATAAATGAAGTTATATCGAGGGAAGTGAAAGCTGTACGTGGAGAGTAATTAAAATTCCGCGGCTCCGTCTACTCAGACATTTATCGCGGCGAACAAACTCTATCCAATTAACGCGAGGACTGATGGCACGTTGAAATTAATACGGTGTCTGTGAGACGCGCGAGCCGGAATCTCCAAACTTGACGCGTTGATTAAGTAACATTCAAATGGTAATGCAACGCCTTCGATTAGCCGCCGTTTAATTTAATCACCTCGCCAACTTCGACGACGATCGCGCGGAGTGTACACGGTTATGTCAAATTGATTCTCACGAGAGTAGGGGACGACTCTTGTGAAGTCGATCGGGCGAAGATTGCGCTTGTCGCGTTCTAATTATCTCCTTGGGCGAAACGATCGAGCAATTGACGCGTCACAATTTGCTGCCGCGAAACGAGACATTGACGATTCGATACTGTTCGAGCCACGTATTTCAATGAACCAGATATATCGATCGTTCATTTTACGTAGGATTATCTGGCAGTCAATTCTCACGATTGCGAGTGGTTTCTTTTTCTTTCTCGTAAGACGAAGAGAAATTTTCGTTGTGAAAGGAAAGGATTGTTTCGTTGAAAGTACATTGAACATATATTTGAAAAGTATGTTCTTCTTTTTCGTTTTTGATTAATATTGGATTGGAAAAGATTTTTCATTGGTTAATTTTTATTATTCGATAAAGGAAATGATTAAATACGTTGGATATAATATTCCACGCGATTCGTTTCGTTTGTATCGTTCAACTATCGTACGTTCTGATTACAAATTTTTTTTTATTTATATATATCTTTCTAAAAAACTGCTGAAAACTCGTAAATTAAAATCGAAAACGGAATGGAATAGTATTGCAGTGGAAAACAGTATTGCACATTTTTGTTGGAAAAAAATGATGACATTATCCAATATAAAATGCATCGGTATCGAATCCTTTTTATATTTAAGGAACAACGTAACGTATTAAATTAAATTGAAAGAGAAGACAATCGCGATAGAATATTATCACAGAATAAGTGTTTGTTCTATACGATGCATTAATTCAAATATACGATCGTCTGGAAATAACATGTCTTATCTAGCAAAATGCAGTAAAGCCGTTACTACATTAATCGGATGACCGGTCAGTAACGAATCTATTCTACTAGCCTAACTTCCAACTTCAACTTATCCTATTAACTCGACTCCCTCAACTAGCCGAAATAGTATTAATCTTCAATCCAAAATACTACTTTAAACTTCTGTTTCAGGTCAACAAATTTATTTTACATCTCAATTTCGCCGAAATACAAAATTTCGTAATACCGTCATAGTTTATAAACAGATAAATCACGTTTGTCACGCATATTTACCAACGAAATGGAAGCTTCAGAGGAAAGGCGATATACAGAGTATATAAAATTAGATTTTAACGTCATTAAAATATTTATTATTATTTTTTCTTTCAAACCGATCTTAATTCTCGTTTCTCGTACTTGGTTCTTTAAAAAATATATATACTTGTATTATTCTTTCAATAAATTCTCAAAAATATCGAATTAATCAAATCGTGTAAGAATTAATCACATTAATGAAAATGCTAATGAAGTTCATCTTCTGAACACTTACAAGATTCTATTAACGAATCTTTTTCTACAGCTATCTAAACAGCATTACATATATCTATATACAAATGCAATATAATCTAATACAAGCTATTTCTCTTATAATTCCATCCTATAAAAAATAACCAAATAATTTAAAAGTGATATCACTCTCACCAGTGTACGACACGAGCCTAATCGAACCATTACACGTCACGAAAATAATATGTTTATCGTTAATAACTCCATCCCGTCATTCATTTTGCATATCAAGCAAACAACGCTTGTCTCATTAAATCGACACGAATTACTATTCGAAACGTAACAACGATCTCATTAAATTCGACAAATTCATGATCGCGTAACACGACCAACGAATTTATCCGATCAACGAAGATACAATTCATGGGGATACATTTTGGAAAGGAAGCGAGTCTCCTTCTTGCAACTTTCTTTGTGTTATCACGACTAGGAAAGTCCTCTCGCGACGAGAGAGAGAGGACACAGCGCGAATTAATGCGCGATTCGAGGGACGCGTGAGAGGAATAACTCGACGGGATTTCGCGTGTCGATTCGACACCGAAATTCGTAGCCGACGTGAAATCGCAATGAGCCGACGTCTACTCCATCCTCCGCGGATTCACCAGACGATAATGCGATGCCGCGTGGAATAATGGAGTCGCAGACGTGACATTTCCCAACCACCACCGAAATTAGTAAACAGTGTGACGACGCGTCCAACGATTTGACTGATTTAATTGCTTCGAATCGATCGTATAACGTGATATTACAGATTATTGTAAATTAAAAAATAAAAACGTCTACAGTTATTCTTATCCCGGTATATATATAACGTTTGAAAAATTGTAATAATTCCAAGAATGATTGAGGTTTTTTTTTTTTATTACTCTTCATAAATGAAAAGTTTAAATCTGTGATTATATTTCACAAAAAATAATCGTGTTTATCTCCATTTTGAAAATGGAGTCTTAATTCATCATCCATCCATTCGTTTCCGACGCGCGAAACCAAGTGAACTATTTATTCTCATAAGCTGCAGCTTTCATCGCGGCGTACAAATATCTTTCTTTTTAACAAAATTCGTTTCTCTTATCGGACTAAAATCGAAAATGAAGTTATCATCGCGGCGACATTAAGACGCAGCAGCCAGTGTCGGAGGGGATATTAGGATTAATGGATAGTAAATCACGGCGGAGCAAGGTACATCACACGCATCCATCTTCGTTCGTGACTAACGTCGCCGCGATTCATTACGCTTTTCCGCTTGTTCTTTGCTTACATCCCCTCCCTTTTTCGCGAATATAACAGTCTCGTATTATTTAATCCAGGACCGTGAAATAGGATTTTCGATGCGATTAAAAAAATTTCCAGTTAGCACGAGTCCAGTTAGACGTTCGAAAAACGCGATCTCGTTGCATTTAGAAGAAATTGTCGAGGGATTAAATAGCTTTGATCGTTAATTCGAGCATGTTGATTATCTGTATTATTTTTTTTTTTTAACGAGATACTCTCTCCTCTTCGAAACGTTTTATTTAAATTACAGAGTTTCATCATTTTCATCGAGTGTTTCATCTTCGTTGGTATAAATATCCATCCCCTTGCCACGAGAAATAACGCTATTAGTTCGCGTTTCTCTATAAAATACATACAACTTTTCAATTTTATTTAAAATATAAAAAAAAATTTTAAAAACATCTCAAAGCAGAACATCTTAATTCGACCCTCTCCTATCCTCGCACACGTACAAACCACGTTTTAAGCATTTAACATGGAACAACAATAACAAACGAGAATATATTAAGAGTCAGAAATAGGAAACAAGAATACGATTGAACAATTACGAATACAAATATACCCAGCGTGTTAACAATATTTCACTCGTCATGAGCAAAGAATCGCGAATGGGAAGGGGTTTGAATGAAGTCACTTATTCAAAGGTACACGCACACATACACAGAGAGTGAAGGAGCTCGAATGCAGTTTCCTCGAATGTGATTCGCGACACAAATAGAAATTCCAAAGTGAATGCACTCGAACAACAACGTGGAATTCCTTTCCTCGATCTCGTCTGATTCGTTCCGATTCCTGTCTCTTTAATCCATCTCGTCGTTTTTCGCGCGGCAACCGATGCTGGGAGCGATAACGAACGGAGATAAAAAATGATAACATGGCAGCGGTTTGACCCCTTTGTCGTTGGACAAAGGGGTAATTTTCGAAGGTCGTGACAGGAGAGGGTGGAAAAAAAAGGGAAAACGAGATCGCTCTCCTCGGAGAGAAGAGCCGCTCTTGAATAGAGTTTTGATTTCGGATCCCTCGTGGGAGACGTGGCGGAAATTTCTCGCGATTTCAAATGCCGCGATCGATCTATCTGCACCCTATTCTCTATGCACCTCGCGCGATATTTTTGAAACGAAGCTTAAAAAAATTATTATTAATTAAATTGGAGCGTTTTTTAGTTGAATCTAAATTGGCAATGTGAAAATAATTATCGTTAAAACCGAAGAGTTTCGTTTCAAGCTTCGGTTTGAAATATGTAGAAGATCGTTGCATTTCCAAGGCTTAAATGCAAAGCGTTTGCTGTTTGGCGATTTTTTGACGAATTAAAGGATGATTGTTCTATGAATTTGGCGGAGCGTATGAATTGTTCATTGGTTTCGTATTATTGTGTCCGAATGTATTTGTTCCGAATAAAGTAAAATAGGTATATAAATGGAGTGTTTGTCCGTGAATAAATTAATTTCTGCTTTATTACCTCGGCATATATTCTGAATTTCCTATTGTTATTATTGCCATCCTTTATATTATTACAATTAACGAAAAAAATATTTTATTTCGCTTTTGCAACGATTAACTTTATTATTCGTTTGTATATTTTTTATATACAATTATATATAATTATTTATATCATTAATAATTTATATATAATTCCCTTTCCAGAATTGATCATCGTTTTCTTATTATTATTAAATACAATCTCTATTCACAATATTCGCATTTACAATCAAGCATTCGAACGCTATATTTTAAAGGATTGCGGGTCGATAAATGGTCAAAAATTACGGCCAAAGTGATATATCGAAAGAAATATAGATATAATATAATATCAATGAGATATAATCGCCAAAAGTATTCTATTTTTGTCTTTTTCCTTCTCCTCTCAATTTTTTTCTCCCATTTTATTTGGACCACATTTAAATTTTAAACGCTTTTAATCTTTTATTCATGAGCCAAGGGTGCTCTTAAAATAAACACGCTAGACAGTAGCCGGATAGCGTGCAATTCTACCCGTGCTTTCGCCCACTCTTAATTTTATCCGTTCCAAGCTAACGTGTTGATTATTATATCGAATGATGCGCCATGAAGACGCGTTTTAATTTCTCCAACGTTTCCAACCTGTAATTTATTCGCACGTTAATAAAAATATTTAAAATACGCTCCGCTATTTTTCCAAACAACTTTCCATACTTGCCAGAAGAAAAATCGGGAATAATTAAACGTCCAATTATTAATTCCCCTCAATGGTTGACAATTCGTGCGGATAATAGAACGACAATCGGATTTCCTTGGATGACAAGGACAAGGAGAAAGAATTCAACGGATGATCACGATTCCACGAAAGGTTGCGGTCTCTGAAATCGAGTTCTCGTCGAATCTCGAAAGCAGAAGACACGCTGCAATTACTCTCAGATGTTCGACCAACGATCCTTCTCTTCAACCTCATTTTTCCTTTCCTCTTTCTTTGGGATTACGTACCGGGTCAGCCAAGATTTCTATTTTATTCTTTCTCGTGGTCCGATCAGTAGTTTCACCTTCGAAATACTACATTCGAAAGCACAGTTCTCGATTTTCCTCCTCTCGAAAAATAAAGATAGACTTCCAATTGTTGAATATTGACAATGTCTGAGTAACAAGTAGTGTAGGTATATTACGAGGGAAATGCTGGTTATAGACTGTCAAGTAGAATAGATTATGTTGAATAAGTTTAGTAATAAAAGCCAATAATGGACGGGCAAGTAGCTTATGTCAGTCGTGTAACATAAGCACGTTGTGGTTTACGTAACCTTTTATCGATATTAAACCGATAATACTCTATTTTAATTCTAACATGATCTAATAATAAAATATACTTACGCTACAATCGTTGAAAATAATTAGATTTCCTATTCAATTTTTCATTATCGAACTATCTACTATCTCTAAATAAACGATATTTCACTCGATCTTTTTAATATACACGAAATATCGTTACAAGATATAGATAACACGAAGTAGAAGTGATTTTAAACGAACGTAATTTTCCAAATATATACCTTTATCACAGAATTAATATAACATTTCTACGTGCTTTAATAACAACCCTCCATCATTCCACGCATTCGCAATTTACCAACCTCGAAAAATCTTTCCCAAAATCTTCCCTTTTCAATGCTTCTCGATGATTTTTTTTTAAACCGTCAATCCATCTCAATTTCTCAATCTCGCAGCACCAAATCACCAAGTACATTTCCTAGCCTACCACTTTCCTAGCGAAACACATTCCCTGTTCTCTCTCTTTCTCTCTCTCTCTCTCTCGACAGCGGTGGAAGAAGCTCGGAAAAAGAGAAGCGAGAGGATGGAAGTCGTTCAAGCGACCCAAGGGATAAAACGAGAGAGGGATCCCTCCCCTCGACTCGAATGACGAAAAAGCGAAAAACGAAGGAAGAACGAACGGAGGAGGAAAATGGAGACGAGAAGAGGAACACGGCTGCGAGTGGTTCCCGACGTTTTCAATAACGTACCGATGGATTTCCTCCTCCGTTCACGTACAAAGCCCATTAGGTGTACACCTAACGCGATTTCGCCGCAAAACGGCCACGAATCCACGAATGTGATCATTGATCATCACGTGAATCATCGTGCGTACGTTTTATCGACGAGCGTTCCTCTCTCGAAAAAAAAAGAATGTTTGTCGGGATCAGTCGGCCGGTGATACGTGACCAGAAACCCGAAAAAATCGGGATGGATCCGACTCGAGGACGTTAAAAGCGGAAGCGTGGCCGTTCAAAACGATTCGAGCCGCCCCCCTCCCTTCCTTCATTCGAAACTTTGCGCTTCGTTGGCGAATATTAAAATCCCTGCTCCCGTTGGAGAAGTTCGTGATGCGATGAGCGATGCAAAAGTGCCTGACGACCACGTTCCACGATGTTTGCGAAGAACGAGAGAGGGTTGATTGAAGTTGGGGGAGGGGAGAGGCCTCTTGTGTAAATTTATAATTAAACGAGTCGAGGTAATTCCGTCAAGATTGCGTTTTTCCATGGTGGATTAATGATTGGGGATTGCTCGAAATGGATGCTGCGAGAGCAAGCGATGACATCTATCCGGGCAATATTTCAAGGGGAAACAAGGATGTCACGGATTTAAGCGAGATATAAAAGTAGGGAGATATTTCACGGACCCCTTCCAGATCTGGATTTCTTGGTATCCATCTTTATCGAGATGTACTTGGTTCGACAGGGGATGCGTGTTAATATTCGGATGGAGAAGATCTTGGATGGTTAATTTAATTGCGTGTACTAATTTTGATAAGGAAATGTATTCGCGTATGGAATGAGCAAGTTTAATTACAGAGACGTAAATTTTCGATTCTAATTTGGTAGCAAACACGGATAAAGATCTAGCATTTAAATGAATATTCAACGGTGACTGTGTGCGTTAAGTTCTACATTGTAAGCGTACATTTCTGTGCATAATGTCATTTAGAGATATACAATTTAGAACAACGAGAAACGAATGTGGAATACGATGAACAATTATAAAATCAAGTTGAAATTTTACCTGGCAAACAATCATCGCAAACAGAGAACATGAAACGTGATTGAATAAAATAAGAATACTCGATCATCTGAATAATCAACCAACTCCAAGAAGAAAAAAAATACCTATTCAAGTTATC
Organism: Apis cerana; assembly: GCF_029169275.1. Taxonomy (NCBI): domain Eukaryota; kingdom Metazoa; phylum Arthropoda; class Insecta; order Hymenoptera; family Apidae; genus Apis; species Apis cerana. The sequence continues at coordinate 17,616,733 of NC_083852.1, forward strand.
AACCCTTTCTTCAAACGAGGAGTCATAACATCGCGACGACTGGAGAGTAGAAACGAAGAAAGATTGTTCAAGAAAATTGTAAGTCTCAAAATCGACAAGAGAAGCAATCTATTCCTTCTATCCATAGTTTCGACGAAATCCAACTTCCCCCCCCCCCCTCCCTTTCCTCTCAAAAATGTTCAATTTCCGGAAATCTTCCGAGTGTAAGGCGTACTCTGCTCGAGCAAATCGAGAGATGGTGGTTACGACACAAGCTTCTACCGAATTTTTCCACGAATGTGTCGTATACCGTGAAATCGAACCCTGAGAGTGCCTAGACTTCATAAATTATTTAGCGATTCGGGAACAAGAATCGAAGTCACGAAGGTAAATTCGACGAAGCTCGGGTTTGACGAGAAGAATACCTAGGAGAACGTTCTTTTCTCGAAATTGCAATCGTGTCGGGATGAAAAAAGATAAGATGGATCGTGAAAATTAAATGAACAAAAATTGAGGAACGTATCGCTCGAATACTTCTAGTAATATTATTTGTCTCTTACTTTAAAATTTAATTATTTTTCCACCGCTATGTCGACACTGGCACGATCATCACCCCCGTCTTTTCCAATCAGGAAATTAATATTTCGCAGCATATATACTCGAGCGTTCCTCGACTATTTCACGATAGCTCTTATAAATATCTAGAAACTGAAAAATAATATTCAATAATATTTACGTAAATTTTGGCGCAAAAATAATACAAAAAGCCTCGCCTATGTATAAATAAATCTACAGCAACAATACCAAATACCAAAAACGATTGCTCGTGAAATACCAGCTGAAAATTAAATTACATCAAGTAGAATTGATCGTGGTAAGAAAATTTCTTCCTCTTTCTCGGACACCTGGCAATAAAAGAAACGTATAACTAAAGGAATCAATTACATTTACCAAAGAGTCGAGAGGAGAAAGAGAAGATGAGGGAAACGGACACGCTCGTTTCCACAGTGGACGAAATCCGACCCGACATCGGTGTTCCCCATCACGTGCGAAGAAATCGTGTCGAACGTGGAACGTCCACGACTCTTTCGGAGCCATTCACTATCCGTAGTCGAGAAACGTATCGTTTCCACGGATCTGACCCTCTCCCCTTTCACCAAGGAAGCTTGGTCGATGCACTTTTCACGACTCACGTGTGTGTGTGTCTTCGTTTCCTCGATCGTTCTCTTCGTTACGTATCGTTTCTCGTACGATCGAATATCTCGCATGGGTGGTAGAACCAGCGCGTATCCTGTTCCTCGAAAAAGCGCTCCCCTTTCTTCGATGCTATTTCTTTTTCGCCCCTTGTCAGTCAAGGAAACGAGGAAACCAGCCTTTGTGCGGCAAACAGCAAGTGGGATGTGTTGCTTTTTACACGCCGCTGTTTATGACCGGTTTGCCGCTTCGAATTATTTCTGAATGAAGATACCGTTGTCCTCGAAGTTGTTAGTTTATTCAGACTCGTGGATGATTCGAAAAGTTTGCTTTTTGGAATCTTTAGTCGTTATCTTTGTCGTAGATGTATTATAAGTTGTTTATTCGTAAACGTCTTGCACGCATCGTCTTCGAAGCGAGTTCGAACAGCGAAGTTTGAATTCTTGAAACTTAAAAGTGAAACGATTCGATTAGAATTTAGACGAGCATTATTGTATTTCAATATGAAAGCGAAAGAGTTTTACCTCTGTCAATTAAACTTCCTTTATCCGACTTAACTTCTCGAAGAATGTTGCATAGAAGCGTTATGCGACGAAAAGTTGATCACATCCACGTTTGACAACGAGTGAAAAATGGGATACGTGGTCTCTTTAGAAAAGAGAATCTTTTCGTACGATCGATACGGAAAATTTATCATCTTCGTTTTGATACTTCCAAACTTTCAAAGTTTCAAATTATTAATAAAATAAAATTCATGCTTCTCTCTGTACCATTCTTGTCATTGCTGTCAAAACAACATCGAATAGAATTATCTCGTGTCCTCAAAACCATAAATAATAGTCAGTTTCAATGCGTTAACTGAAACTCAGCCAAAAGAAGAAACTGCCGACGATTTCCAATTAAACCAGTCGAAGTTAAATCGATTCGCGTGAAACAAACTTTCTCGTTCCATTCTCCAAACCACACACCTTCGAAAAAAAACATTTATATCCATTTGCTTAAAGTTGAAAAAAAGAATCTCGCTTAAAATTGGTCGGGTCTTGAAAGCTTCTTCCGTATATGAGCAACCGTATCTCTCGTGGAATAATTATCAGGATCATCCGGGTCCAGACGCGTATGTACACGTGGATGTATACGCGTTTGATGTCGTGAATAAAACCGGGTATTGGGCGGGCTATATGTATGTACACGGCGAATGTTTTCACTAGGAAACGAGGAGGATGCTAATTAGTCGTGCAGCGAGGTGAATGCGACGGAGACTCGTCGTTTGTCGCCTCCCGTGGACCTAAGGCTCTGTTTGATTTGAACGGTACGCGTATTAAACGCTCCAAAACGCAGGAAACGCAATTGTCCAGACGTTGCTCCGAGCAAATTATTTGGAAAAATTGACCTGTTTGCACAGCTTATGATTTAATTGCCAATAATATGTTGTAACATGAATTGGGAGTTCGATGGAATTTTTTGGCAAAGAAAGGGATAAATGGGTGAAATAAATTTTGATGGAATATCTTCGATTTTTTTCCTCGTACTTTATTGCATTCCATATTATATATTCATAGTTGATGGACTTCGAAAATTTAATAAATATATTCTTATAAATTGTTTATAATTGCTCTCGAATTCTATCCCTTTGAATTAACGAATCCTCAATTCTGGATAATTAAGCGAACTAATTCATTAGTTGAATGTCTACGTTTTTAATTTTAATTTTGACACGTGCTTTAGAATCGATCTGGTATCGATAACTCTTAAAAATTATCTCCTGATCAACTTGTAATAAATTAAATTCCAATGGAAAAAGAATGTACTTCACGTGTCGAGAATTTTATCCTCTGAAACTTGGAATCAATTTCGACGAAAAATCATAATTTTATATTATTGAATCGTAACTTTAAATTAAATTCTTCCAATTTGATACGTTGCTCTTTTATTTGTAACTTCAACGTCGTCGGCTCAATTCAAATATATCGATTCCATTTTATCAGCTCAATTTCATTTTATCCAGGATAGGTCAAACGTCTACGTTTTACAGCCATTCAACTCTTCATCTGTTTGTATAATTGATCGAGCATCGTATCTATCCCGTGTTTGATCAGTTCACAAGTTAAGCTAAATTTCGTGCTACCTGTCTATTTGTTCAAATTGTTAAATAAGACGGATGAATCGAGTGATACAAATATAAGTTGGCTTGGGTACGATTAAGCGAGGAGGAAGGATAAATATTGCACGTATTACGGGTGCATTTACGAGTGTTCCAATTCCAAGTTTGACTATTAGCTGCTGGTTTACGATGTTGGTTGTATTTTCGATACTTGGAACTTGGAACTTTTTCTTTGAGAATTCGTTGATATAATATAGTAATAACGAAGAAGGAGCGAAGGTATTTGGCAAAAAAGAAGAAAAAAATCGGGGAACACTTAATTAGTTTTGCTCCAATTCCAATTAAAACAGCTGACCAGTGAAAAAACTAGGACACTACTAGGACTCGTTTTCTTATTCACGATATTTAAGCTACTTTCTCTCAAAGTTAGAAAAAGAAAAAGAAGGTTAGAAATGTTGGCAATGGAAAGAAACACGGTTGAGCGCATTTAAATCTGATAACGAATGAAGAATTTACGTTTGAATTTTCTAAAATTTAAAATAATTTTTCGACGAAATATTGTAATTTGACTATCATTAATAATATCTATTGTAAAACAGTTCTCAAGAGATTGCATCGCAAGAAAAGTGTCTAATAAAATAAAATGATGTTTAATGATTAAATTACACGTGAAATTCTGATAAGAAGAATCGATCCTGTTTCCATAACCCCATTTTACTTTCAAGGTTTCCAACAAATCTAGCTTACCTATTATCACACGACGATCACGTCGTTGCCACGAATTTCAATTCGTGACCAGTGTACAAAGAATACATCGGCAATCAAAGCCAACCAATTCAAAGCAAATACTTTTTTTGTATTCTTTTCCGAATTATTGCTCTGATTTCATCAACTTTAAATTCGTATTAATTATTTACTTATGCACGATTCTTTCAAACTTGGAACAAGATAATTCAAAATCGATTTTGCAAATAAATTTTTCTTTCGAATTCGAAACGCGATGAAAATTCCCCATTCATCCAGACCACAAATTTAATTTAATTTTCCAAAACACAAAAATCAATTTCGCGATAATTTCTTTTTTTTTTAATTAAATTTTCAAATTTAAATTCAAACTCGATTCACTTTTCCAAAAACCATGTTCATCTAAAAAAATAATTCAATGGAACGGCACCTAATCGTTTAACGCGACGACGAAGGAATTTCCATCGTGGTTTTCCCCTATCCAATTCTCGCCCCGCTGTTCTCTTCGTTCGCGACGAAAGAAATCGAGTTTTGCACGTTAACGCGGCATGCAACTCACGTAAGTCAACGGTCGATTACACGTCATTGCGACTGAGTTCCCAGGGAAATAAGAAATCCTCCCTCTCCACGCAAGAATTTGTACAGATAGCTCGCGAATGCATTGAGATGCATAGCGGTAGTCGGTAAATCTTAGCGTAGACGCGAGAACTGACAATTTTCGTGAATGAAAATAGAATGAAAATGGAATGTATTCGGTTACAAGCCGGGGGAAATGATCAATTTCTTCCGTGAAAAAGGTTGCGGACAAGAGAGGGGAGAAGAAAGCATCGCAACTCTTTCTTTCGCTCGATCTTTTCGAATTTATTTTTGCTCGTGGATTAATTTAAGTTACTTTCGCTTGGGCGAGTTGAAGAATTTTCGCTTGGGGGAAGAAAAGAAGAAATAAATTTTACCTTAAATTGATGTTGTATATTCGTGAGTGATGAATTTTTCGAAGTGCTGAAAGAACGTTATAAATGATCGACGTGAAATAATATTCTCAATTCTTATCGAGTCGCGATTCCTTCTACCGATAATTATTTCTACGATAAATACAATATATTATATTTATTGAAAATTCATCAAGAGTTAACGATTGAAAAAGTTAAAGAAAAGAAACAAAGAAATTAGCTATCATTGTTACATTCCTTATCTTATCATACACGTTTCGAAATTACGTTTAGAATCTACGTGATAAATCGAAATTCCCGATTGTATTATCAAATCTGAATTATTAAAGCTACCACTATCGTGCATAAAATTTACCAAGAAAGTTGAAGTACACGTCGGGGGCCTTTGTGATCCGTTCTGGAAACAAGGGCACTTCACAAAAGAGACTTTAAATGTGAGTTTAATTAAAAATCACATTAATATTACAGTACAATTAGCCCCGTACCTGGTCACGCCACGATCTTTCGGGGAAACGAGGGTGGATGGAAGGTATTAATTATACAGCGTACAAAAAGAACGCATCCACAGTGTCAAACGACCAACGATGGGAAGGCAGAAAGAAGAAGAAGAAGAAGAATGGAAAAAGTCGGCCGGCACTCGCCTTTTGTCGGCTTTCTTTGTTGATTCTGATCACCGTCCACTGACAAATTAGCCTTCCGTTGCGAGTTTTACGCTGCAACTGGTGCTTACCTTTTTTACACAGACGTTGATGGAACAAACGATATTCGCGGTGACGTCAACTATTTTCCCCTTCAACTCCTCAAAATGCCTGTAATTTCGAGACATTCGTGATTGATGGATACGAGCATATCTTTCCTAAATGTTAAAATTAATCCGAGGCCTCGATGCATTTTTCTTCCAAAAAAAAAAAAAAAAGAAAAGAAAACGTCATTAATTTCCAATTTGTCACGTTTGTCGTTAACATTGCTTCTTACTCGGTTCCATCGGGATCGATGATTACTCATGTTTCTGTAAAATATTTTTTAACTTCATCTTGCATTTTCTTTTTTTCAATTTCATCAGAAACATTCAATACATACATTCTCCAGAGAAACTCTTAGACGATTTACCGCTTGAAAATTGAAGAACAAGTCGAATATTAAAATTTGTTTAGAGATAAAAATATCTGAAACATTTGAATCTACAATTCGTCACAAATTTATCTCCCATACGTATCCTTATTATCTCTCGCAATTTATATTCTTCTCAACCGATATTAAATAATCCACTCCTCCAAAAAAGGAGAAACTCTTTGTCACGATGCCATATCCATCTCGATCCTCGTCGATTAAAATGATAAATTATTCCCAGCTTCTTCCCCCTCGCGAAAAAGAAGAAAAACGTACAAGTAATCGCGTTAATTTTACGAGGCACGGCTCGCGATAAAGGGAAGACAAACTCGCGTTGGTTTTGCCTCTATCCTTTACACAGAATGGCCTGGAATAGCAATGGAAAAACCGCAGAAACAGGAACTTTGTCACCTCGCCTCTTACTCCCTCGCCCAATTATCGATCTCCCCGAGAATAAAAGTGGCAAATCGATGTCTCGACGCCGTGATTCACCACGCGGAATCACGATCAACAACTTTTATCGTCGAATTAAAGTAGGAGAAACTCGGAGGAGAGATCGGTTTCGCGTTCGTTGACTGGCAAATTTCCATTATTCGCCGGATTGAAATTCTTCGAGACGAAATCTCAGCCGACCGGTTTCCTCAAGCCTCTATTACGCCCCGCGATTACACGAAACACGGTCGAACGAAAGGAAAGGGGGAGATTGTTGGACCTAGATTCGAACGATTCTTTCCCCCGTTCCACCCGATTGAACGCGCGGCCAAGCTGTTTCCTCCGTGGGCCTAATATTTGGAACGGTTCCTACCCTGGGCACGAACCAATATACCCTTCATATCTGCCTGCATTATAGATCGAATTCGGGAAATCACGTTACGAAGAAATATTCTGGTTAACGCGTTCAATGCGACAATGAAAATAGAAATGAGTTCACGAGTGATGGATATCAATTTCGATTATAGAAATTGGTAATTATAAAATGTTGAGAAAATGGAACGAAATTTGACATGACTTGTTAATCATGACGATATTTGTATAAGAAAAAGAAAAAAAGAAAGCGTTTGTGCATTTTTCTCAAGGATGATTTTATAGATCCACAGTTTTTTTTGATCGTAGAAATCGCTACGAATTTCATTTTGTAATTGAATTATCGTCCCCCTGACTTTCATCCTCTTAAAATACCTAAGTGAATCATATCGTGGTATTGGCTAAAATTTTTACTCTTAAAATCTGGAAAGTATATTTTATAAGTTCATTTTTTAATACGCCCATTTAAAAACCACTTTCAATCTGGCTTTATTTCTCACAAATTTCAATCGGTATTCAATTTTCCATATGCGGCCAATCATTGTACAACACAAGTTATGTATTATGCATCGAAACTCAAACACGAGAGAATTCAGTTTATAAAATAGAAACGCATTTGCCACATTTGACGGTGATATTTAACATTCAACGCATTCTGTCGTGTATACAAATCTATCTCGTAACGTTAAAACACGTTATACCATATTCGTTAAAATATTGTAACTTAAAATCCACGCTGTTCAATAAATAAAGTATCATTTAACCCATTAAATCGTTTCGACATCGATACAACAATGTAACACGATTTATTAATTCGACAATGAATGATCCATCCAAAGAAATGAAAATTAATTAAAAAAAAAGAAGAAACGTCAACCGATCCAATTTGAAAAAATACTGTAAACTGACATTTAACGTCTACTCCATTACTTCAAAGTCTTATTTTTATGAAAAAGAAAAATTTACAAAGATACATTAATCTGGAAAATGATATACGATATGCACGCTGAAAATGAAGAATAATAATGGAATATCTTACACAAATGATTCGAGTGATGCGTTCGTGAACACTTTTCATCAATTAATTGAACGACTAAAATTCGTATCTTTGTGTTATTTTTCTTTTTGACATAAAGAGAAACTACTTTAAAAACTACAATCACACGTAAAACGTTCATTCACAAATCGATCCATGAAATCTAATAATAAAAATACTCTCTCTCTCTCTTTCTCTCTGGACACAACCTAATGAAATATTAAACCGTCCATCGTTCCCCGATTTTAGAATTATCGCACGAATGTAAGCTGATTACAACTCAGTCCACGAAATTACAGTTCGACAATTTGCATGAAACGGTAATCGACGCTCAAATGAACCTCTCGTTCTAATATTACACGCATATCCCAATTTCGAAAAGCCTATAAAGTACATCTGTCAATTCGTACGACTATAATGGTCATTTATTTACAAAATGCAAAATGAAAAGAAATAATAATACCTTGCGGATGCTATATTGATAATAAAGAGAACACCACGCTCTCTTTCCGTACACTCCCTTCGAATAATAATTAAACGAACAAAAAATTATAATCCTAAAACGTAACATGATATTTTCCATCACGAGCACCGAATCTAATTTCTCTCTATCCGTACTTCAATATTTGCCCGAAAGAAATAACTTCTGGCTACGAAAGTTCTCCAAAGTTCTCCAAAGATTTTTTTCACTTTTCCACTCCGTTCCCTTTGTATTTCGGCCCCGTTCGCACGCAAATAACGAAGTTATTAGGGGCGTAATAACACGTCCCACGTGAATGGGCGTCGAGACGTTTCCTTCCACGGAAAAGACGCAACTATTCCAGAAATTTACGGTTACCGAGCAACTCGTCAACGGTAGAATTCAATTTCGACGAAACTGTAAAATATTCCCGTTTTTCGCACTTTTCCCTCTATCGTTTCGAATATCTTCCAATGAACGGTTATTTCTTCAAAAATTTCATTGAGCGAGACGGATATAGCTCGGCAATAACACACGTTCCCTCTCTAAGGCGATATGCGTTTCTTTACTTTTTTGAAGCGTGGCTAAAACTTCGAAAGCACGGCCCACAATTGAAAACGAGGAAGATTAATAAAAAAAAAAAATAAATTTAGTTAAAAAGTCAAATTTTAACCTGAATACAAATAGCAATAATGTTTAGAAGATTTAATAAAGAAAAGTTCGATTTTTTTTTTTTAGTATTAATTATATTTACAAAGTAAAATTTCTTAATTTATGGTTTATGATGTAGCTTAAAATATTCAAATTCTCGTTTCAAAATTTCGTACATTCTCCAACGTTACTACCACCCACATATTCAGGTCACATTCAATATTTATATAAAACCATAACATTTGCAACATACTCGGTTACAACAAAACCGAGGAAAGGGGAATTTTTATAAAGGAAAAAGTTGTTTGAAACATATAATATGCGACACATTCTTCTTTTTCTTTTCCCTCATAGACTCCCGCATTTCGACTAAGAAACTTGCCATGTTAAGTTAACATCTTCAAACACCATCGTTTAAAATTCTTTTTCAAATTCATCTATATTTCTCATCCCTCGAAGAAACGAAGAAATTTCACTCGCAGTTAACGATAAATGAGGCAAGGAATAAAAATCAAATTTTGCCATATCTCTGAAACGTTTCCTCGCCGTGTAAAAAGAAGAAAAAAGCAGCAAAACCACTCAAAGCAAAACGTGACACACCCCGTGGTCCACCGCAATATTTCCGGATCGTAATCGAGGATAGGCGAATTTTTCGCGGATTGGAAAGAAAAGGAAGAGGCGGGATGGAAACACGCGGGCGTGAATTTCATTGGAGGCGTGGGACAGAAATCCAATAATTCTCTTGACTCGTTCCCTCGATAATAAATAGAAAACGATCGTGCCGCGGCATGTAAAAACAGCTTAGGTTGGGAGGTATGTAAGTTCGAGCCGACAACCTGTCAATTTCGTTTAATCCTCGGATACCGTGTTCCTCTTTCACGCATGTGTGTCGGCGAGAGCAATGGGCTATCGATCGAGAAAACACGTGATTTTACTCCATGATGAGTTGCGTTGTTTTAGTTGATTGCTTCGTTAGGGCGACAAGATTGTTCGTAATTTAGGGTATTATATAACGGTTGTAGCTCTTTCTATTTTCATAAACATTGATTAGAATATTAATCAAAAATTTGATTTAATTTGCCGCAGTGAACGAACAAGAGAAGAAGCAAGGATTCAAATATTCAATTTGATATTTCGTCTCTAAATAATAATAAAACACAGTTGCTGCTACTCGATTGGAAATTTGAGTGAGTGGAAAGTTGTGCTTGCCAGATGTTACACATTTACCGTACAAATTGAAGCGGAATGTATTCTTCTTTCTTCGATTTTAATTTAAAATTTGTTACATCCACTTCTAATAATATTCTCAATATACAAAAATTTTTCGTATATGGGCGTTGAAAGGCATGAAAAATAGATTGAAATTGCGTAATAGGACGGGATAGACGTTTCTAATCCATTTCTCTAAACTAAATTTCCACTCATCACACTGGACCTCTTCAGTTAACAGCGTCGAAGAACAGAGATTCGCGGAGACTTCTAGTTTCGAGCAATTACAAGTTTCACGAGCTAGTAGGTACTCGCTCGCTGGTAATTGTCGTGCGGCCAATAAATGCTTTCCTACACGAAATGGCGCTTGGACCAAGAACTTTCGACCAACAGTTCCTCTCCACACCTGATCATTATCTAATCAAACGATAAATGGATCAAAAAGTGCATTAAATCCAATTATTTTCTTCAAATTACTTTATCCTCGTAATATTCGTAATATTCGTTAATTAATTAATTTTAAACGCTCGAGACAATGTACGTAATATCGTTTCAAAAAGACTCCAAAAAACAACACTTAACGTGGTAATTTCTACAAAAATGTTGCAAATTTGTCAAAAATTACCGTTGTATTCAAATATATATTTGCTCTAGCCAGAGTCTACAATTCGAGGCCAAGCTGCGAGGTCGCAAATTATAGCTCGTGCCATAAATCAACCCTTTAAAACTACGCCAAACTTTCACTGCCTTTACAAGCTAATAATTTACCCTCCGCACGAGGTCTCAAATTCCATAGTTACTTCCGCCACTAGTTCTAAAAAGTCGCATTATATATCTATCGCTTCCATCACAGATAAATACTCAACTTTACAACTCGACGAAGGTAAACGTGAAACTTCCACCTGCCCATTTCACAATTTCTCAAACGCGATCAATTTTCTTGGCAATCGATTTCAAATCGATTTCTTAATCACCGCCAATTACAGTTTCCGCGAGTCTCGGAATAATTCTCGATCTTATCTTCTGTCCAATAATTTCTAAACTCGATCAACTTTCAATCAACATCACTGGATCACCTTAACCTTTTATCCATAGCATGCGTTGCTTAACCACGATTTTAATTAACGTAATTTGCATTTCATTTGTCGTAAATCCGTAAAACTGTACGCGATGAGCGTCGTGACGACAAATTATCGTCGATGAGTCATATAATCCCAAGACATCAATTAAATATTAAACCGAGGGACGGTGGCAAAGCACGCCGTGCGTGCGTTTTATCGTCACAATCTTGATTAGTGGTGATTTAACAATAATTGCAACGGCGGAAACGGATTCGAGCCAACTGCTATTACACTTCATTATTGCGTCGAACGTAATTAACATCGTTCCGCGGGAACAACAGCTGCGCAGATATTATTGTGGTTCGACGATATGGACGATGATTACGGATTCAATTCCACCAAAGAGGCGAGGAGAAAAGTGGCGGGCTAGAAGCATCGGTAGCGATACGTCACATTCCAATTTCTTTCTTCCGAGGGAGGATTAATTTGCAAGCATTTCCATTACAATTGGGATCCGGACGACCCTGGCAACTAGAGCGCCGATGCAAAATCTCAAGTGTTACGGGCTGCCATGCTTCTACCCATCGAGGCGCTTTTGATAATTATTCTTGGCAGCTATGTAATAGGAAGCATGAAATAGTGGGTATTTGGGATGTAAGGTTATTACGCGTGGATGAAATGTGTCTAGAATGCAGTGAGTATAATTTTACGGCCTTCTCTTATTGTCCTGCTTTAAAGTCGATAAGTCATTGTACTGAGAAATTGTTACGTCGAGGGACGCCGATAATAATTCTATTATAAATGTGATATTTGTCGCGATGTTACGATCCTTGTCTCATATTATAAATTATTCTTGATTAAATGGAGATTTAATGGAAATAATTTACGAGATAAGTATAATCTTGTGGCTCTTCGCGACACTCTAACTCATTCAACTGTGTCGTGGAATATCATATTGAAAAGAGAGTATTCGCGCAAAGACTACGTTGAAATGCTGAAGCATTTATTATACCGGGGGATAGAAGGTTTGCATCAAAGCGCAAATTCGTCTTTGCCTTCCTTCGCCGCGCAAGGTTGAATCGACTTTCTGCTCGTGACATTCTGTGTCGAGCACGTAATTAGCCATCACGCAGTTTACTATACAGATTCACTTAATCTCATCATCTAATTTAAACCACTTCCTCCGATTGCACGTCATCCTGAACATCATACAAAGAAGACGTTCTCTTCTTCGAACTCCCTTTTCAACGAAACGGACGTATGCATCCATTAAAGAGAACATTTTGAGTTCCTATGAAGAAATAATGGAATAAACGAATGATAAAAATAATCCACTAAGCAAAGAGACGATCATTTTCCCAAAAAGCAATTTTAACTTCGCAACACGTTTCGTTCTCCAACTACCACTTCAAATTTCACAGCTTCAAAGCGCATAATACACACGAGCAAGAATACACGCATATTTAACACATCGTGGAAAAGGAACGTAAGGAATCGAGAGATCAGGATGTGAAATGCAAAAAGGGAAGAGAAAAATGAAAAGAATCGAGGATTTGCCACTTACGTGGAAACAAGAAAGGACAGGAGCGTGGATTGGAATGTCAGAAAAATATATTCATCGTTGGATACGCATTCGAGAGCGGATCGATCGCGCAGTCCGCAACATCTGCCTGAGGGATGCATCGAGATGCACTTTTCCACCGATCTCTTTTGACTGCGCTTTCGCTGCAAACCGAGAATGCACAATGGAGGATACGGCGCCGAAGCTTCTTAACATTCCGCCTTTCTTTGATTTATCTTCCCTCCTTCGAGCGGTTCAAATGATAATAGAATATAGAAGTGCTCGCAGATATTCTTCTCCTTCCATTTACGATGTAAAATGATGCTCGAGGAAGCTTTTTTAACGATTTTGTATACATGAAATTTTCCACGAAACTCGAGATTTATAGAAATAAAGATACGATACAAATGAATATTGTAATCCTCTTGAAACCGATTTAAATAAAATTTTCATTTTAATTCGAATAACTACTTAAAATAATTTTCAGACTCTTCGATGTATCATTAGATTAAGATTGCTGCAAGCAATACTTTTCCAGAAATATCAATCGCTAGTTAACTTAAAATTAAAAAGATAGTAATTTCCGGTCAATGAATGAATCGGAATCATCGGAAGCGCGGAATCTTCCTCTTCGAAACGCATTTTAAATTATCTCGATACGACTTCTGGTTTTTGAGATGTGAGTCGTGTAAAGAAAAGTGTAATTTTTAATCGTTTATTATCTTCGTCCTTGTTTACTATTCACTGACCTATCTCAAGTCCCAGACAAGTGCCAGACGCGTCTCCAGGAAAAATAAGTAGGTCATTAGATCGCGGCCCCGTTCATAATCCCCGCGCTATGAAAACTTTGAATCATATCTCAGCAACCGACTGAGATATCGGGACGAACCAAAAAGCGATTTCATTGGCACGATTTCCTCTTCACACTTTCCTCCAGAGTAGATTTTGATAACAAAATTTTCAAATTTCTCCTGATTTTTACACGAAATTTATTATCCTAGATCTTTGGAATCGTTTATTTTCTTCCATCGAATTTTATTAAACATTCTAGCAATCAATATATATCTTTCTATCGCCGCATCGAACATTTTTTTTTTTTTGGCGAACTCGAGCACAAACATTCGGCCATTTACGCGAGATTTCTCTGTAGGATCCGGAGAGAATAGATGTGGAAACGTTGAAGCACGATTATTGTCGCGAAACGCTCCAAGGAATAGCGAATTCGAGCCAATTTTACTATTGTAAAAGGCCAAGTCCTCGCGTCTACCGGCTTATCCCCGATAAAGTCCAATCTCCTTACTTCTACCCACGTAAAAACGGCGTTTAATGCGATGTCGCTCTTACGATGAAGACGGTAAGACCAGGCAGGCGGATGGGAGATTTGGAATTCGTTCAGCGAGGGAGAAGCGCGCAAGGGAATAAAACGCGATCGGGGGAAAATAATATTAAGACAGTCTGATTCGAGGTATTGACGGGCACAAAAAACTTTCGTTTCCGGGTTACAGACTCAGATTCAACCTTTTCTCTCAAGGAAAATGATCATTGAGAACATTGGCCATCGCGCCAATAACGAGACGATCCTCTTCGGATCGAGGATAAATAAAAGTAATATACGTTAGATAGGTATTCTTGATCCGACTCCAATTCTCATTCAACGATTTTACACAATTACTATCTCCCCGATTTTCGAGCGAAACAATCACGCCCTTCGCCAGATTAATCCGGGAAAAGGAAACGCGAAACGACGAGAAGACGACTCCTCTCTTTTATCTCTCGTCAAGAGATTCGACTTCCATTCTGACTCCCCTTCTGCGAATTAAAAGACCATAAAGGAGGTCGAATCCGGTGAAAAAAGAAGGATTCGAAGGGGCTTCCGGCCGATATGCTCGAACGAGCAACGGGGAAAAACTTCTCCAGAACAGAATCTATTATTACCAAGTCCGAGTCACTTTTCTTGCCGCGTTAATTTCCATGTTCCACGGTTATGGTGATAACGTGCGTGTGACCCGGCGGCGTAGCAATTAATCAAAATTCTGGTCAAAGCGGAGGGAAGCTTTCTTGCGGGGAAGCTCGAGCGGCGAAGAGGACTCGGGTTGAAACTTGTACCAAGAGAGTCTTTCGTCGTCTTGAGAAACTTATGCGTTCCAGGATGACCTCGTAAAAAAGTGTTCACGAGGGAGGAGATGGGGTAGGAAATTATTGATCGAGGGAATCCATAAGATCGATTGAACCATCGTATTCAGCTCGCTGTTTATAGGCATTTTACCATCGTCCAGGAAACATCTTTTGCCTATGAAATGTTAAAATCGCTTTACGAGGGTGTAATCGTGACTATCAAGAACCGCGAAGAGAAGGTTAAAGTGGAATTACAGCACGTAAAGTTTAAATTCTTCCAATCTCAAGTAGTAAATCTTGCAAATTCGTATATCTTGAATCGATAAATAATTTCTTAAAGCACGTCATTGGAGAGATTTTATGTAAATTGATCAGTGCAGCGATCTACTTCTCGAAGTCGCATCGAAACTCCGTGAAATATCTTCGAATTCTGACTTTATGAAGGAACTTACTTCTCTGACTTTCTCTTTCATTTCTCATCAAGATTCTCGTTTCCTCGAAATGGCGACGAAATTAAGGGATGTACCGGGTTTATCTCGCACGAATCCTATGATTTTTCCGTGTCAAAACTTTCAGTAAATAGTTGTTACATTCATGATTCTATTTATGATTATCTCCTGGCTAAAAGTTTTGGATATTACACGATCCTGAAGATCCTATCCTAGCAAGCAAAGTCCTCATCACTCGTCCTTTTGGGAATGATAGAATGGATCCATATTTTTATTAAAACCACTATAAAAAAAAGGAAAAGATTAGTTTAAGATAAGCAATGAAAGAACACAACAGATTATATATTTACCTTAACTCTTCCTCTATGTTCTTTCTAATCTTCTTTTCTATAAACATGTCAGCTAACTTAATCTTAACTTAATATTCCCATACAATAAAGCTCTATGAAATACTTTCTCCAACGATTCCAAAATGAAACATTTTTTTCTTCCTTTATCCAAATATATATAACAAATATATAACAACGAATCAAGAAAAGACTTCGTTTCATTCTTCCGTAGAAAGAATTTGAAGTTCGAAATAAATGGATAAGATGAATCAGTCTCGCGTTAAATTCTTTCTTATATTAAGCAACTCGTATCGTGCGGATAATAGCAGTATACGGAATTAATAGGTGGATTTTCGTTGTTTATGCTTCGACTTTAAAAAATTTACTCGAGACTCTTGGGAATTAAACTCGAAAACAAGGAAATATTTATCGTCCATTATCTCTTGCGAGCAACCGACACTTAATCGGAAATAATGCTTCAGTTTTTTAGAAAATCCAGTTGAAAGAACCGCTTTGGAAATCATCCACACGCGGGATCATCTCGTAATCGGTTTAAATGTAATCGTGAGATTTAATGGCGTGATTGAATAATAGACGAGACAATTAACCGGTAAACTTTCTTTCGTTTCCCCGCCTATTCACTCTCGTTTCGATCTCCGTATGCTGGAAACGGTTTTGAATTAACGCGTTACGATGTGTCGAGATCACGATCAGGCATGGACAAGTAGTAAATGACGATAACGCAATTAAGGCAAGTAGTTTCAATTCGTGGCAGAATTTCGAGTAACACGATTATCGTAAGCTTGGTGTGCTCGTAGAGAAGTTTCGGTTGAATGTAATCATTAACCCCTTCGTGGAAATCTTCGATAAGGTGTACAGCGAGTAATGTTGCACGTAAATCCGAATTTCGGCGAATAAATTAGAATATAATTCTTCCTAAACTTTTAAGCTTTATAAAAGAAGATTCAAATTTCTTATTGGTTTCTTAAACGTCAACTTCAAAATATCTTGATTAACGGATGGATTCTTTAATCCCGCGCACAACTGTCCGTGATTTATCTCATTTTTAATGAATAATTATTTTTATTTTATTTTTCAATTATCTTTCGTCCCTTCTTTTACTTCTTCGAAATTCAATTTCCAGTTACAAACTATGGAACGGTGAACATAATTTTCTCTGAATCCAATTATTCGAATCTTTTCGTATATTTTATATTTCACTTGTAAATTTCAAGTAATTATTGAATTCGAACATAATTTTCCACGAATATCCAATATTATTAAATCTTTCGTATTGCGTCCCGTTTCTTGTATATTTCACAACAAGTGAACATCCTAGTTGATCCCATCGCTCTCTGCGGTCTGTCGGCATCCACCACACCTTTTTCTTGATTACTCTCATGCCAACCCCTGCGACACCCATTTCCATACGCGAATGAAACGCGAATCCTCTTCCCTCCTCTTCACTTTTCCCCATCTTTTCCATTTCTTCCCTCCCCTCTCGCCGCTCTTTTCCCGTTCGGGCCACGAGCACTTTGTGAAATACACTCGCGACGTGTCAGGACGCTCGAGAGCCCATTCTAATTCAAGCTCAAGCGACGTTAACGAGTCCACCTCGAACCCCCACCTCGTGGAAAACACCGCGCCACCATTTTATAACGCTACTCCAATCCCCTGGAGCTGCTGCTTCTGGCACAAGCTTGAAAATCCGCTTGAAAATCGGCCCGCGCGTCGATCCGTGCCACGTCCACCCACCTAGACGCAAGGCTGGTGAATTTCGCGTTGCGTTAAACTTACCCCCGCACGGATTTATGTTAATACACCGTGCCGGTGTGCGTGTGACCGCGTGAATAAGTCGGTGGCCACGATATTTACATAAATTCCGATTCCGCGAAAGTGGATTTATCCACGGATAAATCTCGTGAAATTTTGAAAACGCGTTACAAGTTTCAAGACGGCTATATATATATATGTATATATCTTAGGTATTATCTCTGGGTCGATAGAAGTTGTTGGATGTAGAGCGCTTCATCTCGCGTTATAATCTCGCGTGCCCTTAGACGAGGTTGAAAGATGAGGAACGCAGCTTCGAATATTCATACATTCTTGTGCTTCGTTCAACGCTGGTATTCATTGCGTAAATGTGTGATGCGTGAAATATATATTATTCGATGATGCGCAACAAGTGAGTGATATTTAAAGCTGTAGCCTGCTCTACTTACGATTTTTGTCTCTTGACGAATGAATGAATTGAACGATGTTGGGGAATCTAGTATGTCAAAGTGTTGTGAATAATTAGAAAGAAAAGGGAAATATGTTGCGTTCAATTGATTTGTCGTGCATTTATCTCTCGGAACGGATGTCATGTCCTGTTCTGTTGAGGGAGAAAAAATAAATATCGATGCGCTTGCAACGAGATAAATCATGCTGCGTGAAACCTTCGATGAGAAGTATAGCGTTATCGTAAATTAAATACGAGAGAGGAATAAGCAAGAGAACATTACGATGATAACTTTGTCCTAATTGTGTATTTTCGGTGATGGGTTTTCGCTTGTTTTGGCATGCTATAAATAACAATGTGGATCGTACTTGTTTTTGTTTTAGCATGGTAAACGCGTAAAAGATTGAGATCAAGCGTATAAATTTGGATATCTTGATAGAATCTTAAGAGAAAACATTCCAATAGAATCCTTAAGTAGAATATTCTTTGAACATTCCTTTGGCAAAATATTTTGGCAGGAGCCCAAGAAGATTCGAACGTAGTAGAATTCTAAAGAAACTCGCTTCTTCCGATACAGCTAAGACATTTAGTATTACGATAGAATCTTGTTAGAACCCAAAATGTGTTGATCGAAAAACACGTCGCAATATTTCAGAAAATAGGAACGGAATAACGGTCAATTATTTTACTCGGCTATGATTTTTATTACTGTATTCTGTTAATTTCTTTTTATTCTTCTTTCACGTTACGTCTTTTATCTTTTATAGATTCTTCTCTCCTGAGCTTCTTTCTATCCGTTCCAATGTTTTTACATCAGCCTTTTGTCCTTTTTATCGCGCGGCTTTCCCTCGTGTCACACACCTTCTTTCATCATTTTGAAATTTCAGCTAAGACGTTTTAAGAAGCGCCTCAAAGAGAATTTAGAAGAGAATTCTATCAGTAAAGGAATTAAAATTTCACGATTCATTACGTTAAAAGGTTTCATGAAATAACATCTGAACAATATTAAATCAAAATGTCTTCTTTGAAAAATTATTTCCTCCTTCTCCTTTTCATTAGCTCCCAATTCACGTACAATTTTTTTTTAATGATCATCGATTAATAAAGCACACGGGGAGACGAGCGATTATCGAGTCCTCTCGTTCAATTTTCATTCTAATCTGTTTCAGTTACGATGCGCCTTTTCAACTCTTCGATGATTCTTCAAAATCACCGAAAAAGGATAATCCAGCCTCTCCTTTCGAGAGAGTTCGCACTTTCAGCATTTATGAAAAGCCCTTTCAGTACACACGCTTCAAGATCATCGGATCAGCACGTATCCACTCGATGCGACGTCAACTTTGATCTCTTTGAGAAGAAAAGACAGAGATTCGTTGTGTGGTTTGCGCTCGAGTCTGTAGTTATAGATCCCGTGTGACCCATTATCGGCCAGATGCATGCTCTACTTTTCGCTCGTGCTATTCGAAATTCGTTTCGACTTGGAGGCAAAGTTACGAGAGGCGATGAGAAAATAATTTGTATATTTTTGCGTGGAGCAACGACGAATTGGATTGACGAATTTTTAATGAGTCCACAGTGAGAATTAGAAAATAATAAGCCGAGAAAAAGTTGCTTAGGAGCGTATCGTTTATCCATTGTTATGTCGATTATATTGTTTTAATTAATCATATTCGCGGTGAAGAAATTCATGATGAATTTTTGAAAAAGAATTAGGGGATAATGAATTGAGAAGAAGTTGAAATGGAAAGATTCTATATTGTGTCGTTCGATTTTTATAATTAAAAATTGATGAGATCAATCAGTGTGATTTACGTAGTTCTCTCTTGATCAAATTTTTGGCTGATCAAGTAACTATTTCTCTTTATAAAAATAACTTCTTAATAACTTCTTCTATTTCTAAATCCTTTTCGAAACGAACAAGTCTTTTTCGTGAATGTTCGCTCAACACGATATCTATATGCAATAAGACAAGATCCAAAGCTTTTTCTTCGAGATTATACTTTTTAGAAGATGTGCTTCCCAACTTTGCGTGTAGTTAGACAGAAATTCGATTAAACTGTTGCTCGAAAACGGAAGACTGCAAAGATCTTGATGGAAATTTACTTTTTGCCGAATAGATTCCTCAGGATCTGTATTTATGCAACATAAACGGCATGCCGCGCAAAATGTCACGAACTTTCGTCTAAATTTCACTTTTAGTAAATGACTAATCCTCACACGTCTCTTCCGAGGAAGTTCTAATCAGTAGTCGAGCAAGTTTTGTGAAGTCTAGAAACTTGGTATTCCTATGAATTGGATACACAACTGCGAAGTATCAAAGAACGGATGATATTGAGAGATATCTTTGAAGATTAAATTGCAATGGATCATCCAGTTATCGAATATATTTGCACTTCGAATTCATATCATTCTCCATGTATTTTTGATATATCCAAATATAAATTTTCAATTTCGGATATATAATATCAATTATCGAAATCATGTAATCATTCTTTCTTCCTTCAATCCTTATTTTTTTAATAATTGCACGTTCACTTTGTTTCATTCAATCTAAATCAAGAAATTTTACAAATCACTATATTATAATCATTCGAAATTAAAAATGCCATTTTAAATCTTAAATTGGCACAAAATATTATATTTTATTAACTATCCATTTTAAGGCATTGTTAGAAAGTTTCTCTCACATAAATGTCTACCATACAGGAACATGTGAAGGATATTTTCCAGATCCATGATATGGTAGATAATCGTCTTTGAGCTTATACTTTCTTCTGAACTCGAAATAAAGTAAAAATGGCAATTAGATGGCCACGAGATATCCAAATTATTCGCTCAATCGATAGATTCGATTTTAACATCTTTAATCATTAATCATTTCATCGGGCATTGTTGGGATAAATCGTTCCGAGCAATCCAGTATCTTCAAGACGAACATAATCGCAGTAAAAAGAGACATTTTTCCCCGAATTTTCGTAAATCATCACGTATCAACGGGCGGCGATTTATTACGCGATATAATGGAATCGACAAGCGGCTGCTATTTATCGTGCCGCCTATAAAATTGTGTGTCGTTCGAGACGCGATAGAGGCACGAGCTCGTTATTTACGGGCGTTGCTCGTAATGGGGCGAGAGTATTTCAGCGTTAAAAAATTATCCGCGCCTTTAGCGGGTCCTCGAGTTTTCTTCGACGTTTCCAGCTAACTTACGAGACGGTGCAAGAAATTCGAGCAGATTTCTTCGTCCGAAATTCCAGTATGTTGGAATTGATTCGGAGAGAAACGCGCGTGTCGAAATTTATGTACATAAAAAAAAAAAAAAAAATTCTACTACGAATTGTGATATATCGTAAAACGTTACACGTATGGTGTAACGTTCCGAAGGTTTGATAAATAAAATTTGTGTCACTTCGAGCACAATTTTCGAGAAAATCAAATTTGAAAAATTGTCAGGTGAAGTTACCAGAATTTGATTAATTCTCTAGACTAGAAATATGACTAGAAACACGCGTGAAAAAATAAAGTTAAAAATTTTTCCGCTAAAAAAAATTCAATTTCTTGAATATTAATCGAATCGATAGAATTTACAAAATTTCATCTTCTCGAGAACAATAAGTTTTCGGGTAAAAAATTTCATTTATTATATTTTTTTTTCTCTATACTTTTCATAGATAGAATAATCTCCGTTTTATAAATAGGATATTTCAACAGGAAATTAAATTCACGTGTAACTATTGACTTTTCCGAAATCGAAACTATCGGACTATCAAAACGAAAAAATTTTCCTACTAAATAAATAAATTTCTATTTATTTTTTCACAGAAAGATATAGAATCATACTACGATTACAGCAATTACAAGTACAATTGTATATATATATATATATATATCGTTCCATTTACGTCAGCGGAAACTGAAATTGAAGGTTTCGTACCGATCGGTTAAATTGCGAAGAAAGTTTCCACGGAGGAAGACAATTTATTGATCGAGAAAAATATAAGAGTGGAAAAAGAAGTTGGAAAAGAAAAAAGTTTGAAAAAACAAACGCCAAAATTAATCTTCGATCAGGGAACACGGTGTAGTTCCTTCGCAACGTTTAATTCAAGAAGAGAGAGTCTCGAGCCAAAAGAGAAATCCATGTTTTCTTTCCTTTTCTTTCTTTCCTTTAAAATTCGACCAAAGTCACTTCTCCATTTTTCCAACGCCGCCTTTTCCCAAAGACTTTCAAGATCTCAAATTGGCCGCGCACAATTTACCTTCGCGCGATTCTCGAGACCTATTAAGTCGATTCGACCGGAAGGAAGTTCGAGAGTGTGGAAGGGACAAGTGGATGAAGAGGACGTTCGAATAACGAACGAGCCAGTTTCACAGAATCCTCGACTTATCTTAAAAATCATCTCCTTCTCAAAATACGCGGAGTTGGAGAAAAAATGTCGAGGAATGGGGCATAAGAATTAATTGGTGATATTCTCCTCCGATATAATATATTATTTGTAACAGTTTGTAAAAATGTGAGACAAGATAGAAGATAAATCGTTTTCAATTAATAATAATCCTTAATCCTGAATAATAATAATAACAATAACGATGATGAAGAAATCACTCGTAAGGAACGAGTATATAACGATGACAATGCAATTTTTACGACATTGTGCATCGAGGAATTAAAACCGAAATTTTGGATATAGAATTGTGTCAATTTTAATTTCTTTAGATCATCAATAACTATGCCTGATGCGTGTGAAAGAAAATTAAAGGAACTAATTTTGACCAGACAACGATCAATTCGAATAGAATTTTCTGAAAACATTTAAAACACAAATGAAGATAAAACCGAAAGAAATAGACACAGACGACTATAGAAATATAAATAAACAAAACAGAAAATTCTCTAATAGGCCTGGTAAACGAAAAATATATTGGATCCATGAAAATCAACCAATCAGATATTCCTTAGATATTTCCTCCAAAAGATTTCTTTCCGCACAATGCACAAACTCGCCAACTTATTTATAATTATATGCCGGAGGCGCTATTGATCGTTCTAATTGGATCCGTGGTCGAATAATCGAACCAAGGACCAATTTAAGACGCTGCTTCGCCGCTGGTAAATCTCATTAGCGTCGATAGGAAGATTTCGTGAAAATAAAAAAAGAAGAAGAAAGAAAAGAGAAAAAGACAGATCGAGAATGAACTTCCTTCGAATCCTTCTTGTACCAAGACTGTTTCGCAATCCAGGAACCGCGTGTCTCGATTATGCTATTCGAAACCAGGCCACCCTATCCTGTTCTTCCGTGAAAAATATTTTCCACGAGATTGGGAAGGGCTATTGAGAAAATTAGGATCTGGGAAGACGGTAGGATTCGAGAGGGAATAAAATTGAATGTTAGAGGAGTTCGATAATTGGAGAAATAATTCAAAATCTGTACGATTTCGATATACGTGAGATATGAAAGAACGAAAAGGGTGATTTTCCAAGAAGGATTGGATAAATATGATAATATGGTTTTTAATTTTCATCCGAATGAGTTATTCAGGTTTGTACTTAATTACAAGAACGAACCTCTTTTTTTTTTTTACGTGTTACGAGTAAAAATTTGAATAAATGTAAATGGAGACGTGATTATTAAATTAAACCATCGTTGACGCCAACTTCATTTCTACGCCACTAATTTTTTTAATCAACATATATTATTAAATTCGGCTTTATAACATTCTGTTACGAAAGAAATTTCATAAAATATTATTAATTTTAAAAAAGTAGAAGTAATTATAACGTCACGTCTCTAATAAATTTCTCATTCTTATAGAGTCTCTCATATTTAACGAATTAACGAAACTATCGATCCATATACATACACATTCATTGAAAAAAATATATCTACCACATTAATTTCATATTAAAATTTATATATAAATTAAAATAAATTATTAAAATGATATTAAATGATATTAAAATTTCAATTTGCCCCCAAATTTCTCCCAAAAATCGGAGAAATGAAGATGGAAAACAAGAAAGAAAAAATACGATATATTTCACTGTAAATGTACTCAATAATAGATTCACAGAGGCGAAAGTTAATTATTTTCCAAGTCTTTCCGCTTCATGTTCCGGGGATGAAACGCGAAATCGTAAGAACGATATTAGGTAATGTCTCCTTCCTAGATTTATGGATAGAATGCCTCGACACGCAACCATCTTTTCATATGAAACGCAACTTGGCAACGGACCAAATTGTCCAAAGACACCGTGGATTCTTATTACGGTATGCTAGCGGATTTATTCGCCTTTGCACGCAAATTTCTTCACGATTCGACCCAGTCACGGGATCTGCAAGTACATTTTTCCCTGGACATAAATCTTCTCGGTCAAAAATGGAAAAGGTTAGATGAACTTCGACTTTCCTTCGAATATTCCAACTATTTCCATAGGAAGAAAGTTGACCGAAAATGTGAAAAGTTGAGGTTTGGTCTTCTGGAAGGAGAAATTTTAGTAATGGAAAGATGTGGCGAAGATTGTCGTAGTATTTTTATACCAGATATCAGTTTGTATTTATTGTAAAGAAGAAAAATATGTACAAGTATATTGTGTGTATAGCCATGCGAAGATAATCTAATAACGATTTTCACGACAATTTTAGATTATCTTGAAAAAATAGGAATAATGTTTCTTTTAGAAAAGCTAGGATAGGAAATATGAAGATATCGCTTCTACCTACTGAAAAATTTCGATCTGAAAATTACACTGTTTTAAAAATATTTTGCACAAAAATCCTACAGACTTATATAACCTATTGTTTACCTATTGTTTAGACTTTCAAAACATATACAACTGATCAGCAACACTAAACACTAAACTCAATAACTTTTACAGTCACGTATCGATCTTTTCAATGATACCAGAATTTACCATCGATCGTGCTGAATTTCTCTCATAACCATTATTCTTGGCGGGAATCATAGTCACTGGCTTTCCACCGACTTTCCTATCGTTAAATATTCATGCAAACCCGAGAACGCGTTATTTATCGGAATCTGATCACCCGGTTATCCCATCTGGCTGAATTATAAATAGAATAGAGCTCGAATCGAGCCAAGTCAGATCCCTTTCAAACACGTATCCCTTTGGATCGTATAGAATACGTTTCACCAGACGCGATCGCCTTTAGGCAACACAGTGACTGCATCCTGTTATTGCACAGACGACGCCCTCGCAAGATATACGGAAATGTAAAGCTAATAATAGCGGACACGCAGGAAATACGCAAGATCACTGCTTTGTCCAAATAATAGATGCAATTAGCTTTGTAACGTATCTTTGGATGATTATGACCATAGAATCCTCGATTGATAAGGGTAAACAGGAATTTCGTGAATTAATCTCTAGGAACTACATCTGTGCACGATATATCCTTCTCATTAAAAATCTTGATGAATTAAAAATAGAACACGAAAATTATCGGAAAGAGAATGATATATTTGTCAAAAAATTCCAACTACTTTCTTCTTTGCGCAATTTATAATCAATTTATAACGAGTTCCGTTTTAATCAATTACAAAATCACATAATTTTTTCCCAAAATCCGTCACACGACCACAGAAATAGAAACCTGCGTTCAATGCTCCCAGCCTCGAATCCGAAAGATTACCGGCATCGACGAGTTGCCCGATTTACATAAACAAACGTACGAAACAAGGCTTCCGTCTGGAATTCGCGCGATTCAACGACCAATTTCCCGTAATCTGCCCTCGGCGGAGCGTTATCGGCGAATTCGGTGTAACTGCTGGCGTTGACAGCGTGTAACTAAATATCAGTAAAACGTATTGTTTCGCGATCGACAGCGACCGCGGTTACATCGTTCCAATACCGATTCCGCTCCTATTCAAAGCACGCGACACGTTCAACGCGTTACCGTGACGCCCCGCGACGACAAATTCGTACGCGCTGTCGATTTTCGTCCGATTCCATCCATTTTCTGATCGATCATTTCCGCCGATGCTCGAAAAATATTTCATCTTAACGGGTAGATAGATAATTAACGACGAATATTTGGGGGGGAAAATGGAGGAAGTTGAAGTAATATTTGATAAAATATTATTTGTTAGATATCGCGGATTTTAGATGTGATAAATCGAATCGAATCGCGTGATGATGATGAATTTAGAACTTCAAGCGATTTCACAAATTATTTGAAGCATAATTTCTTATTATTCATATATTATTTATATCATATATATATTTGTAAATATTTTCTATTTGTATTTCCAATCCTAATTTATATCTTTATCCATTCGTGTTTCAAAAATACGATTTTCAATTATCTTGATATTTATAAATAGTTAAAATTCAAGAATATTCAAATCACTTCCTATCCTCCAAAAACTAATGCAGATATAAGAGCAGATATAAGAGATATAGATTATCAAGCTAAATAATAAATTTCGAGCAATTAAATTCTCAAAACAGTAGATATATATCTCGTAAAAAAGGAAGGAGGTGAAAAAAAAGAATGAAAGTAAGGTTTATCAATGGAGAAACACTTTCCTCGAGGGAAAAAGAAAAAGAAAGGTTTTGAAACGTTTGTTCGTGCCGTGAGAATATCTTGTGACCCTCGAAGTCGGCGAGTTTTTCACCAACTTTCACGGTCTAAAACGAGCAAAATCGTATCGTTGTGCTTCGGACGAAGATACCTCGAGGTACGAGAAAAGATAAAGTGTCTTTTACGAGAATAGAAAAAAAAAAAAAATAAAAAAAAAATAAAAAGAAAGAATTCGAAACGCGAACAATCGTATTAGAAGGATCGCGTTGAGGTACGAGTGCGTTGAACTCGAGATAAAAGGGGACAGATTTCGCTTAGAACGGCACAATTTATGTGATATTGTATCTTCAACGAGCCGTGAACTGATTCTCGCGATCCTTGCTATACCTTCCAAGGATGTCAAAGTTTTTGTCGAGGTGGCTTTAATAAACCGTGCACGTGAAACGATCCTTTTTCTGCGATCCCTTTTTATATATTCCTCTTCAACTTATTCGTTGAAAGTACGAAGTGTGAATCTAGACAACGAAACAACAATCTACTAGACTTCGTCCTCTTCGAAAGCCACTTTTGGATAGACATGGTGTGGTAATCGTAATGCTCGTAATATGTTTTAGAAATACGTTTTGAAAATTTTCATTCTCTGTTTCCCTTGGAAGTTTGCAATTTTATAATTTTGGAGGAGAGATTTTATATCGATTCACAAGTGGTTGCAGAGAGAAGTTTTCATAAATTTCGTTTGAAATATGGCAGAAACAGTAAAATTGTAGCACCAACGCGGTTGAAATCATTCTAGATCTTTTTTCCCTTTCTGATCATACCTCATATTCGTCGTAGAAATTCAACGAGAGAAAATCGTTCGATGTAAAGAACAAGTTGCCGTGAATCAAAAGGAAACCAAGTTTTCTCTCCGTTTCTCTCGCGATGCAAGGTTCGATAACGGTGATGGTAATTAGATAGAAGCGAACTCGTGTAATTATAAGGGACGTATAAACAGTGCAACGTCGTGAAAGACTGTTCGATATTAATCTCAAAAAGGCGTGCCTCGTCCACGAAGGCGAATTATACGTCCGTGCAACTGCGCGGACGAGCAGTGAATTAAGTCCAACCATGGCCAGACACGAAAAAGGCGTATCCTTCTGGGAAGTCGAAAGCATTGCCAAAGGATGGAAAACCCGAGGACTGTGGTATATATAACTACAGTGTCTGAAATCGAGCCAGTTCACCCTCCATCGGTATTCATATGTTCCACTTCTCGTCCACCATTTTCTAAATCTTTTTCTCGGAATATATTTCATCGTGACCCATCGTAAATACCACGATTACCGCCACGTTGTTTTCACGTTGTCGATCATACGCCTCTGTTCGAGAGAATAGATTTTCCAGATTTTCTTCCAACCGATTTATACTACACTTCTCCGCAAGGGAATTGGATCATTGGCGTTCAAGTGTACGCCGTTCAAGCTTGAATTTTTTACTTCTATCAACAATTTCCATTACTTTCTTTTCGATCATTCATCGTCGATTAGCCGTTATTTATCATGATGCGTTATATCTTCATTATTTATTTAAAAAAAAATTCAATAATATTTTCCCACATCTAAATTCCATTATATTCCTACAGAAATCTTATCTTCCTTATCCATCTTTTTCTTATATCCACTCCTCTTAGGGATCTCGACTCACCCTATCGATTTCGCTCGACGCAGGCCCGGAAACTCGGCATCGAGGCGAACAACGTGCTCAACCAACGGTGTCGTACATCGAAGTAAGAAGTTCTCGTGGTGGCTCTCCCTTCTCTAACGAGTTTTGTCAACCGATCGGATAAATTAGTCGCCTCAAAAAGCCGGGCCCGTCTTTCTCAGCCACCAATTACGCGCGCAATCGTGGCCGAGCCGCTTGTTAACGGAAGTGGGTGTACTCCTCCCCCGCCATCGTTCTCGCGCTGATAATGGAACTTTTCAATTGAATTCACCGCGATTATTCCACGATATTTCCGAGCGACGCGCGTTCAATCTCCGTTGATCGAGGGCTGGTATCAAAACCGAGAAAGAAGAGGAGAGAAAAAAAAAAAGAGAGAAAGAGGAGGGAAAAACCGACCCCGTCTGCTAATATTTATTCACAAGAAATTACATTTTCTTCTTCGATAAGGGAATAACCCCTAGATTTCTACTCGAAACTTTTCACCCTCCCCCTCCAAGAGTTCCCATCCCCGATTCCCCGTGTCTCGACGATTAAACACGGCGCGACTAGAAAATTCTTGCTTAACTAATGGATTCGCGGGCCATTTTGTCGACTCTGGATGAATATTTGAATATTTCATTACATCTTCCTTGAATTTTGTAGCGTAACGACGTTAAGAGTATTACAGAGGCGTTATGACCGAGTTTGGGAAGTAAGATTGGTGGATAATTGTTCTTCTAGCGGAGTGAATGGAAAGTAGATTCGTAGAAATGATTGTTTCGTAAAAGGGACGAGATTTTTTTCGACGACGCGCGTAATGATTCGGTTAATTATGGAAAGATGGGATCCGAGTTTGACGTCTCGAGTTAGGACAGTGAAGTGGATAACAAAGCTCGACTCCGAGGGCTAAACAAATTTGCGATCTTTACTCGTTTACAATCGACGATGTTGTTCCAATTAATTGAGCATTATTTCGTATCATAGCCTCGTGTATAGAAATATTGTAAGAATTTATAAAATGATGATAATAATAATAATCAAAAGTTGATTCATTTTTGCCTCTAATCGTTATAAATTCATTATTTCTTTCTCCCTTCGCAACAATATATTATCTTTCCATTCAAAATCATCTTTTCTCATTAGTTTGATCCATTTGTAACAACATGCCACATACGTGTGATATCTCAATTCTTTCGTAATGGATATTGTTTATTATTTAGTACTATTACTCGCTACACTTTTGATTTCTTCTTATGAGAGTGAAATAAATATAATCATAAATATCCTCTCTCTATTTCTTTCTAAATGACACGAGTTACAACTCGCGTCAAACTCAATTAAACGCACATTAATTTCTTTTCTATTCAAATTCATTTCGGAAATTTATTTCCGAATTTATTTCGGAATAAACGACATATTTTTCCATTTTCCTTGACACGAATCACGGAAAATATTTACACTGGATTCAGAAACACTTGGATATTATCGAAGCTTTCGATCGAAGAGAACTAAACACGTTCGCAGCTTATGCAAGTATACGTATGTTTCTGGTACGAAACCGGAATTCCTTGAGAGTAGCCCTCAACATCCCTCCAACTGCGCGACACTTTACCATTTTCACCGCCGCCACGATCGAAACTCGCTTCCTTTCGGTCACTGTTTACGGATAGTTTCGATTCGAGACCTTATTTTCCCACGTCCCCGTAGGAAGAGGAATCGAAAAGTTTCCACGTAGGTAGTTTCGACGAGTTTATCAATAAGGAAAGCGATTCGAAGGGACGAGTATGCGGGAAAGCCTGGCTTTTAAAAGTTGTATGGGCCAGGATATGGAACGTAATGGCGGAATAAGGAATATTGAAATTCGTGGATCCACTTCGAAACGACTTTTCGTGAACCCACTTTTCGTGGGATTGTTTAACCGAACCTTCTTTGTTTTGAAAAGTATATAATTGTGTTCGTCCGAGAGTGCACCTGGCAGTTTGAACTCGCGTTATTTTGGAGAAATAATTTAATTAAAATCTAAATAAAATCGAATGAAAGCTTTGCAAGATTTTTACGAATTTTTGATAACTTTAAATAAATTTATCTTTACATTTCTATATACTATCGATTCGTTGTTATTCAAATCTGAAATTTTCCTTTGGAAAATCACAGAAACTTACGCTTTTTTAATCTATATACCGAAATACTGATTCATTATTATATTAAATCACGATTTTCGATTATTGATATTTTTTAATACGCATTATCTCTTCTGGAAGATCCTTCAGAATAATCACCGAAACTATGCATATGAAATTTTCCTGAAATTGAAGAATCACCACTCAAGAAATTTGATTACCGAACTATTCTCCAATTTTCTCTCTTCTAATTCATCATTCTCCTCTAAAAACACAAATTCAACTACGAAGCAATTACAATTTCATCGCGAGCAAGATAAACAAGATACACCACATGTTTCGAATAAAAAAAAAAGACATAGATTGACAAATAATAATCCAACAGCAATTTCTACTTGATCCACTTGAAATTCTAACAAAATTGCAAAAACGAGGAGTAATCTAATGATGGGCGGAAAAAGTTTCGAGGAATTTTCCCATGGAACGAACATCTTGCGTGACAGAGGTGGTACATTACCACCAAGTAAGTGTTAAGAGCGTAGCCAAGGGGAGTCGTAGAAGGCTTTTGTCTTCCAAGTGCCTTTTCTTGTTCCATACGCTCGATATTTTGTGCTTTGTCGGAGTGACGATAGGTGTCTTTAATCGGCGAGAACCGTAAGAGGACTTAAGAATTAAGAATCAAAGCGCGTGCACGCGACTCGTGACGCGAATTCAAACTCTTTACAAGCGGTTGGATCGTTTGTATCGAGAGAGTCGTTGGAAACGGAAGTAAGTAACGTATTTAAATGCATCGAGACGGGATGCTTTGTGCAACTTCCATCAAAAGTTTTTTGAAGATCATTTTGATGGAATTTTTTACGTTCGATGGTTTTGAATCGTGCTTCCACTTTTATATTAAATTGTCATGATTGTTCGATCAAATTATTATTTATTGCTTTTTGAAATCAAAGCTTTGAGAGTTTGAAGTGAAGATTTGTATAGTTGATAGATGTGAGACGAAGATGAATTTATTATTTTAGCTGTAAAGTGAAATTGATACTTTTATGTATTTGTTGGATTAAAAAAATACGAAATTTTGACATTTGTAAACTCATATTGTATATGAGAGGAAATAAAACGAGAAATTTTATTAACGATTGACAAATATCAATAAATGATATCGTAAAGAAACTACAATTGAAGATAATTGGATAATATTTTTTCTTCTTTATTGAGTTATTTATTGAAAAAACGACATTTCCGGTCCATTAATTTACCGCCGTTCGAACAATCGTTTTAACGTCTAATTTAGCAAGGAAAGAGAGATCGTATTTATAAAAGTCGGACTAATTTCAGGGAAATATTTAATTACTCGGTGTAATCGCGCGGGAAATCAATAGCTTTCCATGACACACGCTATTAATTCTTGCTTTAAGAAAAAGAAGAAAAAAATTGCTATACACTTAGCATCCTATTTCTTTATTAAAATATCCTGGATCCTATTTTCAAATACAATAAAATTACTTAAACTTTCGCGCACGATTGAAAACTAACATTCTATTAATGAAATTTAATGAATTAAAGTAAAAAACTTCCCTAACATTCTCGAACTTACTAAGATTCCAAAAGATTTCTCTTTTATTTTCTAAGAACATATTCAAAAATATAGCAAAAAAAACAAAAAACGAACTAATCAATAATAGTAAATATTAATTTAAAAATCTAAATCTAAAAACTTACAATATTTGCTAATAATATTAACTAATAATATTCGTGCAAGAGACTGTTAAAATAATTGAAAACAAAATCTTTTCAAAAAACTCACCGATCTTTCGTCGTTGCCTGGGGAATCCTGGCGTGGCATTCATCGCGTATCTCGCCGTGGAACTAATCTCAGCTTCCACTAATCTGCAACAAAGATAATTTGTTCCGTTAGAAAGATCGATTAGAAAACAGGCGAGAGAGGAGTTTTCGGGTGGATCGTTTAAAGAAGCATCGAGGCGCGACAACTCTTGCGGCCTATGGCCAGTGTGCAAACTTTGGCACGTGTTGCACAGGAACTTCGCAGCGTTTAACGGTCCGATAAAATCTCAATTATAGTCGCTGGCGTGTCCTATGAGCTGCTAGCGACCGTGTACACTGAGCCACACGGTCAACGAGTAAACGTGATCGCAATTTACCGTTTACCGATCGATTATTTCTTTTCCAGTCGCTTAAAACGAAAGAAATTTCACCCACCGAATCTTAGCATTCATCTAAGCGGCAATGTAAATAGCACGAACTTTATACAAGCACATTTTTTCTGGCATCAATCGTTATAAATGAAATGTGACGATGATTCTAGTGCTTCAATTGTTTCTTATATGGAAGATTACTTAGGTTATCTTTATCTTTGTTTCTTTCGTGACCAGTCACATTTTATCGCACGATTCTTCTGTCATTCCTTATCCTTTTAAAAGAGAACAAGCAAAGAATCGTCCTTGTACATCAACATTTGTTGGTATCAGAATTGGAAAAAACAATTCCCTGCATTAAAATTATTTAAACTATTATTAAAAACATTTAACATTGGACGAAAATTCGATCAATCGAAAATACTTTGGTTTACCTCGAAAGTATCTTGGAGCGAAGCTGGTTGGAACATTGGCGAGATAAACTTCGAGATTGCACGCAGTATCTTCACATGAAGGCTTAAATTTGAAGCACCGATAGTAGCGAGCTTCGTTGTGCATCGGAAAATTACCACGACCGCGCCATTAACCAATGCGCTCATGGTGTAATTGCCCTTTTCCAACCCTCGCCTCTTGTTTTCACCGGCCATTTGTCCGCTTTCGCGTCAATTCGCGGACACCTTGCCCTCCATATACTCCGTCGCGACCTCTAATTGAGATTTTATCGGCGGATAAACCGGTTGGATTTTCGTCAGAGTAGCGCCCGCGTTAATTATTCGCTTAACAATGGCCCTGGAAATGCTCCGCATCAAATTTCGCGCGTCGACGATACTGGTGTTACAGGATATGCACGCATCAAGTTTTAATTCGAATAGTTTCACCGTAGAAGATAAACAAAACTAAGTGCATATTATCACACACAAAAGTTGGTATGAAACACTGTGAAAATTTGCAAGTAGTTATATTTCTGAAATAAAGAAACATAGAAAGTTTAGACAAAGAAAAATTAATAGATAGAATATTTCTACAGAAAAAATTCATGTAGGGATGAAGAAGAAGAAAAATTTTGATTCTAACGAACAAATTTAATATGTGACTTCTGACGATTTTATTTGAAATTTTTTGTTTGTTTCCGCATTTCTTGTAATGTTACCATATCTGACTTCCTGTTTAAATAAATGAATAATATGCTATAATTCTATACCTTCAAATTCTTCATAAATTATCGAAAAACATATCGGTTTTCGTAATTTTTCAAAACTAATTCCTTAATATGTATATTTTAGAAAAAATTGTTTGAATGCAACATTAATAAAAATGAGACGCTCTTATCCTTGTACAATAGCGTTCACTTAAATACTCCTCGTAGGATCTCTTGTTACAAGTACACTTAAATCTCCATTTAAACCCGATCTCTAAATCTAGATATCCAAGTACCTTTCAGTAAACCACAATCTAGAGCCATAGAATGACCACGAAGATGAACGCACACTAGAAAGGAAAGATAATTTCCCTCAAGTGTTTTTCTGACTTATTAGTGGCGCGAAACTGACATCGAGATCTTTTGGATCGGTTGCCAATATTTCGAGGCATAAAATTCAGTATAGATCGAATGCGAAACACACGGCCTGGAATTGAAGTTTCGGCAAATTGAAGCAGCTGCCAAACCCGCCTCTCGTTACACAGAATTTTGATAAATGAAGTTGCGCGTTAAAATTCGCGATACGAATCGAATTCCGTTTGAAGAAGATGGAAGATGGATTAAGAACGGAAAAGTTCTCTTGATTCCAATTTGATTTATGTTAAATATATTCAACCATTATCAATGGAACAAAATCTAATTATTTAAAAACTGGATAATAAATTAACAAAGAGAGAAATTAATAAAAATGGTATCAGAGAATATGAAAAATCGAAGATCTATTCAAAATTTAGATCTAGTGTAAAGAACACAACGCATATCGAGATTTAATCTTCTATCTTATTTCCATAATATATTCCACTAGATTTCGAAGAAAAAATCGAGAATATTTTCAATCCTCGACCATTATGATTCAAAACTTTAACTTCAACCACCATTAATACATCCAAATAAATTTCCAATATTTCTCAACTCGAATCTTTAATTTCCTCTTCGTTTCAATTCATATTCGCTCTTTTTCGCTTTTATACCTCTAATTCCATACTATTTCACAATTCGACGAGGTGGTCTTTTTGGTAATGTATTTTAAAATTCATTAATATTTATCCCGAATCGAAACATTTCATAAACGGATCTCTTTTGTTTCTCAGCTGTTCCACGAAGAAACTTATACGCGTCGTTTGCGGCGAACCGTTGAATTATTGCCCCGGAAATCGGAAGTAATTATTTCTTCCTTCAACTTGAACTCGGTGCACGGGCAATTAATCATGCTTATCATAATTATTCGCCACCGAATTTACACGGGAAAAGCCCGATATTTTTCATCGTTTATTCCTTCCTTTAATTTTTCAGATGAACGAGACGATATTAATATGCTGAATGCATTACTACTCCAAGTGATGTGAAAATATGTCTGCGAATCTGAAATAATAAAAAAGATTAATCTTACAATCTTTGAATGCATCAGGAAATAATTTCAATATATATACTCTGATTCGCGCCACAATATATTTAGGAAAATCAAATGATCAGGAAATGGTATCGAATGTTTTGCATTGCATTTCAATTTAAAAAAAATTATTTCAAGAATGATTGAATACTTCTTTTTGGATTTGCACCGAGAATATCTGTTACTAAAATTATTCCATTGTCAATAATCTCGACGAGCAAAAAGTCCAAAAGTATAGAGGGCGCGAAGGATAGGGATGGGGAGTAAAAACGATCCTCGGGGAGCACGGGTGCCAATAAAGCCCGGTTAATAACGATAATCGCCTGTTAAGTCAGGGTATATCGTAGCACGATGTGTCAGATACACACATTATCTCCGATTTTTTGGCGCACGCACTTATTATCGTTCGACGTGTCGGCCTGGGACAGATAACACTGGGGGGCTGAACGATAATTACAGGCGCGTATATCGTTCGGGGATATTCGTATAAATCGATGCGATTATTCTTTCCGTGACATTTTTCTGACGCGCGACACACTCGCGTGAAACGCGTGCGAGTATTACCGATGCTGTGGACAAACGAAAATTTGAACGCTTACGAATTATTACACGTGCCAATGCTAGCGAAACGAATGTACGCGATAGTTATTCGGGAGATAGGAACAGAATAGAAAATTTATTGCCGCTGAGAGTGATAAGTTTGAAAAATTGTTTGATATTTTTTTGAGAGACGAGTCGATGATTATTTGCAATGTGTATATGTATGTATATTTGATGGATCGAGTGAAAATTCAATTCTATAAATGAGAAATTGACGTAATCATATTTTTGTTTCTATTCAAATGTAACAAGTGCATGCATCTAATTATCTTTGTGTAATCATTTTTGTATACCACATAGGTTGTTAATAATTTCTATAAAAGATATAAATTTATAAAATTATATAAATAATTAATCTTTAATAACGAATATGATAAAATATTGCATGGATCAATTAAAATTCGAGGGAAACTGCATTAATATAAAGATGCATAAATTTCTAAATAAATATATTTCGAATAATATTAATACACTCGCCTTTCCATTATCTTTGCCCATTCGTTTCAAATACCCTCTCCTTCCATTTTACGATATATTTATCACTTCGTTGCATGGTTTAAAGCGAATATAAATAGATCAAGCAAATTTATACAATTCCAAAGATTTTTGAGTATATACATTGTACGTTAAACGAGTTTTCGTTTAAATTTATATCCTGCTTGGATTTCCAAGGAATACGAGAAATTAACTTTATCTTATACGAAAAAATTTCATATATGAAAGAATTATCTCGCATTTGATTACTTATTTAAATATAAATGGAAATTTAACGAGAATTTTATATGATAATATCCTTTTTTTAAGATTCAATGCACGATAGGTATTGATTAAGATCACCAATTCAATCAATAACATTATTTTCAACAATAGCGAGGTTGGAAATTCTATTTCTACGACCCTATGGTTGAAAAGGTCTCGCAAGAACGAGCTCTGATAATTCTATCAGATAAAAAGCATCGATAAAGAATTCATTTCAACGGCGTGTCTCCATCTCGATTCGATGAACCGTGTATGCCTTTCTGCGAACCGTTGTCGTTAACAAACGCGATAATCGAAAGCCAAACTTGTTCCGACAGAGAACGAGAAATCTGTCAACCATCCATCTTCGAACGGAATTCTTGTTAAACTTCCATAGAATTGCGCTTACATCAATTTCATTTCTATTTCCTTTTCTGTTCCCAGCATTCAACGATAAGTTCGAAGCTAATTACATTTTTTATCGTTGAAAATTTTTCGTTCGTGAAAAGAGAATTTATCATGAATTTTATATTTAAATTTGGAATTTTCATCGTTACTTTGGTATATTAAGAGGATGAGATTATTAAAGTGATAAACAAATTTTAAAAATTATGAGATTTACAAATCGTTTGATGTTAATGTTAAAAAAGATAAAGAAAGTGGAAAGAAAGAGGAAAAGAA
Source organism: Apis cerana (assembly GCF_029169275.1). Lineage (NCBI taxonomy): Eukaryota > Metazoa > Arthropoda > Insecta > Hymenoptera > Apidae > Apis > Apis cerana. The sequence continues at coordinate 17,653,807 of NC_083852.1, forward strand.
AATTAGAGGGAATTTCATGGAAATTGTGCGGGTCACCCTAATCCTACGCTTTTCTACTATTTTATTCCGGATAAAAGTTTTTGTACATATACATTCAGCTTAAACCAGGGAGTCTCGTTACCGGAATACTAAATTAAAAGTAAAGTAACGAGAAAATAAGAAACAACGATGTCCCACTTGGAAATATATAAAAGGACACGTGAAGTTTGTTTCTGAATAAAATTTTATTTTTAGTAATTATTAATTTTTATTTTTTGATAATTCCTTTTTAGAATTTCGACTTTTCGTGTTGTCAGCTTGATATTTTTGGACGATAAACATCAAAAACTTTATACTTCCTTAGATAACCTCCATCCTTACCACGATATTTTCAAGACAGTGGTTCCAATATTTTCGAATTTATCAATTTGCACTTTTTAAATTTCATAAAGTTATTGAGAAAACCTCTCACGTTTCCTTTAGCACCCTCACCGAAAGAGACTTGTCAAGATGAAAGAGATACGATGAAAACATTAAACGAAACATATTGAAATTCGTTTGACCAAATTTCAGTGACCAAATTTCAATATTCATCGACCAACACATGTATAAATACATCAAATCCATTTTAAATAAACTCGTGAATGAATAAGAAGGTAACAATATTTCAGCGGAGGAACGAAATAATAAGCTAAATAATTCATCGTTAAGAATAGCTGTCGAGTATTTGCGCGAGTTCACGGGAATGCAAACGATCAAGGCAAAGTAATATTCATGTTCCGCTTTTCCATTGTTGAAAAGGAAACCGGAACAGCGGGCGGAAAATTTAGATCGTAGCTTTTCGAAAATCAACGCGCTCTGTGTAACGAACACTTAACCTCCTAGCCCGCGTAACAGTGATAAGATAATAGCAAGATACGAAAGAAGAGGAGGAAGAAGAAAAAGATGGGGAAGGAGAAGTGGCCTCGAGCAACAACCTGCCGAAAATCTGTTTTCCAATAAGCGACACGATACACATCGCCCGGCGAATTTCGCCATCCTGATTCCCGATGCAATTCTATGCAAAATAAGTGGCCCCTCTCCCATCGAATTCCCTGTATCCCGGTAATTGCGCTATAAGCAGATTGAAAACTTGCGCGAGCAAACTTCTTAAGTAGGTATTACGAGCTGGATGTTTCTCCTGGAATGATATTGTCCGGGCTACGTGGAATCTCGTTTATGATGCAGAATGTTACGTTGGAAAAAATAAGTTGAACGATCCTGTTTCTCTCTTTTTTTTCTTTTTTTTTTGAGGAATAATGTAGACTTCATTCTTTTGCATAAATGAAATCGTATATTGATTTTCTTCTTTTTGATACACTGCGAGAGAAAATTAAAAAATTATTCGAATGGAAAATTTTAATTTGATTAAATCGTATTAATTTATTAAAGAAAAAAATTAATTTTCGAAGAATGGATATGAAGGAAGAATAAAAATTAATCCTTTTTATTGCTGGACGAGATACGAGATACGAGGTACGTATTATTTTAGTTATTATAATTTAATAATAGGTGTAATGTAAAGTCAAGCTAATACGAAATAAATTTTACAGAGATATTTAGATTGTTTCAATCGACGCGAATATTTAATTTTGAGATGTAGGAAGAAATAACTACAAATGTAAATGCAGAAGTTTGTACATATTTAATCATTAAGAACTTTCTCATACCTCATTTTTTATTTTCTCTGTGTTTAAATGTAAATTAATGTAAATTACGTGATCTAAAAAAAACTAAATAATTCTAAAAAATTAAATTGAAAAAAATACCGAATACTTCTTATTCGTTTACAACTTCTTCATCTACAATTGTAAATCGTCTCACTCATGATAATAACAATATCTTTTAATGAACAGAATCCACTTGTTTTCGACGAATTCTACTATTCTAATTTAAATTCAAAATTCTAATTCAACAAATGTTTTCAATATCTTCGGATTATTCTAATTTAAATTCGAAATTTTATTATTTTAATCTAACACATTGTTTCCAATTTCGCCACGTATTTTAATTTAAATTCGAAATTCTATTATTCTTATGTAACACATGTTTTCAATTTATCATACTCGTTGGCTACCTTATAAGTCACTTGGTGCCTGATCGTCGCCAAAATTCTACCGTTCTAATGTAACACGTGTTTTCAATTTCGTCCTAGATTCGATATTCTTTTTTCTCTTTCTCTTTAATCTCATTCTAATTCCATCTTCGATTATTTTATGTTTAAATCCAAAATTCTATTCTATTTCAATTTGAGAGATTTAATCCACGCGAATTACGTGTCAAGAAATTTTCTATTCTATGTCGCGTCATGAACTTTTCTAAGAAACCTGAAAAAGAATTTTCTACGTATCCGCTTTTCTTTTTATCAATATGCACAGCTATTTTAAATTTCGTTTCATTTTTCGCTCACGTTTTACTATATATTGTTTGTTGAAAAAATATTTAGAGACTTTTGACAAGTTTAAATTTCGTATATGATAAAATGATTGCGAATTTGATTGATTAAAAAGAGGTGACACAATGAATGATTTAAAATCGAGATTGAAATCGAACGAATATTAAGTGAGAAATTTGTCGCGTTCTGGTACGCTCGTAGTAAAAATTTTTCCAATAAATGGATTCACGATACTACGAGAAAAGTAATTTCTGACTGTCATCTCTCGCGCGATTCCATCGATCGTATGCATCGCGAAGTTCAGTGTTATCTTCGATCCACTTTGATTGTCATATGACACGCGCAAATAACAAGACTCGAGTGGCCTACGAGTGAGTCACAAATGGAGTACGTAAGATGGATCGTTGACAGGAAGAGAAGTCATGAAAATGATTTGAATTATGCACTTCGGTAAATAATTAAATCTAAATAATGATCATCACTGGATTTTATTTCGTAAAAAATATATAATAAAAGTTACCACGAAATACTTTAAAATTTAATTCAAATTATCCTACGTTATCCAATAATTCAATTATCCTATTCAATCAATTAAAGATTAAATGAATTCGAGTCTTTTCATTTTATTCGATTTTCGAAATCCGATTGAAAATGAATATCGACCTATCGTCGATAATATTCGTTTTCCACTCCGTCGATTACATGTGTAATCGAGTGGCATCAAAAATGCATAGAGAAAAAAAGGAGAATAATAAAACGGTGCGAAAAATGAATATTTCGATCGATAATCCAACAATATAAAAAGACTTTCACTTTTCAAGCTATAATTATACGATTAAAAATTCTCAATAGTAGAAATTTTGAGAATCGTATTGCATTTATTATACGAAATTCTAAACTTCCAATGAAAATTAACCTTTCCAATATAATATTCGTCGCTTACTATTATTTCATAACCAAAAACAAACTAACAATTAAGATAAAAGATACTTTCCTATCCTCCTTAATATACACTTTTATACACCTATACATTATCCATACAAATCTGCAATGCATATGCAATTCGCGACCACCTATTAAAGTCTGCATTCGTATCAAAAAATATAGACAAAATGTTCCACAATTTTCTAATAGCCTAATTGCACATGATCGAGATTACGAGAAACAAGATTTTTCGATATGAAAAGGGAGGAAGAAAATTTCGATTGGTCCATGAACGAGAATAAGAGGCCGTTTGCATGCCGCTGTCATCAAATTTGCGTTATTCTTCTGCATCGCGGAACTGAATGGTATCGTAAGAACGAATCCGTATTATTACCACGGCCTGGAGTATCTCTATACGCGGTTCTATCGTAACAGGAATTTCTAAACAAGCATGTCGTTTCAACCATGGATACAGCGGTTCGTGCCAAACTACAAGAAAATTTCTCTCTGGAATTCCACTTTACGAGAACTACCGCCAGAATGTATCTAAGAGGAGACGCTTCTGAACCGATCGAGAATTAATTTCAACGACTGATTTCTGAGAGAATATGAAAATACGAAATGGGGAAATTTAAACGAATGACGGAAGATATTGGTAAAGACGGAGAATTAGGAAACTTGAAATGTGAATAAAATTTAAATAGATTTTTTTGCGAAATAAAAAATAATAGAGATGAAAATTTTTGATAATTGGAGTCGAATTAGATAATAACAATCGAATATTTTTTTGTAGCTTCAAGTATCAATTTGTAATAATTTTTCGAATACCGAAGCTGCCTTTGATGTTATAATTTTTCATCAAAATTAAATATCGTTGAAAGTATTGAAGACAGCTTCTTCAAAAGTATTGAAGTATCTTTTTTTTCTTTTTAAAAAACAACGTCAATCAAGATTCATTCACATTTCTCTCTATCTATTAACTACTCCCATTAATAATCGAATTATTTCATATCTATATCTGCTTCAAATTCTTTTCCGTATTTTTCTTTCCTCAATCGATAAAAATACAACAAAAATTTTAATCTATTCCATACCAATTTATACAATAGCTAACTACAATTTATATATTTTTCAATTCGAATAATCTTTGACCCTTCGTGTCTCTCAAAATAAAAATTACACCCTCTATCGAACTAATCTAAAAATCTATTCCAACGTATTCCCCCGACAAATATATTAATCCTTTCCCTATATTAAACAATAATTCACACGATTTTACAATATTTTTCTTTTCGTGGTGTCCTGAAAAAAGGAATAAGGAGGGGCAAAGAAGGAAGGGTAACACGAGGACAAGAATGTCAAGAGGTCGACGCGACGTCGGTTCACATCCGTTCTAACGTCACCACAATGCGTGGCACGAATCCACGTGTTTGTCGACCTATGTTCGACAGCTTTGACGTGTACCCGTAGGGACGGTGGACACCCGGGGATCAAATCTGGAGATGACCAAACCGCTGTCCCGCTACCACGGCCAATTCAGGATTGCCGCTATCCAATCCTGTAGGCGGCCGGGGTATCGATGTATACAACCGAGTTACGACACCGATAACGTCCACGTCGTATTACTCTCGATCCACCGACAGGATTGAGGTTCCAATACGCGGCCGAAATGAAACGCGCGGCGCCCCACCTTTGGAACGAGCATCTCTCCTTCCATTATCCGATTAATTAAGACGGTATTGGGTCCTTGCAATTTCGTGATTCAAGGAATAAATTATCGACAAGTGCAATACCGTTTTCTCGATACTATTACGTGTATCTCATGAAAGATCGTGTATACCGAAGAAGAAGAAAGATTACAGAATTATTCTAGGGCTCATTTTGTCTGAGCTGAGAAAATATTATATAGGAAATTGAAAAAGAGTACAAATTTCCGTATTCTTTATCCTTCCTATTCTTTTTTTCTCTAAAAAAAAGAATTCATCTTCCCTCAAAATTTCGAGCAATTTCGTTGTCACCAACACGCGCGAGTACACGCAGAATAAAAAATCGAAAGAGGCCTCTCGACTATGTCACGATCCAATAAAGGAAAACGACACGAAAAATTTTTTAATCAATTTTCATTTACTCGAATGTCAACCCTCGAATCCCTCCACTCGAAACTTATCAATTCCACCGACCGCAAATATCCCATGGATTAGCCACGCTCTTTAACACATTTCCACTCTCGCCATCTAGTATCGTCGACCTGTCCACCCGCCAAAAAAATCCCCTATTTATTTTTCCTGCGGATTCCTTCACCGAGAATCCCTACCTACGATTAATCTCTCCGCGGTTGCAACCCCGTCCGCTGTTTACAAAAACGAGCCGCATACGTCGAGCCCTTTCACGGGCCTTTATTAAAACATTGTCGGCTAGCTATAGCGCGGACTAGCCATCAGAGGGCGAAAAGAAGAGAAAAAGAAGGGAAATTTCGCGATCGATTACGCGGTCGCGCTGAAAGGGTTCGACGCGATTAAAAAAGGGGAGAGGAAGGGAGAAGACTCGTGAAAAATGGCCGGCTCAAAGGAATATTAATGCGAGCAATTTTTACGTGATGAGATCGAGCGAGTAACTTAGGCATTGTGATATATTTGTTTGCAATAGATTTCAAACGAAAATTTATAAGATCTATAAGAATCTTGTTTCGATACGATTAAGATAATTTCTTTAATTTAAAATCTGTTGCACAAATCCTAATTACGAAAGGATTGATGATATTGTCAATTTTTTCTTGATCGTAATGTAACAGAAATAAAAAACGTAGTATAACTATGCAAATATTAATCCTTTAAGTTCGAAAGTAAAAGAAAATAGTCGAAAAAATGCCTACTTCTCTTTTGACTTTTCCTAATTCGTTATAAACGTCACATTAATGATATACACAAAAAATACTTCCTAGAAGACGTTTTCTAACCTAAAGCAAATATGATTTTCGATTGATCAACGAACACAAGTTTATAATATAATGAGACCTCACGCGAATAATGCATATATTACACTATTAAACAACACGTGAATCTAAAATACAATTCGAATCAAAAAATCAATCACGCTATTCGACTCGATTCGACAATTTCCTATTTAATTCCAACTGGATGTAAAGAATGCATATCCGTTTCTTTCCAATCATTCGCGTAAACGATTAATAGAATTAATTCACGGTCAAATATTTGACGAGTCTTTTATTTCTCTATTACCAGCGAATAACACGAGCCTAGAGAATCGCGCTATTGCTCGTCGCGCCGTTTCGATTAATCAAGATCAGAGGGACCACCCCCTCTCGCGCGTTTCAAACAATGAAACAACGACGTTCCATTCAGCGAGCACACCTTCTCGGCTGCGTGCACCACGATCCCGATTTTCGTTTCCATTAATTTCGTGTAATTGTAAGCGGATGAATGAAGTACCCAGGCCCATTGTTCCGCGAACGAACGAACAATACTTGTTACGCGGCTGCTCCCTGTTGCACGTCAGCGCCACGGAAGCCGAGAGCCCATCCCACTTCCGTTCGCCGCCTTCAACTTCCTTCCGCGGGCTGCGCGCACGTTGTAATCTTGCAACGATTAAAATTGGAAATAAATATCTACGATTAAAGAGGTATAGGAATTTTTGGACGATGAAAGAATCGATAGAGAAATGGCGAATGATTCGAATAATTCGAGGAAAATAAATTGATCGTGATGTGAGAATTAATTAAATTTTAAATGCTAAACTTTGAAAATATTAACCGTATCGTCGGAGAAAATTTTATGAAAATAACAAAATTTGTTTGATGTGAAATTTCATGCGTGATAATATAAAAAATAAAAATTCTTACGTTAAATTTAATCGCGATTGATTTTTTGATGCATGCAACATCGAGTGATAATAATTTTATTTATTATATATTATTTATTTAATTTGATTTCTTTGTGTAAAACTATTTTATATACGAAAGGATTATTCAAATATATCATTGTATATAATATGAAAACAATAAAATTTTATTTATTAAAATTTTTTAATAATATTTGTTCGTACGATAAATTTTAAATAAAAGTATGCTAAATCGAAGAAATTATTGAATAAAATTGATATACCATGGTATTAAAAACTCGTATTATTCAATATAAATTTCAAATATAAAATATTTTCTTTCGATAAAGTGTCAGAATGATATGAAAATATGAGATTCTTTTATTTGAAATTCACCGTGCGAACAAAAATCATTGTTAATGGAATGAAAAATTGTTTGCGGATTTATAAATTTCAATAAATTTCAACTTTATATTTTTATATTATAGAGAACTCGATATTTAAATAATCCTTTTATATCTCCACTCAATAATTTGGAGATAATATGATACGATAATACTAAAATAATTAAGCCTTGTTAAATTTTTACAAAATAGATAATTCGAATATTTATCTAATATAAAATAATAATTCTAATTATCGTAAATTAATACATTATACACTTACAATTCACCATTAGATATCAGCAGATGTATCCACATATCGAACATATGATCAATTCGAATACTACACATTTTTTATTACACTAAATTTTCAATAAATTGAATAATTACGCAGTTTAAATTAATTCTACGCACGAGCGATTCGAGACGATTCGTAAATTGCGTGTGTATCGCGCGACGTCCTCGAGAAAACTGCTGCGAAGTACGAAAATCGACGCCAATAATAATATTTTGAATTCGAACTTCTATAACATTTCTTTGAATTTCGACTCTATAATAACATTAAGCGGATTATTTCTTCGGTTTCACGTATATAAACACGATGATCTCATCGATTTGATTCGTTACAATGTTTACAAGAAGAAAACAGAGGCTGAAATAGTAAGTAAAAAAGTAAGTAGAAGATTTTTGAAAGACTTCGGGCTATATTGTTTCATAATTGTATCATAGAATATTATAAAGAATTAAAAAATCTGATTGAGATAAAAAACAATAAAATATATATATATATAAGAAACATTAAATTATAATAAAATCGTTCAATGAATGTTTTGTAAATATTAATTACAATAAAGAGTTAAAAAAATATAATTTAAATATAAAAAAACATATAACGAACATTTAATAATACGAAATTAATATTTTATTAATGTCTATCATATATATTAGAATATTATAATAACGAGTTCAAAAAATTGTAACGATATAAAAAGAAACTACGAATATTAAAAGGTATTAATAAAATCTTTCATCAAAGATTTTGTATATTATTCATATATTATTTAGTAAAATTAAAATAAAAAATTATCATAAAAATTATCGAATATTATAATGGTTTCATCCAAGATTATATATTGTTTCATAAAACAAGGTATCGAGATAAAATATTACATTAAAAAATTAAATCGAGGGAAATATAAAAAACTTATTATATATTATATATTTAAACAGCTTTCGAATTTATGCGTTTCAATTACCATGCATGATATCAAAATATCAAAATACGTAACAAATTTAAAACATCTTACATATAAAATATTCACTTGAGAGACTTTTCACGTTTTCATGATCGAAAATTGCAAAAAGTAAAAGGAATGATTTTAAACACTCTCATTTACACATAAACAAGCATATATTTAATCAAACTATCTTTTTAACTTCAAAAAATGAACAAACTTAAGTTATGATAAGTATTATATCAAAAAGCGTTTCTTCTTTAACGAAATCTTTCTATCTAATCAGTGTACATATACTCACGATTGTACAAAATTGAAAAACGATTGTGCAACAAAAAATTAAGATATAAGAATATGAAGCTCAAAGTACGTATAGATTAATCGGAAATCATGGTTATTTTACATCGTTAAACGCAATACAAACAAGATAATATAATTTTCTTTGTTAAATTGCCTTTCAATCAGTTCGAAGATTGATTAAAATGTTTCGCGAGTGGATATTAAACGGAAATTTAAAAAAAAAGTTCTATCTATTTCGAGGTAAAAGGGACATATTTCATAAACTAATTTTCTATTTGTTGCGAATTAAAATTTAATGGAGGGGTATTATAAATTTGGAAGTTGTGGACGTCATGAACGAGAAATTACGAAAACGATGCATCACCGGAAATCCAATTACACGAAAATTAGGATGTCTCTAGTCATTATGAATACAAGGGTTGGGAAGAATAAGGATGAATTTTGAAATTAAAAGCGTCTTTAATTAAGGTAAAATATTTCACCGGTTAGAATTAAAAGAGTAATTATATTGGATGACGTAGAATAAAAAATTTTCGATATGAAATTAAAAACGAAAATGTGAAATGTTAAGTTTTACAATAAAATGAATTGAAGAGATAACTTGAATTTCATAAATGATGAAAAATAGATGAGCTCGTTGTGCTAACATTATTATTATTTAAAATCAAAATAGATATAACGATATTTCGATTTTATGCAACACGTGATTATATTATTAATTTAATTTAATATCTTATCGAATTTAGGACAATCCTTCCTAATCAATTGCTAAATTAATTAAACACCATCGCATGATCAATTGAGCAATCAATAAATCAATCTCAGTTAATATTAATAATCAGAACGAGTAATTATCGATATATATACTCGATAATATACGTACTGGTAACTAAATTGTTTCTAATAAAGGTGTGTTTAAATACATTTCAATAAAAGAGATAATTCAAGTATAGCAATAACTTATTAATTAAAATAAAATATTTAGACATATATCTATATAAATAGATTAAATGTTTTGCAAACTTTGATTTATCAATCATCGATATTTCGTTGTAAGAATTTTGATTAATGACAAAATTTCCCTTAACAACGCAACAATATCTCAAATTAATAATAATAATAATAGAGACTTTGAAGAAAAATAATACTTATTCCTTTCTAATTTATTTTCAATTATTTTACGATAAAATAACGAATGAATAATTTCTCTAAAAGAAACGAAAAATTTCTTGTTACGCAATAAGATTAAGCACAAAGACGATATCTTCAAAAATCTTCTTTAGATAAATTGACTATTTCATGCAATTATCTCGCTCAATATGCTCTCGTTTACCATTCAATTTCAACCATCAATACCTCAATTACCAAGAGATCATCTCTTCATTATCGATAGATTGATAGCAGACAGCAAAATAGTCAAAGAGCAATTCCATTATCCCCAATCTACTCTAAGCGCAAGGATTATCCCCAAAATCATCCACTACGAATTACATAGTGACGATGACAATATAACCAGACAGTTGCATCTTGATCCCGTAATTAGGTCAATCCGTCAACGTCGCGGATAATTGGATGCGATTGACCGATCTTCTGAGGTGAATAAAGGGGTAGTTCATGATCGATAAGTCGCTTCTAATCGTAGCCTATCAATAATCGAATTTCTAACAACATACGATCAACACTATCTCCGATAATAAATATTCAAACTGAACAATTATCAAATGATTCCTCCAATCCTTTTGAGATCTAACTTCTCCAAAAATGGAATAAACTGTTCAACCAAATTTCTAACAACGCACGATCAACCTCACTTTCGATGACAGATGGGAATACTAAATATGGCGACTGTCAAATTAACCGATAGATCGAAAATGGAAGATGATTTCTCCATCCTTTTCGTACACCCTCTGGAAACTAAAACGCATTTGTCCAGCGTTAATCCACCCACATCAAACAGCTGCGTGCTTTCCAAGTAAACTATACACGAATGCGTTGCATTCGCATTCGAGTTCACGTTCACGCGTGTCCCCGCATCATCCCCGTGGTTGGGTTATCGCGGGAGTCTAACCCCCGTGCCCCCGTTATAAATCCAAATCGGATTTTAAAGCTCTCTGCGGGTGCACCGATTGTTACGATTCGGTGAAACAGTGTCGCGATCCCCGTACAATGGAACAATAACCCGGCCACGGATTAAAGTGGTCGTTGATTTTCGATGGGAACTAGGCAAATTATCGACCCTGTTTTGGATTATTTACGGAGGATCGCCAAGATGATGGATGGATAACCCGTGGCTTTCGTTCATGTGAAATTTGAATATACGTGGATGGGGATTAATTGAGTGTGGATATCAGATTTCAACTTGGGATACGTAGAGCGTTGATATATGTGTAGGATACTTTTATACGGATATAGATCGAAGTTTATGAAAAGTTAAATGAAGAGACAGAAAGAGTGAGATCATTTGTATATGATTGAAATAAGCAATAACAGCATAAAATATAATAGAAACAATAAACACAGTTGTCCAAGGATTATTACTATTTCTTTGAATTTACTGGAACACTGGAAGAATGTTAACTTGGCGAGAAACTCGAAACGATAATTCAAGTCAAATAACAAGTTTACATTAAAACATTTCAAATGACAAATCCGAGCAACTTTACTAATAGGAACAAATATAGAAACTTGAAAGAATATTTCAAAATTAAACAGACAAATAGTTCGAAATGATAATGAAAAATAAAATTTTCATTTCTCCCGTATCACATCCCTTGTCATTAACAAGAAAGACAAGAATTAATTTCACATAATCTCTTAAGCTCTCATTCAGCTCTTAAATTAAATTCAACCACGATTTGATTTCTTAACGTATCTTTGAAAAAATCTATAAGAAATAATATTAAACCGAAGAGATTATTATATACCCTGTCATTAACGCGACAGGCAAGAATTAATTTCGCAGTAACTCGCAGATAAGTTAGAGCTTCCTCCTATTCGAATCGAGGTATTGTCGATGTGATCGGGATTGACCTACATACATGGAAAATTATGTGGGCTCTCGAGCGGCGCCGTGGGCGAAACCTCTCGCAATACGTACTCGTCTAACGTCCGTGATCGTCGTGCGTCAGTGTTTGATCTCGGTTAGCCCTGATAATGCCCTCGTAACTTCTCCAAGCCGCAGTCATATTTCCTCGGTGGTAGGAAACGTATCCCTTCGGGAGCGCATCCCTTGGAAAGTTGGCACGTCGTTAATCAACCGACTCGGAGACCAAGTCGAAATTAAAATTTTCCAGACAAACGGAGAAAGTTAGAAGTTTTCAACGGGAAAATACGTTATTTATGTATTTACACGCGATGAAAATGAGAAATGTTGCCTCTATACGAATGGAAAAGAAGCGAGCAGAGAGAATCAGAGAATGACAATTTAATTAAATTCCTCTTTGTCTTTTGTTTCATAGTGGATACGAGATACTTTTAATTGAATTCTATTACGTGTAATTAGTTTTTACTTTGAATAAACCGAGAATATTATCCTTTTTTCTTTTATAAACACTTCCGTTTTTCAACCGTATATCTACTAAGACTAATTATTACTAGTACTATTAAGAAATAAATTGAAGACATTGTAACGAGAGGAGGATAGATTTTTTTATCATTTTTTTATCATTTTTTGAGTTATTACATATAATAGAGGAGAAAAAAATGTTCTTTATATTTATATGTTTCATATAGATCGGATAAAAAATGAACGATTTATTGCAGAATTTTTGATTTGCCACCATAGCTATTTTCTGCAACACGAATGCAAAATAATTTTTCACTGTCAACATAAAATATTTTTTTTTTTTTTTTTGATATTTTTATGAAAGCCGAGAGTAAATTCAAATTTCAAAAATTCCAAAAAAAATTTAATAACCATTCATTCAAAGTTAAATCAAAACCATAATTCTAACCAGAGATCTTTTTAATTTCCCTACAATCGTTACAAATGGATCCGATTCTCTTTCTCTCTCTCTTTCTCCCTTGCTCCAAGATTCCCAATTATAGCGGCTAATAAACGATTCCGTGGTTTGTTGCCGGAGTTAAATATTCCGCGATGGTAATAAACAACGTTGTCATAAATTCGAAAATGTTAGCCGAAAGTACGTAATACCCGGAAACGGTTAGCGTTATTATCGTAATCTTCTATCGCAATTACGCTCTCGATATTTACCGGCAACACAATGTAAATGCGTCCACATACACGGGGATAAATTGTAAGAGAAATAAGTGAACGGTACATGGCGTAAACGCGTTATGACCAATTCGTTTCGCAACGCGTAACTGCAATGCGGTTTCCTCGTCGACGGGTAAAGTGCATAATTAGGGGAAATGTATACGTGTAATCAATGAAATTGCCAGATAATATAATTGACGTTATACTTGACACATGTTTGCCCGGTTGGGCAAAAATACCACCGACCGTGTTTAACGCGCGTGCGTATTAATTTTACCATTCGTAACCCCCTGCACCGAATAAAATAAATTGATATCGAGACAAAAGATTGCCGTCACATTAGGATATATCGTTCGATTTGTGTTTCCGGAATAAATTAAACGTAAACACGTGTTTATATATGAATTGGAAATGTTAGTTTGGGTTACGTTCTTTGAAACGTGATGTTTAATGAACGAGGATGATGATCAATGTGACATATAGTAGAATTCCGTTTATCTCAACTCCATTCATCGAATTGAAATTTTCGTTGATGCCCAATTAAATATAGTATAACGTAATAAACATGTGATATAATAGATATAATAGACTAACGTATTGCTATTTTGAAAAATAACTTGGATAAAATAATCAATGAACTTGTATGAATCTGCTTAATGAATGAAATTTTACTGTATTAAAGAATTCAGGTGGAATATCGAGATAAATATATAAAAAGAACAATCGTAATAATTGAAATACTGGGAAATTTAGACAGTGGAACATTCGAAGTAAATACTGAATGGTATTGAAAATTAAAACACTAAAGATATTGAATGAAAAAATTTACATTACTACGAACTATGAACTGTATAGAAGTATTCCAAGATGCAAAGAAAAATGTCTTCGTGGAAAAATCAATCATAAGGAACACATTCATCCTATAGTGATACAGAACTCGTCGTAATTTAACAGGGGATGAAATATCGTGGATAGCATCGCTCTATAACGCGAGATATTAAGAGCGCTGCCAACAATTTCACGGTCCATTGTGCCAGAAACAGTTCCAGAAAATCGTTTGTATCGGATCCGTATATTTCTTATCGAGAAATTATCCGTGATATAATGTGTTACTCTATGAAGATCTCGTGCAAGAGAGGGTGCGGTTGGACGTGAAAATAGGCCGCACTAGTTAACGTCCAACGACAAATTGCTGTCGTTTAACGGCAGTGAAAGATCGTTGCCGGGAAACTGGAAGCTTTCGTGCAACGATACACGATCTTCCAACCCCCCTTTCTCCATCACGAAACGTGTGTGTACACGGAGAACTAGCGGTGGAATCGCGCCAAAAAGTTTCGAACAACTCGAGTGTTTCGTTTGATTCGAAGAATCTAGGGGAAAACATCGCGTCCTCCTAACTTTTCCGCTGGTAACCAACTCGTGGCGATGTTTGAAAAATAATCCAAAGAACAAGAACTTCGATTCTTCGTCGACTTCTAGCTGGGCCGACCTTCAGGTATTTTCGAGATGAATGGAACAAGGGGGTGGAGGTGGATCGATATGCTCGTAACATCGTTTTGACACAGTTTTTATTCGAAACTGAACGTGTAGAAATATCGTATATTTTGCATTTCATTTTATACGTGTTGAAATTTGTTTAATTTGTTCAATAAAGTGGCGAATGAAGATTGAAATAATGGAATACGTGAAGTTGCAATGCGGTTACAAATTGTAATGTCGAGATGTGTTGTAATTTTTGAGAATAAACTTATATAAGTTGTGTTCAAAAAAGAGAAAGATACGTGATGTTTAAATAGACTTTGATTTTCTATAATTCTTACAACAAGTTTATAAGATGTTCATGTATTTTCTGTTACATCTATTTTTCCTTTTTTCTGAATTAAATACGATCATAATCATATTAAAGAATTTTACACGACACTATTTATTTCTATTTTATTCTAACTATAACTAAACTATCATTATTCTCGAAACTATTTTAAATTAAGAAAATAACAAAGTTTATATTTTTATTAATCATCAACATATAGTTTTTGTATTGAAAAACTCTACAGAAAAAAATTATAAACGTTGAGACTAGCAAGACAACGAGTTAAAAAATTTGAGCTAAGATAAAGGAGCATCATCAATCGACGTCTCCGCTTCATACGATAATTTATAACCTCGCTATTTCACTATCACTCTGAAACAGTATAAAATAAAAAAAATAAAAAAACGCTATAAAATATCAATATCTCTCAACTCGATATCTTAAATATCCCTTTTATCAAAGTATCCAAAAAACTACATCATCCAAAATCACACTTGAGAAGTTTCAACAGTTGAATTTTCAAATGGCGAGTTATAATTTCTGATCGGCTTATATACGCGCACATTTAGCACGACACAGATAACGTCACGTGAAGGCTATCCAATTGTCTTTCATCTCGTGAGTATAATCATGTAGTGAAATTCCACCTCACGAGTTGACTCGTCTCCTGTCGGAAACGATGTATAAGCCACCCATGATGGGGACGCGTTTTAACACGTGGACGTGCACCGATACTCCATTTTCGACGATGTGCACGTTTTATCCCGTTGCGGTCCACCGAAGCTGAGAGCCAACTTTCATCTCACCATCACGTAGAGTTTGAAAACCGATTGACTAGCTCGAGTATTATCTGTGATTCAGCAAACCTTGTCCTATATGGAGCTATGAATCATCGTTACTTTCCCATGCACGGAACTTTTTGTTTCGTTATACGTCATTTTGAAAGTTCAGTTTATTTTTTAATTGGATCCGAAAATATATGAATCAAAATGTGCCATTTTATGAATAAATATCGATCTAGCGATTAGAATCAATAGGAAATATATAATATATTATTTAGAATATTAGAAATAACGAATTCAAAGATGTTAGGATGAAGATTATCAAAAAAATGAAAAAATCTGGCTTTCCTTCTTTTCACGCGATCAATACAAGTGTCGGCATCAATACCAATTTTAAATTTCGCATCGCTTCTCGCCGTTTTCCAATTACTTTGTATATTTGATCAAAAATACCATCGGGATTAAAAATTAAATTGAAAAACCAAGCAAAGACTCCAGAATAATAATTCCCATTTGCATATTATCTTCACTTACATTATCTCTATACATTTAACCTTACAAATACCAATACCAATTCTCAAATACCACACGTCTTTCAATTAACAACGTCGCAGATCAAGTTACTAACTGGAAGCACGTCTCAAACAAAGGGGATCGAATTGTATTATTTCACCTCCTCGAACCGATGGATATTTCGAAAGGGGCGATACACAGCCAACGTGTCCGTCGTCCTTGCAACGTTCCTACGAATCAACGTCACGGGCCAGGCCACGGGGAAGTTATCGATATTCGCAAGTGCGAGCGGATCGCCGGTAATCCCTGCTGCCAAAGCCTTCTCGATCCTGGATCACGAGGAAAATGCCACGAATACGCCACGATCGAAGTCTCGAAACGCACACACCCTCGCAACTCCCGTGCATTTACACGAAGATGAGGTGTAACTGCGCGCGACACGAGAACGGCGGTCGCGTCGACATTGCAAATTCCACGGTGGACTGTCCATTCGAAGAGAACTCGTTTCGAAAGCGCACCAATCACGCTGATGAACCAAACACGACAGGGCACGCGTGTACACGCGCGTACACACGCGAGGGGGGTTGTCTATCTTTGGAAACTTTCTGCCTTTCCATTCGATTGCTCGTTGCCTGTGACCGACACCGCTAATTGTCGTGGCCCGCCAACAATCGATATCCACAACACGATATCCTCGTTTACGAATTCTCCGAGTTTGCGTTTTTCTCCTTCTATTTTTCTCTCGTTTTTATCCCCTGCGAGCTTACTCCATGATTGATCCACTCTATCCTATTGTCGATTCCATGGCTGTTTGCGCAACGTGCGCCCACGAATTGATTCACTCGGTTCATATGGGACCGGTGAGAAGGGACGTGACCGCGCAAAACTGCTGCCTCGCGAATTATGTTTTTTTTTTTTTTGGATAAGCTCGTTCTCAGGTCGAGATTTCGTATTAAGAGAGAAATGCGAGAGAAAACACTGTGATATTTAGAATTTTTAAATCATGGTTTATATGGCTTATGTGGTATTTTTATTCCGATCAAGTCAGATTGATCCGAATCCGAGAGTGATTAAGATTTGTATTAATAATTCTGTAATTCAGTCTTGGCATAAGATGAATACGGAATAAGATACTTTATTATTCGAAAATACTTTTTGAAAATAGACGTTGCGTTGAAAGTGAAAGCATCCTTAAATAAAAGTCTGATAATAATATTTCTTGAACAATGTTCAAGTTGCAATTGTAAAAGCTGTTTTCACGAGATAGTACGATGAGTAATTTTCTATGTAGCGTGATGAAAGCCAATAGAGATGGAGTACAACAAGGAAGATGTCTCAAGAGGAAGAGAAAGAGAGGAAGATTACTTGTCTTGCAATTAACGGAGTTCGACGTGTGCTTGCGAATACGAATAAAACCGCATCATTAAGGGTCGAAATGTTGGTAATTGGTCGGGTTAGCACGAAGCCAACTAAAATCAGTCGATTTTGGGGTTTGCCGCATCATTTACCGCTCCAAGGGAATTCCTTGGCTCGTGTTTACATCGGATACCTCTAATCGTGTTTGACATTTTCACGGATAGTAATCTCGAATCGTGTCACTTTGCCAGATCTACAAGACTATCGACTCTGATCTTCGTAATTGTTTTGATTGATCGATAAATCGTAACTTCGTAGACGAGAGTTGTTAAAAATATATTTGAACGATTACTTGAAAAATCATCAGAAATAATCCATTGACATACAATTCAACCCTTTCCACTCAGAAATTAAGACACATTTGTATCAAATAAGCGTCTTCTTATCGAAGTTTGTTTATAGTAATAATTATTTTAAAAATAATTGGATATGGTTAATAAATTTTTCAATAATCTATCTCGAAAATCATTCAAAGCGATTCAATAATTTCGTTATTTAATTTCCAAAAATTAATTGACTAAACGTTTCTATAATTGCTTTAAAAATCATTGGTAATGGTCACCGAGCGTTCCAATTTATTAACTTTTTCCAACGATCGATAGACCGATAACCGAATGAAAAAATCGCGCGAACATAGAGATGGCTATAAATCGAACCACGTTACAGATTTGAACCATGTTAATTGCGAAATAGAATTCCGATAATTCGATCAACGGGTTCGTCATCGTGAATCGTGTGATCCACGCGAATACTCGATATTATGAGGGCAATTTTTGTAGCGACATGTAGTAAGATCCAATAATCGGTGGGGTTGTGTCGATATCCCGTGCAATTTATCGGATTCGCAAAACGAGATTCTTGCAGAAGAAGATCGTCGATTTGCGAAAAGAGCGTACCACGTCTCTTCAATTCAACACATACAGTTCGATTATATCGATCGACCCGTTATCGAGCATTCAGACTGAAATATTACGAATAATTCAATAGAGATCTCACGAACTCTTTATTCGTGTCGCTTGTCGACGTTTTTTCTCGCGAAAAGATTTCTCTCGAAGGGATTTTTTCCAAGTTTAATGTTTGGAAAATCATGCGAAATAAATATTTACACTAAAATAAAAAGCCAATTTTGTTTAATCGCGAGAAAAGAGGAATATGACTATTGATCCTTAGAAAAGAAAAGCAATCGAGCAATTTAAGAATATCTTCTGGTTGAAGGAGGAAAGAAAATTAAAATTTGTTTTTGCAACAGAAAAGAATTACAAATGTTATGTTATTTGAAAAAAGATTGAAGATTTTGGTACAAGAATTCAGACAAGAAAACGTGAATGACGCGTTCGCGTGTTCCAACGAATTAACGCTGCTGACATTATTACCATCCTCGATGCACACCGATCATGTTATTGCTGATACAGTGTTGTCTAAACACTCACTGTAATTAATTTCTCCGAGAACAAATGTTTAGACGATCTATGGGGTATGCGTGGTGTTTGTGTTTCGCGCGATGAACGCGAAGAATAATGGAGTTCGTTGTGAACGAGACGATGATGAAAATTTGAATTAAAATGTTGGACGAATGGAAAATATTGAATATCCAATTCTAAGTAAATTCGTGAATTTTAAAAAACATATGTATTGTATCACAATTACAAGAAGATAATAAAATAATTGTAAAAATCTAATCTCTATTTTCCTTCTCTTACTAGTCTATTCTACTCTAGTTTCTTATGTCTTATCTTACTCTGTTCTCCTTTATTTATTATCTCTATTTGCTTAATATTTTTACTACATTTTATATTTTTTAATTACTCGTACGATTTTTGATTAACGCGAGAAAAAGAAGAAAACATCGATGAATATGCGCCAATAGCGACGATACATCCGTAAAAATGTCAATTGCACATGTTTCAAATGCTACGAATATTACACTCAGTCGAGTTCCAAATGAAACTATCTTCGAAAATATTACAGTGGAAAAATATCACTAGTGAAAAAGCTAGAGATAGCGTGATCGATGTAACGACAATTCCAAGGTACACGCCATTTATCCTCTAATCCATTTCCGGCCGTATCCACCAAGGAACAGTGGGGTCACCGGAAAATCCGCCATCGTGGTCAAGCCACTTTCAACTATTTTAAAGTAACAGAGTGACGAGGATTTGCGCGAACATACCACGAATACTGTTGATAGTCTATGCAATAGTTCGTATTCCACAATGTCCGGTCAATTTCCATGTAGGATGATGGTGATACGTTAGCACGTTGAAAATTGCTTCACACCATTATCTCTTTCCGTTGAACGTGGTATGGCGATTTTCAAACGTTCAACGAGAATTTTCTGCCATCTTCCCTAATGGAGACTACGTGTTCTGCCATTGATATATTTTTGAAGTTTCATTTTTCCGTATATCATATAATTGTTTCACATATTAAAACGAGATATTTCCTATCTATTTTCGAAGATATTTTAATAACTTAAAACGTGAGAAACGTAAGGTTTTATAAAAATCTTCCGTATAATATTTCCACCAACTGCACGACCTCCTTTTCTCTATTCTTGAACCTCGTTTACTCAATCCGTGCAAAGTATGCAAACATTCCCAGGATACGTCCATCCAAAATCTTACCCAGAGACATGCACTTCCTTTTCTCACATATTTTTTCAATGCTTACTCCTTCCTTCCATCCGTCCAATATTTGAAACTAGCAATAAAAATCCACATTGAACTTTCATACATCATATTCCTCGAACCAACGAAAAATATAAAGAATATCTTTCCAAAATTATCTACTCTAATTCTCATATTTCGTGTCAAAGATATCTCAAGATCATCCACACTTTCCTCCCAATACTTCCTTCGATTAACATAATTTACAACATTTACAAACCCTCCTACTCCAATTCCTCATATTCCACGACACAAGATCAAAACTCCCTCACAAACTTATAGATCCATCCTATCGCGAAAGTTTCTCTTTCATCGTGCATCCTATCGCACTTCTCTCCTTCAAAAAGAAACTTTCGGGATTCCTTTGATCGATAGTGTTGCAATGCACGCGCCACGGCCGAGATGCTGACACACCGTATTTGCGTTTGGACGAAACACAACGCTAATGGCTTTAACTTGCTCACAGCGTCGGTATCGAGCTGGAAATTCTCGTCTGTCCGCCTCGCATCCCATCCCTCCGCGGCTGGGATCTGCACTATTGGGACGCGGAGTTCCGTTGCTCGATTTAACGGAAACTGATTACCTGGTCCGGGCCGAACGACAATAAAACGGAGACTCTGCACGGAACGGATATAGAGATCCACGAATTTATGGGACGCGTTGCGTCTCGATACGGTTACAAATTTTCTCATTAATGCGCTTTGGATGGCTCGAGATTTACTGTATCTCTCGTTTCAAACAAAATTGCTGTATTAACGAGGATACAGTAAATGTTAATTCTATTCGGGTTGTTGAAATTCATTTCTTTGAATTTTTATTTTTGGATAATTATAAATATTGAAATATTTCTCAATCTATCGATTTTTATCACTGAATTTTTATTTGGTAAAAGAGATATCAAGTGTGTATTTAACTTTTTGTATATTGTAGTAGAAATGCTAATAATAATTATAAAATTTTTTGAACTTTTATTTTTAGAAGAGATACATATTTATCTTAACCTTTTTGTAATATTAATACGTATCTTGGAATTTTCTCAAATTTCTCGAAAGTCCAAGTTGTTAAGAAAATTAAGTTTGGAACAATTCGTTTCGTCAAGTTTATCCTATTGATGGGAGATAAAAATATATCCGATCACTGTTAATATTAGAGATGCGTATTATAAAACTACTTTTCCATAATCATTGACAACGTAATAATTGATTGCAAAAAACGATGCACCTAAATTCAAAGTGTCAACATTTGCACGTTTGGTAGTTTAATCCAACGTAATTCAAGATTAAGATTAAGATAAAGCCGGACTAAATAAATTTCACGGATATTCCGATTTATTCGATGAACGATCTAGGTATCGCAATTTTCCGGATAACCTGGATAACTTGTGCGAGTGATATGGAATTGCAACTAACGGGAACCCTTGGATAACTTTGAACCGAGGCAAAAGCAGCGTGTCTCCTAAATAGTTAGCCGGATCACGTTCGATCGTCAAGCTCACGAGATCTAAGCGGCTCAAAGGAAACTGACCGAGCGGACTTCAAACGGAAAACCAGCCGGGTAAACAAGGAGGAAGTGGAGTTAGAGAAGAACGATGTGGTTAGGAGGTATTAATGGATAACTAAGCTCTTTGTGAGATTTCGAAAATAGAGGACGTTTCGATGAAGAGATATAATTGAATGAAATTTATCTTCAGCTTTTAATTCTATTTATACGAATTTATATTATTGCGAATATAAGTGAAAAAAAATGGAATTTAAAAATGGAATTTCTTTGATATTACCGAAATGATATCAAAGATTTTAATAATCTTTCTAGAATGCATTGATTAGAAAAGTTAAAATTTATATTAATTTCGAAGAAACTTTCAGAGAAAATTGCATACATATGTATAACGTCTGCAAAGACAGCAAAGATATTTGAAGTCAGCTCGTCAAGAAAAGTAAACGTCGAGTGAGAAACGTGTCTGTTGATTCTACGGATTCTGTCTTCTTTCATTTTCTCTTAGTTAAGAAGTTCGTGATGATTTTGACTTAAGCCATCACTATCACGTGATCGTTCTTCTTCTTCTTTTCAGTTCTTCCTTCTATTCTCGTGAGAAGGAATTCCAGATGCTTTCTCTTAAATTCGATCTCTTGAATACTTGAGTACTCAACAATCTCTTCTTCAACTATGCAAATTCCGCCTCTTTTCCGTTCTCAAAATTTTCACGATTCTATCTACTGTACATATATGATATTTCGTTTTTACCTCTCCTTAATGCTAATTCTCTACAAAAATCCAAAAATCTTTTAATCTCTGTAGAAAAATAATTAAAAATTTTTGAAATTTCTTCTTTAAAATTTTTAATTTTCTCGTGGCAAACATTAAATAGAAAACATCATTTCCAACACGAGGAATAATCATCCAACGAAAAATGGGAATGTTCGTTCCCTAGTTACCGTTGAGCCAGCTATCAAAAAGGATGATAAATCTACACTGGAACAAGGACGATATCGGCATTATTGGCGTCGAAGGGATACCAGCTGGTTCGACCTTTTTGGCCGCTTTTCAATTCCCTCACTCCTCCATGGAAAAAAAACTGCCCCCAAGGAGTTGATCGCATTACCTTTTCTTTATCTTTTTCTATTTTTTTATCTCCCAAAGACGATCAATCGTAAAAGCAACAGTGAATAGCGCAATACTCTCGAGTGTCGTTAGCCTGCTAAATTTTCTTCTTTTGCAATTGGTTAGAAAAACGGTGCACAAGGACTGACGTATGTTCGTAAGAGCAAAAAAAAAAAAAAAACGAAAAGAAAGAAAGAGAAAAAAAATTGAAAAGCGAAGGGAGAAATAGAAGAGAAAAAAAAAAAAGAAAGAAAAAAGTTTCGAGTGGAAGTCGAAACAGAGAAGCCAAAGCGCTTCAGAGTCACCTAGCTTCGACTCGTGTCGAAAAAGTCTCCGCGGCTGAAGGCGCATGAAACTTCACCTGCCGCTTTTTCCACGTCGAGAATTTCGCCTCCCGGCGAGATACGAGAGAAAAATGACGAAGAATGTTCATCTGGATCCTGGCTCATTCCTCTCCCTTTCCATTCTTTCAACTCTGTTCCTTTTCTTTACAGAGAAACCCCATTACGCCTAGCTATCCCACATTTCAAGATCCAACGAAACACCAAAGTTATTCACGACTCGTTGGTCTACCTCGCGCAACTTTATTACGCGAAACACATCCCCTGGTTTCCAGGAAAAACACCTTCTTAGGGGATAGTGACGTTTTCGAGGTAAGTGCCGTGGAAATATGTCCTCTTTACGACACGAGTATTACCCCTCGTGAAACGGAATATCGTGTTCCGCTTATGGATAGGTCAATATGCCTCGTAGCTAACGATATGATAATAGAAACTCTTGCAGGAAGAGCGCTCGTCGTTCCAATGCATCGTTCGCGTATAACTTTTAGCAATAACCGTGTAAGAAGAGAAAGAAGACAAAACAAGCGTTAACAGGATAGGAAAGAAAAACTTAATTCAACTTGTTCACCTTGGTCGATTAATTGGGAAGAAAGAAATTAACGTGCGAAAAAAATGAAGTGGCGAGGAAAGTTTCGTATGGAAGACTTAGAAAATGGAAGCAAAGTAATTCCGCGAAACCCATCTATGGGAGGCGGGTGAAACTCGTGGAAAGCCGCGGACACACGACGCGGGGCACACGAGTTTAGTAGTTTAACTGGCTAAAACTGCAAAGAAACACTTCATCACCGAGAAACATGTTAAGCTGTCGCGATGAGCCACTAACTTTGCTCTTACTGTAACAAAGTACTGGGAAGATTTTAAGAAAGAAGGGAAGCGTAAAGTTAAGTATGAGTATGTATACGTATGTATGTGTTTGGATAGTTATACTTTATGGGTGAGATGATTTATGGAGAATGATCGAAGTTCGAGGGATATGTGGTGGGATTGAGTTGTTTGAGATTGGGGCAGATGTAACCGAGTTTTTATCGAAGTAAGTAAAGTAATAAAGTACGTACGTTTGAATATGATATTCATACTTTGACGAATTTTATCGAAATGGTTCATTAAGGATGATCAAAGTTGAATAATTAAGATTGAGATGGATGTAATTGAGTTTTCATTAGAGATGATAGAAATGTAGAAAAAATAAACCAGCACTAGAAATACATTATATTCAAATTCAGTTCTTGCGATTTTACTCGCGACTAGTATCCTTAATTGAACACTTGAAATGCAAAACAGTTTCCAATCACACACTTCTCACGGAGTTATTTCTGTCACGAAACGAATATCGTTCCTCTCCGCTGTATCTAGTCCTCCATCCCTGCCACTACACATTCGTCTCTCCATGGACCGTCGAAACTAAATTACGTAGTCCCCAGAACATGGATGGTTGCGGAAACTTTTCCATTTTAAATAAGAATAAATTTCCCATTTCGGAGGACAGCCGAGTGTATTCGATCGAAGTTGTGTGGATTCAGAATTTCGAACTTCGAAAATATCATGCGGAAACCCACCCCATAAGAATAGAGCAGTTTCCATTGGTTCGACTTGTTCCATCACCCTTGACTTCATTTCCAAACTTGCTTCCTTTGATATAGTCGATGGAATAACCATGATGTTTATTATTATGATTATTATTATTATTAACCATCATACTACTATATAGTTAGAAATTTCCTGTTTAAGATTACCATCATCAACATTATATGGTATTATATAGAATTCTAAGTTGCCTAATATTCAGGATTTGAAAATTATGGAAAAAGATCACTTAAACTTTTAGCAATGGTATTGCATAGTAAAATAATAAATTTGTCGTCTGTTCTATTTTTTCCAATATATCTTATTTATTTTCTTAAGATGATTGGAGATCTAATCTTTTTCACTGATTTCTACAATTCATATTGCAAATAGCATACTGATTACTGATTACACATCCTTATAAAATTGTCAATGTTCCACAGCTTTTGGATTACATATATAGTCAAAAATTTTTTTAAATTTTCAGGAATGTTACAGAGAAACTGAATAATGATTATTCAAAATAGTCTGTTTGTTTTATTATACAAATTTCTATAATATTCACCATGACTAACATGATATTATTGTAAAAATTATTGGCAAATTATTTGATTTGAAATTGCATTCATATTTTAACCAGATCTTACAGATTCATGAAAACTAACTGCATTTGCTCGTCTTATTTTTTATTAAGAAGCAATTACGAATTAAACAGTGAATTAAATGATATCAGAGATAATAATCTCTCTCTCTCTCTCTGTCTCTATTACTCTCTCTATCTCTCTCTCTCTCTCTCTCTCTCTCTCTCTCTCTCTCTCTCTCTCTCTGTCTCTATTACTCTCTCTATCTCGAGACGCGAGAATTGACTCGAAGATTCCTCCTTCATTGTCAGCTTAAATTCCTCCCATTCAACGTATACTCGATTATAGATGGCAATGTGTTGAATCCCAATCACTCCGTCGCTACAACGTATATCACGTTGACGGGTGTTCGTCGAACGTGTCTCATGTGCGGAAATTTGACCGGATGACAACGTGCGATCGGATAGCGTAATTAAGGATAGCGATTCGTTCCTCCTCGTGTGCGTGTATGTGATGCAATTCAAAGCCTTAAGGATGCAGGCTCGTGAGAATGGATGAAGAGCTTGTGTGCCGGGAAAGAAAAGTGTTGGAATTATGGATCGAAGGTTAATTGATAACTCTTCGAAGGATAGATCGATTTTGGATAGACGTGAAATGCAAAAATTGTAATTTGGAGTGATTGTTTATCGTGTATCTGAATTTTGAGATTAAGAGAAAAGAACGTTTCGATTGGATTGGATATTTGAAACGTTAAAGAATAAGAAGTTATGCGAGTGAATTTTATATTATCAAATAACAATGTATTAAAACAATTTCGTACAATTGTACAAGTTTTTTACATATAACCTTCCCTCGTTCGAGAATAAAAAATTTCCATTCAAACTTTCCCAAGTATCTTGCATTTAATTCAAAAAATTCGACGAAAAAATAAGTAAAACCTAGAAACTCTGGCAATTAATTTGCATGACAACGGCCTCGTAAAACTGTGAGTTCACGATCTCAGAAGGAAAAATCCATTCGTTCGAATCGAAATTTCACAAAACACACATACACATGCACGCACAATCTGCCGCAATCTCCGAGCTCTTTAACCTTTCGCCAGATCTCGACCGGTCCACGTTCTTATTAACAATTCCGCGATAAGAGGGCGAAACCGTTTCTCTCGTGGAGGAACAGGAAGCGGCCACCGTGGCATGAATATCGTTCGAAATATCAAAACAAAGTTTAGGAGATGGCAGATCTCTTGCGAAGGAAAGCGGAGCGATAGTCAACGCGAGCGATCCGGATGAATGACGAGGCTCGTGGGAAATCTTATGGTATACGAAACCATGGATATAGCCGGATACATATATGGGGTCGAGTCTTAAACTTCCGGTTCGCTCGCACTCTTATCGGCCGTTTGCGTCGAACTTAATCGCGCGATAAAACACCCCACATGACTTATGGATATTAGCGATGGTACAGCCGTGTGGAACTCGCGCGATGCTACGTGAACCAAGTTCTAATGCCGAAATTTCGTCGTGAAATTTTCATTGTTACGAAACTCGAAGAAATTGGAATATTTCGGATGCATGAAAGAATGATTTGCGAGAATTAAGAGTCGTGGCAAGAATATCTCGAATATTCTCGAGATTTGGAGATACCCTTCACAAGAAGAAATTGTAATTTTGAAATAACGCGTAGTTAACTTGAAAAGAGTGAAGATTTTGGTAAAATAGAAAAGAATTGGAAAAACGATAGAAAGATACAATTTCTATTTTTGTTTATTTCTAATAAATTTCTTCTCCACGAGTAAATATAGCGTTTAATTTTAGAAAAAATTCGTGAATCTTGAAAAAATCTGTATTATCATTTATCTCCTCGTAAAATTTCTCGAGAAAATACTGCAAGTATAAGAAACTGGCATGTATTATCCTCTGAGAAGAAGGCTGCTAATATAAGACTCTCTAACGTTCTATATACTTCGCCTCGCCACTTTTTTTTATTATCTCGTGAATGTGATTAAATTCCGTATTATAATGGAACGGAAGCAAAGCATCAACTATCGACGCGATCGCGTGATTGCGAAAATCGACCTGTCCAAGACAGAACACGGCGCGGGCGCCACTTTCTTCGAGGAACAATTCGTAGCAGCTGGCCCCGTCGTCCGTTGGCATTAATTTGACGGTCTCAAAAGCAATTTGCTGCCTTGTCACCGAAGACGAATGTTACAGACGACACGAGCCACGTTTCTCCCGCGTCTCGAGTGCTCCGCGTGTTCTCCTCTCCACCTTGCACCGGTTAAACTCCCACGGCTCTCGCTCGATTTCGCGCTAATAAATCGGCAACGCCGTCGCTTTGGCAAATCGCTCGAATCCTTCGCGTGCTTAGATCATCAAGAACGAATATCCTGAAATCCTGAATAAGACAGTTTCGTAATTTCGACCAAGAAATATTTGCTTACAGACGTTCCTATCATAGACGCATTGCATTTTTAAATAATTTTAGACCTCAACTTGAATGGGCTGAATTAATTTTTCAATGTATATACTTTTCCTGATAATACATAATATTCGGCACAGATATTCTTTCTTCGTATATTTATTCGAATTCGCTCTGAATCTTTGCCAAATCTTTGTCAATTTTCCTTTCTTCGACAACTATAATAATAAAGAATAAACAATATTCGTCAATCGAAATAAAATTTCATTCTTTTACAATAGCTCTTTTAAATTCGCTCGTAAATACTTTATTCAAGAAGGCAACGACAACTTCCTTTTTATCATCATCGAACATGATCTTCTCTTGAGAATAAAAATGCTTCTTCGATTAACATCATTCTGTATTCCGTTCAATCTAAATAAATTTCTCGAGAAAGAGAAAGATACTCGATCAAGGCGTCTAATCTCGCTAATAATAAATAAACCACGCGTTACAATTCCTATCCATAGTCGGTGAATATCAAATTGAATGGAACGACGATCGACAAGCCGTCAATCATCGATAAAAGTATCCTCTCGTCGAGGAGAAGAAAGAAAAAAACAGATCGCCACAGCTTTCGACGATTATTTACCACGTCAGCCAAAGCGCAATCGAGATCGAAACGAAGAGAAGAGGGTGGCTGAACGAGGATTTATCCGAGACTTACGGGGGAGATTAATTGTTTCCATGGAACCCGAGCAACGATCCGTTTCGCTTACGAGAGACGGTGTCGATTTACCCTCGACAATTATGTGCGACCAAGTCGATACCCTCTCGATTTTCAAGAAGAGCGACGCGTCGAGGTGCAAAGAGGGCTTGATTATTGAAAATTGTGATACTCCGTGGCGAGTTTCCATTATTATTTGTTACCCAAAGTTTTCATTACCGTAAAAGGTTCTGAATATCTCTTATTATTCTTAAAATTAATTGGGGATGAATCTTTTATGTATACATGTTACTTACGTCTCATATTATATATGTCTCCATATATTTAGATTTGAAGAAATATTCTACACATTCTATACAAATTCTGTATCAAAGTATAATAAAAAGGAAAAGAAACATTTGTCAAATTCCAAATTAACGAGTGACAAAGTAATATCGATTAAAACACGATCCCAAGTAAAATGTCTTTAAATTTTTCACCCGTCATGATGAATCAACGAAAGTACTTGTAACTTAAACTACTTAATTAACAGGAATAATACTCGACCACTAAGGAGCCGGCGGAATGAAAGAATGAAAGACTTTAAAAAATTCTCGATAAAATGGGAACACTCTTTCGCGAAACTTTTCATTTAGACAGTTTCCGTCGCAGAATCCATAAGCGAGCGTGAATTCGAGGCGAGGTTTCTCTGCTCAACGATCAAAGAGCTTCAGAATTTTAATTGCAGCCGACACGGAAGCTGTTACAAAAGCTCAGAATTTTGAAGAATCAACTTTACTATAAGAGAAAACGAAAGGAAAAAAATAGATGTGACGTTCAAACGTTTCACGGCAACAATTTATTCGATCGTTCATCGGTATTTTCATCAATAAACGCGATAAAATTTCAAAATTCCTGTGAAATAGAGGGAAGTAAAGCGAATAAATAGAAATTTATTCCAGTCGACAAGTATTATTGCATACAATTATTGTATAATATAATCGTGTGCATACAATAGGAATCATACCACTGAAGAGATTAGACTGAGATTTATTCACTCTTGATTTAACAAAACTTCAAAGCGTTCAAATAATCGGCTTAAGTTCTCAGATATCTCGACTAACATTTGGTTGATAAGTAAGAAAACGTAAATAGCCTTAAAAAAATCTTTATTCTTAATGAGCATCACGATTCTTAAAACTCTCGTTCTTCCTCTACTTATTTTAGACCCGAACAACGATTATCGTTCGATACAAATTCGCAGCAAAAGAATCGTTTTAAACTTACGATTCGTTTTAATAATATAAATACAAAATTTCTCGTTCTCGAGAAATTTCCGGACAAATTGGTGGTAGAATGATTCGAAAATTCCCGCGTTGATTCGATGATAGGAGGACGCGAGTTGATCAAAATGCGAAGTCACGCGGCATGTCGTCCACCCGGTGTCTATTTTTCATTTTCTCTCGCGGAATCCGCAAAATGTACCGTCAAATTCAGTTTATTAAATTCGTGCTCGACGATGCACGTACACGTAACACGCCTGTGTGCCGAAAGTTAGAATTAATTAAAACCAATTTTCACCCACGACAAAAGTTTAAATAATTACGGCGGGTAACGGATGTCGTGCGCCTCGACTTTGGTGCAACAATCCGAATGGAATTTTTTATTATATGCCTGTTGGAAAGAAAGGTGGCAATTAGCGAGACACCGTACCGGGTATATTAATTTAAACGCAACGAGAGAATGCGTCGATACACCCTCTATCCTCGTGGAGAAGCGGAGAGCAATCGATGGAACAGGCCGCGAGATGAAACTGTATGTACCAGTTATCGGCAGTTTTCCGTGAAAATTAGGTAATCCTCAAAACCAATCGTCCACGTTGTAATCACGCGACTAATTTTAAACGGCGGTGGCAATCGACGGTTTCGAGTATTTAGCGAGCGAATCTGTTGGGACCAGTTTACAACGGATTAATTAAATATCGGTGATCAGTTTGCAGGCTACAAGGCGATCATCGCGATAAACGGAAAACATGAGCGTGTATTAACGCGTGTATGGACGGGTTAATTGGGGGAGGGGGGAGGTTTTTTGGAATTTGTTGTTAGGGCAAAGTGCGTAACATGGCGTAACATGTCCAATTTGTACGTTTAATTGGTCGGTTTGATGTTCAATCTTTCTATAGGAAGGAGAACATTTGCGTTTCTAATTTATACCTAATCTGGTACATGTGACCGCGAATAAATTAACAAACAATCAGTGGAAATTGATCCAGTACGAATGCCTCATTGACGATTCATTGATCGATACATCTCCATCAAATAATGATAAACGATTCTGTGTATTATAATATACCGCTTCGAGAAATTTGCTTTTGAAAATTGGAGAAAACGGAGATATAAGAATTTTTGTGAAATATAATATCTCAAAGAATTAAGAAAATTTCTGTGAATCGTTGCAGAAATCTCTTTGAATATTTGATATTTTTATAATTATCATCATTTCATTTTTTAGGAATAAGGAATAATTGTTTCACGATATTATTATTCCTTTCCTTTTCCCTTATATTTAAAATATATTTGAGAGACTGGAATATTATGGAACTTAAAACTTCCAATATAATTTACTCTGTTAACTATTTCATCGTATGAATACTTGGTCCAGAAAGCTCTTTTTAATTGAATTATTTGTGGCACGACATTTAAAACTGTACATTATTTAAAAAAAAAAAAAGCTAACTTATCCCATCGAAATAAACTCGCGATTCAAATAATTTTCGCAATTTGATGTAAACAAACTATTCTGAAATCACAATTAACATTTCAAACACGAGATATCGCGCAACGTTTCAAGTATTAATTTATTCAAAAGGCTACAGACACGTTCAAAATAATCGCATCCATGTATCTAAAATGTTCCACGATAAATCTACACTATAAATCTCTATACGAAGAACACGTTGCGCTACCATCCTGTGCTCTAACCAATTTCACCCCGTAATTGTATCGCAAGAATAAAGTTTGACGACCCACTTTACATGCACACACCACCCGCAAACCCAAACCAGAACTAAACCGTTCTACAAGCTCAGGAGAGCTCAGGAAAGTACCGTAACCGCAAGTAGATTCGCCATGTCGTAGTAAAAGGGGTTGCATTCCAAAGATTCTCCCTTTCTCTCAAATGAAACGACCCTATATCCACGGTTTCAAACGATTTCGATTGTAAAATCACGGTTCTTAAATGAGAATCGATCCTTCTATGCGCATCTGAGTGGCGGTGTCAAATCAGAAA
This sequence comes from Apis cerana, assembly GCF_029169275.1. Lineage (NCBI taxonomy): Eukaryota > Metazoa > Arthropoda > Insecta > Hymenoptera > Apidae > Apis > Apis cerana. The sequence goes on from NC_083852.1 coordinate 17,685,782, forward strand.
TCGAGATACTTTCGAGCCTCGTAAATCTTCTACGATCTTTTCAGCTGCGCATTCGTCCAAATATCGCGTTTTTATAGACAGACCGTGTTACGAAGGGAGCGCGTAAACACCCAACCAGGATTGTTACGGATGGAGTTGGGATTTTCATAGGAGTTTAACACCCCCGCGCGCGCAACTCTCTTCTCTCCCCCTTTTCTTTCGCCTGTTCCAAATTGAAAACGTGCACTCGCGTCTCGTACTCAATTGGAAATGATTTCGCGTGGTATGCATGCTACGTTTTCGTTTGAAATTCGAAATGGAGTGACTCTGTGTGAAATATTCGAAGCACATCGAAACGCGTTAATTGTTCGTGATTGTAATTTAATAATCCTTCATTCCGAGTAATAAGTGTAAAATATCTTTCTTCGTATTTTCGATTAAAAAGATAAGAGTGGTTTCGAAAAGAACAGAAGATGATTGTACTTTCATGCAGAATATTATCGAAGCGATAGAGTCGACGCAATTCAAACAACACTCGATGATTCGATTAAATTATTAGAATTCCCCTGCCGAAGTAGCTGTGCACGCTAGATGAAACATCGTGGCCAACAATTACACGTTTGAATTTTCATAGGAGATTTGCGCGGCTCTCGCTCGTAAACTCGCAGCAATCTCGGCTGTTTCGCGTATTCCCCCGGAAGATTGGACATTCGCTGCCGCCTCGATTGAATTGGAAACGAAACCTTCGCTCCCTCCGGGTCCTCGAATCGAATTTCCATTATAACAAAGGAGAACGAAAAGGAGAAAAAGAAACGGGAATAGATGCGCGGGACGGGGATAAAATATACACGAGCCGGCAGATTCGCTATTTTTTCCCTCCCTCTCCCCCCTCTCTCTCTTTATCTTTTTTCAAATCGTTCTCTCGCTCATCGAGGATCGTCTCTCGATGGTGTCGGGATGAATTATAACGACTAGCGGAGCTGTACGCCGTGAATTTCAACGAGCGAATATATATATATATATATATATATTCACGAAATATTTTGAAAGCAGAGAACTGCGCCGATGCAACAAGGAAACGGCCATGTTGATGGACACTTGAAAGGAGCTCGAAAATTAATGTACGTCCATTAAGAGTCTGCACTTCCACAGCCCCCTCTCCTCCCCCAGAATCGATTCAATCTTCGCCAATGTAAGATTAAGTGCTCCTTTGTTGGCCTCCCACCGGCGGGGCCGCGATTACAGTCTGACAACCATCAACTGAATCCTGATGTTTGGAAACATGGCGCGAGAACCGTGAAGCGCACGATAATGGCTGCTACCTATCCTCGATGTAATTTGCCTCGTTCCTCGAATGAATCTTCCGAGACAGAAAGGAGCGGATAATATCGCGGCAAATTGATGATAGGATTGTTTCGAGATGTTAAGTGGAAGAAGCTTTTAATAAGAGAAAGCTTTTTGAATTTGTATCTTGCGGTTATCTTTGTGTAGGTTTTTTTTCTTCTATTGAAATTTATTGAATTAAGTTAAATCGATATTAAAGCGTTTCAGAATTTGCGTAAAGATTGTACACGTTTATAGTACATGAAAAGTTTGAAGAAAATTTGATATGCTTCGAAATATCTATGTTTTGCAGTGTATTCGAAATAAAAATTATGCGTTTGAAATTTTGCGATGCAACGAAGAAAATAATTATTCTAGGATGATGAAAAAACGCTATGACGGATTCAATTTTATCTACGAATTTATTTGCGCAATCAGTTTCTCCTCGTTCAATTTTTACTCTATTTATTTATATCCGCAGTTAGCTTGATTATTTTTTTATTTGATATATCTTCAATTTATACATTTTTTTAAATCTATTTCCACCGGTTTATTAATTTTTCTCTCTTCGATAGAGAATCTTTATTTCAACATGTTCACAATTAGAACATAATAAAATACAATGCAATTAACGCATAATAAAGTTGTAAAACAGATGTTTCAGCTTAAAATTTCATCTTTGAAAACGAATTCCCTTGATTTAAACAAAAAAAGAAGACTAGAATAATCGCATAGTAATCAATTGGTTACAACTTGTTAACTAAACTAACCGCAAAACCGAAAAAATGGCAAGTTTTCGTACAAACAATTTTCCAGCATGAAAATTGAGACTACAAATCCAACGTGCCATGTTTCCAACATTTTCCTTCGAAACGCTCTAATAAGGACCTCCATCCAAGAAAACGAATCGGCGAGCACGCAGAATGCGCTTAGAGAATCCTCTTAGAAAAACTTCGACGACATTGTAACGTTTTAATTGGAAAATTTTTATCAACTTCGAAGAATATTTTCGCAATCCTATTGAAAGTAATACAAAAGAAGATAAGTTTCTTCTTTCGAGTGATATTCTCGAACGAGAAAAATCTGAAATTTCGTGCAACGCGTGAAACGGTGACACGATTAATTTATAACTAATACAATACTTGCAGAGAAATTCGTGCAGATACAATTTTTCAATAAAACCTTCGGAGAAAGAACGAAAATAGATTTTAAAGTATCGATCGCACGCTCTTAAGAATTGTACTCTAGTTCTAATTAACAGTACTTTAAAAAAACGTTGATACTTTTCGAAAAAAACAGTTTTTCATTCTGAAAACGAATTCATTTTTATTTTCATCGAATCCATACGTTCAATTAAATCCCGTCAGAAACTCTTCTCGTTCGCTTTTAGCAATGACTTCCACGCGACAACAACAAAATTTAAAAAAAAGAGAGGGGAAAAAATAGAGAAAGGCAGAGAAACAAAACAGAAGAATAAAATTGTGAAAAAGGCGCGTCGAGCAGTCTGGATAGGATTTTTTTTTTTTTTTGTTTCCTTTCGAATAACTAGACCAGCATCAGGCCAAAGCGTTATCGATTTATGAGCGTTGCGCTCCGGATATACGCTCGGTCCATAAATACGAATCGGCACGCAACCTCTCGATATCGGCTATAAATACGTATTTTATCTGTCGCGGGATTTCAAATGAAAAACAGTCGTCAAGAGCTCATGGGATTATCGCGTGAAAGGGTGGAGCATTTTCGAGAAGATGGGAAACGACGCTCGAGGGACGAGAATTTTCGTCGACGCGTCTTTACGCGCCTCTCAGACTTCTGAGAATTCATAAGAAAAGTTCGGTATTCTCCAATCTTCAACTATTGCGACTCGAACGTTCGATGGAATTAAATCTGGATGATATTTCCATTCGCTCTAAGAAACGAGAAACGAATTCCGAACACGAAATGACAAATCGATGTCGCGTGAAGATCGAACATTACCCTCCCACGTGTTTTACCCGCGGGAACAACTTGGAATTTTAATCGGATTACGAAGATTTTCTTACGCTTCCCTATGATAAATTCTTCACGTCGTTTATTCAGTCTCCGTGAATTTTTTTCCATCTCCGTCCAGGGAGATAAGAATAATTCGAAACTTTAAACTTTCGTATAATTTATTCTGATTAAGGCTCGCTCGCCCATCGTAGTTTCGGAAACATGATGTATTACCAACTGGTTCGTTAGAAATTTAAATGGAAGACAAACAAACGTGGCCACAGACGGAATAAATCAGTAGAGTCATGTAATTCGTGATGTTAGGTACGTGACATTGACGATGTGTGATTACTGGGGGTAAAGCATGACAAATGACAGAAACGAGACTTTGATCGGATACCGAAATACGAGAAGAATTATCTGCTCGTATAAATCATCACGATAAAAGAAAACGGTAAACTTTTGGCGTACAAAAACTTTTGAAGGAAAAGCTGACGAAGAATCAAGATGGAATAATACTATTTTGGAAAAAAGAATAGTATTGAATACGACCAGTAATAGAAATTGAAACGCACTCGTCTTCCAGATATACATTTTATATTTCTCACTCTTTGAAATGAACTGATTGAAAAATAATCAAATATCAATAAGATTTTTTCTGAATGCACTTAAAATGAAATCTTAATTTCTGTCAATAAGTCTAATTTCTTAGTAATTCTCAGTTTCATTTCAAATAAAGATAAACACCCTGTTTAAAATTGGTTCTTTGAAAAGTTTTTCCATAGAAATCTTCAGGTTTTGAGGTTAGCATCATCTCCCTTAGAGTATTCGAGAATTTCAATATCTGACGGATTATTATGAAAATGGAGAAAAGATAGAGAAGAGAAAGCGTTTTAGAGTAAGTATCGATTATAATAACATTGGTAGCCAAAGCGGTCTGAAAACGTGCATAAGGATCTGGTACGTACGACTTTACAAGAGCCGCTCGAGGAATAAAAGATGGCTCCACCCCAAATCCTACATCCTTCCCCTTATCTGAGAACTCGCCTGTATCCGACAGATAACAAGGAACAAAACTGTATGCGATCTAACGTGTAGCCGGTGAATAATTTCAGAATAGCGGATCCGGCTGAAAAGCCAGCAAAAGAAAGAAGCGATAAGGTTTATTTCAAACAATCTCCTCTTATCTAGATTCGAGACTTTCATCGACCCAAAAGATCCGCGATTCGCTAACATCTGCAATTTAAGTGAATACCGCTATTCTCGTTTCGTGTATTTTGTGAAAGAGATGTATTAGCAAATCTTTAAATATTCTATTTGTACGACGACTCGATGGAAAATTAGGGATCGTGAAATATTTGTGAAAAATTCTCCGATGTGTTGGTACTGGAATAATAAAATTTGTAATTGAACGGCGAGAAATAAAGTTAATGAGAAATATAATATTCTTACTTTTGAATTTTCTTTAAAAATCGCTACTTTCAGGATAATTTCAATGAATTTTTATAGTTTCACGATTTCAATTCTCAAACAATCCTTTTACTTTTTGGAATATTCTTTTCTTGCTAATTTTATCTCGACATATCCTGGTTCAGAAAGATCCGTGAACTGAAATCTTCATCTAGAACACTTTATTTTATTATAGTACCAGCAGTTTGATAATTAAAATTACGCAAAGTTTCATATATTTTCTTTTTATTCGGAACTTAAAAAGCTTTCTCTTTGCGAATATTAATTCTCTTGATCCGAATATAATGGACATATAATTTTATTCTTCAATTTCTATAACTCTACTCGTTTAAATCAATAAAATATTTAATTGAAACGTTAAATTTAGATCCCTTACGAGTTTCTTTTAAATTGCAAGAGAAAGGTTGAGATATAATTTCAAGAAGAGCTATAAATAGTCACAGGTCAAAGACAGTTTAATCCTCAAAATAAGTTCTCGAACTCCTTAAAGTAGTTACGCAAAGATTCCTCATCCTCGTCGCAAAAAGAGGCAAATAATCTTCCTCGGTGTTATTTCCCCGAATTAATTCGAAAAATCTGAGCAGCCATTTCAAGACTTGGTCCGATTTTAATATAAATAAATCGTAGACCGCGACGAGAGAGTCAATTTGCATAATACCGTTTCCAATATACCATTCTCTCACTCCGTTCTCTTTCCCTCACTCTCTCCGTGGAAACGCGTAAATCGTGGATATCCAACGCGGCAGATATCGCTCCATCATTATCGGGCCCGATCCGGTGATTCCGATAAAATCAAATCCAGCGATAGAAGCTGCCACGTATCCATTACCCCGTGCGCGATACAACAATACGCCGCAAGCCGCGCATAAATTATGCCATGTCGTTCTATTTAATCGATCGAAAGCCGCATTAAACGCACGCGGCTCCGTTGCCGGCCCGTCATCCGTTCCAATCGATGAAAAGCTTTTAGCAAGATTGAAACATCTTTTCGTTAAACTCGACCCAGCCGGAAACCGTGAAACCTTTCATCCACCTTGGTATGCCCGCACGACGACTGGACGTTACAAACGTCTGGAGCAAGACTATGACCCGTTCCTGAATCTTTCATGCTGTTTCCCCTGTCTTTGAAAAAAACGGATATTTTTCTTTACAAACTCGGCGGACCGACGATTTTATAAGCGCGCAAACTTTCCTTCGACCTCCTCTGGCGAGTCTTTGGAATTATTCATCGTCTTTCATTCATTAGCCAAGATATACCATTTATTCGTGGATTATTTGTATATAAAATAAGACAGAAAAGGATAATATTTAGGATAAAATTTATTAATTTAACGTATTCGTTAGATTAACGATGAAACTTGTTATTATAATTATAGCGTAGTATCTGAGAAACAGCTTCTATAACTATATAAATCTTTCTATAACGCGGTTAATTCCGTTTTCAATCGAAATCCTGTCGACCTACCGAAATCAAAGGAATATTGATATAAAGCATGAAATATTACGTACTATGCGAGGCTGTCTCAAATTTATTAAACACGTTGTCTATCGAAATTATATTGTGAAGAAGATAAACTTTGTATCTCTTTGATTTGCGTTTCAACGAAGTTACATTGTTCAAAATTCGGAAACGCTATGCTCAATTTCTTCGATCATTCGCGTCGAATCGCGGATAGAAGAATTTTATCGAATTCCGTTCAATACAATCGGTGATTCGTATGAAAATAAAAAAAGAATTGGCTGGACGGATTCAAAGAGGACAGACGCGCGGGATGACGGAGCGTGACAGAAAAGAAGACGGGCGAAATTTGGGCGGCAGGGTGACGGGGGCAAGGCGAAAAGCAATTTGATTCACACAATATCCAGCCGACGCATCGGTGGTCCGTGCAATCGTGTCCGGATAGTAGGTACATCGTTTTGGCGTGTTGGCCGGACCTGGCAAAATATATTGCACTTTCGGGACGAGGTCAGCTGCGACTGTAATTTTGCTACAACATTTATCTCGCGGTAACATCGCGGCTGAGATCTTTATTGAGTCGGATCCAAATATATCGAGTTTAAACGATCCTGCGTACAAAAGCAGTATACCGATTGTATACAAACGGGTGGCGGGTGTTCGATCTTGTATCCCAATCGATGGAATAATTGGAATCGTTCTGCACAATGCTGCGATTTATCCGAGCCACGAATAGAAAAAATAACCGCGAATTCGGAGAAGAATGTCCTGGCTACATATCCGTGGATTCTTTTTCAACAGTTGTAACTGATAAAGATTTGTTAACACAACGTTGTTTGATCGCTTTACGAGGCTATTTATATTTTTGCGAAAAAAAATCTGCACGAAGATGTATGAAAAGTTCTCAATTTATACGCGTATAAAAGAATTTTTATATTTTGGATATTTAAACCATATATGACACATCTTGTATATTATATAAAGAAAAAAATTTTATGATATGCTATAATAATTAATAATATCAGTTGAATTACAGAAAAGAATTATCCTATGGGCTCGTCACTGTAAATTTTAAGTTTGATCGTATCGATCGTTCTTCGCTCTTTCCAACTGTGACAAAGATACTGTCTTTCGGATGTCGTTAACGAACGATGGGAATTATACGAAATTCGAGAAGGGTGAAGAATGAAAAGGGTTGAAATCCTAGTTTCGAAAGAAGGCTAGAGGGGCGATAATCGATCCGGGAGCTTTTAAGATCGCGGCACAATGAGAAACACGATGTCGGAGAAGTAGGACAGTTTTAATCGGTACAAATCTAGGAAACCGTTTCTTCGTATTATGCTCGGTAAGCCCTATTGTCTACGAGAGGATCGCTTGGCCCTAGACGTCACCACGAACCCTACGATGATTACTTTTTTATTTGAAATCTCGATCTAAAAAAGTCTGCAGCTAAAATTTTTCTGACAAAAGAAAAAGTATTATTTGATTATCAAAATAAAATCTACTTATTTCTTTGCGTTAATATCGAATATTAATTAATAGGCAAATTATGCCTTTTAGTTACGATTTAATCCTTAAAATATTAGGATCGAGATTTCTAGTGTGGACGTTTAAGATTTACTGCGTTGTGTATTCGAGTAATATATTACTATATGTCAAATATTATATTCTCACTAGAATTTATAAAATATGAATATGAATAAATGGAACATCTATTCAGAAATGAATTATTCTTTTTGTTTTACAATCTCTTTGCATAACCTGAATACTTTAAAACGTGAATATTAATTTTCATCCATTTCCAGAAACAATATAATCAATAAAATACTTTACTATACTATACAATAATTAATTTACGACTTTTTTTACTATTCTAAATTATTCTTATATCGATTTTAAAAAATATATTTATTTATATTTAAAAAAAAATCATTAAAACCGTATGATTTTAATTATTGTTATTAATCTCACGATTCGATTACTTTTGTTTCTTATTTCAATTATAAACAACTCAATACAAGTATATAAATCTTAATTATAAAATGTAAGGGGATACGAACAAGAAGTCTACGTTGTAATACGAATAGTTATAGCATTGTATGCTGGGAAGCAACAGTACCCGATTCTCCACCCTCTGGTTCTGTTATCTTATTGTTATTTGGGGAGACAGTTAATTACCCTTGCGGTTCCAAATTTCCCAGCAGCGATGGGAAATACGTGAAAGAGCCACGTACAATCAAGTGGCAACCACGAATTGTTTTGGAATGTTTTGTAATACTTAATTCGTGAGCAAGAGATCCGCCGAATCATGCGAAATCACAAATAAACCATTGTAACATTTATTTTTAAGTAGCCCTCAACATAAGTTGAATTTCATTTAAGAACAAATAAAATATTATTAATGAAAATGAATGGTAAATACATTAATATTAAAATTATCAAATTGATTGGATTCGTATTTAATGTTTTTGACAGGATTTAATAGTTTTTATTCAAATAGAAATCCTTATTTCCTATATCCAATTATTTTCATAATGATATTCAAATTTAAATCATTTGAATATATTTAGATATTTATTGTTTATTTCTAATAGCTATTTCGCTTTTAATTATACGAATTTTTATACTTAAAAATAAATACAAAAATACGTGTAATATTATATCGATTACAAAATTCAATTGACAAGAGAAAAACAGTGTGAAATCTAAACACTGAATAGTACTGGCAGCATCAATTACACGAGCTCGTTGGCACCGCGATTTAATGGTAAATGTTTCGTGTGGGCATCGTTACGATCACGTGTCCGATGTAACTGAACAACGATGGCTTACTCTCACGTTTTACGAGAAAATAGATTCCTATATGTGTGACCAAATCTGTATTCTATCTTTCACGTTATTTTCTATGTTACATGCAATTTTCTATGTCAACGCAAATCGATTAAATTACACAAAAAAATTCAATTTTCTGCAAAAATGATTTAAGAACGATGCACATTATTTTAATTCAAAGAAGATAATTACAGATTTCATTGAAACTGCATCGATATTCACAGATGGACAACAACAATTTTTTTTGACGCATACATATATGGTACCTGTCAAAACTTTTTAACTACTCTTTTATTATAATATATTGTTGAGATAACGAGTTTTTAAAAATAAAAATTGCATTGTATAAATACAATGCACAGGCCGTGATTTATAATATTCAATGTTATTAAAATTTTTACAATAAGAGTCACTATATAATCTGATAAATGACCTGGTATAATAACTAGCCAGTATTACTACAATAATAATAATAATAATAATAATAATAATTTTAAACCAAATGAATTATATATACCAAAAAATAAATTTTGTTTAAGAATTAATTTATTTATCTTCCATTTATTTCTATATTTCATTCGTTTCCAAGCTAACTTGTATCGCAATTTTCTATTTTATTCTGATTACTAAATTTTGTGTTTGAAAGATTAATCGTTTAATGTGCGATCGAATTTAGATATACAAAAAAAAAAATACATTTCTCGATAAAATTCTCACAAACGTCAAGATAAGCGGATGAAGCAATAAAAATTTCGCGAATCATCGAGGATAAACCCATTTCCATGATGATCATTCGATTCTTTAGCGTCGATTCGAGGCTAAGAATAATGGAAACTTCAGGTAAACTGGCCGTGAAATGTCTCGTTTTATCGTTATAACGTGTCATTTCCAGACGGCATTACTTTCACCCTTCTACTTAGCAGTCACAGATAAGAGGGTAGTGATGCTTAGCGACGCTTTTCCACGTTTGCCCCGTCCGAGACGACGTGATCACCAAGAAATTTATCGCGCGGAATGGCCAGTCATGAGCATTACCGTTCTCACGTTATATTCTCCCGTAAACTTGTTAAAGAACCGAGTGGAACACTCTTTCGCTCAATCCTATGAATCTTCGAGGAAGATTTTACCGTATTCATAGTACTCTAACATTTATTTACTATGGGGAAGTTACATTTTCTTGGAAGTTTTCGCTCAAAAGATATTCGAGTCATGCAATTATCGATCCTTTAATTTTTGTCAGATTATTCATTTGTACGATTTGCCTATAAGTTCAATCGACATAAATATATTTTTAATTTGGAAATACGCGAAAATGCATTGTAAATAAATTTATCTGTAATTCTACGTAACGCGATTAATCTAACGAGTTACATTTTTAATCGTACACAACAATTATGAAAACGAAAAGTTATGAAAATTATTTTTGCTAATAATTCTGTTGTATACAGGTAAAAATTGCAAATAACAACAATTTCAAAATCTGAAAATGACACAATGTTCCAATCCCGTTGTCCAATCCAATGTCTTTCAGTCAAAAAGAAACCTGTTTCCACTCGCATGGAAATTTACAAAAGATTGAAATATTTCCTCGCAGCGACAAACGGCACAAAATTCGGTGGCCCCGATTCATCTTCATGATTTCGCAAATCCAGTAGTTCATCGGCCCATTTCTGCAAGCTAGGCGTTCCGCGATCTTCCCATTATTCTTCGTTCATGGAAATAACATCGGTCCCCTAACGACATCCGATTCTGGTCTACGCGATCACGTAATAAACATTTCCATCTGCCCCCTCCGATTTTCGATCTCTGCTCTAATTACGCTCAACTTGCGCCCCGCCAGAAGGACCAACTATCGGAAAGTCTTTAGAACTTCCCCTAACCCGACAAAAGACGTAATCCCCGTTCGTGTCGATCGTTCTCGTTAAAACACGATCGTAATTGGCCAACGAGATGGAATGAAATTTCCAAATTTTCTAAAATCACACCGTTGCTAAGATACGATCGAGAAAACTTTTGTCGTAAATTGTTTATTTCGTTTCTTCGAGGATATATATCGTTGAAGACATATTTTTTTAACTGCATTTTTGTAAATCTATTTCGGAATTTTAACACTTTTTCCTGGTTCACTGGCGATTACTTTCGCATCTCGAAATGTTTTAGACAAGAGAAAAGGAAGAAGTGAGATGATTATTAATTTCGTTAAATACAGAACAACTACAATATATTATAAACAATTTTGTTCTTGAATTCTATTCTACGAAGCTATTTAAATGACTACATATTATTGTCAAATTATTTCAATGACGTTTCAAGCATATAGGATATTTAAAAACAGTCCATCTGAAGATCGATCTCTTGTTATTAGCAATAGCAAAAAATGTCAGACCAAACTTGCATTCTGTCGAAGAACATGTGTATGTTGATATTTATAAAATAGTTTCTTGATAAGTGAATATATTTTTTTTAAACGAAAATAGAATGTTTTAAGACACGATAATTTAGAATTCAAAGTCACTGAATGATGAAAAAAAGAATCTGTATTGAAGTCTCTGAATTCTTTTGAACATATCTTGCAAATTAATTCAAAGAAAAAAAATTATTCCGCGCTTCTTAATAATCCAACCTTTTTTTCAAGTTCACCAAATCATCAGTCAGAAAAAGTCTGGAACTAGTATCACATTAAATCGCTGTTTATGACGCCATTAACACGACTACTTGTCTCCTGTGCGCAATCTAAAAGCCAATTGCCGTATCTACGACGATGTATCGCCTCTGCTCGATCGTACATAACTTCCAGTTACGATTAAACGTGGAGAAAAGATCCGTGGTAGCCTCCACGCGTTTCATCGGCTCGCCATAAATCCGTGGACCAATTGTGTACGCGACCATAACTCGAAAGGCACGAAACGAGGGCCGATTTCCTTTTTTTTTTTTTCCTTTCTCCCGATCGAACACACCAGTACGAAATCGAGAGGAATATATGGAGAATTTCTTTCACCTCGAAAGGTATATCGAACTAGCTACCATCCCTTGATCTATAGTTCTCTATACAAAAGGATCTTTAGCCCAGTTCAGTGTCATCCCACGTGGGTGTCCAAGAGGGACACTTTTATTGAACAATTCTCTAATTTACGACATCTAGACACGTATAAAATCTCGCGATCGAATCTGAATTCCCTGGCCGGTGCTCGACACGTGTCCAAAATTGCTCGCTCGAGATCCGCAGCAACGGACACGTTTTGGAAATCTTTGCTCGAAGATTTAGAATTAGGATATTGAAAGAAATATAGGAAAATTGTTGTTGATCTTCTTAATTTTAAAAAGATTATTTTCTTATTGCTTTGATAATTTTTATTCCAATATTTTAAAATTAATAGAATATTTAAAAAAGAAAAAAGTATAAGTGAAAGTTTTATTAATTTTCTTAATTTCAGAGATATTATCTCGGCGATTTCAACGATGGAATGGTATTTTTATTCGATCGATGCACTTGAATGTGAGACAAGGATCGCGTGTGTAGAATCAGAGCGGAGGGAATTTTACGTTTAATTAAAACACGAAATCTTTCATTTGACCGGGACCGATTACAGTGATTTTGCTCGGGCGATTTCGAACGGTCTTGCATTGAATAATTGCGAGCCGGGGGAGGGGGGAAAAATTATTTCAGGACAGCGATGGCCGACCCATCCAAATCGTTAATCACAGAGAGCTTCGTGAACCGATTCGTCCACGATTGTCCCACTTCATTTCTCTTTTATCGTTTCGCGAAAATCGACTTCGACATTTTTGCTCGTTAGACGGCACCGCGATTCGCTCGACGAACGTCTCTGAGCTTTTTCTAGTTTAACCCATTTACATTGAGAAAACGAGACGAAACTTTTCCTCGGAAAATAATTCAGCACGAATAAAACGTTACGAGACGAAATTAACGTGTGGTTAATACGATAATGGTATTAGGAAGGAGTGTTAGCAAAAAATAAATTAGCAAAAAATAAGTTAGTAAAAATAAATGAAGGTTCGTATTATTATTTCTTACAATGTCTATGAGTTCTTTTCGTGTTTAGATTTTGAAAATAATTAAAATTGATAATGAATCGAAATTATTGAATTTTTTGATCGATAAATGGATATACATATATTACTCTTTCCATTATATTTCAACAGAATTTATTAAATTTATTTCCTCATAGATCCTTTCTCCAATAAGCTCTTCAATTATAGAGATACGTATTTCGGATTTAAATTAAGCACCTAGATTTTTAATTCAAACTATCGATACCGTAATCTCATCATCCGTAAATATTGATAATAAATTTCATCTCTGAAAATAAATGTTTCATTTTTTAAATAACGAATATTGGATTACTTGTACAGATGAAAAATAAATGATTTAATTCAATAAGACAAAAAAAAAAAAAAGAAAGAATATAACGAATCATCCCCTATGATTCGAGCTGATTCAGAATTCTCTCTAGATTTGACACTTGCCGAGAATGTACGCGCGAATTCACCGATTGAGAATACATCACCGCAAATAAAATCCATGGACTTGATAAAAAGCGCGGAAAAATCGGGAGCGAGAGGATAGACTGCTGTAGGCAACCGGAACTTGCCGAGAAATCAATATCTTATCTTGTATTTTTTTTCCCCCTCGACTCTGAACCCCCATTTCCAATTCGACTGTTTTATCTTGACGTTTCCGCTTGTTCAATTTTCACGGGACTCGCGTATCCCACTATCTCGCTTTCCGCATGCCTTAATTAAAATTCGTTTATTTTCCACGACCGTATATATCTCAAATTATATTTCAAAACCGAAACGAAACAACGTGGTATTTTTTCATCATTTTATGATCGATGTGTTTCCAGATTTTATTCAATCATCATTTAATAAGAAAATCAAATTGATCAAAGAATATGATTTTTTTTAATCGTTATGCCAATAACTAAAGTTTCCAATTATTCAATTTCTGATTTTAATAATAAGATTCTAAATTTAAAATTAAAATTCTATAATAATTGTGCGAAATAACAACGATTTTGTATTCCAATTTTTAACATGTATAACAAAAAATGGAAGAAAAGAGAAATAAATATAATAAAATTTCGATACAAACTCCAACAGACTCTAAAAGAATTGGCTCAATGGAGCCAATTTTCAATTTCCTCTTTAATTCTTTTTGAGACAGAAAATGGATGAAATTATTAGCCAACTTAATATTTGCTCGTTACACTACGATAAACTAGTTTAAATCTTCGTGATTTGAATATCATATAATTTCATATGACAGCAATTATCTTGCACAATTTTAATTATTATAGATTTGGACAACGTTTGACGAATAAAGACGTTTGAACGACAAAGATGACCATTCCTGTAGTAGACGTTTCAATTATCAATGTCAAAAGAACAATGAACGAAGGGATGGAATTTTTTCCGGCACTTTCGACACCGCGGTTGTCGACAGTTCAAAGACCGCGGTGCGCCCAGTTTCATCCGATACGGTCCAGTTCGCTCTATTGATTCCACGCAGATATAAAACCCGTTTTGAATCCGACAATGAAACTCATTCGAGGACTGGAAAAGGCGCGTTCCGCGGAATCTATGTCGATTTAGAGCTGTTCGGCGTATCAATCCATGTTTTTTTCTATCCAATGGTAACGACGAATAATTATTCTTGATTTTTTGTGAGATTTGTAATCCGGTGTTTGGAATTTTTTTCGACCGATTTCCCTCTTCGATCAGAGACAACGATTCATTGAGTGACGATAGCGTTTTATATTCGACGAATGAAGAATTGATTATGAAATAGAATGGAATATCAAATTGAATTGAATTGACTATGATATTTGTAGAATATGAGAAATCAAAGAATCTTCGGCAATGAACGATTTAACGAAGATAAATTCAAGTCTTTATGCTGACGAAGTTATCGAATCTTTCCGTATAACAGAGAAACGAGAATATTTAAATAAAATTGAGCCGACGTAATAGCGGATGAATGGTATTGACAGAATTTCAAAACTCTGTCAGGAAGTATCAATATTCCAATAATTCAATCAATAATTGAAGAATTAGAAGAAAATATTTCATCAATTACCTACGATAGTAAAAAGTCACAATAATATAAAAATCTCTTTCGCCCTAAAAAAAAAAAAAAGAAAAAGAAAAAAAGAAAAAAAAAGAATCTTCGAACAAAATCAAAGACAATCCCTCGTTTCTCTTTATCTTTTTTAAATTCCTATGCTGACCCTATTTCCAAAGTTTCTCGGTCGCGATGACTTATCGGGAGAGAAATTCTAAAAAGGAACAAGCCGAGCATCGAATCGTTACGATTCGACAAATTTGGATCGCGTCCAAGAGGGTGAATCACGTTAACGGCGCATACCTTGCACGCTTTCGCAACAAGCAAACAAACACCAATCGCACGAGATCCACCGATCATTGCACGCCTTCGTGGGCTTAATCGTGCAGTCGAGCATCAAAAATACGAGTTACAGAATGATACGGTATCGAAAGCTGTAATTCGGCCACGTTCAAACGTAAAACGATAAATCCAATCCCCGTGAAAAGGATACACGATGTGTTTTCGTTCCTTTCAACAGCGACAAAGTAAACGCGTTCGTTTCGAGTTTTTGCCTTGTCTTGAATTTTACGATTCTTGCTTTGATTAGTGCTTCATGATTGTCGTAAAATGTGAAACGAATCCGATTCTCAAGACGAGAATGATTTGAAAATTTCACAGCCTGCCAAAAATATTTCATTTCGATTAAAAAATACAAAAGAAGTATCATCGAATTTTTGTATCTTTATTCGTTCCAACTCGAGGTTTTTCTTATATATTGAATTTTTATAATCAACCTGTCAATCGTGTTGATTTTACTGACAAGAAATTAGAGATTTTCTCTCGATAAAACAATATTTCTTACTTTACTAGATTTTTTAATATAAAGCTCGAGCGTCGAAGAAAAAATCCAGGACAAAGGAAAATTAAAAGAGGCAATGTTTCGAACGAGGCAAAAGAATTCCGCCACTTAAGAGATTAAAAGAACTACAACCACTACAATATTTCACATCAACCTCGACGCGATGACGAGTCAAATTTCCGTGGCTCGCCGCAAGATGCGATTATAATTACGAGAGTTAACACGGTTGAGAAAGGAAAAAGAGGCAGCGAGTAGAGGAAACTCATTTCTGGCGAAAAGCACGCGAAGCTTCGATCAAAAGACGAAAAAGACGTTCGCTCTTTCATCAAACGTCGGCCAAGTTTCCAATCATGCCATAGTGTTCTCGAATTCGATGGCTGAACTTCTCTCAATCTCTGAATTCCGAGAACTAGAGACCTGATAAAGCTATGATGTGCAGTCGTTTGTTGAACGGAAATGCGTTATTAATGCAATCATGAATCGTCTCTGCAGCATTTTAATTCTAATCTTTATTAATTTTTAAATATGCTCTGCTATGTTCTCGATCGATGAATAATCGATTTACTGATATTTGTGAATGAAATATACCAATATAAAAAAACAACAACAAAATATTTACTGAAATAAAAAGATATATAATATCACAAAAGACAGGATTGAAATAAATTCCAGCATTTTACACCGACATTTCGATTCGAATTCTCAAAATTTTCACTTGCTCGATCACGAGTAATTCAATCCGACAATCATCGGATAAGAAATAATTTCTATAATACGAATAATCTGGAAATTACCAGAGCAATCGATTACGCATCTCGACACAAGTACCCTGTGCACAAGTAGCCTGTATCCATCACGGCATGCAGAGAATTGCATTTGACAATAACACCTTATCTATAGTCAGTGTCAAGTGGACACCGGTTTCCACGGACACGGTTCATCGCATCGAAACTATTAACAGGGATCGGGCGATGCACAGTTATCGAAACGTCCGTGTACCAACAAAGATTATTCAGCCGCGGAATTAATATCTAATTATGGATATGACGGGGGTGTAGGAAGCTGTCGGCAACAGTATTCGAGCGTCCGCTGTGCACACACAGCATCGGTTACCCGACGTAAGCGATGTCGGGACAGAGGGAATCACCGTAAACCGATTGTCAATGATGCGAGCGTTGGACACTCGGTATCCCATTTCCATTCGAAATGAATCCACTGGCGGGAATGGCCGCACTTCCTCGAGATTTCCGATACGGTGTTTGCGCGTGGCGCTCATGAACCCGCGAAACTCGACGCCGCTTCCTGCATATGATGCTTGTTATACAATCGAATGCGGATTCCATTGTGCGACCGACTGCCTTCCACCGATCCAAATCACAATTGTACGATCGTCCTCTGCGCGAGATCGAATGTTTCGCGAGTGAGACAACGAATAAGACATCACGTTCGTCTTGTAATTTTTCAAATTCACAATTCATTTACGTTTCTATATTCGTATCATTATTGGCATTGACGTTTCTCTCTCGAGTTCTGGATGAATTCGAATTGGATCATTTCGAGACGAGATTGATTTTGGAAACGGACATTTTCAAAAATGGGATTCACGTGGAACAATAAATATGAAGTACAGGTATTACATACATTTGAAATTTTTCCATTTGTATGTTTATATACAGTTATATATTCATACACTGGTATGTATATTTGAAATGAAAATTTGAATATACGATACGAGAGTGTTTGTTTATCTTTCACAGGTTCCAGATGAATTCGAATTAGAGTATTACGTAAATGAAAGCTGCTTGTTGCAAACTGCTATTGTATCGATCTTTCGTGATATTAAATCTTCTAAAATCGTACGATTTTTTAAAGAATCATTTTTATGTACGGACATTATTTTTCGTTTTTTGCAATAATCAAGATTTAAAAATGGAGTTATTGACAATGATTCTAACGAGCACGAGTTGAAATAGAAATAGTAGTACTACAGATGATTTAAAAATATTTGCAGAGATACAAAAATTAAAACGATTCGAACGATTTTTATTTGGAAGATTCCATGATTATAAATCTAAAAAGAGAAAAAGTCAAAGATAAGATTTTTTGAAACTGAAAGTGCATCGATTTATAATCTAATAATCTCATATTATATGGAACGATAATTTTAAAATGAATTTGAAAAAACTGATTGAACAAAATAATCTTGAATGACTTTGAGAACATCTTAAATAATCTTCTTGAAACGTTCTCTTCTTAATCTTGAAGAGAAAGCCTAGTTAATCTTCTCAGAAGTTGCAACTTCGATCAATTTTACTTTCGTTACCATTTCTGCTTATGTAAAGGTATAATTCGAGTCGCAAACATGGCGGCATTTAATCAGGCAACAAGGTCGTTAACAAGATCGTTTCCTACGAAAGCAATTTGCTTATGAGTTTGTTGTTGCCCGTTCGCTGCATTTCATTCCTTGAATTTTAATTAGCCTACCGATTCACCATTCTCATACAAAACAACTTTTTATACCGATGCTTGTTAAACAACTTCCAATTTTCGCGAATACTTTGTTTCAATTTCAAAGATCGTTCCAATTTTCAAAAAATTCTGAACTAACGATCCATAAAATGTACACTCATAATTGAACCTCCTCGGTATATTGTTCTGATCCTTTATTTTATCACTTAATTTTATCACTTAATTTTACTCAAATTTTATTTACACGCGATCGGATCGAAAGAAAAACGTTTTATTCTTTGAATAAAAAAATATCATAATCACGAATATAATTTTTTCAAGATTTTTCAAAAACTTTTTCCTCGTGTTTACGTGGATTCTCGCGGAGTGTATTGGAATCAATACAAACATAGAAACATAGAAAAAAACTAACGAGCAAAAGTTTCGTCCGGGCTCGACAATTTAAAACTCGAATTCTATTCTCCTCGGATTGTAAATCGGTTACTTTCAATCAGCCCCCTTTCATCGCTTTTTATCGCGATTCCGGATTGCATTCTCAAGGAGAGAAATTCGATGGCAACTATCATGAGATCGGGTGGCCGTTTCGAGCTTGCCAAGTCGAAAACTTTCCAAATGACTGATCGAACGCGATTCGTTTAAAGGACTTTGTTACGCCAATTTCCCTTCTATCCTCTGTTATTCCGCTCATTTCGACAATTTATATAAATAATTCTAATCGAATAATTGAATAATTGCTCGAATTATAAAAGAGAGAGAGAGAAGAAATATTTAAGAAACAAATTATTGTTTACGAATTTACTTATATCGTTCATTCTTTGACAAAGATTGGAATTAAAAGAAAAACTAAAAACAATAATAATAGAGAAATAGTAATCTATACATCAATAGGCAATAAGTTCTTTTTCGAATATACATAAAAATCAAGGTAAAAAATATTAAAAAGTTTGCAAACGATTAGTTTATTTCTTGATTTTTATCGGTACATTTATAAATAATTCATATAATGGAATTAAAAAAATTCATCCTTCATCTTACGTATCAATTCAAAACAATAACAAATTATTTGTAATTTTTATGACAATTGTCATTTATTAATTCTATAATCTATCAATTCTATAATGTAAATTAAAATTGTTTAAACAAAGTAGCAGAAAGCGATTTTCGCTTTTTGAAAAACAATTGTAGAAAATTCGACTTGTAAATTGATTGACAGAAACGAAATAATTGAACATGGATTGACGATGATTCAGACGCGTGGCTGGCCACGATTTCAATATTATACGGAATTCATCGCGTGGAATGATATATCGTTTCGATGAGCCGAAAAATTTTTAAACTCGAAATCCATTTCATAGCTATGAACTTTTCGCTGTGGAAAAAAAATGAACTGTATCAAATTATTCTCATCAACGATGTTTAAAGAATTATGTACACGCCAAAAAATTGATTAAATTGATTGTCGATTCGATTCGTTCTTCACGTATGTAGAATTATGAGAAGGATAAAGGATGAAATATACATATAATATTAAATTCATTGCAGCTATCCAAATATTTTTAATTTTGGAATTCTTTCATTATCAGAATATTTAAACATTTAAAAGTACATATTATTAATAATTTATGTTTTATAATTATGCAACAAATTCAAATACGTAAATTTAATTTTTCCATACTTTGTTTTGAAGAATTAAAAAAGAAATGGATTGAAACATTGCCGCAGTTTCATTTCAAGATACAAATATTTATCTTTTTTCAAAAAAGAAATGAATTTTTTTCCAACATTTTTATTGATTAATCTAAAACATTCATTCGTTTTCATTTCAATGTTTCTACAATATAATTTTCTTTCCTAACAAAAATTTATATACAAACGTTAAATAAATCTATTAAATTCATTGTATATTTTTCTCATCTCGTAAAATTTTTTTCATTATTATTTTTTTATAACTTATAATCACATTACGAGTATTAATTTAAATTTTAAACGTGCAAAAATCTACAAAATATGCACAGGATATTCAAAATATGCATTATGATACTCGAAGAATCTCCGCTTAATTAATTTCATCAATCACAAAAATTTTATTTTCCATAAAAATCTAATTATAAACAAACCTATAGAAAAATTAAAAATTTAATACACGAATCGTCTTTCACGAAATCCCCAAATAAACTTATAATAACACGTACAGCTACACAATAACTATCCGCATAACTTTCCAAAGAACTTAATAATTCAGCATCGTTCAACACAACACCGCTCGTGTTCGTGAACATTTCGAACAACACGACCGAGGTATCACGATACGAAGATTTCAGTGCACAAACGTCGAAGTCTCGGTTAGCGGACCAGTCGAGATATCTCAATGTGTCGCGGAGCTACGTGACTCAACTTACATTAGTCTTATCAAATGGTGGGGTTATATCGATTCAAGGGGGAGGGGGATGAAGTTGCTAGACCTAAATCGCGTCGAGTAACAATTGTGCAGATCCAGGGAGTTGACGCGCGCTCAACTTTGAAATCGGCTTGCATTAATATAACAGAGATAATACGGTGCCCGAGAACTCCCGAAAACTCGTTTCCTGAGTTCGCAGAAAATCGTGAGTTCACGCTCAAACGGAGTTATCGAATCCTTCTCGACAAGATACGTGTCCATAAATACTCGGGATAAGACCGAGGACAAGTAAAATTAAGAAAAAGACGTTGAGAATATTAATTTCTGCTTGCGATCATTCAGAAAAACTCGTTTGAATTCCGTGTATAATTTTTGTATGAATCGTTTGTTATTAATTTCATCGAATGATCTAATCTTTCGCGAAGGTAAACATATTGTAATGGAGAACGATGTTTGATTACATTTAAAAAATAAAAATAGGAAATATTCCAATAAAAGTTGTAATGTTCAAAATATCAATGTAGGAAATATAAACAATTTTTGTTTGAAAAATTCTTTTCACGAAATGGAAATGATTACTGAATTTTTAAAGACACAAGATTATATTTTTAATAATCGTTGCTCGTCAGTTTTCCCTCGATAATTACGAGCAACGGATGTAACAATTTAATCAAATACTGGATCGCATTGAGATTTTTAACAATAGATCGAAATGGAAAAAATCTGCATGAATTTAGATATAAGATACCGGTTTTAAAACAGAACATTAATAGATCGAGACAAGATTGTCTATGGCTTCAAAAAATAGATGGAACCTGAGCTCATATCTGGATGAAGGAAGAATGGAACGAAAAATATTTTTTACGTGTAATTGAATTATAAAAAAAGAACCATCACAAAGTTAAACTGAACGATAAATTCGTTCACCTTACCTTGTATGTATTTTATAAACTCAATTAAAGTTATCTATCTTTAAAAATCATACTAAACACGATACTACTAGAATTTCAAAGATAAGATTTCTCTAAAAATTTAATTTCTTTGAAAATTTTCTAAAAATCATCTATAAATTTACCGATAATTTGATATTTTAATTACAACAGATAAGAGAAAATTTATTTCGAACGTTACAAAAAAAAATCAATATCCTCGATAAGGAAAAATATGGAGAAATACGAATTATTGGAAAAGAGGAATTAATACGTAAAAGTTAAGCATAGTGAATGATAAATTCAATTAAACCGCAGTTGTAACGATCGATTAGATTTATTCATAGATTTGATAAAAATTTTATCAATCAATCCTATCAATGATTATCCGAATTCACCGTGCTAACTGTTCTTGTTACAAAAAGGCCAAAAAAGTCGAACGTGCATTTGAATATTCGATATTCCACGGACAAGTCCTACTGAAACTTCATCGACGATGTCCACTTCGCGTTATTTATTCCTCGAACGAACGTTCGGATCTTTAATCCAGCACGCTTTAAATTTCCATCCAGCCATACGGGATTCAATGAAATTTACTCGCAAGGCGTTGAAAAAGGCCGGTTGGCCATTAGCATATTCCAGATTCAACGAATGACATGAAAGACGAGGATGGAGAAGGTTAAAAACAGCAATTTCTCGGTTAAAAGAATTTACATCGTGCCGATGGGAACACCGCGGTTGCTCGACGATGAAAATCAATGACAGCATTAAATTAACTTGTTCTAATTTGGTTTAATTCAACCGACTCGATAACGAGTTCGTGTAACAATTTGAACGTTCGCGAGATATTTAAAGCCGAGTCCGAGATTCTTTAAATTCTATAAAATCACCGAATTTTCGGCGCAGAGATGACCGATTCATTTAATCGTCGATTGCTCTTCCAGATTTCCGTTTGATCGATAATATTGAAAGCTCGACGATATTCTTCTTTTTTAACTTTTAATTAAATTTCACTATATATACGTTTTCTCGATATTTATCGATACCTATTAAAAATACAATTTTAGAAAGAAAATTAGTTACGATAATCTCTAAAAAAAAGAAAAAAGATTAGAAAGAATGCTAAAATTTAAAAAGCATCGACGAGCACATGAAAAACAATAATACTAAAAAGTGAAATCGTATTAAATTAAAGCGTAAGCGAATCGAGCATTATTCGGGAAATGAAACTCAAGTATTTCAGATACACGGACGCGTCGTACCAGACATACTCTCAACAATGTCGACAAGCGACAAACGAGGCTCCTTTTGTCACAACACCAAGTCCGATAACGGAGGAACTCGCGAGAAGAGGTAAGTATTGTTCAGCAGGAAATTCGTCCTTCTTACCCCTTCGAGAGACGGTCAATATTTGCGCTTCGCAGTTCTCTCTCTCTCTCTCTGCTTCGTTCCAAGAATTTTCTTCACCGCCTCCATCTCGCCGAATTATTATCGGGAAACGAAGGAAATGAGAATCCTTCATGACAACGGCGATACCTTGTTCAGCTTCTACCGACAAAAACGCCCGTCTCTTCGCCGTTCCTCCTCCCCTTTTGAACGCCATTCGACTACGTAATGGAGTTTGAGGTTTAACTAACTAGCCGTAACTTCGACCCTGCCCGCTTAATAAGGATATCACGAGGGAATAGCGGAGACCCCTGTAAATGGACCGTGTACCACCGCGTTGCTTTTGATAAGTCGAACCGTCCAAAGGAAATCGAATTATCGAGGATTGTTGCTCGAAGAAAGAAATAATCAACCGGAGACGGGAGTGACGAGACTGAAATTTAATTATCAAACTTGTTCCAGGAATTCTCTCTCATCTTGATCCTAATATTTAACAACGACTATCGCGTTTATCGAGTTTTTGCAGTGAAGCAGGATAAATTTGTTTTCTCTCGTGTTGGAAATCAAAAAAGTTTATCTTATTAAATCATTCTCGAGTTTTTCAACTCTTGTTTTATTCACAACTTTTTACTTTACATCTATATCTCTTTATTCGAGAAGAAACGTTTAATATTTGCCCGATCGATGCGCTTTATTACGTACGGAATACTTCTCTCATGTACGATCACAATGAGAATTAATTAGAATCACGGTCGCGAACGATATTTAAACTCCACCTAATGCGGGTACCACGATCGCAGAGTAACGAAATAAATCAGTGAAGCGCTTGCTTCGATGATTAGAATTAACGGTGCGATGATCCTATCGCGTGAAGCGAACCATGAGAATGTCTATTCTTCCGGTGGAGGACAGGGCTCGACTCCCGTTGAAATCCTTTTCTTCATTTGCTACGATCAAAATATAGCGAGATCGTTTCCACGATTCTCCAAGATTATTTTATACCAGGGAACCGTCGCGTCGTCGGCATTTTTAATTTCTCACCGTCTGCCATTAAATTCTTTGCGTCTGTTTCTTTAACCTGACTGAGCAGAAAAGTTTACGAGCAGACGATACCTTTTTCAATATTCTTTCTTTTCATTCCATTTCAATTTCCCGCCTCAAGTTTCTTTTGTTTAGAAATGAATTAATTTTTATGTGTGAAATTTGAAATGTGTTAACAAATTAAAGAATAACGAATTGCTAACTTTGTAATTAATCTATAATTTTCTCTAATTGTTTTTGAGAAATCAACTTTAGAAACATATTTTTTATAAAGCAAGTATAAATAACTTTTAACTAAGGAATGTTCATAAAATTGTCGACGTCCTAACATCTCGAAAGTGATGGAGAAAAAAATGTCAATAGAAGAAAAGTACAGAATATCGGTGGAATATTATGGCTTACTCGCGATAAAAGTGACTCAGATCGACCGAGGTATTCATCACGAAGTTTCAAAAGAAGCTCTTGAATTACTCTTTCGAGTCGCGATATCGTCTTCGTCGCAGAAATTGCAACTAAATATTATATGTGACGCTAGAATTAAGATGTTTCCGAGAGAGATAATCAAAAGTAAAAGACAGAATTGACGATAAGAATGCTTCGAATATTTTGTACTAGCTACTTATTATTTATACAAATATAAAACCATGAAATATAATATATAAATATATAAATATGAATAAATTTAAATCTTTATACATTTTATATCATTACAATAAGTTATCGAACTCATCAAAGTTATAAATGAAATTTCGATTTTTTATATAAAAAGCGTGAAAATAAACTGAAAATTTTATCATCGAAGCTCTCAAGATATAGAGGAAACTATGCCATTAAAGCCGCTTTTTGTTTTATTCCGATATCTCAATCGGTTGCCAAGATATAAGGACTCGAAGTGTCCATAGAGTTTAACATAGCGTAGAGATTATGAATGAATGCGCGACCTATATTTTCTTGGAAATGCGTACTACGTTTTTCCAGGAATCGCGTCTGACACTTGTCTGGAGTTTGGGATAGGTCAGTGAAGCGAAGTGCGAACGAGAGCTCTGAATAAGCGACAAGGACCGAGATAGTAAACGATTAAAAATTACCTTTTCCTTTACACGACGATATCTCGGGAACCGGAAGTCGTATCGGGATAAATGAAAAAGCGTTTTAAAAGGTAAGATTCCGCGCTTCTAATGATCTTTCATCCACTGACCGGAAGTTATTATTTTCGAAGTTATAGCGATTCAAAATTTTCTTAATTTTAATATGATTCGATTGAGTTTAAAATAAATGATTAAAAATTATCCTTTTGTTTACAGGATAATATTTTAGGAACCGGAAGTCGTATCGAGATAAATGAAAAGGCGTTTTAAAGAACAAGATTCCACGCTTTTAATGATCTTTCATTTACTGATCGAGAATTATTATCTTCGGAATTATAGCAGTTTAAATTTTTTCTGATTTTAACGATATTTCAGAAACCAGAAATCGAGATAAATCAAAAACTATTTTAAAGAGCAAAGTTTCCCGCTTTCTAATAATTGTTTATTTATTAACCAAAAATGATTATCCTTGAATTATTGTTATTAATGATTATTGTTATTAATGATATATTAAAGATTGTAAAATTTCTAAATTCTAGTGTGTTGATTAATCAAAATTCTGTAAAAAAAATAATAATTACCGCACAATAGAAATAAAAACTATGTTTCCCGAAAGCATAGAACAGTTTTCGTACGACGAGTAAATTTGTCTTCACCGGTTAAAGAGTCGAGAAGCAAAGTTTCTCAGGCAATGGTTTCGCAGGGCTTCACAGAGTACTCGAGAATGCACTGACCGAGGAGTAAAAGGCGGTTGATGACGGAAACTGCAAAATGAAGGTCTAAGTAGCGAAGAAGCTTAAGCCGCCACGTGTGCACTGTATTCGGAGAAGCATGTGGCCAAGCTCGACGAGTAATCCTGACTACCATTCGCAGCCACGAAAACTAAGTACGTGAAACGAATTATTATCAGACCACAGAACCAGTTTCCAAGGCGTAACATCCACGAATGAAATTTCGCTATCACCCTCCTCTCCATGTGAATTTATCTTAACCGAGCTGTTTCGCCCTTCTTTTTCTTTTTTTTTTTTTTTCAACTCGATTCTCCTCAAAAGCCTACGGAATTTCGTATCTTCCCGGTTGCTTAAATTAGTATGTGAGAATTTGACGATCGCCTCGAGCGGAAAACTGCGGATGCAACTGCTTTCCAAGCGGATTCGTTCCTCGACGCGACGAGCATCCGTGTCTGACGCAGTACGCCTCCGTGACTTAATCTACTGCGAACCACGGCACTACGAATCTTCGCGCGGCTTTGTTTCTGTCTACGATAATTTTGTATGCTTGTAGCACAGCTTATATGCTCGTTTCGTTCATCCAAGTGTACTATAGTCTTATTTATTTCGTTAGTATTTTATATATTTTTATTACAGACGATTGTTATGAAGTTGAAGAAATCGTTTTCGAATCGTAAAAAAATAACGATAAAAATTTCCTCGTTCCGGTAAGTTTCAACTTATTTTTATTAACTATTTTGAAATTATCTATCCATCTTCGTGCAATACGAATTTCGTGCAAGAAAGGTTTGTGAATTCGTGACTGATAATAAAACGAATGGTAAATCGTCCTTCAACAAAACTAAACAATTTCCTTTTTACCACTGTTCTTTCTCGGAAACAAGCGTAATCTATTCTTCCGTTTGATTACCTTGGAAAAGAAATCGATTACGTTCTTGTTCGCGTTAGAAACACGAAAGTCACGCGAGATAAATGTCTTGATTCTCCAATATAAAACTTGGAAAAAATGGATTATCTTCTTCGAAATATAACAACCGTATCATCGTTAATTCATACAACAAATAATTATAATAAATAAATCGCAATAAATCATTCGAGATGTATATTCAATCGAACATCCAGTAGATTTTAATTTAACGAAACTTCCATTAAACCAGATTCCCCACGACCAATCCTCGTCGCGAAACTTGGTCTGGAATCCAGGTTGAGATACCATTCAACGTCTGCCATCGCTTTTATTTCCCCCTCACGATCGTTCTCAGTCTCGTTCACGCCAACTTAACGAATCCTCGGAGACTGTTTACGAGAAATCCACGATTCTCCCCTTCTCTCACTCCCCCTTCCCACCAAGTTCGATTAAGCCAATCGCATTTCTCCGTACGAAACGATACGTCCCTACATGTTTCGAACGACCTTAATCCGTAAAATTGAACGACCTAGCGACGAGACGAGAAACGAGCTTACTCTTTCTCCCACTGGCGAACGTGTCGGATATTTAAGACTTTATCACGAGCTTTATGCACCGGACGTGCCTCGACAGGCAAGAATCCACGCCTCGGTCAGAAATTCCTTCGCTTTATGACAAATACTCGCTACGACCCGGATTTCAAGACTGAAACTCCCGAAACTGAAGCTTCGTGCGCGGCATGTTACACACCCACCCCCGTGACCGCAACGATCCATCCCCGTCACTGCCGATACGGGGTGGCCAACTTTTTCCCTTACCCTCCACGCTTCAACGTCGATCTGTATGTGTGCTCTTAGAGCATTTTCGAACATTAAAGCTTGAACATTCCGCGGGAAAATCTGCGAATAAATGTTACGGGCGGAACGGCTATTAGTTTTACATGGGTGAGGGAGTGGTAAAGTTGCGTCGGACTTGCTCGCCGTTGGAAAATTTACCGGTAAGTTTGAAGTAATTGCAAATACCGTAACTCGCTTATGAAATATTTGCCAACTTACAGACTCTGCAATATTATTTTCATCTTTAATGTAAATGGTTAATGGATGGATGAGAAATTTCGTATGAAATTTCGGATATTGCGATTATTTGATCGATTCTTTGTGAATTGAAGTACAGGAATTTCTCTTTTTCCCTGTTATGAAAAGATTAATGATGAAAAGATTCCATGATTATGAAATTTTCTTATCCTTGTTAATGTTCCTCGACTGTATCTATCATAAGTTTTATATAGTTGATTAATTAAATACTATTTTCATACAATTATTTTTTTTAATATGTTTATATAACGACAATTGCAATCATATTCAAATATAAATATTATTCCTATCACTTAATATCTTGTACGATTGATATTCACGAAAATCCTCTAATTTCGATCAATCGTTAAACGGATAAATCCGGATGAAAGAATGAACGAAACTAGGATTAGACGGAATGAAAATAGCATACAATTTACTGTGTACATGTTTTCGAATGCGAAAACGTTCTTTGCGCATTGTTAGTCGGAAGAACGAACGCGAGTTGCTGTAAATACCGGCCAAGAAGTTTCCCCGTTTTATAAGAACACGGGAAATGATAGCGAACACGCGCTCAAAATGTGCGGTTCGTTGGTAAGAAGTACGTGGCGATAAATCCCGAGCGTGACCCGAGCCACTGGTTTTCCAGCAGCGTTTTGGTCTGCTTGCTCTGCACCACACGCTGGGCCACCGCTGAGAATCGAAATATTACCTTGTTCCAAGACCAGCATAACCCGAACCGAATAATTCCGCGACTATCCACCAACAGACGATGCATGAATGATACCACGCTGGTCGAGATTACATAGAATCGATCAAAGAGCGCAGCAATTCGACGTATTGGATGGATGGCAAAATGAAATGACGGATACACGAGGAAAAAATGACAAAATTTATGTATCTAACACGCGAGAAGTAAGATTTGTAGACATTTGAATATTTCGAAATTTGAAAAATTTGAAATTTATTTGCAAGTTTCTTGTCGATCGCATGAGATTTATGAGAAATAGTTCGAAATTTAAACAAAATCTGTAAGAATTTTTCACTTTCGAAAGAAAATTTATCCGCAATTCTAATAGGAGCAACGTTCTAACCAAACGTTTATTTTGCAGCTCACTTTTTTTCAGTTGTTTAACAATTGTTTTTCGAATTAATTGCAAAGAGTAAAGAATCGATTCGATTTTATTGGAGTTTCTGGCACAGATTCCAGAATTTTCACAGAGAAATCTAGTACAAACGAGTTTATAGAGGCTATAGAGTAACGTTTGAACGTTTGTTGTTTGCATCGCTCACAATTCAACCGGTTATGTTTGTGTTTCTAGAAGGAGCACACAAATATGCGGATTGGTGTTTGAAGTGGATGATGATTCGCTAGCTTCGGATGAGTGTTTAGATGCATTCGAATGAAAATGATTCAAACACCGTTGATATTTTAGTTTATTTTGAGACATGTTCTTTGCCATTTATTCTTATATAACGATAAAAAAAAACTACGTAAATGCGAAAGAAAAATATTCCGAAAAATATTTCACGATATATTTTTAAAGAAAATATTTAAAATATGCTTTGAGAATAAATCTTATATTTTAAGATCGCGATATTTGAAGATTTCCTTGTCAAAAAGAAATTTTCAAACAAAAGAATTTCACTGCAGAATCTTATATCGCAAAGAGTTATTTCGAATCACCAAGAGTTATTTTGAAATTCTATTTCTCATTTCGTTTGTATCATGTTCATATCAATCTGCATCATTTATTTGTTTTCTTTCATCAGAAATAATAATAAAAAGAAGAACAAATGCTATAATATATTATATAAATTTCGATAATTAAAAAAGAGTAAATATTTATAAATTATTCCACCAACTGTAACTGTTTGCTGCGTCACACCGAGATTAATTTTTTTCATCGTTACTTTTTTTCACGTACTTCTTTGTGTGACACAAAGTAACGACGAAAAAAAATTGATCTCGGTATCAACAAACCAGTGTCGTTGAAAATACCACGCCAGTTAATTAACGACGGTCTCAAAGTAATTTTATCACGAAACATTCCACGCGAACTTTGCACTCTCTTGCGTTCGTAATAATGCATACGCACCTGGCGAACTGCGCCAAGATAATGATACTTGATAAACCAATTACACTTTCCAACAGACGTGCCAACTCGTCTCTCTTCATGACACTAACTTTCGACCGAGTTAAATCCCAAAACGCGGCGCATCCTCTTCCCTCGATACGAATGAATTCGTTGTACGAATTAACGTTAAAACCTTGAAAACAGAACTTTGCATCCTCGAACTAAGGAAATATTAAAGTTTCTCATCGTAGTCTACGAAGTACGAAATCACATATAGGGAAGGAAGGAAGAATAGATCGTAGGCATAGAGCGACCCCCTGTTTCGCGTTAAACAATCATATCTGATTTGAATCGTGTGTCTCGTCGCACAGAAGGTGTGTATAACCCATTCAAACGGTACGTGTTTAGAAACCGCGTCCGATTCCCAGACAAAGCGTAATTAATTCTAAAATGAGACAGGCCACACATTGAATCGCAATTAACGTTACGTAGATCCAATTTTGCAAAATTACGCGTAGAATTATGCGAACAATGTTGTAAATGAAAACGTAATAACAATGTTAATTCGATCATACGTGATCATATTCTTTCATGATAAAGATAAGACGCGATAGAGGAGATTATTGTTGGAAATTGTAATTAAACCTCTGTTTTCCTTAACTCATTGTTTTGTCAAATTAAAATTCTATCATGAATATTTGAATTACTAAAATTATTCTTCTATCAAAATTATTCTATATTTCTTATACATAACTCGACTTTAATTTGGACCACAAATATATCGTTGAAAATTTTTGAAAATCAATGAAAATTTTTAAGAATTAAGTTTTCGATAATATCTTTATTTTGATAACCTAATCTTCATTTATCAATATACGCATCAATACCAAGAAATTATTCCAAGACGACGCAGCAGAAAGCTGCGCATCGTGATCTCTCGCCTATAAGGATAGTAAATTGGGAAAAGAAGACGACTAGTCGTAAAAACGCGTTGCCTGTAAAAAATCTCGCACGCATCCGTCGTTATGAAAATTCCATAAAAGTGGATGCACGATATGAATGAAATTCCGTCGAAATGGTACGATGAACATATTGCGAATTTGTCACCAAACAACATCTTATCAAAGATTTATAAGATTATCCCAATATTTTAAAGTACATCCCGTGGGTCAAATTAAATTCATTTATCGATTCACGGTTCGCGTGTCACGCCAATCCCTCTCATCGTTAATAGAACAATAATAGCCCCGCGAATACATATTATTGACTGGTACACGATGAAATTATAGGATAGGATAATTGCTGCGTGGTAATGAACGAGAATGTTCGGTAAAATTATATTCTCGAGAGTTTTACGGTCGACACACAATGCACAATCTAGCGACCACTGTGTCATGTATAATTCACGGTGTTGTAAATTATTGCTCGTAATACGAATTCTTGACATCGTAAATGACGATCTTGCGCTATCTCATTTCTACGAACAATAAACCCATCTATAATTTATCAATTATATTATTAATATTGGTGAATTATAGACTTTTCCTTTATAATTTTAGAATAATCGAATAACTTATGATTTTTAAAACTTTCTTTTACTACTTATATTATATCTTACAAGAAAGTAATTTCATTAAAAAGTTAATCTACCTTATATTTTTCGTGGATAATAATATTTACGATCTTGTGATTATGATATTAATATGAACAAAAACGAAAAAAAATACTAACTTTATTAACAACTAATTATGGAAGAAATTAGAAATAGCTACATGTGCGAAATTAATCCAACAGTTTTATATACAAGTTAATATCACAATTATCATTATTGTTAATAACAACGAACGTGGATTAACTTTACGTAACAAACGTGACTTCTTTTAATTCATATTGTTTTCATATTTGCAATCTCGTCACGGCGCTTTTATCTGAGCTACATTTATGCCCGGAGAAATTGCACACTCTAATTAGAAACATGGAAATACCGGGAAGTATATTTTTTCCAGTTTCTCCGAGAAACTTTTCCTCTCTCTCGACCAATGTTTATGAAATTTTACATCACTGTCCAATATTCAACCCGAGTTCGAGTATATCTCGCGTGGAGCAGAGGTCAAGTGAAACGAGGATTTCAGAATCGAGAGGCTCGGTTATAAGGCGTAACTGGCGGAAAAATCGGGGCCATTTCATAAATCCATCACGAGCAGACGAACGCAACGATCTCGTGGAACGAGTTCGACGGAATACGTGGTCGTCGATCAATTTAAAGTACGCCGTCTCCGAAGGTATTATTCTCGACAAAGAGCCGCCAGAAACTTGCGAGTTTGGTTACCCTTAATTACACCCGGGCCCGGATGGAAAAGTTGAAATCTCAGCGTTCCCTCCCCGAGCAAAAGAAAGGGATACGAAGGGAGGGAGGTGGAAAGGAAGAGAAGAGGGAAAGTAAAAAATCGACAGAAAGGGAAGAGGAGGAAAAAGAGAGGGGGAGAAGGGGCGGTGGATGATCGAAACGCGAGACATTATCGGCGTGTCAAGAGTTTTCAATAGTTAACGAGCTTTTGATCTGATTATCGAGGAAACTTTTCCAAGAAGTGTGACACAGCCTGCGCTCTCCAACAGCCCACCCGCGAGAGAAATGGAATATAAAGGATATAATTTCGCCCGTATTAATCTGACGAAACTTAAATAATTTATAATGACCAGATCGAACATCGTTCTATACGGATAACTGAACAAAAGCCGTCGTATAAATCGTTATAGGTCGCCAAGAAAAATTGAAATCGTTAAAGTATGGACGATTCGTTTGTTCCGAGCGAAGCTTTCGATTTTTCCACCATCTTATTTGACGCTACTCGAGTTCACCGACTATCTCTTCTGAAACGCTTTATCTCCTCTCGATGTAACTTTCGATCGGAATTATTTATTTTTCTGTAGAACCACGTTCTATATATACCTTCAGCGACACGAACTGTACCAACCTTCCTCGTATCGAACCTTCTCAAGAAGAAATTCCTCTCCGGTTGATTCTTGGAATCGTTTCGACACGATCGTGAGACAACAAAACGGATCAACCTTTTCCACGGAATGGGGAAAAATATGAAAACAATAACGGAGGCGAGCCAGGATCGCGCTACGTACACATTTGTTACTTTGCGAGCATAAAAACGGACCTGGCTCGTTTCTCAATGGCTCGCGGGTGTACACTGGAAAAATGGAGAGATATTTCCTTTTGCAGTATATGTGCTCTCAAAATCTGCAAACTTATGGAAGACATTCTAAATATGCCGCACAATATCGTACGAGCCTCGGTGAATTTAAGATCAGCCCTCTCCCCGGACAAAATCCTTTCGCTACGAATGCGAAATGTTTCCAATAAATGGCCGACCGATTGCTCCACTCGAAATAATACGTACGATGTTGATTGTTAATATTCGTAACGTGAAGATATGTTATACGAAACGATTTTTCCCGAAACGAATGATTTCTAGTTTTCACGATTGGAGAATAAAAGAGGAATAAAGGAAAAATGTCGAACTCGAATGAAGGAAATAGAGATACGTTTGTTTTTTTTTTCATCGCCGATATCAGTTTTTGAAATAGATAGTTTTTTGCGTTGGTTTAGAGCATTTTTCAATACTCTATAGCAGCCAAATAATCTTTCTCTTTTCACATTTTACGAATGGTAGTAAAATATTGGAATAAATGAAGATTGAAGATACTTTTTCTTAACTTATTGTGAGAAGAATTTTAATTATAAATAATAAGGATCCTTTGGAAATCATTATTCATAGATATTTAGGAAACAGATATTGAAAAGAAAATATGTGTTTCTTTTCTAAATAATATCAACAAGAATTTAACATCGAAAAGTTAGAGAAAAAATCGAAATCTTTAATTTTGATTGACGAAATAACATGCACGAATTTATGAACACAGTAACACACACTATCCAACTCGATGTATAACGATTCAATGTCTATTGAAGAACCGATATGGACACCTTGAGAGAGCACGTACGTTGCGTTAATCAACATCCTGTACAATGTGTCTTTGTCTGCACGAAATCCGCATGCCCATCGATCTGTCGGGCTAAACTCATAACGTTATGATCGACGTTATTGCAATCTGTAACTGCGAAATTGCACGCAATCGACGTGTCTAATCGACGTATCTAATCCTGTGCTACGAGACACGAATTCACAATTCAGCCTGACCTCAAAAAACCTATCTACTAGAGAATTTGTTCGAAACAGATATCCTGTTCCGCGAGTTATATATAACAAATTATAATAAAACGAATCGAAATATCTTTAATATTATTTTAAAATAATTCATACAAATATTAATCTTCAAAGAAAATTCATTCCAAAATACATTCTATCATTTCGAATACGGATACCATATGAAAATTTTTTAAAACAAAAACCGATTCGATATTTCTTTTCAAAAATATAAAAGATATCTATCCTAATCCTAATCCTAATCCTTATTTCCATTTTAAAAAGTTTTTCATAAAAAAATTACTATTCAAGGATGCGATTTTTATTCCTCTATCATGCATCCGTTCTACATTTCCTTTTTCATATTTGTCGACACGATTGTACATTGAAAGCGGCTTGGAACAGTGGAATTGCAGGATTTGCCCATAGACAGAAACAGCCTTTAAATCGAACCGCAAGACGTCAACAGGCTGTTTGCTAGCGACACTGGCAATCGTTCACGTACACGTACAAGGGCCAACTTTCTCCGTCTTTGTGATTCTACCCGTGATTCTGCGCGTGGTCGCGGTACCAGGACACGGAAAACGGTATGCGGAAAAGTATTTACATTGAGCCAAGTGTTTTTTCTCAAAGTTTACCGAGCCGGACATTGTTTCGTTTCGTGAAGAAAAAACGGGTCAAGTGGCTTTTAGTCTGACTTCCAACTTTATCGGCGTATACACTAGGTTAAACCAGAATATCCCTTACCTTCATCTCTTTGATGTATTCACATTTGATTCGCTAATTAAGGCTTTCAGCGAGTTCTGTACTCGAACCGAGAGCGAAAAAAGTCCGTGCGTTTTCTAGATAGGAAACACATGCTCATTATTCGTGAATGATTAAAGGAATGGCGCGGCATCTCGTGGCTGCAAATCTCGAAGGCTGAATATCGAAAAAAAAAAAAAAGAAAGAAAAGAAAGGAAAAAAAAGAGAAAAAGGAAAAGGAAGAAGAGAACGAAGGAAAAAAGAAAGGAGAGACACGAATAAAAATGTGAAGAGGCATAATAAAAAAGGGAAAAACTGATGTTTTTATATACCAGATATACGATTCGTTTTGTCTACGCGCGTATTTCCCTCGGAAAGAAATAAAATATCGACGATTTTCCGATGCGAATAACGGGTCGCTCTGTAGCCACCACGATATTTCACGATTCGAGACCGACTCTGTTTTTCGCATGGTTTGCATAAAATCACGAAACTCTTGTTTCTCCGATACGGCAAGAAAAGTTTCCCACGAAACGTTGATATCATTTCTGATAACGTGTCTATAGGTAACAATTTCAATTTTCCCTCCTACACCCTACCCACCGATACCAATATCGATCGAGACCGGATGTGCGAGTTGACCCGGATTGGAAACCCGTTCCCGGAAAACGATCTTAAAACACAAAAGAAATGAAAACGACTGTATCACCGATTTGTGGATCTGACTTTCCATTAGCGAAATAGCGTTTCTTCTTCGGTTGGTCTCCACTTCTAGATACCCCTCTTACTCCTTTATCCCTGTCTTTTATTCACTCCCCTCCTCCCCTTCTCCTTTTTTTTCTTCTCGATTTTATTCCTCGATTTTCGCTCGTTCTCGCTCGTGCCTCCTTTTTACCGGTCGTTTCCCCAGAAATTAAGTATCGCGTAACGCGGAAACGAAAACATCGTAGCCGCATTTAAGGAAGAAATACGCGGATAATGGTACGCTATTATGTTTGGCAAGCAATAATGGAACCAACAGTTTTATAAGAGTCGCCCCGTTACAGAATGAAGAGGAGTCTCTTTATTGCGTTAAAGAACGTATACGGAGTTACGCCGATCGCAATATTCGTGGCTCGTTGCGGAACGCGAGTCCCTAGTAAGCTTTCCTCGAAAGCAATTATTTCGTAATGAAGAAATAACGGTGTAAATCACGTTACCGGGATCGTTATCGCTCCGACCGGAATTCTAATCGTTATTGCGGAACCGAAGATGAGGAAGATGTTTTGAGGGAAAATATTATACATCTAGCTCTATTATATTATGATTACGTGATAATTGGATATTTTCGTATTCACGATATTGGCTTTAATCGAGTCTGAACCGTCATAGTCGACGCGTTTCATATTTGCATGAATCTTTGTTGTTCGAACTATCTTACCGTGTTTTGATTCGTTCGCATTAAGTTATAAAGTTATATGAATATATGATACGAAGATTAGAATTAGTATTGATATCTGATAAAAAATGTAATTCATATTCGATTGATTTGACGAGTGTAATTAAAATATTATAAGGAAAAGGATTAATATGTTATATTTGATGATCGAATTTTTGTTTTTATTCATCTGTGAAAATAAATAATTCAAGTGTTTATTTTTGAATAATTTAAAAATGTAGAAAATGCATATAATATATAAAAATAAATAAAATATCCTGAGTAATATATTCCATATAATATTTAAAATTTATGAAATTATAATAGTAGATGAAACGAATTTCTATATATCTTTCAATTTAAATATTTTAATCTGCATAATAAATATGTATAATAAAAGTTTTAATGAATTGAAAATGAAATTTTACCCTTTGTAAAAATGATAATAAATCTCTTTTTAAAGAATTCATTATTTTTTATTTCCAAATTCATAAAAACACGATTTGTTACATAGTAAACATATTAATCCTTTATAACCTAGATTTTCAATCTGTCGAGGCGACCTCCAAAAAATAGAATTTAGACCGATTGGCACCAAATATGCGCACTTTCGATGTGTGTGTAGTTACATTTCGTACCAATTAATTCGAAATCTGTTTATTTTTCTTCTTACGTTTTTAATCTATGCAAAATACAAGAAAAAAATCGATAGCCAAATTTCAAAGAGCTGTCATTTTTTTAATTATCGAGTTTTTCTTTCCGAGATTTATTCTCTACACTCCCTATAAAACTTGTTCTAATTAAAATTTTTTGTTTCATTTTTCATTTTGAATAATCAAAAAAAAAATGAAAAAACTTTTTTTAAAACAATACATTCGAAGATTTATTATTCTCAATTTAGATTATTTAAGAAAAATTAAAACTCTACTTCTTAAAAAATAACTCTACTCCGTTTGAAAAAATTTAATAATTCTAATAAAATATGAATAAGTATATGAGAAAAATAACGATAAAAAAATCATAATTTCTTTGCAAAGAAAATGCTAGCATATTTTAAAAAACACGCCTTACAATAGAATACATTTTAGTTATGAACCTGCCGCGACCACTACTAAATTTCAAATGAAACGCACCTCTTCTTTATTTCTTTTTCTTTCGTATTTTTTTGTTTCGCCGTCTCTTTAAAAAGCCAAGTTTGCGTAAAAGAATTCTTAGAATTCAACGATAACAATTTCTAACTTTATTATTATAACGCTTTATATCGTAAAGCAATGTTTATTTTCAAAATAAACATGGTAACATATGTTGTATACCATCCGTAAACGGAGTGTTTATCATAATTTTTCCAAGAATTAGTTATCCAGCCAATTCTATAAATAGAATTGTAATTTCAAATTCGACTTACCTAAATCCGTTTAAATGCCTGGTACCGATGCACGAGTCTCTGCATTTTGCCGGAGAAGAATCCGTGGAAAGAGATGAAGGCCGTGTTCCACGTCTCCGCGACAAGTAGACGGAAGAAATGTCCCATACACGTCAATGGATTACATGAAAAAAAAAAAAATATCGTTTCACGCATTAGAAAGATTCTTTCATTCGTCACTCACGAATCAAAGCTCGTACTGGAGTGGCTACACAGCCACATCGATCGCTCACATATCGATCATTTCTAATCGATGTATCGGTGCACACGAGCGATCGTCAGATCATAAGTTATGTCATAACTGTCACCGCAAAACTAATCAAATTTCACGTTACACACAACGTCACTTGATACATTTATCACGAGTAATATAAATCTTCTTTGGATCGAAGAATACGTATACAAGTTGAGAACTGTGTTTCGTCGAAACAGTTTTAAAAAATACAACAAACCGTAATGAGGGATCGTCACACCACTTTTCTTACAACTTTTCGCACAGCAGGAGAACGATCATCGAACAAAACAAGGACCAAGTTTCGTTAATCTCGCGAGAACTGCGCGTGATATCTGAATTTTGGCCAGCTAGTATCGAAATTCTCGAGACGAATAGTCGATAGGCACACGGCGTGGCCCACTCTTTAAACGACCTCGTTAATCGGCGATTCTCGCGACGAGGATGAGAAGAACACCCATTCGAAAACCGTGCGCGCCGAGGATCGGGCGGTGACTGAAACCACCATCCCGTCTCGCTCACTATAATCCCCTCTCTTTCGCTCTTCCAACTCACCCCTCCTATGTTCGCGCTCGTTCCCTCTCTTTTCTGTCGACAATGAACGAAATCTTCTTTTTCTAGTCGCCTCCTCGTCTCCCTAGCACTCGTGATTTCTCTCTTACACCATCTCGCCATCTCTCTTCGATTCTGATCGTCTCTTTCCCACCCGATTACTTGCACCGCTCTCTTCGTCTCTCTCATACCTGATTTCTCTTATCATTTCCCTATCCTCTACGTCCTTACGCTTCTTGCATTTAACCTATCTCTTTCTCACCCGCTAACCTCTTCTATCCTTCTCTCTATCCATCTCGGTTACAAGCGTGCATCCACCGTATAATCTGTCCTATTCCATCGCGTAACCTCACTTCTCTCGTTCGAGATACATATATACACCGACGCTTCCTCGTCGCTCTTTTGCGTTTCTCCCTATATCACGCGTGTGTGTAGCTTCTGTCTCTGTCTCTCGGTGTGCACGCGCAAGCATCCAACGGGCCAGCAGAGAGTGCCACGCCTACCCCTTCTGTATATGTGCCACTGATGCGAGAGAGGCGCCTAACCTCGGACTTCCTGGAGACACTCGAACTTGAGATTTTTTTTCCAGCGACACGGATCGAATCCTAATTCGCCTACAGGATCACAGATTACGTATGAATCTCTTATGATGCCACTGATCCGCAACTTTCGAGACAACGATATAGATTCGATATTGAGTCTTCGAACGATTTCGATAATTACTGGCTCAAAAAGCTTCTTAGCACGATAAATATCGAGTATAATGGTTACCAAAAATTCGATAATTATACCAGAGATTAAAGATTAATGAAATAATTTGAATAATTTGGTTTTTTTCATCAATCGTGCTAATGAATTATATGTTATCTTTCGAATGAATATGCGAGAATAATATTATATTTTCATTGATGCGATTGTCTGAGAGATTATCACTATCTTCGATGTGTCGTTATTTTGGAATAATAAAATACGAACGTTTAGAAATTAATTTTTCGTAAAAGTCTATGACTTCGAAGGATCGCAATCTCGAATTGTGAAATAGAAGTGACGCCAATCATAAGCGAAATTGAAATCAATTACGCGTCACTATTTGATCAACGAATTTTCGCGTATTCGGATAAAATTCGAATTATATATACAGTCGTTCTTTCTAATCGTATATTTTTATAACTATAAATTTATATTAAATTTTCTACACGAGAGATAACTATATTATAAAAAATGTTTCATACGTACTAACTAGAAATCCGTATTTTTAAAACCTCATAATTAAATTTTAACAAAGTAAAAATAATAAATAATTTAAAAGTCGACTTTATTTATTATAATACACATGATCTTTTTCTATTCTTTACTTTAAAATGAATATATAAAGTATCACTTTTGATAAAAGAATTAAACATCCACGAATCATAGATTGTTCTTGCTTTAGTATGTTTTAAAGTATATGACAAGAAATAAATATTATTAAATATTAGTTTATATTTTTCATCATTGTAAATGCGTAAATATTTAACTTTTTCATATGCTTTTGAATGCTTTTGATACCAAAAAATAAAACGATACATTTAACTAATATTCTATAATATTCTATAATATTCTCTATATTAATTTATACTTTAGGAATTGAAACTATTATAAACTATTATAAAAAAAAAATATAGAATTAATTATCGTATATGAAATAATTTTATATAAAACTTTTTCGAATAAGTAGCAATAAAGATCAACGCAAAACCGTTGAAAATAAAATTTTTACTTTCGAATATAATTTTACGCTAACTATGTATTCTCTGTACTTAGATATTCTCCTGTATAACTTTTCTTTCATTCCATAATCTCAGATGCTATTATTTATCTTCGTTGGATGAGAAAGGGAACCATCTTCACCATTTTCACGCTTCATCCACCCTTTACTCGGAACTTTTCACTCTTTTTAGCGAAAATTGCATCGCTTTAATTACTTTAATATTTCCGGAAAAAAGCCAAGCAGTATAAAAACGATGGCCAGGACGTGTCTTCTAAAATGCCACGAAGTAAAGTTACATTTTTAGCGAGACTTATGTTTTAGGAAACGAAATTATTTCAGTAATTTTATTAAAAAATAATTGTTTAACATCATATCCTTTTTTACGTAAAGGCTTCTCCGAAGACCAAAGATCAAGACTGTTAATATCTTCATAGTAAACCGATACACTACAGCAATATGAACCAGTATACGATCAAAAGTATCCAGTTACCAGATTATCAAAGTAAACAATATTAAAGTAATAACGCAATTCGAGTTTGAGCATCGCCCTGTTTGATCGCGCAAATTTTCAAAAACGAGAAAAATTGTACGCTCGCCAATTATAAAATAACTTGACTGTTTGAAAGTTCGATCCAGTTTTCTTTTCCCTTCAACGGGAAATTTAATTCTGTGTCACGCGCGTTCCAACTTGAACAGTTTTACACACAGGACCGCTCAGTATTCATAGAAGTTTCGGAAGCAGAATTAGTCTTCTGACAAGGGCAAGCTCGGTTGCGCGTCCCGCCTCGCAGCTGTCGTGTCATGCAAGAATTAGTATCACCGACGAAACACGCCACATTTCTGTTCCCTCTGTTTCACACCGGCGAACAAACCGCGCCCTTCGTCGGGCATTATGCATACATAAGGCATCGTGATTTCCTAGACATCATCGTGGATCGCGCGGCTGATATCAACGCGCGATAAGGATCTTCCGATACGCCGACATTACGCGTACACTTGGCGTTATTTTGCATCCGAATCGTTGATCTGCACGCGATCTTGCGCGCCTTTGTCTCGATCAAACAGCCACATTCGCGATTGTTTCCTACGAATACGCGGATAGAACTAATAATATCAGCAAAGTTGAATCTCCGAATTCACACAAGTTCCGCGGAAAACAAATGCTCATTGAATCGCCATCGAACCGTATCATCCGCGAACTAGCCACCACTCAATCTCCCGTGGCAACTATGCAAAACATTTCCAATTTCCACGTATGTATCCACGTGGTAGCGATAGACTTCCTTTATTCTCTGCCTTTTACTATTCCGACCAAGTTTCCGCATCGGTACGCTACGACGGCTGCTCTTCCTCGTTATCGCTTTGGAAAAAGGAATAAGCGTTCTGCCTTGTATGTATACGAAATGGATCGCTAAATGTTTCGTCTATGCGTCTTGTTCTCTACTAACAATTATTTGAGTGAAAAAGATACTGTGCGAGAGTGCGTTTAGGACTCAAAGCTTTGACTTTTAGAATAAACTAAACTAAATTTATGTTATTGCTTGATTTAAAATTCAAACGATTTGGTTAAAGCTATTGAAAATTAAATTTACTTTCATTGTGGTAATTATATGTATGGAAAATATTGATACAAATTATACGAGATTCTTCTTTTCAAAAGAAATTACTTCCTGTTATATATAAATTAATTATTACTTTGTTCCTCGTATTAATTACAAATAGAAATTATTATTAACGCCAGTTTTAAGCTTGCGATATTCTCTCTTAAGTGAATTAAGTAATATTTTTAATTGAAACGGCAAATTTAATTAACTGTTAAAGGGCTGGGAGTAAATTCTAATCTTCTCTTTCCTTATTTTTCCATATTATCTCCACAGGAAGCGGGAAAGTATGGATATATTAATCAACGAGTCGGGTACGATAGAAGCCGATGTAAAGCATTCCAGAACGGGTGGAAAACAATGGACAATTAATGCACGCCATTCGTCGAGCGGAATTCCAAGAGAACTGAACTGCCGCGTGCTGCAGCCCCTTTGCGCAGAAGTTGCACAAAGGATGGTCGAATGCCATGGGTGCTCGAGGAGCCTCGTAGTCTTGATTCGTTTTTGGAAATCAACCCTTTGACTCTCATCCCCATCGGTCATGTGTATGCGCAATCAAATACGATATAACAGGAATTCCACGTGGATGATTGAAACGTCTATAGTTGTACGCTACCATTATTCTAAACGAAGATTAAAGCGGCATTAAAACATTTCATGGTCAGAATTAAGCTCACAGACAGTTTTTTTAAATAACTCAATAACTCTTTGCATTGTAGATTTAGAGAATGTTTCTTCAGAATATGTATCCAGTTTTATCCGATGAAGAAACATGCTCGCGAAAATAGCTGCGTCCTACTGCGACAAATGATAATTAATTCATACCGTTTGCTTACTTTCTTCGTTCACGAAGAGCAGCTTGCTCTCTCTTTGTCGAAAGAAATCTTGTAATTATATATATGTTGTTCAGAAAATTATTTTTCAACAATCGAATGTACTTCACGTTCTTACAAATTTTAATTTTTATTCTCTAGATTTAATTATACTATATGATAAGCTTCTGTTTCGTTTGATTTTCGAAACGTTATTCTCTCACGTATCGCTCGAAAATTATGTTTTTTCGCACACCACCATTTCTCTAGTCTATAGGTAATCATGGACCAAAAACCTTGTAGGAACTTCTGCTCAGTTTGTACGTGTCCAATTTCCTGTTTCCAGACCTGCAAAGAGTGGCCCACGAATTTCAACTTGGGCCAAATTGGTACGGAACATTTGCATAACCAGGGAAAACTCGTGCGTTCTATATTCTTCGATGACTCGCCACAAACACGTGACACTATTGTAAATTTGGTAAACCGTGTTACGTATCGAGGGATACGATTAGATCAGACATTTAAGGGGTCAAAAGTCGATTACTTTTCGGCTAGAATTTCCACCAAGCCCGATTAATTAACGCAACTCGGGTTCATCGTATCCCGGTATTAAGTTAGAAGGAGGCACCATGGTTTATCGAAGCAAGAAAGATACTTAAAGTTGCCTGCCACGATAATTATAATAATTACTTACAAAAGTTCCTCCCTCGTGAAAACTCGATAAAACTCAATAAACTGGATTAACCATCGGGGAGTTCGCGAGGCCGGACGCAGACTTTCGCAATTACCGTTTAAAATACGTACACCGT
Organism: Apis cerana; assembly: GCF_029169275.1. NCBI lineage: Eukaryota > Metazoa > Arthropoda > Insecta > Hymenoptera > Apidae > Apis > Apis cerana. Next base: position 17,729,396 of record NC_083852.1, read on the forward strand.
GCCGATGTATTTATTGTTTGTATCGTTTCTTCTTGATTCTTTTATCTGGAAACGTTAGACGATACGAAGAGAATTATCGATCCGGGTCGACATATGATCTCGAGTAACCAAATGAATGTCGAACTACCCCCAACGGCTACGTTTCATTCAACCCTGACGAATTAATAATGTATCACTGACTCGGTTGGTTCGTTTCTCCAAACAATCAGATAAACGTTGCCCATTAGCGTATAAATTATTCCGGAATTCTGCGCGTTTACTCGATGCGGTTGTAACCGGAACCGAATGGCCCGTGTCGTCGAGAGGAAGGATCGATTCGTGTGCGTTCGAGGGAAGGACGGATGGACAAGCAAATCCGAATCGATCTCGATATCTCGATTAAATAGACCAGGGACTGGTCAAGATTTCATTCGAGATCTTCTCTACTCTATTTTCTTCTCTTTATTTTAACTCGAACGAATTCAATTTTCTACGATGTATCGACGTCGAAGATCTCCTCGTGACGTTAACTTTTTTAAAGAGCAACTATAATAACTCGGACTTTGATAAAAACTTCGTATAAGATGTACTTCAAATCTACGTGTATCTTTCGCTCATTTGCTGTAACGATGGTGTGTTTAAAAAATTGTAATTTATAATAAAAATTATTATTAAACAGCGTTCGAGCTATATTTTATATTTGAATAATTTTAACAACTTTTTTGAAGGCCAAACGAGCTTTCGAATATAAAATCTAAAATTTTGAAGGATTAAAGAAAGAAGTTATAATATCTCATATATTTGGACAAATTTATTAACCTAATGATGTCGTATATCATTCCAAAGATTAAAGCAGACCGTTGCGTTTATTGAATACTCGGTGTACAGTGTTAGTATGCACCGTCAACCCTCATAATTCCTGTATCGAGGGCAGCTGTAATTTCCAAAATCATAGCTTCTAGTTTGGAAATAACAGGCTCGACGTGAAACTCTGGTTTTCCTTGGAAATGGTGGATAGTGCGTGTACAAGCTGGTTCTCTATACGAGGAAGTCTGGAGTCGGATGCACGAGAAAAGAGAACGCACGTGTCCGGTTTATCAAAAAGTCCCTTTCGTCCCTCCTTTTTTCGCAGAGAGGGAAAAAAGCCCACAGAACATCCTTCGAAACCCCAGGACCCGCCTTCTGTTGCCGTTAGTACGTACTTTGCATTTATCGTGTCGAAGACGTGGCAGATTCGTGCCACTTCCGGAAACTGTGTTCCAATATGGACGGAAATCGAAATATGATTGAATGACTGGTTTCACGATATTGTCTACATGCCTCGTAAATCGAGAAATTGTCTTGATATTAGAAGAATCATCGGAATATAAAAGATATTTTCTTCATACTTTGAATATTACTTTTTATGATATTTTTATTAGCTAGGAAACATGAATTTAGTATCGTTTAATTTATAATATATAATAATTGTATTCCATAACATGAATTAAAACGAAATGTTTTCTTATTATTTTTATATTCGAAGCTAACGAAGGAAATGTTTCCTACGAGCGTGAAATTAATTTATTTATAAAAACTTTTTACACGAAATCTCATTTGAAAGACGAGATAATATAAAATGTTACTGGAACCGGAAATATACACGTGTAGTGAATTTATCATATACCGTATGTAAAACCAAATAAAAATAATTTATTAAAATATTACGACAAGTAACATGTATATAACTTCGCGATGAAAATAAAAAAAGAAAAATCGAATATCTCCGCAGGATTTTATTTTGAATTCACAACGAAACGATTAACATAAATTTTCCTATATCGTGAAATTTTTATTTTGTCATTTTTATTTTTTTTAAATTTTTGGTTTTGAATTTCTTGCGTAAGTGTAAGTAGGGATCAACAAAATTTATACCACGTATAAATAATAACTAGAAGATTACTCAAAAAGAACGATTTGATCGTGAAATTTTCCCATTTTGTGTGGCGCTATCATCTCACCTCCGAACCAGGAGTTGCTTTTCGTGTTCAGTTTCTGGTGGAAGTTAGTCACACGCAAAAACTGCAGCGTGTCGCATCGCGAACTCGAAATAGGTCGCGCGTCAAACGTATTTCGTCGCAGGGTTTGTACTAGTCCCTTGAATAGAAATGCATATGTTTAAAATATATATACCTTTGTATAAAAACAAGTTGTCGCAATTTCTGTGTCAATGTCTCTTTCTCCCTCCCTTTCCCCTTCTCCCTCTTGTGGATTGAACGCTACCAGCCACTAAACTTCGAACAGGTTCTGCTTCATTAATTCGAAACAGTGCGTGACGTCAATTGTACGCATTGAATTGTTGCCAGCCAGCAACTACGTTTAATTATCTCTTACGTATTACCTTACCATTTACCTTCATTCCGGATTTTGATATCCAAAAACCTGCCCACGATCGTTCCGTATCGATTTCGCTAATTTTGAGCGAATTTTCTATGCAAGAAAACGACGAACGAGCACGTGTATTTATCACTTAGAAGGCTGGTAACCAATTATGGTGGAATTACGCCTTGAATACATTCCATTTCCGGTTGATCATGAATATTCAACACGGTGAGCGCATAATCTTAAAGAGGGTGCGTAAATTTCGAGATCAAATATCGAGATCACTCGTGTCGAATCCACTTAATGTTAACGTTTCATTCGAGTGTTTATGCGACATATTTACGTGATCACATGGTCTATACCTATGTAAGAGCTCATATACCTTGCATATATGTATTCGAAACTCACCTAGTTGTCAGAGAAGGCGGTAAATTTTCGTGAAGAGCTTAAAAGCATGGATGATAATCGAAAAAGAAGTACAGCGATGGAAAAAAGAAAAATGTTAGAAACACGAAAAATGATGTGACCTATATACGAAAGTTTACTCGTTCTCTGAAAATATAATCGCGCTACACTTGAAAAGCAAATTTCTACGTTTAATTAGGAGCGAGATGTGCGAGCAGTTTACGAGCAGATTCAAGCAGGCGAATTGTGCCTGACGGCATCGCCTTTAATCAAGAGTGCAACAAAACTATCAACCGTGACGTAAAACTTTAAGGATCACGGAATCAGAGGATCCTATTGCCCAACTCGAAACCATTTGTTCCTCGAGAAGACTCGAAAATACGTAAGTTCGAAGTCTGATTTGTTCAACCTTTCGAGAAACGTCTGTCAAACTTTTCCTTCGCTTTTCGTGGAACTTTCGAAGGATAAATTCACGAAAATTTCAAATAAATTTATGGACAAGGAGACGCAACGAGAAATATCAAGTTATGATTGAAGTTGAGGAATTTCTGAAATATAATCTGTTATCTATACTATTAATCAGCAAAATATTTCGGCTTCTTTTATTTATATAAACTCTTAAATTTAAATTCTAAAACAAGATATTTATAATTACATTACGAGTATAATTACATGTATGCTAGTATTTCAAATGAGAGAACCTTCATTCGAGAACTTGGATTCTTTACATTTTTGTTGCAGGAATTTGTTTCCATTCGAATTTTTCTCTTTTCGTTATCTCTTTTATTGTTACCATTACTTTTGAATATTTTTACCTTATCTTTTTTACTACTGTAATTCTTCGGTATTTTATATTATTTTTATCGTTGTAATTCTATTTTATTATTATTATTTTTTTTAAACATTCTTGCACCGTTTTTTAATTGCTGAAATATCTTCTTTAATATCCTAGCTTTGTTTCTTTGTTATTGTAATTTTATTCTCCATCGAAAGAAATGGGTCTTTCACGTTAAAATGAAATTACCGAGAACCGTATTCCTCAAGTGCTGAAATTTTTACAAATCCCAATTTCATCAAGGTAAAGTGTACAAGCTCTCAGAAAGGTATTGTTGAAAGAAAACCCGAGGGATGGCAGAATATTTTCCATCGCTGATTCAAAACGGGACGACACGCTGTCCACGGAAATAGTTGAGAAATAAGAAAGAAATCAGAAATGTCTGTAATAGTCACTAGGAATGTGATCGAAGAAAGTGACCACTAGTGGCTGCTGAGTGTCCACAATGTGCACATTTTTCCAAATACATGTTCAAAGAATAGTTGGTAGAGGAGGTTAACTATCGACACCTCGTAAAAATGAAAAGCGTAGAAATGGATTAGATCTCTGTGAAAAATATTGGTTGCTGACCCGTACTTCCACGAGCTTCGATCGATGATATTTAATTTGTGGATAGAATTTTATTGTCTATTACGATTTTTTAAATCAATTCTTACTCGAAGAAGTAAATAAATAATGTATGTATGCAAAATGTATTTCAAATTTCGCCAATCTATCTTCAGATTTGAAAGAAACATAGATCAGGGAGGATTTGCTAAGCCGCTCGATAAAAATCTTCAAGAAGAAGTAAAAATTTTCAAGACGAACTTAATTAAAATCTAAAACGCCCATCGTGGACAGACCAGCGAAGTTTCTCAAGTTGGCTTATTTAATGGAGGATTTCCAAATTGTAATGCCAGCTGCTGCGAGAGTGCTTAAGGCAGCCATTGCTGCCGCGGATTTCATACGCGGAACTTAAATACATCACGCGCTAATGCTTTCACGCGTCGTACACACGTTCAAGCTATTCTGTACGAAATATACCACTCGATGAACTTGCTAAACTTCTGATGGAAGTTTCTTTAATGGTAACCTTCTTATAGTAAATTCTTTCGCGGTTCATTATTTAAGTTCTTTATTATTATTTACATTCTCCAAATCGTGAGAACATAAATCATAAAAAAAACTGAATCATAGAAATAAAATATATTCAAAATTTATAATTATCTTAATTTTATCTTTTACCGACATTGTGTTATTTTTATTACGACTTTGAATTTCAATTTTTTTAATATTCACAAATTTTGAGCAAGTCTTCTATATCTAAATTCATTACATTAAAATAATTCTTAAAAGATTTCGTCATCATGAAGAAACAAATTTTAAAATGATTATATTACGTATTTTTCTTGCGTTTATTTATAAGATATATAGTATGGATTCCAATATTGTCGAAAAATTAACTAAAAGATACTCGGTAAGAAAATTTAAATTGCGAAACGAGCAAGATTCTTGAAAGTAGGTAACAGTGCATCGCGACACGCGAGGTAAACGCGATTATTCTCAAATGGAACCGACAAGGGAACTGCATCGTAGGGTAATGAATTGCGCACCGAGTTGCCCGTGAAAGTTCATAAAATTCAGCCGCAGTGGAACGAGTGCAAATTGTTTCGGTCACTCAATACCTTTCTCATCTCTCTCCCTCTAACCAATCTTTTATATATATCTATACGTACACGTGCACACATATATCCTTTCTATTTGCCTATATCGCGCCTTGGAGGGCGAGAAAATATTCGAACCGGGCAACAAGCTGCAACTTGAACCTGTTTTATTTATGCGCTCGCTTTGGGGGACGGGAGAACGTTAATACACGTCGAGCGATCCATTTTCGAAGTGGCCGGATTTATTTCGACAGCACATTAATGGCAGTCCTCGTAGTCGAGATTTGATCTTTCGTTTAGCGAATTTATTAATAGAAAAGTAAATAAGTTGTATAATATATATCTAATCTAATCTCGAGATCCGTTTAATTAAAATTTTCTCCTCCATGATTTATAGTAATTGCTATTTTGCTTGGAACTTTGCAAATTTGTTTCCAGTAAGAATTTTATCTCAACATCTTGCCAATTTTCGTTTTTGAATCATCAGCACTCTGATGCGAAATAAGAGGATGTATGCATGGAAGAAGAATGCAAAGTGGAATATAAAAAGCATCGAGTGAAATCGTGCTGTCAAAAAGACGAAGGTAGTAGCCACGACAAATCGAGTTATGTCGATACGCAAATCGACAGATCTGTATCCATTTCCTTTTCTGGAATAGGCGAGTAAAAAGGTAAACTGAAATGAAGCAATACATCATTCTTCTCTCTATGTAATTTAATTATCGACTTGTTTCCTAATCGAGTATTATTCGTGGTCTTTTTATAATTGATCGATGGATAAAAATAAAAATAAATCGAGTAAGTTTTAATTTTAAATCTTATTTTACATAGAAGTCAGGATACAGCAAGAAATAATATAATATAATATAATTCCAGAATGGAAAAATGGAGAGATTGACAGAATTTCCTTGAGAGTTTCTAATTTTATACATTTTATCGATTTTCTAAAAGAAAATGCAATTAATGGTTCTAAATAATTTTAGGACAATTTACAATCGCGTTATATTTCCATTGATATAGCAAAAATCCAATTGAATTTTAACTTTTTTATTTGACGTTTATCGCAAAGAGTATTACACGGAAATATATGAGAAAGGATATATGTAAATTTAAGAAGATGGAAATAAGGTAAGTAAATAAACTAAATACGGGGCAAGGATCCCCCTTGCTTCGAGATACGTACAACTGCGCTTCAGGTCAATTTTCCCAAGTTTCTCGTCACACTTGTCTTCTTCCCAAACATACACCCATAATGCGCACCGTTACAAGTACACCCGCATTTACATAATACCGAACAGATCCTCTCCTAAGGACCTAACCGAGACCCCGTTCAAAATTTCAAACGAAACTTTATTTCTATAAAGAAGACATTTATGTAGAATCCTCTTTTCCCTATACGATAAATCCTCGACCATTAAACTGACGTTAAAAGCGTGTTTGAAAGACAATTGCGGCCACGAATAAAAACGTGTCTCTTATGCAAGAACGACCATCTTCTCTCAACTCGAACGTTTTACATAACATCTAACGAGGTGAATAATTTAAACATCAGATTCAATTAACGAATGCCTTCTTAAATTGCTAATAATCACACGGACCGTTTAATGTGGTATATTCCGATTGAGACTATTCAATTATTCGGAGTTGCAGTTACGCCAATTAAGATTTAATTTAAATCTTAAGATAAATAAGTCTCGAGCTTCGTTATTTTCGAAATAATCCGAAAAAGAAACGGCCAAGTATCGAGCGAGTAAGAGAATATCTAAAAGCGAACTTCGAGAATCGTCAAGTTTGTGGCTACTTACTGAGAATACAACAACACTTGGAACGAACTTTTACTCGTTTCATTCTCGGCGGCATTCTCATCCTAAGATAAATCTTATTGAAATTTCAATCATTGAATCTGTGTCGCTATCTGTGTCCTTGTGTGACGTATTTTGATTAATCCATAAAGAGCTATTGTTTCGCGAAATTTCATTTGCAAATCTCTTTTGGTGAATTTATATTATTCAATTTTGTTTTCTTTAGTTAAAAGAGAATTTAAAAGAGGTTTGCTTAGCCCTTTGTACCTCAAGATTTGGAAATTTATACAAAGATCCAAAAATAGTTATTAAATCCTTTTTGGATTCTTCTAAAACTTATTATTTTACGTGTATAAATAAATATAAATATAAATAATATAAATATTCAAAATTTTTCTTAAATACTTTTCAATATTAAAACGATATTCAAGCAAAAACAAATTCTATCATGAAGAATAATATTAATACTTTCAAGATTGATATTCCTTCTTTCAACTTCGAATTTTAGAATCTTGGAATTTTTTCCTTATTTGAAATTGAATTGTTTATAAAGCACAAAATAACTAATATATTATCTACAATCTCAAACGTTTCTTGTATATTATCCAATGTCACTTTCTATTTTTCCATACAGAGAAAAAAGATGTAGCATCCGTTTATAAATTTTCACATTCTACTCTAAAGTAAATCAGATATTATTCCACGATGCTTCGTTTTCTAACCAGTCCTTTCACTCAATCTCAAGTACTTCGCGGGATTGGTGTTTAAATGGAGAAAATAATCTTCCTTCGCCAAATTTTAGAGTGCATTATACGTGTAGCACGAAGGATCGGCGATATTCAAGCATACTTTACTCAAACAACAATTTAGCTACGCGAAAAAACCAAGGACTTATTAAGAAATTTTCGTGAAGTTTTCGTGAAAACTTTTCACTTGAAAATTTCTTGATGGTTTCCCTTTATCAAAAATCTCGTTTCGCTTTCATCATCGTGTTACGATTACGCGCCACTTTTTTACGTGACTTCCGTATCCAGAATTCTGTGAATTCAGCAAACGTTTTCGTAATTCATAAAATCGTACGTGGGATGAATTTCGTTGAACGTCGCTCGTATATACCGCGTGTATGTAAATAAAGTTTCGCTTGTATGATTAATTACCGCGTAAATAGAGCACGCAACCCTACAAGCTAACGATATGGTAAACGTGTGTACGTCTCATCATAGGCTAAACATAATTTAAAAAAAATCTGCGAACGCATAATTTCCTCGTGGACCGCGTTGTGTCAAGGATCACGTCCCCTGAATGCAATGAAACGAGAACGAATATCAATGGAATTCATTATGATCGTTTTTTGAACCTATATCTGATTCGTATAATCGAAGATACTTCGTATTTTATCACTATTTATCAGTCGTTTATCCTCGATAATGATTATCGGTGTTGGAAACGAGAGAAAGAAACGAATGAGCAAGCTCAATGAACTATTTTATCGCGAATTTATATTCGAAAATTATCACCGTTGCTTCCGTTTTCTCTCCAGGGAGGAACGAGAAGAAAATATCGAATAATTTCAGAATTTTCGCAATGGTATACGCATTTATATCACGATACAAAAAGATAATTCATAGAAAAAATTTGAAAAAATGATTATTTCTATTGATATACCAAGCATGTTATCCTGAGATATATTATATTTCTCCACGATTATATAAAAAAAAATATAAAAAATTTACTTCTATTCTTCCCTAATTTTTGTCAAATTTTACCTATTTTTCTTTGCGTTATTTTTTTTAACAATTTTAAAATTTCTATGATGCGATAATCAAATTGATTACAATTACCTAATCTAATTAATACTATTACCGAATAATTCTTCGTCTAAATTATCCTAACACAACCTATAGCATGACAATCGTGATATCGAGCAAAGACACTAGATCGCCAGATACGCGAACAAATCGCACCACGATAAATAAGGCTGACCCATTTAACGGAGATACTCCTTGGAGGGAATGAATGCATTTCGTATTCCGACGTGGTAGCGAATCGCTTTATAGAATCGTGTCGCGGTAGAAACATACCAATTAGCCCGTTTGCATGGCGTGTACCGTTTCTCCGCCACGCGGGAAATACCCTGGCAAAAACGTTCTTGAGACACATCGTCGCGTTCAACCCTCGTTGTACGCTTTACCCAACCGGCCGCGACGGATGCTGTAACTCGTGGCATGGAATTCACTGGGTTTGAAAACTGGATACGCGAGCTTTTCACTGGGTTGAAGAAAATTGCAGTTCACAAAGTTCTGGAACGAGTGATCTCGAGTCATGATGACCAATATCAAAATTTAATTTGGTGGAAGTTAAAAAAACTTAAGAGCAAGTCAATTGGAATAATGAATTTATATTATATCTATTAGAAATAGTGTTTTTCCGTGGAATTGAATATATAATAACGGTTCATTTGTGTCTATTTTAAATATCATTATGTAAAAGATAATATTATTGTAACCATTATTATTTTTTTTTTAATTCATTGCACATTTTTAAAGAAAGCATCTTTATCATTATAATGTAACTATAGCCTATCCTTCATATTCGAAAGAGCGTACATTGGATTAGTTTCATTCAATAACCTTGGAGAAATTACAGATGATCCTGCTCAGTCATAAAGCCTCTTGAATTGAATTCAAAATCTCCCGATGAAAGTGTTTTCCGTTCTCGTCGAATTGAATCCCGTTTCAGAAACTTTCTCATTCTCGTGTTATGCCGATTCCAATAATTGGACGAGATCGTTTGCTCTCTATTTGCGACATCTGACTACAATTTAAAATTGTTCGTTCACTGAGAAAGAATTCCTTAATGAATCGTTTTCACAAAGATATAAGATTTTTCACAAAACGCTTATATATCATTAAAATTTTCTTTGAAAAGAAATAATTCCTTCGAATCAACGCGATCCATCATAATACGATCAGTAAATGTACGATGTTAAAAACAAACATAGAAAAATTCAATTATTACGCTTTGATTTGAACATCAGATTCGATGATATAAATATATAATTAGGAACACACGTATATATAATTAGAAAATATTTACTTAAGAGATATTGACATATATAGTGGCTACAAAAACTAGTAATTGTATATTATATTTATTATAGCATTTATATATTATAAAAATTAATTAAATCCAACTTATATAGCAGTATGACTTTATAAAAATACTATAAAAATGAAATATCGAACATATTTTTACAGAAAATTTTTGCAGCCACTGGATTACTTTCCAAAAGAAATAAGAAGATAAAAAGATCATGTTTAATATTTATTAAAAGAATAGCTATCTCTATTTAACTTTGATAAATTCATTCCTCTGGGATTAAATACAATTTCGATAAAGTAAATATTCTCTCAATCTTTTTGAATGATCATAAATACACTCTATCCGAATCTCTATCGGGCTCTATTTTCTCATGAATACATCAATTGTTATTGCAAGAACCTTGATCACGAAGTATTTGCCATCGTGAATCTTCCTCGTGCATACTCCTAATAAGTTCCGTCACTATTTTTTAAAACTATAAACGTGGCACGAATACACATAGAAGCCGAGAAGACGTGGGATTGGCAAGGGTGATATGCTATCCTCTCAAGGTATCCACACGCTGAATTTATCTGCCTTCTTTCCCAAGACAATTTTCACTCTTCCAGCAATGTGATTTAGTGGAGGATTGGGCCACGAGAAATAGTAATTTCCATGCATATTTCGCTCGGGAAACAAACCGGTAAATATATTCGATCCAGTGGTAAGTCAAAATCGCCAAGGAAGATCGAAAAATATTTTAAATAAGCAAAAAAGTTTATTTCAGTTTATTATTGGGATTGAAAATTCACCTTTTATGAAAATTTAACTTGTTACGAAAGATTGTATAAAGTTTTATGATTCGTAATTGAAGTGTAAATTCAAATTCGTTATTCATTGATTACTTAATAACGTGAATAAATAAAAAACGTATTGAAGTGACGTTTAATTACGCTTGATTTTAATGAAAAATCGGTGACGTATCGCTTGAAAAACGTAAAATTACTATTTTTCAATGATAACAATTTTCAATAATTTTTCGCGAAATAATTCTCTCGGTAAATTGTTTCACGCCGCGAAACAAATGAAATTTTTGAAAAACAGGTCGTTTCTGTATTCATGTTAAGTTCTTTTAATTTGATGAAACAAAGAAACAAATAAGAGTGAGAAACATTCGAATGTAAAAGTCGAACAAGAAATATTTAATTAGTAAATAATGAAACAAGATTACTAACAATATTTTATTCGACAGGAGCAGCGACAGGAGTTAGCTAACTGAACTAATTGGAAAGCGAATTCATTTTGGTGATCGATTTGTCAAATAATCAATGCAGATAGAAAATAAAAAATAAAGAAAAAAAAGAGGACTAAAAAGTAGAGATCGACGTTAACACGTGCAATGTAAATATAAAATATTTGTTCGGGAAAATACACATATATCAGGAGCTTTGCAAAATAAAATACGAAGCTCGAACATAACAACTTTTTCCACGTTACAATTTTAATATCTTTATATTTTATACGAAACAATTTTATTTAATCCATCCAACATATTTCTTTTAAATATCTTTTCTTTTTTAATTTTAATTCTCTTTTTTCTTTTTAATTTACTTCTTCGTTCGTTCGATTGTTTGCATTTTCTTCATTTATTACATTTTCGATTATTTCTCGTCGATGAAAAGAGAAGAATGGAGATTAAATAAATTTTTCTCGCGAGCGATATTCACCAGAAGTATGCGCACGTAACGCAATAAAATCAACACTAAAGTGTAATGTCGATAAATAAAAGGAAGCACAAATTACTTGTTTTTTCACTTTGTCTCGTGAAATAAAGCGTTGATTTGAAGACGAGTAGGAAGTTTCATCATTGTCATTTTAATCCCTATTGCTCTCGTAATCCGTCCCATATATTGTTATAATACCTAAATTCATTGACTCTCTTACCAATCTATTACACTAAATTTTTTAATAATATAATGATTTATGTTTTCAGTGCAACGCAAATTGTGAATAGATTAATGATAACACAATTTCATTATGTATTAGCAAGAAATTTATTTCCATTTTAGATTTCAATTTACAATGGAATTATGGTTTAAAACAAGAAATAGAAAAGAATTTTTAATTCAGATCATGGAATCATTGTTCCGAAATAAATAATTGATTTTTTGAGAATATTTGTTATAATTACATTATCGAAATTATCATTTTTATTTGAAATTGATATTTTTTTATTACAGAAAATATTTTTATTCTTTGATAAATAAATATATCATTATTTTTTTTTATATTTTTCTTGTTCATTCTTATGTCTATTCGTTTCCATTTTGATATATTTCTGGATCAGTTGCTGTTTATTAGTTATCATTTCTAATATAGTTCGACATGTTAATAATTCTCGCGAGCAAAACTACCAAAAATAAACAATAACAAACTCGTAAATTATCAATATAAAATCACGATTGTAAATGAACAACGGCAACGTAAAATGGCAACCTGTCATAAATATACAACATTGATGAAATATAACAATATAACAAAATGTGTATAAATTACCTATCGATTATACGCATATTAATAATAAAGATAATAAAATAGAAACGTATGATAATGCTAACAAATAAAATTTTAAAAGTTTTACAAAAGAAAAAGAATAAATTTTATAAATTATAAATTATCCTTTTATATCTTTCTACTTATATTTATTTGGCATACAATAAAACGAATTTTATTCACTTTTTCTTTCCAATACTTTATTCATACCACTTTATTCATCATCCACTGACGTTATATCATAATTAATTTCGTCATTCCAAAGTGAATCTAAATTGTTAGCCAAACTGAGACTAATTTTATTCACTTTTGCTTTCCAATACATTATTCATCATTCTCTGACATTATATCATAATTAATTTCTTTATTCAAAAGTGGATCCAAATTGCTAGCCAAAAACTAATTTTATTCACTTTTACCTTCCAATATTTTATTCATAATACTTTATTCATCACTCGCATAATTGTAATTAATTTCATCCTCCAACAATCCTCCAAATTGTTAGCCAGATAAAAAATTTCAATTTCAATTTTTCATTTCAAAATGACATAAAGAAAATTAAAAAAAAAAAAATAGCAGCAATTCTCCATTGTGTTCCACAAACATAATTTCATCGTCGTGAAACTTTGGAACACCGGCATGGTTCGTAACAATTTCCGGCATGGCATTGGCTAACAGATAATCGTACGAGCAGGAATGAAACGGGGTGCACAGAGTGACGCGTGCGGTTTTTTGGAAGTTTTGGGAAAATTGCTCGCCGATCCAGGTCGACAGGAAAATTCTACCAAAGGACATACTCTCGCGTCCTTCCTCCGTTATAACACCATTTTTTGTAACAAATGACCCGTCGGTCCGGATACTGCGCCGGACGGGCACCGACAAATACTCGCGTCGTTACAAAGTTTTCACCAACCGTGTAAGTATAGTTAACCGAATATATAATAAAAGAGGGAAAAAGAGGAAGACACGAGTATAAAAAAAAATAGTGAGCAGGAAGGGATAGAAGAAAGTGCAAAAAATGGCGGAAATTCTCATAAATATTTAACAAGCGTAATCGGTTTCTATAGGGATTTTATTGCTTGTTCTTCCTATGAAAAGTAAAAGCTTGAATTGTTTTCTTGTTCGGTACCATTTGACTGAAAAATTAGGGCTCGTCGAATGAAAGTTTGTACATCTTTGGATTAAGTTCTTTTTGCTTAAGAAACTTTGAATAGCATACGATGTTTATTTTACATACATATGTATATTTTAAGTCTGAAGATCTTATAACAGTGTCTAGACTATTAAAATAAGTGATATGAAATATTCAGAAATGTGTTTTGCTTTAAACGTGTTTTTTGAATATGGATTGATTATATAAAATATTTGTTTTTACGATTCTGTTCTTTAATAAAATTCTTTTATTTTATTTTCAAATCATTAAGATATTATTTTTTTTTACTTTATATAAAATGTATCGAATACCGAATAATTGTAACAATTATGGATAGTTATTTCTTTAAAATTATTATAATATAATTATTATATTTAAGATATTCGAGGAATATATTACAAATTTCTGAGATGCCTCCACAACATTTTGTACACATTTGGAAGAAATTTATTGCATGAAACGAAGCAATAATTAATAGCTTACTAATAATTTGCAAAAAAGATAATCATTATCCCTATGTACCTTATTTTTCTTATCAAATTTCGCGTTGAAATGCTCAACTTAAGGAAGTAACACGTCTCCCTAACCAGTCTCGTTACGGACGACTAAATTATGTAGTACTCTAACGGCAATTACCAAGTCAGCAATCCATTAAGTGAAGTGTGCTTCGTCCGTTGAAACCCGTTTTTTTTTTCATGAATATAGAATTAAGAGAATATATCTTATTTCTCTTTCAGAGGAATTGTTACTCTTGACAAATTCATTTTAGACTCATTTTTTTAATCTATTAAACAGCAATTCTTCTAAAAATTCGAAAAACTCTACACAGATAATTTACAAAAATATATTTTATTAAAATAGTGTGATGATGTGACACGATTTATTCCGAATCTTTCATATTCATTTCCCATCAAATCTGATGATTGTCGTCATTAAAAAAAATATACAAATATTTTTTTATTTCTTTTATAGAAAGATTTTAAAATATTCTTTCAATTATATATTTAATCTTTTAATCTTTTATATACACGAAGACCCTTGTTATTTTTATAAATGTTTTATTATTAATATCCTCCTATTAATGTTCGCCACATATCATCATATCAATATCACTTATTAAAAAGTTGATAACAAAGTACGACCCTTGTCAGTTATTTTTTCCCTCGGTATCACCACTTCTTTCATTGAAATTCATTTTTATATTCCTTTGATCTACGTCACGGTACGTGTAAACGTCTCCTGGCACGTAATATGCAGAAAAGTTAGAAAGCCCAGAAATTTAAAAAATAATGAAACTTTGCATAGAAGTAAAGTGATTCGTTCGTAATAATAAAAATTAGTCGAATTTTTTGTCAAAAAAATATTACAAAATTACAATTTTAAATTGAAGAATTTATAATTTCCTTTGAATTTTTAGAAAAGTAAAAAATATCAGAAAAAAAAAATAAATGCAAAATGCATGGATTTTCTCGTTGAAAAAAAATAAAGAGAGAAAAAGAGATGAGAAAAGAAACGATGACTTTATTCGGCTGCAAGTATATTAATTTACGCGAAACATTTCCATCGCGGTTTGCATACATTATTGTTTGCATCGATGCGTCGCTAGATTCGCGCACACGCGCGGTAAATTTGAAATTTAAATCACACGTGCAATCGTAACACATGACGCGAAGTACCGCCTTTATCATGTCACGATTTTTATTGAAAATATACTTTCGAGGCACAAAGATAATCCATAAACCGTTCGACTTATTATTTTCATGATTCTACGAAATTTCTCTTTATTCTTAATTGTTTCTTAATTTCGAGTAATTCGCGACATTAAACGAAATAATTTACGATATCGAGAGGAATTCTTTACAGATTGTATTCTAAATTTTATTTATAGAGAATATATGTCGCATATGTATGATTGTTTATACGACAGATTTATATGCATTTAGTTTTATTCGCGTTATTTTTCGAACGGGTTATTCCCGAGGCATCAATCTCCGAACGTTTCAGCGATACGCCCGAACCCCTGTATTTTTGGCTTGTACACAACGAAACAATATATCGTCGTTCGACACCCAAAGGGTTATTTCAGCGGCGCGGTTGCACCCCTCGTAACCGTTTCACAGAAAAATTTATTTTACGGCCCCTATGCTCGAAAATATCTAACGCGTTATAAACGGAAACGCAGGCTTTGAAATGAAAAGCGTAATGGATATAATTTTCCGATATGACCAATCGACGGTATACGAATAATTTGAAAATAATATTTTAAATTTCATTTTACTTTATTTTAAATTTAAGCTTGTGTTTTTTTATCATTTGAATCAAAGAAAATTCTCTTGTTTCTTTTTACTTATTTCCCTTAAATATTTTTCTATTCAATATTGAAATTTTTAAATAATAAACTCTCATTTCTCTTCACTGACTTTTGTTTTTTCTCATCTCTCCTACAAATTTTTCTATTAACATCGAAATTTCTAAATACAAATCCTATTTTCCTTTTCTCCAAGTATCCAAGTATAAAATAATTTCTGAATCTCTTCACTTTCTAAGAATAAACATTTCAAAATTTTTATTTTCATGAGCGATACACAATATGATGAAGCGCTATCTTCAAAATTATCCAACAACTTCCACAGGATGGCCTTAATAATCACTTGGACCAAGGCGAACAGATTTTAGATAATAATAGTTCCCCCGTTATAAGCTTACTGCCTTAATCCTCGCTTACGACTGTAAGTCCCTGTTGAAGTTCCGTTCGTTGCGAGCCATGCGTAGCTGTGTTTTATTAAGATTAGATCCGATTAGAAGTTTCGCGTGTTATCGAAGAAAGGTGTTGAATCATACTTGCATTCAAGCTTTCATTCGAACGATCCTTTAGAATTATGAAACATATGGACACGAAGTTGGAACTTATTACACGTACTAAGATCGATTGAAAAATATGTTTCGTTTTCAACGAAAAATTTAATAATGCATTCATTAAATATTTCAATCGCTGGTAGTTGAATTTACATTTATTACTACGCAAATACAACGGAGCAAGAATTATTTATAAATACCTATGTATGTGTTATATTCTCATAATAAATTTTACGAGAGAGTTGTTCAAGAATATAATTCCTTTCTATACTGTATTTATTTATTTTGAACGATCTATTGCGTTGTACATCTTTGAGTTGATACAATAAGAAATTAAAATATTTCTCTATATTTTGTTTATAATCCAATCATTTCTGAAATAGTACACGTAAATAACACACAGATTACGATATCAAATGAAAAGAGAATCAATTAACGGATTCCGTGGTAATAACGAGTAGAAAAACGTAGCGCTTTAAACGAAGAAAATAATTGCATTTCACGGAAGAAGGGGGAAAAGAGGGATTTTTCCAGCTGGGCTGGTTGTGTAATTTAAAGGCAGGCCAACGGCGAGCAAGAATATTTGTTTCTCGGTCGTGTTCTCGTCGAGGATCGAAATAAGGAGCGGTGAATCGCGGCGGAAATCCTGTAAGCACGCTTCCGTGGCGGGTTTTTGAACGAGCAACCTCGGTTGGTTTTAAAGGGCAGCTTATTATACCGGTACGCTGTTTCCAGCCACTATTCTCCTCAACCCACCCCTTGATATCTCCATCTAGTTGCTCGATGAAATTTTGCTATTGAACGCACGTCGTTGCACAGGCCTGGTTGTGGCGCAATAATTAAGGCACGTCTACGTTCTTTCGTGATTTTGCCATTATCGATCTCACTACGATGGTTCAATGTTAATTATATAGGCTCAATCATTTTTTTTCGATATTTTCATCGTGACTGAAGATACCTTTATATAAAATTAAATCTTAACACTTTAATGCCGACTTCATTAAAAATTATTAATAATCATTGATGAATGTTAATCTGTTGTGTTTCTTGATTTTTTGGATAAGATTTTTTATCCTTTTCTTACGTTAATTTCTAATTATTCTTTATTTGAGAAAGAACTTAAAATTGTAAATATAATTGAATGTTTGAATTGTTTGTTTGTTAATGAATTTTAATTTTAAAATTTTATTAGATAACGTAAAAAAACAAGATATCAAGAAGAACGGAATAATATTCTTGCTACGGTCTTCAATCATAGATAAAAGAGTACGGACTTAAGACAAAAGAAGAATTCGTAACGATATTCTCTTTACTCGAATTTTATTTGTTGTATTATCCTCAGTTTGCTCATTTATATAAAATTTTTAGCAATATCAATTTCTTTTTAAAAAACTATGGAAATGAAACAACTTCTTGATAAAATTTCGAAAAGGAATTGAAATATAAAGCTTGGAATGTTTATCTTCTTTTCTTAACCGAAAAAAAATGAAAAAAAAATGTTTTCGAAGTACGGATCATGAAACAACAGGATGAAAAGTTTCTATTTGATCAAGGAAACTTGTTCATAAACTAAACTTTGCCGCATACTAAAGAAAGCATCGGTCAATAAACCTGGTGAAACCGAAAATATCGAGCATGATATCCTCCGTAGGGATTTCATGGTATCGAGTTAACGTCAAAGATTGATCCAGCTGATAGCACGCGACCATGCGTAATTAATAATTAGTGGCTGGCCAGAAAATTATTCACCATTATGGTAATAGCGATTAAATCATCGCGCTACCGCGTGTTACCGCCGCGGATTTTCCACAAAGCAGTTACCTAAGCTATTGTCAATTTGCATACAATAGGCCATGTGTTATCTCGTTGCAAAGAACCACATTGCGAGAAAAATAAATAAATAAATAAATAAATAAAAAAAAGAAAAAAAAAGAAAATATCGTTCAATGGTATAAATGAACGATTTGTTGATTATATTTTCATGTTTAATTGAAAGCAAATAGAATTAGAATTGAAAAACAAAAAATTCTTTATTCAAGATCTCTCTCTCTCTCTCAGTTCGAATTCGAATGATGTCCGCGAGGACATCTTCTAAAAAAAAAAAAATGTGAATTCCTCCCTTGTGAATTTTTCTTTTCTCCTCCTACGTTTCCATTCCTCATTCTCGATTCTTTTTATCGCCATGCAACGATTCGCTTCGATTTCAAACCCGACAGAGACTTTTTAATCTGAGCTTCGTCCGTTCAATGCGAAAATGAAAACGAAAGATTGCCTTTCTCCACTAGCCCAATCTCGTCGATCGTCCGCCATTCTGAAGAAATAAAGAGACACGAAGAGAAAACTGAAACGCTTGCATATCTGTACGCATATGAAGCTTTTTTCTTTTTTTCTTTTTTAAAATACGTCTAAATCTTTCGATTTAAGATTCACCGACTTATTTTCCTTCTATGTTCGAAAAGGTTTTTTAAAGTGAGACTGAACAAAACTTGTGTAGTCGCTATTATCATACCATACCATTATAGATCTTTTTTAGACAAAGAGATGAAATCCAAAGTTTCGTCTGGGAGATTCTTTGCGCGAGGGATGAACGGTTTGATGACAATCAGCGGAAGTGGAAGAATAATGTGCAGATAAAACACTATGTCGGATCTATTGTTCCTTAGTTTTGAAGGAACGTATGATGAAGAATAAATAGAAATGGAGATTGACTGCAGATTATTAGTATATATAAAATTAAAATATATATTTTGTATATTAGAAATATAGAATATAGAATCAACAGAGTGAATTTTATATAAATAATTCTTGAAGAGAAAAGAAAAATTTGTTTTTTTTTTATATTCATATTTCACGAAATTTGTGCAATATAAATAAAATGATAAATAAAATGATTTATAACAAATACAATTTGTATTATATTTAAATTAAAATTTAGTATAACGTTTATTATAGATAAAATTATTAAGGATTTCAAAACTAATCGAAATAATATGTTTTCTGCATATTTCAACAGCGAACTATCGTAAACTAGCAAACTCGTCGCAGAATTCGCATAGAAATAAATGGACGATCAACCGGAATAAGCGGGTCACAAATCACGATAGCGCTTTTGCTAGCCGTTTTCAGCGGCGTTTCAATGTTCCATCTTCCACTCTTGGATCGAGGAAAAAGGAGGTCAGAACAACGAAATGTGGCTATAGAAATCACAAGACATGGAGACTTTCGTATTTTTCGAAACGATGAATGATTCTTACTCATTACATTTCTTCATTCACCCCATAAAAATACTTAAATACTACTACTTTGTTAGTTTCAAGATGTCATCTCAAGTTTCGAATAAAAAAAAAGAAATATTCCAAGAATAGTAACGATAAAAATATTCTATGAATGGAAAGAAATATCACTCGAAAAAGTGATCGAAAATATTTTTAGAAATTTTATAATGGCCAATTATATCTGAACTTTATGATATCAAATTTATATCATAAATTCATTGCACGGAAAATATATTGTAACATAATCAATTCCATTCTCCATTGTTTAAAAATTTCAGACATTGAGTATATTCTGTCATAAGTGAAATCAATAAGCTTTCAAGATTTATGCTTGATAAATTACATTAACACTTTCGTATTTCATTTACATTTCGTCTCTAAATCTTTTTATTTTATCTTTTTTTATCTTTTATTTTTTTCTCCTTTCTTACTCTCTTTGAAGACATGACCTCTCATCGTACGTGCCGGCTCATCTTCTCTTTTAACGAGAACGCAAACTCGAGGAGATTACGAGGCAAACGAGCTTCAAGTCGCAAGAAAAAGCTCGCTTATCGTAAAGTTCGGTCTCGTAAAATTCAACGGACGGATGAACAATGAAATTCCAAGCATGCCGTGAAGGTACCTGTTTAAATATTTTTACGGTGCCCGACGGGGAAATGGAGAATCGAGAGTTTCAATTAACTTTTGGATTATGAATTCTTCGAGGTTCCTTATCGCGATCGTTATAAATGGTCGAAAACATCGTCTTCCGAACTTTCACGAAACTTTGAAATAGATTACCATTCTCTGATGTCTAAGAATATCGATAGATTTTAGCAATCGTAAAAGTTTTTTGCACTTTGCTACTGATTGTCTGATAGAAAGATTTTATTGTAAATTCATATCTAAGGACACGATTGTATTTTTTGTTCGATATCAATCTATATATTATCTATATACTATCTATATACTATCTATATAATATATATAATAAGTAAATGAAATTCGATTTGTACATCTGATGACTTTTTAGTTAGAAAATAATATTCGATAGAGGAATATATTATAAAATAATAAAATTATTTTATATTTTTTTTGAAATGTGAAAATAAAATTGACGGAAATATCAAAAATCGATTCTAAAATTGAATATGTAATATATATATTTTTTATATTAAAGATTAGTTTTGAAAGAAAAATGTGTTCAATTGATATTTCTCATCTATAGTCACGTGCTAGAAACAAATGTAGACAAGGAGAGTAAGATATAAGATAATGAGAGAAAGATAAAGTAAAAATTGTAGAATTAACGCTAACTCTAGAATGTTGCAAATTAAACTATATAAACTATATAAATCAGAATGGTAAATAATGTAATAATCGACTATTAGCGCCATCTCTTAAATATTCAAGATAAATAAAGTGCAGTTAAAATAAGAATTTAATATTAGTGCCATCTTTTGAAGATATTTGTAATAAAATAAGAATATTAGTATTATTTTTTCAGCTTCTAAAAAGATGTTTTTAACATTCATTAATTTCATTATACACAAATTATTCAGAAGTAATATCTTATGGGATTTTGTATTTTGCATTCTGAAATATCGATCTCGAGAAAACAAAATATTTGTTACGCCCTCTAGATTTATTAGCAGTCGATATAAACACTATTCATTTTATCGAAATACATACGTAGCATATATACGAAATATATACATATATATATGTATATATATACTAAAAAGAAATTTATTTATAAGATTCATACTATCCACAGTTTCATCTATTTTTTTTCATAAAAAAAATTATTTAAAATCAGTAATAAATTTTTATTTCTTCTGATTTGCAAAACATTTAATTTTCGATCATTGTGCAAAACAAACGTTGTGCAAAAGAATTAAAAAAAATTAACACAATTAAATCTGAAAATAAAAATATCGTAATTAACTCTACATGAGATATAAATAATTCGAATTAATATAAATATTTTATGTATTTATTATTACGAGAATATAAAATATTGATAATCATGAAGTTAAAAAATCAAAAAAATAAAATGTATTGCACAAAGAACTATATTTATTTTATTAACTATTCCCAATTTTAATATTAATACTACAATCACTGCTATAATCATTTATTATGCATATGTTCACAAATTTATTCTATTTTAAGCAATATTCAATTTCTATAACAGTTATTTCTATATTTAAACAATTTACATAAATTCTAAAACTATTATTTAAAAAAAAAGCATTTTATAAATTTGTGAACTTAAAAATATCTTAATTAATATAATATATGATTCTTAATGAATTTATAATTTATGATTCTTAATTAATTTAAAATAGTAGTATCTTTCTATAATTTAAAGATTTATTCAGAAATGTTATCTACAGGAAAATCTTAATAAAATCAAGAAGGTCTATAAAATACAAATATCCCATATTAATATTACTTCATTTTGACACTTATTTCAAACCAATCTTTAAAATAAATAAGACTACGAAAAACTAATAATAATTTTATGAAATATAGTTACTTTCAATTGTTACTACTTATGACTTCATTGTTCTTATACAGAAACTATTTTTCTGTATTTTTAATATTGAAAATATTATCTATTATATAAAAATCTAATATTTGTCTTGAAACTCTTCCTAGAAAGATATTTAATATAAAAGAAAAGAAAGTAATTATATTTTTTATATCATTAAATGCGAATTTCTTGATTGATTTCATAATAATCTCTCAGACAAATTAATCTATCAATAATTAGTAAAAAATTTTATAAAATCTAACTACTTACTAAATGGTGATAAACTTAAATATCAAATTTTCTTAAAATATATAAATTGTTGAGATATTTAATATATCTGAAACAAGCTTATTTAAAGAATTAGTATAATAAAAAAAATACTATGATTTGAAATAATATAAAAAAATAAATTTTATAATGCATATATTTATTTTATTATGAACATTCATTATTATTGATTTCAAAAAATTTAATAGGAAGAATTTTTTCTGCAATAAATAGAAAATGTGATAAGGGATGCTGAAAAAGAAAAGAATTTAATAGCCAGAAGGACTAGTAAAA
Source organism: Apis cerana (assembly GCF_029169275.1). NCBI lineage: Eukaryota > Metazoa > Arthropoda > Insecta > Hymenoptera > Apidae > Apis > Apis cerana. Next base: position 17,752,418 of record NC_083852.1, read on the forward strand.
TAAAAATTTTTTCTATTTAATATGAACTCGAACAATAAACCGAAAATGGAATATTTATTTTGTATTGCAATACTAATAAACTATTTTTTTTATAAAATAAAAAATTTCTTAAATTAACCATTTTATTAAATTATTTTATTAAATATGCAATATTTATTAGTATAAACAAAAAAAGAGCAAGAAAATCTCCGAAAACAATTTAATTTAATTTAATTATTTAAGCAATACTCTATGCACTCAAATTTAAATAACACAATATTAATATTAATAGCGAATATCAATATTAATAGCGAAAAATTCACTTTTCTTAATAATTGCTGCAGTACAATTATCCTTGTAACTTTTTTAGCCACAAGGTAACTCGACAAAAACATTTCCACAATCTTAGTGGAAATTTGGGCATTTAATATTCGCAACACTACTTGAAAAAACGCGATTATTTATCGACGCTACGCTACTTTTTAAAACAAATTCAATAAAAATCATTACTTCTGTACAATTACAAAGCTACTAATAATTAAAAATAGAAAAATTAATAACAAGTGATAATATAAACTATAATACTATTTTATAAGAAACAAACAAAATCGCGATATATCATAACTCGCAACACTAACGCAAACGTGATTTTCTCATTTAACGCAACACTAATGCAAACGCGATTCTCATTTGACGCAACACTAATGCAAACGCGATTTTCTCATTTGACGCAACACTAATGCAAACGCGATTTTCTCATTTAACGCAACACTAAGGCAAACGCGAAATTTAAAACGCAACACTAATAAAAAATCGCGATGCCCATGATGACTGGATCTGGATGATGGGCCTGCATGCAATCGGCCAGACAACACAACACAATTACTACATATACTAAAACGAGCACAATGACGAAATAGTAACAATGACTTCCCATTCTTTGGACCCAAAAATAGGTCCAAAAATGAGAACCCATTCGTTGCAGCCCCTCTTCGCGACAATTTGTCGAGGCCTCTTCGGTCTTCCTCCTTCGGGCGCAATGCCCGCTGAAACTTAAATCTAGGCTCGAGACTCACTAATCGCAAATCAAAGAAAAAAAGAAAAAAAAAAGACTAAACCGCGAAAGCTAAGTGCGCGTAGACGACCAACTATCGATTACGATCGTCGATCGTACACGTGCAGAATCTCGAGCGCAACGTTCGTTTCGAATTTATCTCGCGACCGCGACCGCGGAAATTCGAAAAATCGATGAATAAAGCCAAATACGAATGGCATGCTCCATTCGCATATTCCAGCTTCATCCTCCATTTTTCAAATTATATTTCCTGAAACAAGTTGTCACGCGAAAACGCGCCTACCCGATCAGAGACTGTGACAACCTGCCCGGCCCTACCTACTTATAATTAACAGACACACCAGAAATATACTACCTATCCTACCTAACCCTATATTTAAAAAATGGCAAAACAGGCATACCAACACATTCATTCTACGATTCTCACGCATAATACTCGGGCGCAAAAGCCTACACTAGGGAAAGCGTCCCGGGACGCCTCCGACACCCGAGCTTGGCATACAACTTGCACACTCTAACTTTACGTACCATTTTCCTGAAATCAACTGACGATGGCTAATGACCATTGCGTGAAATACGATAAAAACACGTATATATCTTAATTTTAATTATGAATATTTATTGATAAACGGATATATCTTTTAAAGGAATTAAATTACTAAAATAGCATTAAAATTGGATCACTATTGACCAATATCATTTTTGAAAGTCAATTTGAAAATAAGAATTACAATATTGCGTAAAAATATTGTTGTTGAAATGTTATCATGATATTAATCGTAAATATTTTAAATATTTCAAGTTATATTGTGTTACGGAATGATAAATGAAACGACGCAATTCCACAGCCTAACCACACACACATAATGCGGAAAATACGTCGTGCACGATACACTAACGCATCGTCAGTCGCTAAAAAATGTTTAGCTTATAAACTAAGATCATCATGCTCATCGCCTCTCTCTCACCCAAGTAGCACTTGGGCACGTGAGTGAGATCCTGGCAATAGACATGGAAGGGATTAAACCTGAAAATCCTGAGCTAAAAAAAAAGTATTAGTGCGAATTTAACGGGCTAAAATTATATTATTTTATTTCATTCTTTAATAAATATTTTAGTTAATAAATTTAATGAATTATTGAATCATTAATTTTAATAAAAATACAATAAAAAAGATATTTATTTGTAATAATTAATAATAAAAAATCATTGACTCTAAATGAAATATTAATAAAAATAACCTCAGATGATCTCTTCATCAAAGCATTTGTTCGAAAATGAAAAATCAATGTGCAAAACTTATTGCTCTGATTCAGAAATCTACCTGTCGCGAAATATCTTCTTGCGCATAATATTTCATACATTTCTTTTTACGGAGAAAATTAAATATTTTTTAATTTAATTTAATTCATATCATATTTATTATAAATTTATAACATATCAAATAATTACATATTATGATTAAAAATTGAAAAAATGATTAAAATTGAAAATTGTTTATTATATCAATAATGATAATATGCATTTTATTGTATAATTGATTTTTTTATCCATTATATAACAACGTTACATGAAGTTGAAAGACATTCTTTTTCACTACAAGATATTCAATTAAAATCAATTCAATGTTTCTCATTTATTCGAATATTCTTTTTTATTACTAAATTCATATAATTATTCATATAGTTCGATTCATATAGTTGTTTAATCTTTATTTTACAAATGATTACACAAGCATTTTCAACTATAAACAATCAAACTAATTTGTATCGTCCATACTAATCATATTAAAATAACTAGATATATATTATATAATATTAACTATCAATATTATCTTAAAAACGCGACGTGCAAGAAGATCTATCCTGATCTAATAAATAAAATACAAAAGAAAAGAATGTTACTATTCACGGGTATGATAAATACCCATGGTCACTGTGCTCGTGCAAAAATCTACGTATACAACCAATCACTCGTGTCGATTCGGATCTTTCATCCTACGACATGATTGAATGATCGGAGGAACATAAATGCATGCGACTCACCAATGATGCGAAGAATCTGCATTGTTGTGATCCAAGATATCATCACCGAAGTAGTCATCATCAGGAACTGGAATTGGAACAGAACTGGAAACTGGAAACTGGAAAATAACAACACATGAAACATTATAATTAAAACACAATACTGATTATTTAAAAAAGTTAAATTGAAAAATATATATAAATAATTACCTCTTCGCGTGGTGGATGATTGCCCTATTCCTTCGAGAAACACTGACTCTATCCTGTACCGAAAACGAATGTTTAAAAAAATAAAATAAAAAATAAACTACCATCGCGTCGATTTGAAACATAGGCGACGACCAAGCACTGACTCTAGTTTCGCGAATAATTATGATAATTTAATTAGAGCTATTGTGCTCTAAAATATTAAAAAACTGTTACGAAGCAAACACTGAATCTACAGACCGCATTGCACGCGGTCACAAATATTTTTTAAAATTGAAGTCCAGTAGAAATGTTCATAACACCGGCAAAGTCAGGCACCTTTAAAAATATAAAATATTATATGTAATTATTTTTTCAACAATACAATATTGATGATATAAAAATATTGAAATAATAAAAAAAGAGTCTATTAATATAACTTTAAATTTTAATATGAATAAAAATTGAAATATCTAATGAACAGTAACACGATAACAATTTATAATAGAAAAGATTGAAAATCTACTGATTTTATTTCAATGAAAGAATTTAAATTTTTTTAAATTAAAGATGGCTTATATTTTTTAATTAATAATTAAAGCAAAAAAATAAATAAAATTTATAAAAATAGTTATAATAATAATTACCTCTTCGCGTGATGGATGACTGCCTTATTCCTTCGAGAAGCACTGATTCTACTCTGTACCGAAAACGAATATTAAAAATAAAAAAAAAATAAAAAACTATTAACGCGTCCGTTTAATTTACAATCGACGAACAAACACTGACTCTAATTTCCCGACTTTGATAAATAAATTTAATTAGAGCTATTGTGCTCTAAAATATTAAAAAACTGTTACGAAACAAACACTACCGATCGCATTGCGCGCGATCACAATAATTGTCTGGAAATAAAACTGATTAGTAATGGGCAGGGATGTATAGAAAAAGAAGCAAAATATTTTTTCTATATTTTTTCTTCTTCTTTCTATCAAACATTTGTTTCAGAAAAAAATTGTCATTTTATTGAAACTATGGATTGATTACTAATTTTTTTTATGAATAAAAAAAATACTTAATTTTTTTATGAATAAAAAAATTTCATATACAAAAAAATAAAATATATATTATTAATACAAAACTATTGATATTTATGATGAATGTTCATTATAAATATTTATTATATTATAATATTTAAAATAATAAATTATATCATAAAAACCATTGAATAAAAATAGTATAAATGAAAAAAACAGAATACATACAGTACGCAAATGAAATTCAATCAAATTTCTTGAAAAAGTACATTGGCGTCCATATTGAAATTTTTCCCGCCTTTCAAATTACCAGTGATCAGCTAATAAATCTATACGAAAGAAAATAAGAATTTTCAAATATATATATATAAAATATATAATATATAAAATAAAATTAATCGATCATACATTAAAATAAAACAAAAATCAAGCACAAATTTCATCTTAAAAAGACGTACGAATTAATTAAAATTTTAACTGAAATCCTAATCATCGAATATTACGATTAACGAATTAGAGGGGGTGGGGGAAGGGGGTGTATGCGCGCGCTGCAAGTCTAAACCTGTCGAAACCTGTCGAAGCATGTCGAAATATGTCGAGCGTAATAAAAAACGCGAACTCTGAAATCCTTGGAAAAGCGATATTATGAAAACAAATAATGAATCTCGAAGCATTGAACAAAAAAGAAAAAAAATATATAAACAGTACGGAGTGATGCAGAACGTACTTAGAAACAAAATACGTTTATAATATGTATATATATTATATACGTATGTATCGATATATTTCGAATATAATAAAATAATTGATTTTATGCACGTTCCTTCCAATATGGATAAAGAGATTATAAATAACTATTCTAAATAAATTTATTCTAATAAATTTATTCGTTAAAAGGTATATTAACATGAAAATCATCAATCATAAATCATTGTAATATGTTCATACTACCAAGTCATTTTTCCTTCCAAGCTATCCCGACAATGGAGCGAATTAATTCTTTCAAATAAAAATTAAAATCGTAAAACAAATGTACAAAAAAACTATACTAAAATGAAGCAACAAGTGAATTCGAATCTCGATTCAACGAAGCACGAAATACCGATAATCTCGACGGAAACGATCAATGGAAAAACACAAAAAATCCCAAATATTAATTAATTTCGATATAATAATAATAAATAAACTATTAAATAAACGAAAATGATAATAATTTACAAATTTAATGATAAAATATGATCAAAATTACTTACTGCGTAGTAGAATTTTCGAAGCCGGCTGCGACGACACGTCCACTCACTAGCACTTTCCACAGAAAACTGACCCCCGCCCGCCAAAATTTTCTTAGGAGCCTTCTGATTGGCTGACATCGTATGATTCGATAATCGAAATCGCATAGAAAATTAAATTTATTGAATAATATATTTTATTTATTTTAATTAATAATATTAATTAAAAAATTAATTTATTTATATATTATTAAACTTTAATCTATTATTTTTTTCTTTAATTCTTGTATTTATATATATTTTTATTAATTTTTTATTCATTAATTATCGATTTATCGATTATCGATTTATCGATTTATTTGTTAAATTATTTATTTTTCTAATGATTTATTTTTAAATATTTTTATAAATTTCTTTAAATTGCTTATTTATATACATATGAAATTAATTATTTACATTTTTGTATAATTATTTATAAATTTATTTGCATAATATAATTGTTTATATATTTATTTATCCATTTGTCTAATTCACATTGTTTTATTCATAGATATTTTTATAGATATTTTCGGTCTGTTCATTCAAATATGCATCTATTTATTTATTTTTTTTTGCTCATTTATTTGATTATTTACATATATATTTATTTATTCATTTGTGCAATCACTTATTTGTACACTTTATTAATTATGTCCATTTATGTATGTATGAAATTCATTCATTTATTTATTTATTCCTTCCATTTATTTATATTTATTAATTTTTCTATTAATTCATTTGTCTATTAACTTATTTATAAGCTTTCTTATTTTATTCATTTATGTATGCATCAATATATTTATTTTCTCTTTTACTCTTTCCTTCATTTAGTTATATTATTTATTTTCTTTATATATTTGTTCACATATTTGTCCAATAACTTATTTGTGTAAATTTTTTTATTAAATTTATTCATATATACATCAAAGTGTTTATTCATTTATTTCTTTCTTTATTTATATATATTTATATATTTCATTATTTATATATTTAATAATTCATTTATCTATTTGTTTTGTATCATTGTTTTGTGATTTATTTGTAGAGTTCTATATTTTTTTTATTTATGCATATATCAAATTTACTTATTCATTTAATTATTTATATATTTATTCATTAATTTATGTAATGATTTATTTATAGACTTCTATATTTTATACATTTATGTTATTCATAAGTTTATTTATCTATTGCTTCATTTGTTTAATTATTTATATATTTATATATTTACTCAATTATTTGTTTAATAACTTATTTTAGCAGACTTTTCTATTTTATTTATTTATACATGCATCAAAATTATTTATTTCATTACTTTATTTATTTTTATTTATTTAATTATATAAATATTTATTCATTCATTTGTTTTGTTAATGATTTATTTATAAACTTTTTACTGTTCACTTATAAATGCATTAAATTATTTATTATAAGTATATTATAAGTTTACATAAAAATTTAGATATAAATCATGAACAAATTTAGAAGTAAAGGAATGAACAAAATAATAATAAATAAAATAATAATAAATAAAAATAAATAATAAAAGTAAAAATAAAAGTGTAAATATATGTACAACTTGATATAAATATAAGTGAACAAATAAAAAATGTTTAGAAATAAATCATTTATTAAATAAATGATTAAATATATAAATTATTAAACAAAAGTGATAAATATGTTTTGATACATATATAAATGAACAGAACAAAACAAATCTATAAATAAATTTATAGAAAACTGAATGTATAAAAGAATAAATATTTAAATAGTTAAATAAATAAAGAAATAAAGAAATAAATAATTTAATTCATGCATAAATGTCAAAAATAAATATATAACTGAATAAAACTAAAAGTTTACAAATAAATCACTAAACTAATAAATAAATAAATACATAAATAATTAAATAGAGAAAGAAGTGAATAAATAAATAATTTGATACATAAATGAGCAAAATAAAAATAAATCAGTAGACAAATGAATGAATAAAGAAATGAACAAATAATTAAATAACTAAACTAAAGGTATAAATGTATAAATAATTTGATACCTATATAAGTAAACAAAATAAAAAAGTTTAGAATTAAGTCATTTGTTAAATAAATAATTAAATATATAAATTATTAAATTGAAGTAATTAATATTCCTTTATACATATTTTAATACATAATACATAATAATTTAATACATAATTTAATACAAAATACAAAATACATAATATATAATAAATATATAAATAATTAAATAATCAAAGTAATTAATATATAAATGATACATATAATAAACAAAATAAAAGATTTATTAATTATTTATATGTATGATATTTGTTATTTCATTTGTATAATGATTTTTTTGTAGATTTTATTGTTTATATCTACATTTATATCTACATCAATTTATTTGTTTTTTCATATATTAAAAATTAGTTTTATCATAAAAGAATGAAATAGAATAAAGTATATAGATTTACAAATATAGATTTAAAAAAGCAAATAAAAAAAATACAAAATAAATAAATGTATAAATAATTGAAAAAATAAATATTTCAAATGAAGAATATTTAAATAAAATAAATGTATGTACAAAATAAATCTATAAATAAATAAATAAATATAAAATAAATATAATATAAAATGAATGATGAATGTGAATAAATAAATTAATGAAAATAAAAAATTAAAAAATAAATTAAAAAATGAATTAAGAATTAAATGTGGAAAAGTAAATAAATAAAAATATAAATTAAAAATAAGTGAATATGTAAATAATTAATTGATGTAGCAATTAAGATTAATAAAAATATAAAAATAAATAATATATAATATATTAAAAATATATAATATATATAATATATATATATATATATATATATATATATATATATAATATAAAAATATATAATATAATGAAAATATTAATTTATAATGAAGTTGAAAATTATTTATCAACTAAGTTTGATAAGAAATTGTTTCATTTCGATCTGCTTTACATATATAGAATGCGAAAATTATAAAAACGTATGTAGTTTGCCAATTGCTTTAAATTCCAGTTTTCGAATATAATAATTAATAATTTTTCAAATTTTAGATTTTTATTTTTAATTTATGCATATAAAAATTTATTGTATAATATTAAATGTAATAATTAATATGTATTTTTACAAATCAAAATTGCTATTTTATGATTTTAATTTTCGATTAATTACTGTATTAAAATATTATAAATATTTTATATAAATATAAATATAGAATAGCTATAAACGAATTTATTACGATTAATAATTTAGAAATTATTGTTATTAATTTATGTAACGATTTTTATAACAAATGTAATAATTACGTTTTTGGAAATTAAGGTTATATATATAATATATATATATTATTTTAATTATATAATTATTTATATGTTTATTCATCCATTTGATTAATTATTTATTTTTGAACTTTTTTATTTTCTTCACTTAAGTATATATTAAATTATTTATATATATATTTTTAATTATTTATTTATTTACATATTTATTCATTTTTATTCATATATTTGTCCAAAGAGTTATTTTTAGATTTTTTGTTTTGTTCATTTATATTATGTAAATTAATTCATTTATCTATTTGCTTTTTCTCTTATTTAATTATTTATACATTTGTTCAATTACTTATTTTTAGACTTTTTGTTCTGTTCATTTGTGTATAAATTAATTAACTTATTTATTTATTTGTTTTTATTTTATTTATTCATATATTTATTTAGTCATTTATTTGTAAACATTTTTATTTTATTCATATATATCCTTATTTTTGGACACTTATAACAAATTATTAATTTATTTGTCTCTTCAGCTATTTAATTGTTTATATACTTATTTTTTATAGATTTATTTTTCTGTAAATTTATTTATAGATTTATTTTGTACATACATTTATTTTATTTAAATATTCTTCTTTTGAAATATTTATTTTTTCAATTATTTATACATTTATTTATTTTGTATTTTTTTTATTTGCTTTTTTAAATCTATATTTGTAAATCTATATACTTTATTCTATTTCATTCTTTTATGACAAAACTAATTTTTAATATATGAAAAAACAAATAAATTGATGTAGATATAAATGTAGATATAAACAATAAAATCTATAAAAAAATCATTATAGAAATGAAATAACAAATATCATACATATAAATAATTAATAAATCTTTTATTTTGTTTATTATATGTATCATTTATATATTAATTACTTTGATTATTTAATTATCTATATATTTATTATTATTATGTATTTTGTATTTTGTATTAAATTATGTATTAAATTATTATGTATTATGTATTAAAATATGTATAAAGGAATATGTATAAAGGAATATTAATTACTTCAGTTTAATAATTTATATATTTAATCACTTATTTAACAAATGACTTAATTCTAAACTTTTTTATTTTGTTTACTTATATAGGTATCAAATTTTTTATACATTTATACCTTTAGTTTAGTTATTTAATTATTTGTTCATTTCTTTATTCATTCATTTGTCTACTGATTTATTTTTATTTTGCTCATTTATGTATCAAATTATTTATTTATTCACTTCTTTCTCTATTTAATTATTTGTGTATTTATTTATTTATTTGTTTAGTGATTTATTTGTAAACTTTTAGTTTTATTCAGTTATATATTTATTTTTGACATTTATGCATGAATTAAATTATTTATTTCTTTATTTCTTTATTTATTTAGCTATTTAAATATTTATTCTTCTATACATTCAGTTTTCATAAATTTATTTATAGAAATTTAAAATCTATAAATTTATTTATAGATTTGTTTTGTTTTGTTCATTTATGTATATGTCAAAACATATTTACCACTTTTATTTAATAATTTATATATTTAATCATTTATTTAATAAATGACTTATTTCTAAACATTTTTTATTTGTTCACTTATATCTATATCAAGTTATACATTTTAATTTTATATATATATCATAATTTTATATATATTTATATATATATATATATTTACATATTTATTTTTACTTTTATTATTTATTTTTATTTAATTATTTTGTTCATGATTTATATCTAAATTTTCATGTAAACTTATAATAAATTTATAATAATTAAAAACATTATGTAATTACAGTATATGAATATATACCATAAATAGATAAATAAATGAGCAAATAATAAATAAATGAATTTATAAGTGAACAAAACTAAAAAGTCTATAAATAAATCATTAACAAGACAAATGAATGAATAAATATTTATATAATTAAATAAATAAAAATAAGTAAAATAATGAAATAAATAATTTTAAAGCATGTATAAATAAATAAAATAGAAAATAATTATGTCATTAAACAAATAATTGAGTAAATATATAAATAATTAAACAAATGAAACAATAGATAAATAAATTTATGAATACATAAATGTATTATAAAATATAGAAGTCTATAAATAAATCACTACACAACTTAATGAATAAATATATAAATAATTAAATAAATAAATAAATTTGATACGTGCATAAATAAAAAAAATTGAATAGAATAAAATAGAATAGAATAGGAGTCTATAAATAAATTATTAAATATAAATAATTAAATAAAGAAAAGAATAAATGGATAAACATTTTGATGTATATATAAATAAATTTAATAAAAAATCTATATAAATAAATCAATAGACAAATATATAAATAAAATAAATAATATAACTAAATGAAGGAAAGAGTAAAAGAGAAAATAAATATATTGATGCATACATAAATGAATAAAATAAGAAAGCTTATAAATAAGTTAATGAATTAATAGAAAAATTAATAAATATAAATAAATGGAAGGAATAAATAAATAAATGAATGAATTTCATACATACATAAATGGACATAATTAATAAAGTGTACAAATAAGTGATTGCACAAATGAATAAATAAATATATATGTAAATAATCAAATAAATGAGCAAAAAAATAAATAAATAGATGCATATTTGAATGAACAGACCGAAAATATCTATAAAAATATCTATGAATAAAACAATGTGAATTAGACAAATGGATAAATAAATATATAAACAATTATATTATGCAAATAAATTTATAAATAATTATACAAAAATGTAAATAATTAATTTCATATGTATATAAATAAGCAATTTAAAGAAATTTATAAAAATATTTAAAAATAAATCATTAGAAAAATAAATAATTTAACAAATAAATCGATAAATCGATAATCGATAAATCGATAATTAATGAATAAAAAATTAATAAAAATATATATAAATACAAGAATTAAAGAAAAAAATAATAGATTAAAGTTTAATAATATATAAATAAATTAATTTTTTAATTAATATTATTAATTAAAATAAATAAAATATATTATTCAATAAATTTAATTTTCTATGCGATTTCGATTATCGAATCATACGATGTCAGCCAATCAGAAGGCTCCTAAGAAAATTTTGGCGGGCGGGGGTCAGTTTTCTGTGGAAAGTGCTAGTGAGTGGACGTGTCGTCGCAGCCGGCTTCGAAAATTCTACTACGCAGTAAGTAATTTTGATCATATTTTATCATTAAATTTGTAAATTATTATCATTTTCGTTTATTTAATAGTTTATTTATTATTATTATATCGAAATTAATTAATATTTGGGATTTTTTTGTGTTTTTTTCCATTGATCGTTTCCGTCGAGATTATCGGTATTTCGTGCTTCGTTGAATCGAGATTCGAATTCACTTGTTGCTTCATTTTAGTATAGTTTTTTTGTACATTTGTTTTACGATTTTAATTTTTATTTGAAAGAATTAATTCGCTCCATTGTCGGGATAGCTTGGAAGGAAAAATGACTTGGTAGTATGAACATATTACAATGATTTATGATTGATGATTTTCATGTTAATATACCTTTTAACGAATAAATTTATTAGAATAAATTTATTTAGAATAGTTTTTTATAATCTCTTTATCCATATTGGAAGGAACGTGCATAAAATCAATTATTTTATTATATTCGAAATATATCGATACATACGTATATAATATATATACATATTATAAACGTATTTTGTTTCTAAGTACGTTCTGCATCACTCCGTACTGTTTATATATTTTTTTTCTTTTTTGTTCAATGCTTCGAGATTCATTATTTGTTTTCATAATATCGCTTTTCCAAGGATTTCAGAGTTCGCGTTTTTTATTACGCTCGACATATTTCGACATGCTTTGACAGGTTTCGACAAATTTAAACTTGCCGAATTATTGCGCGCGCTTATCCCCTCCCCTTTTTAATTCAATAATTGAAATAGTGATATCATTGTATTATCTTTCGAGAACTAAATTGTTCGTTTTTCTTTATCAATTTATTGGACAATTAGACAATTATTTTAATTAACTCGTATTTATTTAAGATGGAATTTGTTCTGGTTATTCTTTTATTTTAATGTGATCGATTAATTTTGTATATTTTATACACTTGTTTGAAAATTCTTATTTTCTTTTGATAGATTATTATCCGATTACTAGTCCAACTTTAAAGGCGGGAAAAGTTCCAATATGGACGTCATTCTATTTTTTCAAAGAAAAGTTTGATTTGCTTATGTTCTGTATGTATTTTTATTTCATTCTTATCCTATCGTTTTTATAATATACTTTATTATTTTTAAGTTTAATGAATATTTATAATAATATAATTAATATTTATAATGAATTTCATTCATCATAAATTGTAATAGTTTTTTGTTAATAATATTTATTTAATTTTTTGTATTTTCTTATTCAATTATTTTTATGTAATATATTTTTTTATTTTAAGGTATATTTATAATGAACATTCATGATAAATATTAATATATTTCTGTTAAAATTTTTATTGTTAGTTTATGCATACATATTTATGTATGCCTCTATATATATATATTAAGAATATTATATAATTAATAAAAAGATCGATATTATAATATTTTAACTAAATTTTTATCACACATATAAAATATTTTTCTGTTATTTAATTTTATAAAATTTGTTCTAAACTAATATTTAATATTATTATCATTATTATTATATTTTTTTATTTATATATTTTCTTTATTCATATTGATTATTATAAAATTATAATTTTATTCATACACAATTTTTTAATTTAAAAGCATACTATATTTCCAAACTTAAGAAAATTTTAAGAATGTATTTATTTATTATAATTTATTATTAACATATATTGATTTATTTTATGAAATTGGGTTAAAAATAAAAAAGAATCAAATAATTCTTGAATATAGAACAATAAAACAATAGTTAAAATGTTTGTTTGAATTGATCATGCAATCATATATTCTACAATCGGAGAATCAAATGCTTTAAATTCTTTAGTTATATTATTATTGTATTACAAATATTTAAATATAATTATTTAACTTTTAAAATGAATTGATGAAATAAATAAACGATTAGATATTATAAAATATTATTATAAGTAAATTAAAATAGAAATTCAATATTCTTTTTTTTATTTTTTTATCTATTTTAATGAATTATGAAATTTTATTATTTATTATTAATGAATTATGAAATATTATTATTTTGGCATCGCTTTTCACATTTTTCATTAAAAAAAATGTCTTGACTTCCATTAGAAAATTTTTCGAAAAGCGATGGCAAGCCAAGAACTACGCACATCTGCAGTGTTGTCTTGAAAATATAATTGTCTTTAATTATTAAAAAAACCATTAAATCTTATTTTACATAGTGTAATTTAAAAAAATATATGTGATTTGTTATATTTAGTATATTTTTCAATAAATAAATTAGAATAAAAATTCTAAATTTATTAAATTATTCATTCTATAAATCTATTCGGTGTTATTTTATACTTATTTTTCGCATAAAATAATAAGAAATAATTTTTAACATAATATTAAATCGCAAATTGATATTATAAAATACAGAATTTTTCTTTATTTCGTAAAAATATATATATTAATTATTATATATATTTTAATATGTTGTTAAATTCATAAATTAACAATAAAAATATAAAAATTGTTATGATATTCATAAATTAATAATAAATTAACAGTTAAAATTTAAAACTTGATAAATTGTTCATTAATATATTCGAAAAGTCTATTTTGATATAATCGGAAAAGGTCGTATATTTTCGTTCGACTTCGGCTCAGGCGCTCGTATAAATACGGGACAGAACGGGCGCGCGCAATCATTTCCTATCGAACTCGCGTCGCGTTAACATCGAAATCATAACACTTTAACTGAAATTTTATAACATTGAGAATAATTTATTATTATTTATTCTAATATTTATTATACATATTATTATACATACATTTTTTCTTTTTTACATTTACTTTTTATTTTATTTAATTTTTAATTTTTAATTAACATTAATTATACATTTTTCAATTAATTTATTTGATTTAAATTTTAATTTTTAATTTTTAATTTTTAATTTTTAATTTTTAATTTTTAATTTTTAATTTTTAAATTTTTAATTTACTTTTAATTTATCATTCAATTTCTATTTCAAACTTTAAATATTTGCTTTTTAATTTTTTTTAATTTTATTTAATTTTATTTTCAATTCACTTTAACTTTTAATTTTAATTTTTAAATTTTATTTTAATTTTGGTTAAAATTTTTAATTTGATTTAATTTTCAATATTTAGTTTTTATTTCAAAACTTTAATTTGATTTAATTTTCAATCTTTCATTTTTATTTCAAAATTTTAATTTAATTTATATTTTAATTTATAATTTTCTTTTAATTTTATATTTAACATTTAATTTGTTATAATATTATATAAATTTTAATTTGATTTATATTTTAATTTTTAATTTTCTTTTAATTTTATATTTAACCTTTAATTTGTTTTAATATTTAATTTGCTATAATATTATATAAATAATGACAAATTAAATATTAAAACAAATTAAATGTTAAATATAAAATTATTTATATAATAAATACATAATAATTATGTGGGTCTCGACGTAGTCACCTCCTCGTTGGTGAGACCCGGTAATTGGCATCGGTTTTCGTTTTATATTATTTGATCAAATTATTAGAAATATCACATTAAAAATATTGTATTAAAATTATATTAGAATGATTAGTTTTGAAAACCGATGCCAAGCTAAGAACTACACTAGTTTTAAGTTTAAGTTTTTGTTATTGTATCTTTAACTTGTAAAATTTTGATTATTTTGCAAGAAATTTCGAATATTTATAATTCGCGACATCATTTATTATAATTGATTATAATCTAAATTTTGATAGCGAACAATTATAATATAATTTTTCCAAATTATTCAAATTTTGCAAATTTTTTCAAATAATTCATAAACTTTTTTGAATATTAAAAAGTATCTTAGAACTCATAGCAGTATTTTCTTAAACAAATGTTTGAAAGGAAAAAGAAAAAAAGGAAAAATATCGAAGAATATTTTACTTTTTTCCACCCCATCCCTCCCTTATTATACAATTTTATTTTCAGTAAATTTTTGTTACCGCGCGCGATCAGTAGAGTCAGTGTTTGCTTTCGTAAAAGTTTTTAAATTCTTTAACGAATAACGCGAAATTAGAATCAGTGTTTGTTCGCCGAATTTAATTTTTAACCGGTCGCGTTAAAAGACTACGCGTTTAGAGTCAGTGCTTCTCTCAAGAAAATACGGCGGTCATCCATCACGCGAAGAGGTAATTATCTATATCATTTTATTTAAATTCTTATTTTTTTATCTCAATATAAATCATTAGATTTTTAATTTTTAAATTTAGAATTCAATTTTCAATAATCTGGATTGTGTTTTAAATTATGTTGTTTCTTTTTTGTTACAGATATTTCCTAACATCCCCTGCCAATATTCTTCGCATCTAATGGTGAGTCGCATGCATTTATGTTCCTCCGGTCACTCAATCATGTCGTAGGACGAAAGGTCCGAATCGACACGAGTGATTGGTTGTATACGTAGATTTTGCAACGGGCATAGTGACCATGGATATATTTATTATATCCGTGAGTAGTAACATTTTCTGTGTTTATTAGCTCAGGCTAGATCTTCTTGCACATCGCGTTTCTCAAATACTAATAAACTAAAAATTTTCTTTTCTTTTTTACATTTCGCTTTATATTATAATATATTTTAATTATTCGATTTTCAATTTTCAACAATCATATAATACAAAATATAAAATTTTAAATTTTAGTTCCTTCGTATACGAAAATGTGTAAGAAGATATATCGCGACAGGTAGATTTCGGAATCAAAACAATAATATTGAACATTGTGTTTCTAGTTTCTAATTCGAAACTATGTTTTGATGAAGGAATCGCCTGAGGTTATTAATGTTAACTTTAATTTTTCAATTCAATTAGTTTATTTTGCATTTAGTATTTCTTGTTGTAAATAAATTTCTTATTTATTTTTCTTTTGCTTTATTATTAGATATCATAACTTTAATAAAATTAGAGTCATTAAATAAAATTTAAAGTAAAAATAGATGATGAAATAAAGAATATTAGTCCGTTAGAGAAAAAATAGATATTTATAATATTTTTTTAGTTTAGGATTTTCAGGTTTAACCCTTCCGTGTCTATTGCCACGATCTCACTCACGTGCCCAGGTGTTACTTGGGCGAGAGAGAGAGGCAATAGGCATGATGACTATAGTTTATAAGTTTTTAACGGCGACTGACGATAAGTTAGTGATCGTGCACGATGTATTTTCCACATTATGTGTGTTTGCGATTAGGCTGTGGAATTGCATCGTTACGATTCTCATTTTTATTTATTATATTATCAATTATACGATTTACAATTTTGTTAATATTATCATAAAATTATAAATTGTAAATTGATATCAATTATTAAATTTTAGTAATGCCATTTTTATTGATAATTAAAATCGAGATAGATACGATTTTTGTCGCGATTCACGCAATGATCATTAGCCATCGTCAGTCGATTTCAGGAAAAGGTACGTAAAGTTAGAGTATGAAAGAAATATCAAGCTCGGGTGTCGGAGGCGTCCCGGGACGCTCTCTAGTGTAGGCTTTTGCACCCGGGTGTAATGTGTGAGAACCGTGGAGTGAGTGTGTTGGTGTGATTGTTTTGCCATTTTTTAAATATAGCGCTAGGTAGGATAGGTAGTATACTTTCTGGTGTGCGTGTTAATTATAAGTAGGTAGGGCCGGGCAGGTTGTCACAGTCTCTGGTCGGGTAGGCGCGTTTTCGCGTGACAACCTGTTTCAGGAAATACAATTTGAAAAATCGAGAGTGGAGCTGAGACGAGTGGTCATCGATGACCATTCGTTTCTGGTTTTACTTATATCGATTTTTCGAATTTCGCGGTCGCGGTCGCGAAATGGGCGAAACGAACGTGCGCTCGAGATTCTGCGCATGTGCGGACAATGGTCAGTAATGACTATTGGTCGTCCATGTGCACTCAGCTTTCGCGATTTAGTCTATTTTTTTTCTTTTTTTTTTTTTTTGCGATTAGGAAATCTCGAGCCTAGACTTAAGTTTCAGCGGGCATTGCGCCCGAAGGAGGAAGACCGAAGAGGCCTCGACAAACTGTCACGAAGAGGGGCTGCAACGAATGGTTTCTCATTTTTTGGATCTTGTCTGGATCCAAAGAATGGGAAGTCATTGTTACTACTTTGTCACTATGCTCGTTTTAGAATCAGTAGTAGTAGTAGTAGTAGTAGTAGTAGTAGTAGTAGTAGTAGTATTTATGGCCGATGAGAATTCCGGCCCAACGTACAATCATCATGGGCAAATGGGCAATCGCGATTTTTTAATTAGTGTTGCGACAAATAAATTACGGTTTGCATTAGAGTTGCGAATAAATAACAATCGCGTTTGATTTAGTGTTGCGTTTAATGAAACATCGCGATTTTTTTTAATAATTTTAATTTTAATAATACAATTTTTTATAAAAAGTATTTTTTATAAAAAGTATATTAAAAAATTTTACGTTTATTTTATTCCAAATTTTAATTATAGAGATATTAACTTTCAATTCATTTGCATTTGTATTAAATTCATTTTAAGAATTAGTGTTGCGTTGAAAAGTAATCGCGTTTTTGAAAATAGTGTTGCGTCAAAAAATAAGCGCGTTTTGAAAGTAGTGTTGCGCTAAAAATGATCGCGTTTTTAAAAGTAGTGTTGCGTTTATAAAATGCCCATGATTCTTCCACTAATATTGTGGAAGTGATCCTGTTTTGGGATCATAAAATGCAGTTGCAAGAGCTGCAAAAATGTGGTCCTACTTTCGGATCACAAAGTGGGAAAACGGGCAATCGCGATTTTTTAATTAGTGTTGCGACAAATAAATTACGGTTTGCATTAGTGTTGCGAATAACAATCGCGTTTGCTTTAGTGTTGCGTTTTATGAGACATCGCGATTTTTTTTTAATAATTTTAATCATTATTAAATTTAATAATATAATTTTTTTTAAATAGTAATATTAAAAAATTTTATGTTTATTTTATTTCGAGTTTTAATTAGAGATATTAACTTTCAATTCATTTGCATTTATATTAAATTCATTTTAAGAATTAGTGTTGCGTTGAAAAATAATCGCGTTTTTGAAAATAGTGTTGCGCTATAAAATGATCGCGTTTTTGAAAGTAGTGTTGCGTTTATAAAATGCCCATATTCTTCCACTAACATTGTGGAAATGATCCTGTTTTTGGATCACAAGTGTGGTCCTTATAGCCTTTTTTGGCTATAATTTTTCAGCGCCCTAATTATTACAGCATTTGTTAATGAAAATACTGCTAAAAATTTATTCATTTGAATTTTAAACTCTCGTACTATTACATAAAATTGTTTGCATTATGCAATAAGAACATTAATTTATTTAATATTATAAATTAATATTCTTATTACGATATATTGATACAAACAGTTGATTTATTTGGAACAAATGACAAATAATTATTCGTTGTCAAAATTAAAATTAAATTTTTTTCTACTATTTCCCTAAAATTAAATAAAATTTGTTAGTATTTTTGCATTTTTAATTATGAAACAATTGAATAAATATTCGGAATTCCTGCGTGAAATATCAAAATAAAAGGTATCTTCGATTAAATTTAAACTTAAATTTAAGATTTAAATAAATTTTAAGTCTTAAATTTAAGTCTTAGATTTAAGTTTAATGTAAGATAGACATTTAAATTAAGTCTTAAATTTAAGTCTTAGGTTTACGTTTAATGTAAAATAGACATTTAAATTAAGTTTATTGTAAGCACATTTCGTAAGATGATACGCTCCTTAACATAAAATCAACTCTATATATACAAATATTCATTCATAAATATTTTCAATCCCTTTACTTTTTTTCTTTTTCCATTTCTTTCTTTTTTACTTTGTTAAATAGGAGCGTATCTTTAGTACAGATGATGCCAGTAGGATATATAAATCATAGATTTAAGATGTAGTAGATAAAGAAAATAGATTAAGTTAGATGACGATAGATAATTTATTTATCAATTGTATCACATTTCTTTTCTATATATAAGATTTGATTCGTAGATAACTAATTGTATCATTTAATGTATTAGTCAATTCGTTCAATAAATTTAACCTGGTGGGTCTCGATGCGTAGTCACCTCCCGTGGGTGAGACCCGGTAATTGGCATCGCTTTTCACATTTTTCATTAAAAAAAAATATCTTAATTTCCATTCGAAAATTTTTCGAAAAGCGATGGCAAGCCAAGAACTACGCACACCTTCAATCTAATCTAAAATGATTGGTTTAAATTATTTTGATTAATTAACAATGGATTAGATTGAAGGTACAATTCTATGTAAGCGACATAAGTATGTAAATGAAAATGCGCGCATCTTAAATTTAAGTTTTAGTTTTAAGTATAATATAAGATAGATTTAAGATTTAATATTAAGACTTAGATTTTAATATTTTTATTATAATTGATTATACTCGATGTAAATGATAAGATGCATGCATCTTAGATTTAGGTTCTAACTTTAAGTATAATATAAAATAGGTTTAAGATTTAGAAATAAGACTTAATTTTAATATATTCATTGTAATTTATTATATTTCGATAAGATGCGTTTTAGACGTAAGTCCTAGTTTTAAGTATAAAATAAGGATAGATTTAAGATTTAGTATTAAGATCTAGAATAAGTTAGTTTAAGATTTCATCGATGGACAACGTTGAACGACGTTGGATCACGAGAATCAACATACGACATAGATTTTTAATTCTTTTGTTACAATTTTTTATATTCGATGTAAATGATAAGATGCGAGCGTTTTAGACTTAAGTCCTAGTTTTAAGTATAATATTTTTTAGGTTAGATTTAAGATTTAGTATTAAGATCTAGAATAAGTTAGTTTAAGATTTCATCGATGGACAACGTTGAACGACGTTGGATCACGAGAATCAACATACGACATAGATTTTTAATTCTTTTGTTACAATTTTTATATTCGATGTAAATGATAAGATGCGAGCGTTTTAGACTTAAGTCCTAGTTTTAAGTATAATATTTTTTTAGGTTAGATTTAAGATTTAGTATTAAGATCTAGAATAAGTTATTTTAAGATTTTATCGATGGACGACGTTGGACGACGTTGGATCACGATAATCAACATACGACATAGATTTTTAATTCTTTTGTTACAATTTTTTATATTCGATGTAAATCATATGATGCGAGCGTTTTAGACTTAAGTCCTAGTTTTAAGTATATTTCTCAGGTTAGATTTAAGATTTAGTATTGAGATCTAGAATAAGTTTAGATTAGAATAAGTTAGGAATAATTTAAGACTTCATCGATGGACAACGTTGGACGTCGTTGGATCACCATAATGATACATCATACGACATAGATTTTAATTTGTTATAATTTCATATATTCAATGTAAATTATAAGATGTATACATCTTAGATTTAGGTACTTGTTTTTCGAATAATGTAATGTAGATGTAAGATAGATGTAAGGTAAATGTAAGACGGATGTAAGATTTATTATTAAGATCCAGAATAAGTTACTTTAAGACTTCATCGATGGACGACGTTGGACGAAGATGGATAATTTATTTACCAAATGTATCATATTTTTTTTCTATGTAATATAAGATTTGATTTGTAAATAATTCATTGTATCATTTCAATGTAAGTTACTTTAAGACTTTATCGATGGACGACGTTATACGAAGATGGATAATTTATTTACCAATTGTATCATATTTTTTTTCTATGTAATATAAGATTTGATTTGTAAATAATTCATTGTATCATTTCAATGTATTAGTCAGTAAATTATTCAATAAATTTAACCTGATGGGTCTCGATGCGTAGTCACCTCCCCGTGGGTGAGACCCGGTAATTGGCATCGCTTTTCATATTTTTCATTAAAGAAAAAATATTTTAATTTCCATTTGAAAATTTTTCGAAAAGCGATGGCAAGCCAAGAACTACGCACACCTTCAATCTAGTCTAAAATGTTTGCTTTAAATTATTTTGATCAATTAACAATGGATTAGATTGAAGGTACAAATATTCGATGTAAGTGACAAGATGCGCGCATCTTAGATTTAAGTTTTAGTTTTAAATATAATATAAAATAGATTTAAGATTTAATATTAACGCTTAGATTTTAATATTTTTATTAGAATTGATTATACTCGATGTAAGTGATAAGATGCATGCATCTTAGATTTAGGTTCTAACTTTAAGTATAATATAAAATAGGTTTAAGATTTAGAAATAAGACTTAATTTTAATATATTCATTGTAATTTATTATATTTCGATAAGATGCGTTTTAGACGTAAGTCCTAGTTTTAAGTATAAAATAAGGATAGATTTAAGATTTAGTATTAAGATCTAGAATAAGTTAATTTAAGACATCATCGATGGACATCGATGGACGACGTTGGATCACGATAATCAACATACGACACAGATTTTTAATTCTTTCGTTACAATTTTTTATATTCGATGTAAATGATAAGATGCGAGCGTTTTAGACTTAAGTCCTAGTTTTAAGTATAATATTTTTTGGTTAGATTTAAGATTTAGTATTAAGATCTAGAATAAGTTAGTTTAAGATTTCATCGATGGACATCGATGGACGACGTTGGATCACGAGAATCAACATACGACATAGATTTTTAATTTTTTGTTATAATTTTTTATATTCGATGTAAATCGTAAAATGCGTGCGTTTTAGACTTAAGTCCTAGTTTTAAGTGTAAAATAAGATAGATTTAAGATTTAATATTAAGATTTAGAATAAGTTAGTTTAAGATTTCATCGATGGACAACGTTGAACGACGTTGGATCACGAGAATCAACATACGACATAGATTTTTAATTCTTTTGTTACAATTTTTTATATTCGATGTAAATGATAAGATGCGAGCGTTTTAGACTTAAGTCCTAGTTTTAAGTATAATATTTTTTTGGTTAGATTTAAGATTTAGTATTAAGATCTAGAATAAGTTAGTTTAAGATTTCATCGATGGACAACGTTGGACGACGTTGGACGACGTTGGATCACGATAATCAACATACGACACAGATTTTTAATTCTTTCGTTACAATTTTTTATATTCGATGTAAATGATAAGATGCGAGCGTTTTAGACTTAAGTCCTAGTTTTAAGTATAATATTTTTAGGTTAGATTTAAGATTTCGTATTAAGATCTAGAATAAGTTAGTTTAAGATTTCATCGATGGACAACGTTGGACGACGTTGGACGACGTTGGATCACGATAATCAACATACGACACAGATTTTTAATTTTTTGTTACAATTTTTATATTCGATGTAAATCATATGATGCGAGCGTTTTAGACTTAAGTCCTAGTTTTAAGTGTAATATTTTTTAGGTTAGATTTAAGATTTCGTATTAAGATCTAGAATAAGTTAGTTTAAGATTTCATCGATGGACATCGATGGACGACGTTGGATCACGAGAATCAACATACGACATAGATTTTTAATTCTTTTGTTACAATTTTTTATATTCGATGTAAATCATATGATGCGAGCGTTTTAGACTTAAGTCCTAGTTTTAAGTGTAATATTTTTTAGGTTAGATTTAAGATTTAGTATTAAGATCTAGAATAAGTTAGTTTAAGATTTCATCGATGGACAACGTTAGACGACGGTGGACGGCGTTGGACGACGTTGGACGACGGTGGACGACTGTGGACGACTGTGGACGACGGTGGACGACTTTGGACGACGTTGGACGACGGTGGACGACGGTGGACGACTTTGGACGACATTGGATGACGTTGGACGACGGTGAACGACTGTGGACGACTGTGGACGACGGTGGACGACGGTGGACGACGGTGGATGACGGTGGACGACGGTGGATGACGGTGGACGACGGTGGATGACGGTGGACGACGGTGGACGACGTTGCACGATGGTGGACGACGTAGGATCACGATGATTAACATAGAATAATAATATCAATTTCCTTTTATAATTTCTTATATTCCATTTATCAGTGGACATCAATGGACATCGTTTGATATCGGTGCACATGATTGGATGACGTTGGACGATATTGGACGATGTTGGACAACGTGGGACTGCATTGAATCACGATGATCAACATAGGAGAATAATATCAATTTTCTTTTTATAATTTCTTATATTCCATTTATCAGTGGACATCAATGACCATTGATTGACATCGGTGGACATCGTTGGATGACGTTGGACGATGTTGGACGAGATTGAACGACATTGGACGACATTGAACGACGTCGGACAACATTGAACGACGTTGA
Source organism: Apis cerana (assembly GCF_029169275.1). Lineage (NCBI taxonomy): Eukaryota > Metazoa > Arthropoda > Insecta > Hymenoptera > Apidae > Apis > Apis cerana. Next base: position 17,776,806 of record NC_083852.1, read on the forward strand.
CGATATTGGACGGCATGATAATGAACATACGACATAGATTTTAATTTCTTTGATATAATTTCTTATATTCAATGTAAATCATAAGATGCATGCATCTTAGATTTAGGTCCTAGTATAATAAGTATAATATAAGATTTAGTATTAATATCTAGAATAAGTTAATTTATGATTTCATCGATGGATATCGATGGACAACGTTGGACGTCGTTGGATCGCGAAAATCAATATAGCGTACAGATTTTAATTTCCTTTTTCTAATTTCTTATATGTGATGTATTAATGGACATCGGTGGACATTGGTAGGTATCGTTAGACGAAGTTGGACGATGTTGGATCATGATAATTATCATACGACATAGATTTTAATTTCTTTTTTTATATTTTCTTATATTTATGTGTAACGATGGAGAATGCTGGAAGGCGTTGGATCACGATAATCATTTTATTATAATTTGTTATATTTGATGTATCGATGGACAATCGATCGACGACGTTGGACGATGTTTGATCACGATAATCAAAATACGACATAGATATTAATTTCTCTTTTTTAAATTTCTTATATTCGATGTAACGATGGAGAATATTGGACAACGTTGGATCACGATAATCAATATACGATATAGCTTTTAATATGATTAGACTTCTTTATTATAATTTGTTATATTTGATGTATCGATGGACAATCGATCGACGACGTTGGACGATATTTGATCACGATAATCAGCATACGACATAGATTTTAATTTCTTTTTTTAAAATTTCTTATATTCGATGTAACCATGGAGAATGTTGAACGGCGTTGGATCACGATAATTAGCGATACGACATAGATTTTAATTTCTTTATTATAATTACTTGTATTCGATGTATCGATGGAAAACAATGGACATCGATGGACAACGTAGGACAACGTTGTATCACGATAGTCAATATAGAATACGGATTTTAATTTCTTTTTATAATTTCTTATATTCGATGTAACGATGGAAAATATTGGACAACGTTGGATCACAATCAACATACGATATAGCTTTCAATATTATTAGGTTTCTTTATTATAATTTGTTATATTCGATATATCGATGGACAACGATGGACATCGATCGACGACGTTGGACGATATTTGATCCCGATAATCAGCATACGACATATTTTTTAATTTCTTTATTATAATTACTTGTATTCGATGTATCGATGGAAAACAATGGACATCGATGAACAACGTGGGACAACGTTGGATCACGATGGTCAGTATAGAATATGGATTTTAATTTCCTTTTTATAATTTCTTATATTCGATGTAACGATGGAGAATATTGGACAACGTTGGATCACAATAATCAACATACGATATAGCTTTCAATATTATTAGGTTTCTTTATTATAATTTGTTATATTCGATATATCGATGGACAACGGTGGACATCGATCGACGACGTTGGACGATATTTGATCCCGATAATCAGCATACGACATAGATTTTAATTTCTTTTTTTATAATTTCTTATATTCGATGTAACGATGGACAATTTTCGACGGCGTTGGACCACGATAATCAACATAAGATATAGCTTTTAAAATGATTAGATTTCTTTATTGTAATTTATTATATTCGACGTAAATCATAAGATGCATGCATCTTAGATTTAGGTCCTAGTTTTTCGAATAATGTAAGATAGATATAAGATGTAAGATATATGTAAGATAAATGTAAGATAGATGTAAGATAGATGTAAGATTTAGTATTAAGATCTAGTATAAGTTAAATTTAAGGCTTCATCGATGGATGACGTTGGACAACGATGAATAATTTATTTACCAATTGTATCATATTTTTTTTCTATGTAATATAAGATTTGATTTGTAGATAATTCATTGTATCATTTCAATGTATTAGTCAATAAATTATTCAATAAATTCAACCTTATGGGTCTCGATGCTTAGTCACCTCCCCGTAGGTGAGACCCGGTAATTGGCATCGCTTTTCATATTTTTCATTTAAAGATATCTTAATTTCCATTCGAAAAGCGATGGCAAGCCAAGAACTACGCACACCTTCAATCTAGTCTAAAATGATTGCTTTAAATTATTTTGATTAATTAACAGTGGATTAGATTGAAGGTACAAATAAAGTTTTTTTTACATTCGATGTATGTGACAAGATGCGCGCATCTTAGATTTAAGTTTTAGTTTTAACTATAATATAAGATATATTTAAGATTTAATGTTAAGACTCAGATTTTAATATTTTTATTATAATTGATTATACTCGATGTAAATGATAAGATACATGCATCTTAGATTTAGGTTCTAACTTTAAGTATAATGTAAAATAGGTTTAAGATTTAGAAATAAGACTTAATTTTAATATATTCTTTGTAATTTATTATATTTCGATAAGATGCGTTTTAGACGTAAGTCTTAGTTTTAAGTATAAAGTAAGATAGATTTAAGATTTAGTATTAAGATCTAGAATAAGTTAGTTTAAGACTTCATCGATGGACGACGTTGGACGACGTTGGATCACGAGAATCAACATACGACATAGATTTTTAATTCTTTTGTTACAATTTTTTATATTCGATGTAAATGATAAGATGCGAGCGTTTTAGACTTAAGTCCTAGTTTTAAGTATAATATTTTTTAGATAAGATTTAAGATTTAGTATTAAAATTTAGAATAAGTTAGTTTAAGACTTCATCGGTGGACAACATTGGACGTCATTGGATCACTATAATCATACATCATACGACATAGATTTTAATTTGTTATAATTTCTTATATTCGATGTAAATCATAAGATGCATACATCTTAGATTTAGGAATAATGTAAGATAGATGTAAGATAGATGTAAGATAGATGTAAGATAGATGTAAGATAGATATAAGATAGATGTAAAATAGATTATTTTAAGATAAATGTAATATAGATGTAAGTTAGATGTAAGATTTAGTATTAAGGTCTAGTATAAGTTAACTTTAAGACTTCATCGATGGATGACGTTGGACGACGATGAATAATTTTAATTATTTATCAATTGTATCATATTTTTTTCTATGTAATATAAGATTTGATTTGTAGATAATTAATTGTATCATTTAATGTATTAGTCAATTCGTTCAATAAATTGAACCTGATGGGTCTCGATGCGTAGTCACCTCCCCGTGGGTGAGACCCGGTAATTGGCATCGCTTTTCTTATTTTTCATTTAAAAAAATGTCTTGACTTCCATTCGAAAATTTTTCGAAAAGCGATGGCAAGCCAAGAACTACGCACATCTGCAGTGTTGTCTTGAAAACATAATTATCTTTAATTATTAAAAAGAGTAACCATTAAATCTTATTTTACATAGTGTAATTTAAAAAAATATATGTGATTTGTTATATTTAGTATATTTTTCAATAAATAAATTAGAATAAAAATTCTGAATTTATTAAATTATTCATTCTATAAATCTATTCGGTGTTATTTTATACTTATTTCTCGCATAAAATAATAAGAAATAATTTTTAACATAATATTAAATCGCAAATTAATATTATAAAATATAGAATTTTTCTTTATTTCGTAAAAATATATATATTAATTATTATATATATTTTTTAATATGTTGTTAAATCCATAAATTAACAATAAAAATATAAAAATTGTTATGATATCCATAAATTAATAATAAATTAACAGTTAAAATTTAAAACTTGATAAATTGTTCATTAATATATTCGAAAATTCTATTTTGATAAAGTCGGAAAAGGTCGTATATTTTCGTTCGACATCGGCTCACGCGCTTGTATAAATAGAGGACAAGACGGGCGAGAGCAATCATTTCCTATCGAACTCGCGTCGCGATAACATTGAAATCATAACACTTTAAACTGAAATTTTGTAATATTAAGAATAATTTCTTATTATTTATTTTAATATTTATTAAACACATATTTTTCCCATTTTTACTTTCTATTTTATTTTAATTTTTAATTTTCAATTTTTAATTTTTAATTTTTAATTTTTAATTTTTAATTTTTAATTTTTAATTTTTAATTTTTAATTTTTAATTTTTAATTTTTAATTTTTAATTTTTAATTTTTAATTTTTAATTTTTAATTTTTAATTTTTAATTTTTAATTTTTAATTTTTAATTTTCAGTTTTCAATTTTCAATTTTCAATTTTCAATTTTCAATTTTCAATTTTCAATTTTTAATTTTTAATTTACATTAACTTCACATTTTTCAATTGATTGATTTGATTTAATTTTTAATTTTTAATTTTTAATTTTTAATTTTTATTTTTATTTTTAATTTATTTTATCAATCTATTCTATTTCTATTTCAAACTTTAAATATTTTCTTTTTAATTTTTTTTTAATTTTATTTAAATTTATTTTCAATTCACTTTAACTTTTTAATTTTAATTTTGAACTTATTTTTATTATTTCAATTTCATTTATATTTATTAATTTTTTATTTACTTTAACGTTTAATTTTTAATTTGTCTTAACCTTATATTTTAATTATATTTTAATTTTTAAATTTTATTTTAGTTTTAGTTAAAATTTTTAATTTGATTTAACTTTCAATTGTCCATTGCCACTATCTAAAATTAATCTTTACTTAAAAATTTTAATTTGATTTAAATTTTAATGTATAATTTTTTTTTTAATTTTGTATTTAACATTTAATTTACACTATCACAATTTAAATAATAATTAAATATCATTATATGGGTCTCGACGTAGTCACCTCCTCGTTGGTGAGACCTGGTAATTGGCATCGGTTTTCATTTTATATTATTTGATCAAATTATTGGAAATATTACATTAAAAATATTGTATTAAAACTATATTAGAATGATTAGTTTTTGAAAACTGATGCCAAGCTAAGAACTACACTAGTTTTAAGTTTAAGTTTTTGTTATTGTATCTTTAACTTGTAAAATTTTGATTATTTTGCAAGAAATTTCGAATATTTATAATTCGCGACATCATTTATTATAATTGATTATAATCTAAATTTTGATAGCGAACAATTATAATATAATTTTTCCAAATTATTCAAATAATTTTCCAAATTTTTGTAAATAATTCATAAAAATTTTTGAATGTTAAAAAGTATCTTAGAACTCATAGCAGTATTTTCTTAAACAAATGTTTGAAAGGAAAAAGAAAAAAAAGGAAAAATATCGAAGAATATTTTACTTTTTTTTCCACCCTATCCCTCCCTTATTATACAATTTTATTTTCAGTAAATTTTTGTTACCGCGCGCGATCAGTAGAGTCAGTGTTTGCTTTCGTAAAAGTTTTTTTAAATTCTTTAACGAATAACGCGAAATTAGAATCAGTGTTTGTTCGCCGAATTTAATTTTTAACCGGTCGCGTTAAAAGACTACGCGTTTAGAGTCAGTGCTTCTCTCAAGAAAATACGGCGGTCATCCATCACGCGAAGAGGTAATTATCTATATCATTTTATTTAAATTCTTATTTTTTTATCTCAATATAAATCATTAGATTTTTAATTTTTAAATTTAGAATTCAATTTTCAATAATCTGGATTGTGTTTTAAATTATGTTGTTTCTTTTTTTGTTACAGATATTTCCTAACATCCCCCTGCCAATATTCTTCGCATCTAATGGTGAGTCGCATGCATTTATGTTCCTCCGGTCACTCAATCATGTCGTAGGACGAAAGGTCCGAATCGACACGAGTGATTGGTTGTATACGTAGATTTTTGCAACGGGCATAGTGACCACGGATATATTTATTATATCCGTGAGTAGTAACATTTTCTGTGTTTATTAGCTCAGGCTAGATCTTCTTGCACATCGCGTTTCTCAAATACTAATAAACTAAAAATTTTCTTTTCTTTTTTACATTTCGCTTTATATTATAATATATTTTAATTATTCGATTTTCAATTTTCAACAATCATATAATACAAAATATAAAATTTTAAATTTTAGTTCCTTCGTATACGAAAATGTGTAAGAAGATATATCGCGACAGGTAGATTTCGGAATCAAAACAATAATATTGAACATTGTGTTTCTAGTTTCTAATTCGAAACTATGTTTTGATGAAGGAATCGCCTGAGGTTATTAATGTTAACTTTAATTTTTCAATTCAATTAGTTTATTTTGCATTTAGTATTTCTTGTTGTAAATAAATTTCTTATTTATTTTTCTTTTGCTTTATTATTAGATATCATAACTTTAATAAAATTAGAGTCATTAAATAAAATTTAAAGTAAAAATAGATGATGAAATAAAGAATATTAGTCCGTTAGAGAAAAAATAGATATTTATAATATTTTTTTAGTTTAGGATTTTCAGGTTTAACCCCTTCCGTGTCTATTGCCACGATCTCACTCACGTGCCCAGGTGTTACTTGGGTGAGAGAGAGGCAATAGGCATGATGACTATAGTTTATAAGTTTTTAACGGCGACTGACGATAAGTTAGTGATCGTGCACGATGTATTTTCCACATTATGTGTGTTTGCGATTAGGCTGTGGAATTGCATCGTTACGATTCTCATTTTTATTTATTATATTATCAATTATACGATTTACAATTTTGTTAATATTATCATAAAATTATAAATTGTAAATTGATATCAATTATTAAATTTTAGTAATGCCATTTTTATTGATAATTAAAATCGAGATAGATACGATTTTTTGTCGCGATTCACGCAATGATCATTAGCCATCGTCAGTCGATTTCAGGAAAAGGTACGTAAAGTTAGAGTATGAAAGAAATATCAAGCTCGGGTGTCGGAGGCGTCCCGGGACGCTCTCTCTAGTGTAGGCTTTTTGCACCCGGGTGTAATGTGTGAGAACCGTGGAGTGAGTGTGTTGGTGTGATTGTTTTGCCATTTTTTAAATATAGCGCTAGGTAGGATAGGTAGTATACTTTCTGGTGTGCGTGTTAATTATAAGTAGGTAGGGCCGGGCAGGTTGTCACAGTCTCTGGTCGGGTAGGCGCGTTTTCGCGTGACAACCTGTTTCAGGAAATACAATTTGAAAAATCGAGAGTGGAGCTGAGACGAGTGGTCATCGATGACCATTCGTTTCTGGTTTTACTTATATCGATTTTTCGAATTTCGCGGTCGCGGTCGCGAAATGGGCGAAACGAACGTGCGCTCGAGATTCTGCGCATGTGCGGACAATGGTCAGTAATGACTATTGGTCGTCCATGTGCACTCAGCTTTCGCGATTTAGTCTATTTTTTTTCTTTTTTTTTTTTTGCGATTAGGAAATCTCGAGCCTAGACTTAAGTTTCAGCGGGCATTGCGCCCGAAGGAGGAAGACCGAAGAGGCCTCGACAAACTGTCACGAAGAGGGGCTGCAACGAATGGTTTCTCATTTTTTGGATCTTGTCTGGATCCAAAGAATGGGAAGTCATTGTTACTACTTTGTCACTATGCTCGTTTTAGAATCAGTAGTAGTAGTAGTAGTAGTAGTAGTAGTAGTAGTAGTAGTAGTATTTATGGCCGATGAGAATTCCGGCCCAACGTACAATCATCATGGGCAAATGGGCAATCGCGATTTTTTAATTAGTGTTGCGACAAATAAATTACGGTTTGCATTAGAGTTGCGAATAAATAACAATCGCGTTTGATTTAGTGTTGCGTTTAATGAAACATCGCGATTTTTTTTAATAATTTTAATTTTAATAATACAATTTTTATAAAAGTATTTTTATAAAAAGTATATTAAAAAATTTTACGTTTATTTTATTCCAAATTTTAATTATAGAGATATTAACTTTCAATTCATTTGCATTTGTATTAAATTCATTTTAAGAATTAGTGTTGCGTTGAAAAGTAATCGCGTTTTTGAAAATAGTGTTGCGTCAAAAATAAGCGCGTTTTTGAAAGTAGTGTTGCGCTAAAAAATGATCGCGTTTTTAAAAGTAGTGTTGCGTTTATAAAATGCCCATGATTCTTCCACTAATATTGTGGAAGTGATCCTGTTTTGGGATCATAAAATGCAGTTGCAAGAGCTGCAAAAATGTGGTCCTACTTTCGGATCACAAAGTGGGAAAACGGGCAATCGCGATTTTTTAATTAGTGTTGCGACAAATAAATTACGGTTTGCATTAGTGTTGCGAATAACAATCGCGTTTGCTTTAGTGTTGCGTTTTATGAGACATCGCGATTTTTTTTTAATAATTTTAATCATTATTAAATTTAATAATATAATTTTTTTTAAATAGTAATATTAAAAAATTTTATGTTTATTTTATTTCGAGTTTTAATTAGAGATATTAACTTTCAATTCATTTGCATTTATATTAAATTCATTTTAAGAATTAGTGTTGCGTTGAAAAATAATCGCGTTTTTGAAAATAGTGTTGCGCTATAAAATGATCGCGTTTTTGAAAGTAGTGTTGCGTTTATAAAATGCCCATATTCTTCCACTAACATTGTGGAAATGATCCTGTTTTTGGATCACAAGTGTGGTCCTTATAGCCTTTTTTGGCTATAATTTTTTTTCAGCGCCCCTAATTATTACAGCATTTGTTAATGAAAATACTGCTAAAAAATTTATTCATTTGAATTTTAAACTCTCGTACTATTACATAAAATTGTTTGCATTATGCAATAAGAACATTAATTTATTTAATATTATAAATTAATATTCTTATTACGATATATTGATACAAACAGTTGATTTATTTGGAACAAATGACAAATAATTATTCGTTGTCAAAATTAAAATTAAATTTTTTTCTACTATTTCCCTAAAATTAAATAAAATTTGTTAGTATTTTTGCATTTTTAATTATGAAACAATTGAATAAATATTCGGAATTCCTGCGTGAAATATCAAAATAAAAGGTATCTTCGATTAAATTTAAACTTAAATTTAAGATTTAAATAAATTTTAAGTCTTAAATTTAAGTCTTAGATTTAAGTTTAATGTAAGATAGACATTTAAATTAAGTCTTAAATTTAAGTCTTAGGTTTACGTTTAATGTAAAATAGACATTTAAATTAAGTTTATTGTAAGCACATTTCGTAAGATGATACGCTCCTTAACATAAAATCAACTCTATATATACAAATATTCATTCATAAATATTTTCAATCCCTTTACTTTTTTTCTTTTTCCATTTCTTTCTTTTTTACTTTGTTAAATAGGAGCGTATCTTTAGTACAGATGATGCCAGTAGGATATATAAATCATAGATTTAAGATGTAGTAGATAAAGAAAATAGATTAAGTTAGATGACGATAGATAATTTATTTATCAATTGTATCACATTTCTTTTCTATATATAAGATTTGATTCGTAGATAACTAATTGTATCATTTAATGTATTAGTCAATTCGTTCAATAAATTTAACCTGGTGGGTCTCGATGCGTAGTCACCTCCCCGTGGGTGAGACCCGGTAATTGGCATCGCTTTTCACATTTTTCATTAAAGAAAAAATATCTTAATTTCCATTCGAAAATTTTTCGAAAAGCGATGGCAAGCCAAGAACTACGCACACCTTCAATCTAATCTAAAATGATTGGTTTAAATTATTTTGATTAACTAACAATGGATTAGATTGAAGGTACAATTCTATGTAAGCGACATAAGTATGTAAATGAAAATGCGCGCATCTTAAATTTAAGTTTTAGTTTTAAGTATAATATAAGATAGATTTAAGATTTAATATTAAGACTTAGATTTTAATATTTTTATTATAATTGATTATACTCGATGTAAATGATAAGATGCATGCATCTTAGATTTAGGTTCTAACTTTAAGTATAATATAAAATAGGTTTAAGATTTAGAAATAAGACTTAATTTTAATATATTCATTGTAATTTATTATATTTCGATAAGATGCGTTTTAGACGTAAGTCCTAGTTTTAAGTATAAAATAAGGATAGATTTAAGATTTAGTATTAAGATCTAGAATAAGTTAGTTTAAGATTTCATCGATGGACAACGTTGAACGACGTTGGATCACGAGAATCAACATACGACATAGATTTTTAATTCTTTTGTTACAATTTTTTATATTCGATGTAAATGATAAGATGCGAGCGTTTTAGACTTAAGTCCTAGTTTTAAGTATAATATTTTTAGGTTAGATTTAAGATTTAGTATTAAGATCTAGAATAAGTTAGTTTAAGATTTCATCGATGGACAACGTTGAACGACGTTGGATCACGAGAATCAACATACGACATAGATTTTTAATTCTTTTGTTACAATTTTTATATTCGATGTAAATGATAAGATGCGAGCGTTTTAGACTTAAGTCCTAGTTTTAAGTATAATATTTTTTTAGGTTAGATTTAAGATTTAGTATTAAGATCTAGAATAAGTTATTTTAAGATTTTATCGATGGACGACGTTGGACGACGTTGGATCACGAGAATCAACATACGACATAGATTTTTAATTCTTTTGTTACAATTTTTTATATTCGATGTAAATCATATGATGCGAGCGTTTTAGACTTAAGTCCTAGTTTTAAGTATATTTCTCAGGTTAGATTTAAGATTTAGTATTGAGATCTAGAATAAGTTTAGATTAGAATAAGTTAGGAATAATTTAAGACTTCATCGATGGACAACGTTGGACGTCGTTGGATCACCATAATGATACATCATACGACATAGATTTTAATTTGTTATAATTTCATATATTCAATGTAAATTATAAGATGTATACATCTTAGATTTAGGTACTTGTTTTTCGAATAATGTAATGTAGATGTAAGATAGATGTAAGGTAAATGTAAGACGGATGTAAGATTTATTATTAAGATCCAGAATAAGTTACTTTAAGACTTCATCGATGGACGACGTTGGACGAAGATGGATAATTTATTTACCAAATGTATCATATTTTTTTTCTATGTAATATAAGATTTGATTTGTAAATAATTCATTGTATCATTTCAATGTAAGTTACTTTAAGACTTTATCGATGGACGACGTTATACGAAGATGGATAATTTATTTACCAATTGTATCATATTTTTTTTCTATGTAATATAAGATTTGATTTGTAAATAATTCATTGTATCATTTCAATGTATTAGTCAGTAAATTATTCAATAAATTTAACCTGATGGGTCTCGATGCGTAGTCACCTCCCCGTGGGTGAGACCCGGTAATTGGCATCGCTTTTCATATTTTTCATTAAAGAAAAAATATTTTAATTTCCATTTGAAAATTTTTCGAAAAGCGATGGCAAGCCAAGAACTACGCACACCTTCAATCTAGTCTAAAATGTTTGCTTTAAATTATTTTGATCAATTAACAATGGATTAGATTGAAGGTACAAATATTCGATGTAAGTGACAAGATGCGCGCATCTTAGATTTAAGTTTTAGTTTTAAATATAATATAAAATAGATTTAAGATTTAATATTAACGCTTAGATTTTAATATTTTTATTAGAATTGATTATACTCGATGTAAGTGATAAGATGCATGCATCTTAGATTTAGGTTCTAACTTTAAGTATAATATAAAATAGGTTTAAGATTTAGAAATAAGACTTAATTTTAATATATTCATTGTAATTTATTATATTTCGATAAGATGCGTTTTAGACGTAAGTCCTAGTTTTAAGTATAAAATAAGGATAGATTTAAGATTTAGTATTAAGATCTAGAATAAGTTAATTTAAGACATCATCGATGGACATCGATGGACGACGTTGGATCACGATAATCAACATACGACACAGATTTTTAATTCTTTCGTTACAATTTTTTATATTCGATGTAAATGATAAGATGCGAGCGTTTTAGACTTAAGTCCTAGTTTTAAGTATAATATTTTTTTGGTTAGATTTAAGATTTAGTATTAAGATCTAGAATAAGTTAGTTTAAGATTTCATCGATGGACAACGTTGGACGACGTTGGATCACGAGAATCAACATACGACATAGATTTTTAATTTTTTTGTTATAATTTTTTATATTCGATGTAAATCGTAAAATGCATGCGTTTTAGACGTAAGTCCTAGTTTTAAGTGTAAAATAAGATAGATTTAAGATTTAATATTAAGATTTAGAATAAGTTAGTTTAAGATTTCATCGATGGACAACGTTGAACGACGTTGGATCACGAGAATCAACATACGACATAGATTTTTAATTCTTTTGTTACAATTTTTATATTCGATGTAAATGATAAGATGCGAGCGTTTTAGACTTAAGTCCTAGTTTTAAGTATAATATTTTTTAGGTTAGATTTAAGATTTAGTATTAAGATCTAGAATAAGTTAGTTTAAGATTTCATCGATGGACAACGTTGGACGACGTTGGACGACGTTGGATCACGATAATCAACATACGACACAGATTTTTAATTCTTTCGTTACAATTTTTTATATTCGATGTAAATGATAAGATGCGAGCGTTTTAGACTTAAGTCCTAGTTTTAAGTGTAATATTTTTTAGGTTAGATTTAAGATTTCGTATTAAGATCTAGAATAAGTTAGTTTAAGATTTCATCGATGGACAACGTTGGACGACGTTGGACGACGTTGGATCACGATAATCAACATACGACACAGATTTTTAATTTTTTTGTTACAATTTTTTATATTCGATGTAAATCATATGATGCGAGCGTTTTAGACTTAAGTCCTAGTTTTAAGTATAATATTTTTTAGGTTAGATTTAAGATTTCGTATTAAGATCTAGAATAAGTTAGTTTAAGATTTCATCGATGGACATCGATGGACGACGTTGGATCACGAGAATCAACATACGACATAGATTTTTAATTCTTTTGTTACAATTTTTTATATTCGATGTAAATCATATGATGCGAGCGTTTTAGACTTAAGTCCTAGTTTTACGTGTAACATTTTTAGGTTAGATTTAAGATTTAGTATTAAGATCTAGAATAAGTTAGTTTAAGATTTCATCGATGGACAACGTTAGACGACGGTGGACGACGTTGGACGACGTTGGACGACTGTGGACGACTTTGGACGACGTTGGACGACGGTGGACGACTTTGGACGACGTTGGACGACGGTGGACGACGGTGGACGACTTTGGACGACGTTGGATGACGTTGGACGACGGTGAACGACTGTGGACGACTGTGGACGACGGTGGACGACGGTGGACGACGGTGGATGACGGTGGACGACGGTGGATGACGGTGGACGACGGTGGATGACGGTGGACGACGGTGGACGACGTTGCACGATGGTGGACGACGTAGGATCACGATGATTAACATAGGATAATAATATCAATTTCCTTTTTATAATTTCTTATATTCCATTTATCAGTGGACATCAATGGACATCGTTTGATATCGGTGCACATGATTGGATGACGTTGGACGATATTGGACGATGTTGGACAACGTGGGACTGCATTGAATCACGATGATCAACATAGGAGAATAATATCAATTTCCTTTTTATAATTTCTTATATTCCATTTATCAGTGGACATCAATGACCATTGATTGACATCGGTGGACATCGTTGGATGACGTTGGACGATGTTGGACGAGATTGAACGACATTGGACGACATTGAACGACGTCGGACGACATTGAACGACGTTGACGATGTTGGACGGCATGATAATGAACATACGACATAGATTTTAATTTCTTTGATATAATTTCTTATATTCAATGTAAATCATAAGATGCATGCATCTTAGATTTAGGTCCTAGTATAATAAGTATAATATAAGATTTAGTATTAATATCTAGAATAAGTTAATTTATGATTTCATCGATGGATATCGATGGACAACGTTGGACGTCGTTGGATCGCGAAAATCAATATAGCGTACAGATTTTAATTTCCTTTTTCTAATTTCTTATATGTGATGTATTAATGGACATCGGTGGACATTGGTAGGTATCGTTAGACGAAGTTGGACGATGTTGGATCATGATAATTATCATACGACATAGATTTTAATTTCTTTTTTTATATTTTCTTATATTTATGTGTAACGATGGAGAATGCTGGAAGGCGTTGGATCACGATAATCATTTTATTATAATTTGTTATATTTGATGTATCGATGGACAATCGATCGACGACGTTGGACGATGTTTGATCACGATAATCAAAATACGACATAGATATTAATTTCTTTTTTTAAAATTTCTTATATTCGATGTAACGATGGAGAATATTGGACAACGTTGGATCACGATAATCAATATACGATATAGCTTTTAATATGATTAGACTTCTTTATTATAATTTGTTATATTTGATGTATCGATGGACAATCGATCGACGACGTTGGACGATATTTGATCACGATAATCAGCATACGACATAGATTTTAATTTCTTTTTTTAAAATTTCTTATATTCGATGTAACCATGGAGAATGTTGAACGGCGTTGGATCACGATAATTAGCGATACGACATAGATTTTAATTTCTTTATTATAATTACTTGTATTCGATGTATCGATGGAAAACAATGGACATCGATGGACAACGTAGGACAACGTTGTATCACGATAGTCAGTATAAAATACGGATTTTAATTTCTCTTTTATAATTTCTTATATTCGATGTAACGATGGAAAATATTGGACAACGTTGGATCACAATCAACATACGATATAGCTTTCAATATTATTAGGTTTCTTTATTATAATTTGTTATATTCGATATATCGATGGACAACGATGGACATCGATCGACGACGTTGGACGATATTTGATCCCGATAATCAGCATACGACATATTTTTTAATTTCTTTATTATAATTACTTGTATTCGATGTATCGATGGAAAACAATGGACATCGATGAACAACGTGGGACAACGTTGGATCACGATGGTCAGTATAGAATATGGATTTTAATTTCCTTTTTATAATTTCTTATATTCGATGTAACGATGGAGAATATTGGACAACGTTGGATCACAATAATCAACATACGATATAGCTTTCAATATTATTAGGTTTCTTTATTATAATTTGTTATATTCGATATATCGATGGACAACGGTGGACATCGATCGACGACGTTGGACGATATTTGATCCCGATAATCAGCATACGACATAGATTTTAATTTCTTTTTTTATAATTTCTTATATTCGATGTAACGATGGACAATTTTCGACGGCGTTGGACCACGATAATCAACATAAGATATAGCTTTTAAAATGATTAGATTTCTTTATTGTAATTTATTATATTCGACGTAAATCATAAGATGCATGCATCTTAGATTTAGGTCCTAGTTTTTCGAATAATGTAAGATAGATATAAGATGTAAGATATATGTAAGATAAATGTAAGATAGATGTAAGATAGATGTAAGATTTAGTATTAAGATCTAGTATAAGTTAAATTTAAGGCTTCATCGATGGATGACGTTGGACAACGATGAATAATTTATTTACCAATTGTATCATATTTTTTTTCTATGTAATATAAGATTTGATTTGTAGATAATTCATTGTATCATTTCAATGTATTAGTCAATAAATTATTCAATAAATTCAACCTTATGGGTCTCGATGCTTAGTCACCTCCCCGTAGGTGAGACCCGGTAATTGGCATCGCTTTTCATATTTTTCATTTAAAGATATCTTAATTTCCATTCGAAAAGCGATGGCAAGCCAAGAACTACGCACACCTTCAATCTAGTCTAAAATGATTGCTTTAAATTATTTTGATTAATTAACAGTGGATTAGATTGAAGGTACAAATAAAGTTTTTTTTACATTCGATGTATGTGACAAGATGCGCGCATCTTAGATTTAAGTTTTAGTTTTAACTATAATATAAGATATATTTAAGATTTAATGTTAAGACTCAGATTTTAATATTTTTATTATAATTGATTATACTCGATGTAAATGATAAGATACATGCATCTTAGATTTAGGTTCTAACTTTAAGTATAATGTAAAATAGGTTTAAGATTTAGAAATAAGACTTAATTTTAATATATTCATTGTAATTTATTATATTTCGATAAGATGCGTTTTAGACGTAAGTCTTAGTTTTAAGTATAAAGTAAGATAGATTTAAGATTTAGTATTAAGATCTAGAATAAGTTAGTTTAAGATTTCATCGATGGACAACGTTGAACGACGTTGGATCACGAGAATCAACATACGACATAGATTTTTAATTCTTTTGTTACAATTTTTTATATTCGATGTAAATGATAAGATGCGAGCGTTTTAGACTTAAGTCCTAGTTTTAAGTATAAAATAAGGATAGATTTAAGATTTAGTATTAAGATCTAGAATAAGTTAGTTTAAGATTTCATCGATGGACAACGTTGGACGACGTTGGACGACGTTGGATCACGATAATCAACATACGACACAGATTTTTAATTTTTTGTTACAATTTTTTATATTCGATGTAAATCATATGATGCGAGCGTTTTAGACTTAAGTCCTAGTTTTAAGTGTAATATTTTTTAGGTTAGATTTAAGATTTCGTATTAAGATCTAGAATAAGTTAGTTTAAGATTTCATCGATGGACATCGATGGACGACGTTGATCACGAGAATCAACATACGACATAGATTTTTAATTCTTTTGTTACAATTTTTTATATTCGATGTAAATCATATGATGCGAGCGTTTTAGACTTAAGTCCTAGTTTTACGTGTAATATTTTTTAGGTTAGATTTAAGATTTAGTATTAAGATCTAGAATAAGTTAGTTTAAGATTTCATCGATGGACAACGTTAGACGACGGTGGACGGCGTTGGACGACGTTGGACGACGTTGGACGACGTTGGACGACGTTGGACGACTGTGGACGACTTTGGACGACGTTGGACGACGGTGGACGACGGTGGACGACGTTGGATGACGTTGGACGACGGTGAACGACTGTGGACGACTGTGGACGACGGTGGACGACGGTGGACGACGGTGGATGACGGTGGACGACGGTGGATGACGGTGGATGACGGTGGACGACGGTGGACGACGTTGCACGATGGTGGACGACGTAGGATCACGATGATTAACATAGAATAATAATATCAATTTCCTTTTTATAATTTCTTATATTCCATTTATCAGTGGACATCAGTGGACATCGTTTGATATCGGTGCACATGATTGGATGACGTTGGACGATATTGGACGATGTTGGACAACGTGCATTGAATCACGATGATCAACATAGGAGAATAATATCAATTTCCTTTTTATAATTTCTTATATTCCATTTATCAGTGGACATCAATGACCATTGATTGACATCGGTGGACATCGTTGGATGACGTTGGACGATGTTGGACGAGATTGAACGACATTGGACGACATTGAACGACGTCGGACGACATTGAACGACGTTGACGATGTTGGACGGCATGATAATGAACATACGACATAGATTTTAATTTCTTTGATATAATTTCTTATATTCAATGTAAATCATAAGATGCATGCATCTTAGATTTAGGTCCTAGTATAATAAGTATAATTTAAGATTTAGTATTAATATCTAGAATAAGTTAATTTATGATTTCATCGATGGATATCGATGGACAACGTTGGACGTCGTTGGATCGCGAAAATCAATATAGCGTACAGATTTTAATTTCCTTTTTCTAATTTCTTATATGTGATGTATTAATGGACATCGGTGGACATTGGTAAGTATCGTTAGACGAAGTTGGACGATGTTGGATCATGATAATTATCATACGACATAGATTTTAATTTCTTTTTTTATATTTTCTTATATTTATGTGTAACGATGGAGAATGCTGGAAGGCGTTGGATCACGATAATCATTTTATTATAATTTGTTATATTTGATGTATCGATGGACAATCGATCGACGACGTTGGACGATGTTTGATCACGATAATCAAAATACAACATAGATATTAATTTCTCTTTTAAGTTTCTTATATTCGATGTAACGATGGAGAATATTGACAACGTTGGATCACGATAATCAATATACGATATAGCTTTTAATATGATTAGACTTCTTTATTATAATTTGTTATATTTGATGTATCGATGGACAATCGATCGACGACGTTGGACGATATTTGATCACGATAATCAGCATACGACATAGATTTTAATTTCTTTTTTTAAAATTTCTTATATTCGATGTAACCATGGAGAATGTTGAACGGCGTTGGATCACGATAATTAGCGATACGACATAGATTTTAATTTCTTTATTATAATTACTTGTATTCGATGTATCGATGGAAAACAATGGACATCGATGGACAACGTAGGACAACGTTGTATCACGATAGTCGGTATAAAATACGGATTTTAATTTCCTTTTTATAATTTCTTATATTCGATGTAACGATGGAAAATATTGGACAACGTTGGATCACAATCAACATACGATATAGCTTTCAATATTATTAGGTTTCTTTATTATAATTTGTTATATTCGATATATCGATGGACAACGATGGACATCGATCGACGACGTTGGACGATATTTGATCCCGATAATCAGCATACGACATAGATTTTAATTTCTTTATTATAATTACTTGTATTCGATGTATCGATGGAAAACAATGGACATCGATGAACAACGTGGGACAACGTTGGATCACGATGGTCAGTATAGAATATGGATTTTAATTTCCTTTTTATAATTTCTTATATTCGATGTAACGATGGAGAATATTGGACAACGTTGGATCACAATAATCAACATACGATATAGCTTTCAATATTATTAGGTTTCTTTATTATAATTTGTTATATTCGATATATCGATGGACAACGATGGACATCGATCGACGACGTTGGACGATATTTGATCCCGATAATCAGCATACGACATAGATTTTAATTTCTTTATTATAATTACTTGTATTCGATGTATCGATGGAAAACAATGGACATCGATGAACAACGTGGGACAACGTTGGATCACGATGGTCAGTATAGAATATGGATTTTAATTTCCTTTTTATAATTTCTTATATTCGATGTAACGATGGAGAATATTGGACAACGTTGGATCACAATAATCAACATACGATATAGCTTTCAATATTATTAGGTTTCTTTATTATAATTTGTTATATTCGATATATCGATGGACAACGGTGGACATCGATCGACGACGTTGGACGATATTTGATCCCGATAATCAGCATACGACATAGATTTTAATTTCTTTTTTTATAATTTCTTATATTCGATGTAACGATGGACAATTTTCGACGGCGTTGGACCACGATAATCAACATAAGATATAGCTTTTAAAATGATTAGATTTCTTTATTGTAATTTATTATATTCGACGTAAATCATAAGATGCATGCATCTTAGATTTAGGTCCTAGTTTTTCGAATAATGTAAGATAGATATAAGATGTAAGATATATGTAAGATAAATGTAAGATAGATGTAAGATAGATGTAAGATTTAGTATTAAGATCTAGTATAAGTTAAATTTAAGGCTTCATCGATGGATGACGTTGGACAACGATGAATAATTTATTTACCAATTGTATCATATTTTTTTTCTATGTAATATAAGATTTGATTTGTAGATAATTCATTGTATCATTTCAATGTATTAGTCAATAAATTATTCAATAAATTCAACCTTATGGGTCTCGATGCTTAGTCACCTCCCCGTAGGTGAGACCCGGTAATTGGCATCGCTTTTCATATTTTTCATTTAAAAAAATATCTTAATTTCCATTCGAAAAGCGATGGCAAGCCAAGAACTACGCACACCTTCAATCTAGTCTAAAATGATTGCTTTAAATTATTTTGATTAATTAACAGTGGATTAGATTGAAGGTACAAATAAAGTTTTTTTTACATTCGATGTATGTGACAAGATGCGCGCATCTTAGATTTAAGTTTTAGTTTTAACTATAATATAAGATATATTTAAGATTTAATGTTAAGACTCAGATTTTAATATTTTTATTATAATTGATTATACTCGATGTAAATGATAAGATACATGCATCTTAGATTTAGGTTCTAACTTTAAGTATAATGTAAAATAGGTTTAAGATTTAGAAATAAGACTTAATTTTAATATATTCATTGTAATTTATTATATTTCGATAAGATGCGTTTTAGACGTAAGTCTTAGTTTTAAGTATAAAGTAAGATAGATTTAAGATTTAGTATTAAGATCTAGAATAAGTTAGTTTAAGATTTCATCGATGGACAACGTTGAACGACGTTGGATCACGAGAATCAACATACGACATAGATTTTTAATTCTTTTGTTACAATTTTTATATTCGATGTAAATGATAAGATGCGAGCGTTTTAGACGTAAGTCCTAGTTTTAAGTATAAAATAAAGATAGATTTAAGATTTAGTATTAAGATCTAGAATAAGTTAGTTTAAGATTTCATCGATGGACAACGTTGGACGACGTTGGACGACGTTGGATCACGATAATCAACATACGACACAGATTTTTAATTTTTTTGTTACAATTTTTTATATTCGATGTAAATCATATGATGCGAGCGTTTTAGACTTAAGTCCTAGTTTTAAGTGTAATATTTTTTAGGTTAGATTTAAGATTTCGTATTAAGATCTAGAATAAGTTAGTTTAAGATTTCATCGATGGACATCGATGGACGACGTTGGATCACGAGAATCAACATACGACATAGATTTTTAATTCTTTTGTTACAATTTTTATATTCGATGTAAATCATATGATGCGAGCGTTTTAGACTTAAGTCCTAGTTTTACGTGTAATATTTTTTAGGTTAGATTTAAGATTTAGTATTAAGATCTAGAATAAGTTAGTTTAAGATTTCATCGATGGACAACGTTAGACGACGGTGGACGGCGTTGGACGACGTTGGACGACGTTGGACGACGTTGGACGACGTTGGACGACTGTGGACGACTTTGGACGACGTTGGACGACGTTGGATGACGTTGGACGACGTTGGATGACGTTGGACGACGGTGAACGACTGTGGACGACTGTGGACGACGGTGGACGACGGTGGACGACGGTGGATGACGGTGGACGACGGTGGATGACGGTGGACGACGGTGGACGACGGTGGACGACGTTGCACGATGGTGGACGACGTAGGATCACGATGATTAACATAGAATAATAATATCAATTTCCTTTTTATAATTTCTTATATTCCATTTATCAGTGGACATCAGTGGACATCGTTTGATATCGGTGCACATGATTGGATGACGTTGGACGATATTGGACGATGTTGGACAACGTGCATTGAATCACGATGATCAACATAGGAGAATAATATCAATTTCCTTTTTATAATTTCTTATATTCCATTTATCAGTGGACATCAATGACCATTGATTGACATCGGTGGACATCGTTGGATGACGTTGGACGATGTTGGACGAGATTGAACGACATTGGACGACATTGAACGACGTCGGACGACATTGAACGACGTTGACGATGTTGGACGGCATGATAATGAACATACGACATAGATTTTAATTTCTTTGATATAATTTCTTATATTCAATGTAAATCATAAGATGCATGCATCTTAGATTTAGGTCCTAGTATAATAAGTATAATATAAGATTTAGTATTAATATCTAGAATAAGTTAATTTATGATTTCATCGATGGATATCGATGGACAACGTTGGACGTCGTTGGATCGCGAAAATCAATATTTTGATTTTAATTTCCTTTTCTAATTTCTTATATGTGATGTATTAATGGACATCGGTGGACATTGGTAAGTATCGTTAGACGAAGTTGGACGATGTTGGATCATGATAATTATCATACGACATAGATTTTAATTTCTTTTTTTATATTTTCTTATATTTATGTGTAACGATGGAGAATGCCGGAAGGCGTTGGATCACGATAATCATTTTATTATAATTTGTTATATTTGATGTATCGATGGACAATCGATCGACGACGTTGGACGATGTTTGATCACGATAATCAAAATACGACATAGATATTAATTTCTCTTTTTTAAGTTTCTTATATTCGATGTAACGATGGAGAATATTGGACAACGTTGGATCACGATAATCAATATACGATATAGCTTTTAATATGATTAGACTTCTTTATTATAATTTGTTATATTTGATGTATCGATGGACAATCGATCGACGACGTTGGACGATATTTGATCACGATAATCAGCATACGACATAGATTTTAATTTCTTTTTTAAAATTTCTTATATTCGATGTAACCATGGAGAATGTTGAACGGCGTTGGATCACGATAATTAGCGATACGACATAGATTTTAATTTCTTTATTATAATTACTTGTATTCGATGTATCGATGGAAAACAATGGACATCGATGGACAACGTAGGACAACGTTGTATCACGATAGTCTGTATAAAATACGGATTTTAATTTCCTTTTTATAATTTCTTATATTCGATGTAACGATGGAAAATATTGGACAACGTTGGATCACAATCAACATACGATATAGCTTTCAATATTATTAGGTTTCTTTATTATAATTTGTTATATTCGATATATCGATGGACAACGATGGACATCGATCGACGACGTTGGACGATATTTGATCCCGATAATCAGCATACGACATATTTTTTAATTTCTTTATTATAATTACTTGTATTCGATGTATCGATGGAAAACAATGGACATCGATGAACAACGTGGGACAACGTTGTATCACGATGGTCAGTATAGAATATGGATTTTAATTTCCTTTTATAATTTCTTATATTCGATGTAACGATGGAGAATATTGGACAACGTTGGATCACAATAATCAACATACGATATAGCTTTCAATATTATTAGGTTTCTTTATTATAATTTGTTATATTCGATATATCGATGGACAACGGTGGACATCGATCGACGACGTTGGACGATATTTGATCCCGATAATCAGCATACGACATAGATTTTAATTTCTTTTTTTATAATTTCTTATATTCGATGTAACGATGGACAATTTTCGACGGCGTTGGACCACGATAATCAACATAAGATATAGCTTTTAAAATGATTAGATTTCTTTATTGTAATTTATTATATTCGACGTAAATCATAAGATGCATGCATCTTAGATTTAGGTCCTAGTTTTTCGAATAATGTAAGATAGATGTAAGATGTAAGATATATGTAAGATAAATGTAAGATAGATGTAAGATAGATGTAAGATTTAGTATTAAGATCTAGTATAAGTTAAATTTAAGACTTTATCGATGGACGACGTTATACGAAGATGGATAATTTATTTACCAATTGTATCATATTTTTTCTATGTAATATAAGATTTGATTTGTAAATAATTCATTGTATCATTTCAATGTATTAGTCAGTAAATTATTCAATAAATTTAACCTGATGGGTCTCGATGCGTAGTCACCTCCCCGTGGGTGAGACCCGGTAATTGGCATCGCTTTTCATATTTTTCATTTAAAAAAATATCTTAATTTCCATTCGAAAAGCGATGGCAAGCCAAGAACTACGCACACCTTCAATCTAGTCTAAAATGATTGCTTTAAATTATTTTGATTAATTAACAGTGGATTAGATTGAAGGTACAAATAAAGTTTTTTTTACATTCGATGTATGTGACAAGATGCGCGCATCTTAGATTTAAGTTTTAGTTTTAACTATAATATAAGATATATTTAAGATTTAATGTTAAGACTCAGATTTTAATATTTTTATTATAATTGATTATACTCGATGTAAATGATAAGATACATGCATCTTAGATTTAGGTTCTAACTTTAAGTATAATGTAAAATAGGTTTAAGATTTAGAAATAAGACTTAATTTTAATATATTCATTGTAATTTATTATATTTCGATAAGATGCGTTTTAGACGTAAGTCCTAGTTTTAAGTATAAAATAAGGATAGATTTAAGATTTAGTATTAAGATCTAGAATAAGTTAATTTAAGACATCATCGATGGACAACGTTGGATCACGATAATCAATATACGACATAGATTTTTAATTTTTTTGTTATAATTTTTTATATTCGATGTAAATCGTAAAATGCGTGCGTTTTATACGTAAGTCCTAGTTTTAAGTGTAAAATAAGATAGATTTAAGATTTAATATTAAGATTTAGAATAAGTTAGTTTAAGACTTCATCGATAGACAACGTTGGACGACGTTGGACGACGTTGGATCACGAGAATCAACATACGACATAGATTTTTAATTCTTTTGTTACAATTTTTTATATTCGATGTAAATGATAAGATGCGAGCGTTTTAGACTTAAGTCCTAGTTTTAAGTATAATATTTTTTAGGTTAGATTTAAGATTTAGTATTAAGATCTAGAATAAGTTAGTTTAAGATTTCATCGATGGACAACGTTGAACGACGTTGGATCACGAGAATCAACATACGACATAGATTTTTAATTCTTTTGTTACAATTTTTATATTCGATGTAAATGATAAGATGCGAGCGTTTTAGACTTAAGTCCTAGTTTTAAGTATAATATTTTTAGGTTAGATTTAAGATTTAGTATTAAGATCTAGAATAAGTTAGTTTAAGATTTCATCGATGGACAACGTTGAACGACGTTGGATCACGAGAATCAACATACGACATAGATTTTTAATTCTTTTGTTACAATTTTTTATATTCGATGTAAATGATAAGATGCGAGCGTTTTAGACTTAAGTCCTAGTTTTAAGTATAATATTTTTAGGTTAGATTTAAGATTTAGTATTAAGATCTAGAATAAGTTATTTTAAGATTTTATCGATGGACGACGTTGGACGACGTTGGATCACGAGAATCAACATACGACATAGATTTTTAATTCTTTTGTTACAATTTTTTATATTCGATGTAAATCATATGATGCGAGCGTTTTAGACTTAAGTCCTAGTTTTAAGTATATTTCTCAGGTTAGATTTAAGATTTAGTATTGAGATCTAGAATAAGTTTAGATTAGAATAAGTTAGGAATAATTTAAGACTTCATCGATGGACAACGTTGGACGTCGTTGGATCACCATAATGATACATCATACGACATAGATTTTAATTTGTTATAATTTCATATATTCAATGTAAATTATAAGATGTATACATCTTAGATTTAGGTACTTGTTTTTCGAATAATGTAATGTAGATGTAAGATAGATGTAAGGTAAATGTAAGACGGATGTAAGATTTATTATTAAGATCCAGAATAAGTTACTTTAAGACTTCATCGATGGACGACGTTGGACGAAGATGGATAATTTATTTACCAAATGTATCATATTTTTTTTCTATGTAATATAAGATTTGATTTGTAAATAATTCATTGTATCATTTCAATGTAAGTTACTTTAAGACTTTATCGATGGACGACGTTATACGAAGATGGATAATTTATTTACCAATTGTATCATATTTTTTTTCTATGTAATATAAGATTTGATTTGTAAATAATTCATTGTATCATTTCAATGTATTAGTCAGTAAATTATTCAATAAATTTAACCTGATGGGTCTCGATGCGTAGTCACCTCCCCGTGGGTGAGACCCGGTAATTGGCATCGCTTTTCATATTTTTCATTTAAAGATATCTTAATTTCCATTCGAAAAGCGATGGCAAGCCAAGAACTACGCACACCTTCAATCTAGTCTAAAATGATTGCTTTAAATTATTTTGATTAATTAACAGTGGATTAGATTGAAGGTACAAATAAAGTTTTTTTACTTTCGATGTATGTGACAAGATGCGCGCATCTTAGATTTAAGTTTTAGTTTTAACTATAATATAAGATATATTTAAGATTTAATGTTAAGACTCAGATTTTAATATTTTTATTATAATTGATTATACTCGATGTAAATGATAAGATACATGCATCTTAGATTTAGGTTCTAACTTTAAGTATAATGTAAAATAGGTTTAAGATTTAGAAATAAGACTTAATTTTAATATATTCTTTGTAATTTATTATATTTCGATAAGATGCGTTTTAGACGTAAGTCTTAGTTTTAAGTATAAAGTAAGATAGATTTAAGATTTAGTATTAAGATCTAGAATAAGTTAATTTAAGACATCATCGATGGACAACGTTGGATCACGATAATCAATATACGACATAGATTTTTAATTTTTTTGTTATAATTTTTTATATTCGATGTAAATCGTAAAATGCATGCGTTTTAGACGTAAGTCCTAGTTTTAAGTGTAAAATAAGATAGATTTAAGATTTAATATTAAGATTTAGAATAAGTTAGTTTAAGACTTCATCGATAGACAACGTTGGACGACGTTGGACGACGTTGGATCACGAGAATCAACATACGACATAGATTTTTAATTCTTTTGTTACAATTTTTTATATTCGATGTAAATGATAAGATGCGAGCGTTTTAGACTTAAGTCCTAGTTTTAAGTATAATATTTTTTAGGTTAGATTTAAGATTTAGTATTAAGATCTAGAATAAGTTAGTTTAAGATTTCATCGATGGACAACGTTGAACGACGTTGGATCACGAGAATCAACATACGACATAGATTTTTAATTCTTTTGTTACAATTTTTATATTCGATGTAAATGATAAGATGCGAGCGTTTTAGACTTAAGTCCTAGTTTTAAGTATAATATTTTTTAGGTTAGATTTAAGATTTAGTATTAAGATCTAGAATAAGTTAGTTTAAGATTTCATCGATGGACAACGTTGAACGACGTTGGATCACGAGAATCAACATACGACATAGATTTTTAATTCTTTTGTTACAATTTTTATATTCGATGTAAATGATAAGATGCGAGCGTTTTAGACTTAAGACCTAGTTTTAAGTATAATATTTTTTAGGTTAGATTTAAGATTTAGTATTAAGATCTAGAATAAGTTATTTTAAGATTTTATCGATGGACGACGTTGGACGACGTTGGATCACGAGAATCAACATACGACATAGATTTTTAATTCTTTTGTTACAATTTTTTATATTCGATGTAAATCATATGATGCGAGCGTTTTAGACTTAAGTCCTAGTTTTAAGTATATTTCTCAGGTTAGATTTAAGATTTAGTATTGAGATCTAGAATAATTTTAGATTAGAATAAGTTAGGAATAATTTAAGACTTCATCGATGGACAACGTTGGACGTCGTTGGATCACCATAATGATACATCATACGACATAGATTTTAATTTGTTATAATTTCATATATTCAATGTAAATTATAAGATGTATACATCTTAGATTTAGGTACTTGTTTTTCGAATAATGTAATGTAGATGTAAGATAGATGTAAGGTAAATGTAAGACGGATGTAAGATTTATTATTAAGATCCAGAATAAGTTACTTTAAGACTTCATCGATGGACGACGTTGGACGAAGATGGATAATTTATTTACCAAATGTATCATATTTTTTCTATGTAATATAAGATTTGATTTGTAAATAATTCATTGTATCATTTCAATGTAAGTTACTTTAAGACTTTATCGATGGACGACGTTATACGAAGATGGATAATTTATTTACCAATTGTATCATATTTTTTTTCTATGTAATATAAGATTTGATTTGTAAATAATTCATTGTATCATTTCAATGTATTAGTCAGTAAATTATTCAATAAATTTAACCTGATGGGTCTCGATGCGTAGTCACCTCCCCGTGGGTGAGACCCGGTAATTGGCATCGCTTTTCATATTTTTCATTTAAAAAGATATCTTGATTTCCATTCGAAAAGCGATGGCAAGCCAAGAACTACGCACACCTTCAATCTAGTCTAAAATGATTGCTTTAAATTATTTTGATTAATTAACAGTGGATTAGATTGAAGGTACAAATAAAGTTTTTTTACTTTCGATGTATGTGACAAGATGCGCGCATCTTAGATTTAAGTTTTAGTTTTAACTATAATATAAGATATATTTAAGATTTAATGTTAAGACTCAGATTTTAATATTTTTATTATAATTGATTATACTCGATGTAAATGATAAGATACATGCATCTTAGATTTAGGTTCTAACTTTAAGTATAATGTAAAATAGGTTTAAGATTTAGAAATAAGACTTAATTTTAATATATTCATTGTAATTTATTATATTTCGATAAGATGCGTTTTAGACGTAAGTCCTAGTTTTAAGTATAAAATAAGGATAGATTTAAGATTTAGTATTAAGATCTAGAATAAGTTAATTGAAGACATCATCGATGGACAACGTTGGATCACGATAATCAATATATGACATAGATTTTTAATTTTTTTGTTATAATTTTGTTATATTCGATGTAAATCGTAAAATGCGTGCGTTTTAGACTTAAGTCCTAGTTTTAAGTGTAAAATAAGATAGATTTAAGATTTAATATTAAGATTTAGAATAAGTTAGTTTAAGACTTCATCGATAGACAACGTTGGACGACGTTGGACGACGTTGGATCACGAGAATCAACATACGACATAGATTTTTAATTCTTTTGTTACAATTTTTTATATTCGATGTAAATGATAAGATGCGAGCGTTTTAGACTTAAGTCCTAGTTTTAAGTATAATATTTTTTAGGTTAGATTTAAGATTTAGTATTAAGATCTAGAATAAGTTAGTTTAAGATTTCATCGATGGACAACGTTGAACGACGTTGGATCACGAGAATCAACATACGACATAGATTTTTAATTCTTTTGTTACAATTTTTATATTCGATGTAAATGATAAGATGCGAGCGTTTTAGACTTAAGTCCTAGTTTTAAGTATAATATTTTTTAGGTTAGATTTAAGATTTAGTATTAAGATCTAGAATAAGTTAGTTTAAGATTTCATCGATGGACAACGTTGGACGACGTTGGACGACGTTGGATCACGATAATCAACATACGACACAGATTTTTAATTTTTTTGTTACAATTTTTTATATTCGATGTAAATCATATGATGCGAGCGTTTTAGACTTAAGTCCTAGTTTTAAGTGTAATATTTTTTAGGTTAGATTTAAGATTTCGTATTAAGATCTAGAATAAGTTAGTTTAAGATTTCATCGATGGACATCGATGGACGACGTTGGATCACGAGAATCAACATACGACATAGATTTTTAATTCTTTTGTTACAATTTTTTATATTCGATGTAAATCATATGATGCGAGCGTTTTAGACTTAAGTCCTAGTTTTACGTGTAATATTTTTTAGGTTAGATTTAAGATTTAGTATTAAGATCTAGAATAAGTTAGTTTAAGATTTCATCGATGGACGACATTGGACGACGTTGGACGACGTTGGACGACGTTGGACGACGTTGGACGACTGTGGACGACTTTGGACGACTTTGGACGACGTTGGACGACGGTGGACGACGGTGGACGACTTTGGACGACGTTGGATGACGTTGGACGACGGTGAACGACTGTGGACGACTGTGGACGACTGTGGACGACGGTGGACGACGGTGGACGACGGTGGACGACGGTGGATGACGGTGGACGACGGTGGATGACGGTGGACGACGGTGGACGATGGTGGACGACGTAGGATCACGATGATTAACATAGAATAATAATATCAATTTCCTTTTTATAATTTCTTATATTCCATTTATCAGTGGACATCAGTGGACATCGTTTGATATCGGTGCACATGATTGGATGACGTTGGACGATATTGGACGATGTTGGACAACGTGCATTGAATCACGATGATCAACATAGGAGAATAATATCAATTTCCTTTTTATAATTTCTTATATTCCATTTATCAGTGGACATCAATGACCATTGATTGACATCGGTGGACATCGTTGGATGACGTTGGACGATGTTGGACGAGATTGAACGACATTGGACGACATTGAACGACGTCGGACGACATTGAACGACGTTGACGATGTTGGACGGCATGATAATGAACATACGACATAGATTTTAATTTCTTTGATATAATTTCTTATATTCAATGTAAATCATAAGATGCATGCATCTTAGATTTAGGTCCTAGTATAATAAGTATAATTTAAGATTTAGTATTAATATCTAGAATAAGTTAATTTATGATTTCATCGATGGATATCGATGGACAACGTTGGACGTCGTTGGATCGCGAAAATCAATATAGCGTACAGATTTTAATTTCCTTTTTCTAATTTCTTATATGTGATGTATTAATGGACATCGGTGGACATTGGTAAGTATCGTTAGACGAAGTTGGACGATGTTGGATCATGATAATTATCATACGACATAGATTTTAATTTCTTTTTTTATATTTTCTTATATTTATGTGTAACGATGGAGAATGCCGGAAGGCGTTGGATCACGATAATCATTTTATTATAATTTGTTATATTTGATGTATCGATGGACAATCGATCGACGACGTTGGACGATGTTTGATCACGATAATCAAAATACGACATAGATATTAATTTCTCTTTTTTAAGTTTCTTATATTCGATGTAACGATGGAGAATATTGGACAACGTTGGATCACGATAATCAATA
The DNA here is from genome assembly GCF_029169275.1 of Apis cerana. Taxonomy (NCBI): domain Eukaryota; kingdom Metazoa; phylum Arthropoda; class Insecta; order Hymenoptera; family Apidae; genus Apis; species Apis cerana. The sequence continues at coordinate 17,807,198 of NC_083852.1, forward strand.
TACGATATAGCTTTTAATATGATTAGACTTCTTTATTATAATTTGTTATATTTGATGTATCGATGGACAATCGATCGACGACGTTGGACGATATTTGATCACGATAATCAGCATACGACATAGATTTTAATTTCTTTTTTTAAAATTTCTTATATTCGATGTAACCATGGAGAATGTTGAACGGCGTTGGATCACGATAATTAGCGATACGACATAGATTTTAATTTCTTTATTATAATTACTTGTATTCGATGTATCGATGGAAAACAATGGACATCGATGGACAACGTAGGACAACGTTGTATCACGATAGTCAGTATAAAATACGGATTTTAATTTCTTTTTATAATTTCTTATATTCGATGTAACGATGGAAAATATTGGACAACGTTGGATCACAATCAACATACGATATAGCTTTCAATATTATTAGGTTTCTTTATTATAATTTGTTATATTCGATATATCGATGGACAACGATGGACATCGATCGACGACGTTGGACGATATTTGATCCCGATAATCAGCATACGACATATTTTTTAATTTCTTTATTATAATTACTTGTATTCGATGTATCGATGGAAAACAATGGACATCGATGAACAACGTGGGACAACGTTGGATCACGATGGTCAGTATAGAATATGGATTTTAATTTCCTTTTTATAATTTCTTATATTCGATGTAACGATGGAGAATATTGGACAACGTTGGATCACAATAATCAACATACGATATAGCTTTCAATATTATTAGGTTTCTTTATTATAATTTGTTATATTCGATATATCGATGGACAACGGTGGACATCGATCGACGACGTTGGACGATATTTGATCCCGATAATCAGCATACGACATAGATTTTAATTTCTTTTTTTATAATTTCTTATATTCGATGTAACGATGGACAATTTTCGACGGCGTTGGACCACGATAATCAACATAAGATATAGCTTTTAAAATGATTAGATTTCTTTATTGTAATTTATTATATTCGACGTAAATCATAAGATGCATGCATCTTAGATTTAGGTCCTAGTTTTTCGAATAATGTAAGATAGATATAAGATGTAAGATATATGTAAGATAAATGTAAGATAGATGTAAGATAGATGTAAGATTTAGTATTAAGATCTAGTATAAGTTAAATTTAAGGCTTCTTCGATGGATGACGTTGGACAACGATGAATAATTTATTTACCAATTGTATCATATTTTTTTTCTATGTAATATAAGATTTGATTTGTAGATAATTCATTGTATCGTTTCAATGTATTAGTCAATAAATTATTCAATAAATTCAACCTTATGGGTCTCGATGCTTAGTCACCTCCCCGTAGGTGAGACCCGGTAATTGGCATCGCTTTTCATATTTTTCATTTAAAAAATATCTTAATTTCCATTCGAAAAGCGATGGCAAGCCAAGAACTACGCACACCTTCAATCTAGTCTAAAATGATTGCTTTAAATTATTTTGATTAATTAACAGTGGATTAGATTGAAGGTACAAATAAAGTTTTTTTTACATTCGATGTATGTGACAAGATGCGCGCATCTTAGATTTAAGTTTTAGTTTTAACTATAATATAAGATATATTTAAGATTTAATGTTAAGACTCAGATTTTAATATTTTTATTATAATTGATTATACTCGATGTAAATGATAAGATACATGCATCTTAGATTTAGGTTCTAACTTTAAGTATAATGTAAAATAGGTTTAAGATTTAGAAATAAGACTTAATTTTAATATATTCATTGTAATTTATTATATTTCGATAAGATGCGTTTTAGACGTAAGTCCTAGTTTTAAGTATAAAATAAGGATAGATTTAAGATTTAGTATTAAGATCTAGAATAAGTTAATTTAAGACATCATCGATGGACAACGTTGGATCACGATAATCAATATACGACATAGATTTTTAATTTTTTGTTATAATTTTTTATATTCGATGTAAATCGTAAAATGCGTGCGTTTTATACGTAAGTCCTAGTTTTAAGTGTAAAATAAGATAGATTTAAGATTTAATATTAAGATTTAGAATAAGTTAGTTTAAGACTTCATCGATAGACAACGTTGGACGACGTTGGACGACGTTGGATCACGAGAATCAACATACGACATAGATTTTTAATTCTTTTGTTACAATTTTTTATATTCGATGTAAATCATATGATGCGAGCGTTTTAGACTTAAGTCCTAGTTTTAAGTATAATATTTTTTAGATAAGATTTAAGATTTAGTATTAAAATTTAGAATAAGTTAGTTTAAGACTTCATCGGTGGACAACATTGGACGTCATTGGATCACTATAATCATACATCATACGACATAGATTTTAATTTGTTATAATTTCTTATATTCGATGTAAATCATAAGATGCATACATCTTAGATTTAGGAATAATGTAAGATAGATGTAAGATAGATGTAAGATAGATGTAAGATAGATGTAAGATAGATGTAAGATAGATATAAGATAGATGTAAAATAGATTATTTTAAGATAAATGTAATATAGATGTAAGTTAGATGTAAGATTTAGTATTAAGGTCTAGTATAAGTTAACTTTAAGACTTCATCGATGGATGACGTTGGACGACGATGAATAATTTTAATTATTTATCAATTGTATCATCATATTTTTTCTATGTAATATAAGATTTGATTTGTAGATAATTAATTGTATCATTTAATGTATTAGTCAATTCGTTCAATAAATTGAACCTGATGGGTCTCGATGCGTAGTCACCTCCCCGTGGGTGAGACCCGGTAATTGGCATCGCTTTTCTTATTTTTCATTTAAAAAAATGTCTTGACTTTCATTCGAAAATTTTTCGAAAAGCGATGGCAAGCCAAGAACTACGCACATCTGCAGTGTTGTCTTGAAAACATAATTATCTTTAATTATTAAAAAGAGTAACCATTAAATCTTATTTTACATAGTGTAATTTAAAAAAATATATGTGATTTGTTATATTTAGTATATTTTTCAATAAATAAATTAGAATAAAAATTCTGAATTTATTAAATTATTCATTCTATAAATCTATTCGGTGTTATTTTATACTTATTTCTCGCATAAAATAATAAGAAATAATTTTTAACATAATATTAAATCGCAAATTAATATTATAAAATATAGAATTTTTCTTTATTTCGTAAAAATATATATATTAATTATTATATATATTTTTTAATATGTTGTTAAATCCATAAATTAACAATAAAAATATAAAAATTGTTATGATATCCATAAATTAATAATAAATTAACAGTTAAAATTTAAAACTTGATAAATTGTTCATTAATATATTCGAAAATTCTATTTTGATAAAGTCGGAAAAGGTCGTATATTTTCGTTCGACATCGGCTCACGCGCTTGTATAAATAGAGGACAAGACGGGCGAGAGCAATCATTTCCTATCGAACTCGCGTCGCGATAACATTGAAATCATAACACTTTAAACTGAAATTTTGTAATATTAAGAATAATTTCTTATTATTTATTTTAATATTTATTAAACACATATTTTTCCCATTTTTACTTTCTATTTTATTTTAATTTTTAATTTTCAATTTTTAATTTTTAATTTTTAATTTTTAATTTTTAATTTTTAATTTTTAATTTTTAATTTTAATTTTCAATTTTTAATTTTTAATTTTTAATTTTTAATTTTTAATTTTTAATTTTTAATTTTTAATTTTTAATTTTTAATTTTCAGTTTTCAATTTTCAATTTTCAATTTTCAATTTTCAATTTTTAATTTTTAATTTTTAATTTTTAATTTTCAATTTTTAATTTTTAATTTACATTAACTTCACATTTTTCAATTGATTGATTTGATTTAATTTTTAATTTTTAATTTTTAATTTTTAATTTTTATTTTTATTTTTAATTTATTTTATCAATCTATTCTATTTCTATTTCAAACTTTAAATATTTTCTTTTTAATTTTTTTTTAATTTTATTTAAATTTATTTTCAATTCACTTTAACTTTTTAATTTTAATTTTGAACTTATTTTTATTATTTCAATTTCATTTATATTTATTAATTTTTTATTTACTTTAACGTTTAATTTTTAATTTGTCTTAACCTTATATTTTAATTATATTTTAATTTTTAAATTTTATTTTAGTTTTAGTTAAAATTTTTAATTTGATTTAACTTTCAATTGTCCATTGCCACTATCTAAAATTAATCTTTACTTAAAAATTTTAATTTGATTTAAATTTTAATGTATAATTTTTTTTTTAATTTTGTATTTAACATTTAATTTACACTATCACAATTTAAATAATAATTAAATATCATTATATGGGTCTCGACGTAGTCACCTCCTCGTTGGTGAGACCTGGTAATTGGCATCGGTTTTCATTTTATATTATTTGATCAAATTATTGGAAATATTACATTAAAAATATTGTATTAAAACTATATTAGAATGATTAGTTTTGAAAACCGATGCCAAGCTAAGAACTACACTAGTTTTAAGTTTAAGTTTTTGTTATTGTATCTTTAACTTGTAAAATTTTGATTATTTTGCAAGAAATTTCGAATATTTATAATTCGCGACATCATTTATTATAATTGATTATAATCTAAATTTTGATAGCGAACAATTATAATATAATTTTTCCAAATTATTCAAATTTTCCAAATTTTTGTAAATAATTCATAAAAATTTTTGAATGTTAAAAAGTATCTTAGAACTCATAGCAGTATTTTCTTAAACAAATGTGTGAAACGAAAAAGAAAAAAAAGGAAAAATATCGAATATTTTACTTTTTTTTCCACCCTATCCCTCCCTTATTATACAATTTTATTTTCAGTAAATTTTTGTTACCGCGCGCGATCAGTAGAGTCAGTGTTTGCTTTCGTAAAAGTTTTTTTAAATTCTTTAACGAATAACGCGAAATTAGAATCAGTGTTTGTTCGCCGAATTTAATTTTTAACCGGTCGCGTTAAAAGACTACGCGTTTAGAGTCAGTGCTTCTCTCAAGAAAATACGGCGGTCATCCATCACGCGAAGAGGTAATTATCTATATCATTTTATTTAAATTCTTATTTTTTTATCTCAATATAAATCATTAGATTTTTAATTTTTAAATTTAGAATTCAATTTTCAATAATCTGGATTGTGTTTTAAATTATGTTGTTTCTTTTTTTGTTACAGATATTTCCTAACATCCCCCTGCCAATATTCTTCGCATCTAATGGTGAGTCGCATGCATTTATGTTCCTCCGGTCACTCAATCATGTCGTAGGACGAAAGGTCCGAATCGACACGAGTGATTGGTTGTATACGTAGATTTTGCAATGGGCATAGTGACCACGGATATATTTATTATATCCGTGAGTAGTAACATTTTCTGTGTTTATTAGCTCAGGCTAGATCTTCTTGCACATCGCGTTTCTCAAATACTAATAAACTAAAAATTTTCTTTTCTTTTTTACATTTCGCTTTATATTATAATATATTTTAATTATTCGATTTTCAATTTTCAACAATCATATAATACAAAATATAAAATTTTAAATTTTAGTTCCTTCGTATACGAAAATGTGTAAGAAGATATATCGCGACAGGTAGATTTCGGAATCAAAACAATAATATTGAACATTGTGTTTCTAGTTTCTAATTCGAAACTATGTTTTGATGAAGGAATCGCCTGAGGTTATTAATGTTAACTTTAATTTTTCAATTCAATTAGTTTATTTTGCATTTAGTATTTCTTGTTGTAAATAAATTTCTTATTTATTTTTCTTTTGCTTTATTATTAGATATCATAACTTTAATAAAATTAGAGTCATTAAATAAAATTTAAAGTAAAAATAGATGATGAAATAAAGAATATTAGTCCGTTAGAGAAAAAATAGATATTTATAATATTTTTTAGTTTAGGATTTTCAGGTTTAACCCTTCCGTGTCTATTGCCACGATCTCACTCACGTGCCCAGGTGTTACTTGGGCGAGAGAGAGGCAATAGGCATGATGACTATAGTTTATAAGTTTTTAACGGCGACTGACGATAAGTTAGTGATCGTGCACGATGTATTTTCCACATTATGTGTGTTTGCGATTAGGCTGTGGAATTGCATCGTTACGATTCTCATTTTTATTTATTATATTATCAATTATACGATTTACAATTTTGTTAATATTATCATAAAATTATAAATTGTAAATTGATATCAATTATTAAATTTTAGTAATGCCATTTTTATTGATAATTAAAATCGAGATAGATACGATTTTTTGTCGCGATTCACGCAATGATCATTAGCCATCGTCAGTCGATTTCAGGAAAAGGTACGTAAAGTTAGAGTATGAAAGAAATATCAAGCTCGGGTGTCGGAGGCGTCCCGGGACGCTCTCTCTAGTGTAGGCTTTTGCACCCGGGTGTAATGTGTGAGAACCGTGGAGTGAGTGTGTTGGTGTGATTGTTTTGCCATTTTTTAAATATAGCGCTAGGTAGGATAGGTAGTATACTTTCTGGTGTGCGTGTTAATTATAAGTAGGTAGGGCCGGGCAGGTTGTCACAGTCTCTGGTCGGGTAGGCGCGTTTTCGCGTGACAACCTGTTTCAGGAAATACAATTTGAAAAATCGAGAGTGGAGCTGAGACGAGTGGTCATCGATGACCATTCGTTTCTGGTTTTACTTATATCGATTTTTCGAATTTCGCGGTCGCGGTCGCGAAATGGGCGAAACGAACGTGCGCTCGAGATTCTGCGCATGTGCGGACAATGGTCAGTAATGACTATTGGTCGTCCATGTGCACTCAGCTTTCGCGATTTAGTCTATTTTTTCTTTTTTTTTTTTGCGATTAGGAAATCTCGAGCCTAGACTTAAGTTTCAGCGGGCATTGCGCCCGAAGGAGGAAGACCGAAGAGGCCTCGACAAACTGTCACGAAGAGGGGCTGCAACGAATGGTTTCTCATTTTTTGGATCTTGTCTGGATCCAAAGAATGGGAAGTCATTGTTACTACTTTGTCACTATGCTCGTTTTAGAATCAGTAGTAGTAGTAGTAGTAGTAGTAGTAGTAGTAGTAGTAGTAGTATTTATGGCCGATGAGAATTCCGGCCCAACGTACAATCATCATGGGCAAATGGGCAATCGCGATTTTTTAATTAGTGTTGCGACAAATAAATTACGGTTTGCATTAGAGTTGCGAATAAATAACAATCGCGTTTGATTTAGTGTTGCGTTTAATGAAACATCGCGATTTTTTTTAATAATTTTAATTTTAGTAATACAATTTTTATAAAAAGTATTTTTATAAAAGTATATTAAAAATTTTACGTTTATTTTATTCCAAATTTTAATTATAGAGATATTAACTTTCAATTCATTTGCATTTGTATTAAATTCATTTTAAGAATTAGTGTTGCGTTGAAAAGTAATCGCGTTTTTGAAAATAGTGTTGCGTCAAAAATAAGCGCGTTTTTGAAAGTAGTGTTGCGCTAAGAAATGATCGCGTTTTTAAAAGTAGTGTTGCGTTTATAAAATGCCCATGATTCTTCCACTAATATTGTGGAAGTGATCCTGTTTTGGGATCATAAAATGCAGTTGCAAGAGCTGCAAAAATGTGGTCCTACTTTCGGATCACAAAGTGGGAAAACGGGCAATCGCGATTTTTTAATTAGTGTTGCGACAAATAAATTACGGTTTGCATTAGTGTTGCGAATAACAATCGCGTTTGCTTTAGTGTTGCGTTTTATGAGACATCGCGATTTTTTTTTAATAATTTTAATCATTATTAAATTTAATAATATAATTTTTTTTAAATAGTAATATTAAAAAATTTTATGTTTATTTTATTTCGAGTTTTAATTAGAGATATTAACTTTCAATTCATTTGCATTTATATTAAATTCATTTTAAGAATTAGTGTTGCGTTGAAAAATAATCGCGTTTTTGAAAATAGTGTTGCGCTATAAAATGATCGCGTTTTTGAAAGTAGTGTTGCGTTTATAAAATGCCCATATTCTTCCACTAACATTGTGGAAATGATCCTGTTTTTGGATCACAAGTGTGGTCCTTATAGCCTTTTTTGGCTATAATTTTTCAGCGCCCCTAATTATTACAGCATTTGTTAATGAAAATACTGCTAAAAAATTTATTCATTTGAATTTTAAACTCTCGTACTATTACATAAAATTGTTTGCATTATGCAATAAGAACATTAATTTATTTAATATTATAAATTAATATTCTTATTACGATATATTGATACAAACAGTTGATTTATTTGGAACAAATGACAAATAATTATTCGTTGTCAAAATTAAAATTAAATTTTTTTCTACTATTTCCTAAAATTAAATAAAATTTGTTAGTATTTTTGCATTTTTAATTATGAAACAATTGAATAAATATTCGGAATTCCTGCGTGAAATATCAAAATAAAAGGTATCTTCGATTAAATTTAAACTTAAATTTAAGATTTAAATAAATTTTAAGTCTTAAATTTAAGTCTTAGATTTAAGTTTAATGTAAGATAGACATTTAAATTAAGTCTTAAATTTAAGTCTTAGGTTTACGTTTAATGTAAAATAGACATTTAAATTAAGTTTATTGTAAGCACATTTCGTAAGATGATACGCTCCTTAACATAAAATCAACTCTATATATACAAATATTCATTCATAAATATTTTCAATCCCTTTACTTTTTTTCTTTTTCCATTTCTTTCTTTTTTACTTTGTTAAATAGGAGCGTATCTTTAGTACAGATGATGCCAGTAGGATATATAAATCATAGATTTAAGATGTAGTAGATAAAGAAAATAGATTAAGTTAGATGACGATAGATAATTTATTTATCAATTGTATCACATTTCTTTTCTATATATAAGATTTGATTCGTAGATAACTAATTGTATCATTTAATGTATTAGTCAATTCGTTCAATAAATTTAACCTGGTGGGTCTCGATGCGTAGTCACCTCCCCGTGGGTGAGACCCGGTAATTGGCATCGCTTTTCACATTTTCATTAAAGAAAAAATATCTTAATTTCCATTCGAAAATTTTTCGAAAAGCGATGGCAAGCCAAGAACTACGCACACCTTCAATCTAATCTAAAATGATTGGTTTAAATTATTTTGATTAATTAACAATGGATTAGATTGAAGGTACAATTCTATGTAAGCGACATAAGTATGTAAATGAAAATGCGCGCATCTTAAATTTAAGTTTTAGTTTTAAGTATAATATAAGATAGATTTAAGATTTAATATTAAGACTTAGATTTTAATATTTTTATTATAATTGATTATACTGATGTAAATGATAAGATGCATGCATCTTAGATTTAGGTTCTAACTTTAAGTATAATATAAAATAGGTTTAAGATTTAGAAATAAGACTTAATTTTAATATATTCATTGTAATTTATTATATTTCGATAAGATGCGTTTTAGACGTAAGTCCTAGTTTTAAGTATAAAATAAGGATAGATTTAAGATTTAGTATTAAGATCTAGAATAAGTTAGTTTAAGATTTCATCGATGGACAACGTTGAACGACGTTGGATCACGAGAATCAACATACGACATAGATTTTTAATTCTTTTGTTACAATTTTTTATATTCGATGTAAATGATAAGATGCGAGCGTTTTAGACTTAAGTCCTAGTTTTAAGTATAATATTTTTTAGGTTAGATTTAAGATTTAGTATTAAGATCTAGAATAAGTTAGTTTAAGATTTCATCGATGGACAACGTTGAACGACGTTGGATCACGAGAATCAACATACGACATAGATTTTTAATTCTTTTGTTACAATTTTTTATATTCGATGTAAATGATAAGATGCGAGCGTTTTAGACTTAAGTCCTAGTTTTAAGTATAATATTTTTAGGTTAGATTTAAGATTTAGTATTAAGATCTAGAATAAGTTATTTTAAGATTTTATCGATGGACGACGTTGGACGACGTTGGATCACGATAATCAACATACGACATAGATTTTTAATTCTTTTGTTACAATTTTTTATATTCGATGTAAATCATATGATGCGAGCGTTTTAGACTTAAGTCCTAGTTTTAAGTATATTTCTCAGGTTAGATTTAAGATTTAGTATTGAGATCTAGAATAAGTTTAGATTAGAATAAGTTAGGAATAATTTAAGACTTCATCGATGGACAACGTTGGACGTCGTTGGATCACCATAATGATACATCATACGACATAGATTTTAATTTGTTATAATTTCATATATTCAATGTAAATTATAAGATGTATACATCTTAGATTTAGGTACTTGTTTTTCGAATAATGTAATGTAGATGTAAGATAGATGTAAGGTAAATGTAAGACGGATGTAAGATTTATTATTAAGATCCAGAATAAGTTACTTTAAGACTTCATCGATGGACGACGTTGGACGAAGATGGATAATTTATTTACCAAATGTATCATATTTTTTTTCTATGTAATATAAGATTTGATTTGTAAATAATTCATTGTATCATTTCAATGTAAGTTACTTTAAGACTTTATCGATGGACGACGTTATACGAAGATGGATAATTTATTTACCAATTGTATCATATTTTTTTTCTATGTAATATAAGATTTGATTTGTAAATAATTCATTGTATCATTTCAATGTATTAGTCAGTAAATTATTCAATAAATTTAACCTGATGGGTCTCGATGCGTAGTCACCTCCCCGTGGGTGAGACCCGGTAATTGGCATCGCTTTTCATATTTTTCATTAAAGAAAAAATATTTTAATTTCCATTTGAAAATTTTTCGAAAAGCGATGGCAAGCCAAGAACTACGCACACCTTCAATCTAGTCTAAAATGTTTGCTTTAAATTATTTTGATCAATTAACAATGGATTAGATTGAAGGTACAAATATTCGATGTAAGTGACAAGATGCGCGCATCTTAGATTTAAGTTTTAGTTTTAAATATAATATAAAATAGATTTAAGATTTAATATTAACGCTTAGATTTTAATATTTTTATTAGAATTGATTATACTCGATGTAAGTGATAAGATGCATGCATCTTAGATTTAGGTTCTAACTTTAAGTATAATATAAAATAGGTTTAAGATTTAGAAATAAGACTTAATTTTAATATATTCATTGTAATTTATTATATTTCGATAAGATGCGTTTTAGACGTAAGTCCTAGTTTTAAGTATAAAATAAGGATAGATTTAAGATTTAGTATTAAGATCTAGAATAAGTTAATTTAAGACATCATCGATGGACATCGATGGACGACGTTGGATCACGATAATCAACATACGACACAGATTTTTAATTCTTTCGTTACAATTTTTTATATTCGATGTAAATGATAAGATGCGAGCGTTTTAGACTTAAGTCCTAGTTTTAAGTATAATATTTTTTTAGGTTAGATTTAAGATTTAGTATTAAGATCTAGAATAAGTTAGTTTAAGATTTCATCGATGGACATCGATGGACGACGTTGGATCACGAGAATCAACATACGACATAGATTTTTAATTTTTTTGTTATAATTTTTATATTCGATGTAAATCGTAAAATGCGTGCGTTTTAGACTTAAGTCCTAGTTTTAAGTGTAAAATAAGATAGATTTAAGATTTAATATTAAGATTTAGAATAAGTTAGTTTAAGATTTCATCGATGGACAATGTTGAACGACGTTGGATCACGAGAATCAACATACGACATAGATTTTTAATTCTTTTGTTACAATTTTTTATATTCGATGTAAATGATAAGATGCGAGCGTTTTAGACTTAAGTCCTAGTTTTAAGTATAATATTTTTGGTTAGATTTAAGATTTAGTATTAAGATCTAGAATAAGTTAGTTTAAGATTTCATCGATGGACAACGTTGGACGACGTTGGACGACGTTGGATCACGATAATCAACATACGACACAGATTTTTAATTTTTTTGTTACAATTTTTTATATTCGATGTAAATCATATGATGCGAGCGTTTTAGACTTAAGTCCTAGTTTTAAGTGTAATATTTTTTAGGTTAGATTTAAGATTTCGTATTAAGATCTAGAATAAGTTAGTTTAAGATTTCATCGATGGACAACGTTGGACGACGTTGGACGACGTTGGATCACGATAATCAACATACGACACAGATTTTTAATTTTTTTGTTACAATTTTTTATATTCGATGTAAATCATATGATGCGAGCGTTTTAGACTTAAGTCCTAGTTTTAAGTATAATATTTTTTAGGTTAGATTTAAGATTTCGTATTAAGATCTAGAATAAGTTAGTTTAAGATTTCATCGATGGACATCGATGGACGACGTTGGATCACGAGAATCAACATACGACATAGATTTTTAATTCTTTTGTTACAATTTTTTATATTCGATGTAAATCATATGATGCGAGCGTTTTAGACTTAAGTCCTAGTTTTAAGTATAATATTTTTTAGGTTAGATTTAAGATTTAGTATTAAGATCTAGAATAAGTTAGTTTAAGATTTCATCGATGGACAACGTTAGACGACGGTGGACGACGTTGGACGACGTTGGACGACTGTGGACGACTTTGGACGACGTTGGACGACGGTGGACGACTTTGGACGACGTTGGACGACGGTGGACGACGGTGGACGACTTTGGACGACATTGGATGACGTTGGACGACGGTGAACGACTGTGGACGACTGTGGACGACGGTGGACGACGGTGGACGACGGTGGATGACGGTGGACGACGGTGGATGACGGTGGACGACGGTGGACGACGGTGGACGACGGTGGACGACGTTGCACGATGGTGGACGACGTAGGATCACGATGATTAACATAGAATAATAATATCAATTTCCTTTTTATAATTTCTTATATTCCATTTATCAGTGGACATCAATGGACATCGTTTGATATCGGTGCACATGATTGGATGACGTTGGACGATATTGGACGATGTTGGACAACGTGCATTGAATCACGATGATCAACATAGGAGAATAATATCAATTTCCTTTTTATAATTTCTTATATTCCATTTATCAGTGGACATCAATGACCATTGATTGACATCGGTGGACATCGTTGGATGACGTTGGACGATGTTGGACGAGATTGAACGACATTGGACGACATTGAACGACGTCGGACAACATTGAACGACGTTGACGATGTTGGACGGCATGATAATGAACATACGACATAGATTTTAATTTCTTTGATATAATTTCTTATATTCAATGTAAATCATAAGATGCATGCATCTTAGATTTAGGTCCTAGTATAATAAGTATAATTTAAGATTTAGTATTAATATCTAGAATAAGTTAATTTATGATTTCATCGATGGATATCGATGGACAACGTTGGACGTCGTTGGATCGCGAAAATCAATATAGCGTACAGATTTTAATTTCCTTTTTCTAATTTCTTATATGTGATGTATTAATGGACATCGGTGGACATTGGTAAGTATCGTTAGACGAAGTTGGACGATGTTGGATCATGATAATTATCATACGACATAGATTTTAATTTCTTTTTTTATATTTTCTTATATTTATGTGTAACGATGGAGAATGCTGGAAGGCGTTGGATCACGATAATCATTTTATTATAATTTGTTATATTTGATGTATCGATGGACAATCGATCGACGACGTTGGACGATGTTTGATCACGATAATCAAAATACGACATAGATTTTAATTTCTTTTTTTAAAATTTCTTACATTCGATGTAACGATGGAGAATATTGGACAACGTTGGATCACGATAATCAATATACGATATAGCTTTTAATATGATTAGACTTCTTTATTATAATTTGTTATATTTGATGTATCGATGGACAATCGATCGACGACGTTGGACGATATTTGATCACGATAATCAGCATACGACATAGATTTTAATTTCTTTTTTTAAAATTTCTTATATTCGATGTAACCATGGAGAATGTTGAACGGCGTTGGATCACGATAATTAGCGATACGACATAGATTTTAATTTCTTTATTATAATTACTTGTATTCGATGTATCGATGGAAAACAATGGACATCGATGAACAACGTGGGACAACGTTGGATCACGATGGTCAGTATAGAATATGGATTTTAATTTCCTTTTTATAATTTCTTATATTCGATGTAACGATGGAGAATATTGGACAACGTTGGATCACAATAATCAACATACGATATAGCTTTCAATATTATTAGGTTTCTTTATTATAATTTGTTATATTCGATATATCGATGGACAACGGTGGACATCGATCGACGACGTTGGACGATATTTGATCCCGATAATCAGCATACGACATAGATTTTAATTTCTTTTTTTATAATTTCTTATATTCGATGTAACGATGGACAATTTTCGACGGCGTTGGACCACGATAATCAACATAAGATATAGCTTTTAAAATGATTAGATTTCTTTATTGTAATTTATTATATTCGACGTAAATCATAAGATGCATGCATCTTAGATTTAGGTCCTAGTTTTTCGAATAATGTAAGATAGATATAAGATGTAAGATATATGTAAGATAAATGTAAGATAGATGTAAGATAGATGTAAGATTTAGTATTAAGATCTAGTATAAGTTAAATTTAAGGCTTCATCGATGGATGACGTTGGACAACGATGAATAATTTATTTACCAATTGTATCATATTTTTTTTCTATGTAATATAAGATTTGATTTGTAGATAATTCATTGTATCATTTCAATGTATTAGTCAATAAATTATTCAATAAATTCAACCTTATGGGTCTCGATGCTTAGTCACCTCCCCGTAGGTGAGACCCGGTAATTGGCATCGCTTTTCATATTTTTCATTTAAAAAGATATCTTAATTTCCATTCGAAAAGCGATGGCAAGCCAAGAACTACGCACACCTTCAATCTAGTCTAAAATGATTGCTTTAAATTATTTTGATTAATTAACAGTGGATTAGATTGAAGGTACAAATAAAGTTTTTTTTACATTCGATGTATGTGACAAGATGCGCGCATCTTAGATTTAAGTTTTAGTTTTAACTATAATATAAGATATATTTAAGATTTAATGTTAAGACTCAGATTTTAATATTTTTATTATAATTGATTATACTCGATGTAAATGATAAGATACATGCATCTTAGATTTAGGTTCTAACTTTAAGTATAATGTAAAATAGGTTTAAGATTTAGAAATAAGACTTAATTTTAATATATTCATTGTAATTTATTATATTTCGATAAGATGCGTTTTAGACGTAAGTCTTAGTTTTAAGTATAAAGTAAGATAGATTTAAGATTTAGTATTAAGATCTAGAATAAGTTAATTTAAGACATCATCGATGGACAACGTTGGATCACGATAATCAATATACGACATAGATTTTTAATTTTTTTGTTATAATTTTTTATATTCGATGTAAATCGTAAAATGCGTGCGTTTTATACGTAAGTCCTAGTTTTAAGTGTAAAATAAGATAGATTTAAGATTTAATATTAAGATTTAGAATAAGTTAGTTTAAGACTTCATCGATAGACAACGTTGGACGACGTTGGACGACGTTGGATCACGAGAATCAACATACGACATAGATTTTTAATTCTTTTGTTACAATTTTTTATATTCGATGTAAATGATAAGATGCGAGCGTTTTAGACTTAAGTCCTAGTTTTAAGTATAATATTTTTTAGTTAAGATTTAAGATTTAGTATTAAAATTTAGAATAAGTTAGTTTAAGACTTCATCGGTGGACAACATTGGACGTCATTGGATCACTATAATCATACATCATACGACATAGATTTTAATTTGTTATAATTTCTTATATTCGATGTAAATCATAAGATGCATACATCTTAGATTTAGGAATAATGTAAGATAGATGTAAGATAGATGTAAGATAGATGTAAGATAGATGTAAGATAGATGTAAGATAGATGTAAGATAGATGTAAGATAGATGTAAGATAGATGTAAGATAGATGTAAGATAGATATAAGATAGATGTAAAATAGATTATTTTAAGATAAATGTAATATAGATGTAAGTTAGATGTAAGATTTAGTATTAAGGTCTAGTATAAGTTAACTTTAAGACTTCATCGATGGATGACGTTGGACGACGATGAATAATTTTAATTATTTATCAATTGTATCATATTTTTTTCTATGTAATATAAGATTTGATTTGTAGATAATTAATTGTATCATTTAATGTATTAGTCAATTCGTTCAATAAATTGAACCTGATGGGTCTCGATGCGTAGTCACCTCCCCGTGGGTGAGACCCGGTAATTGGCATCGCTTTTCTTATTTTTCATTAAAGAAAAAATATTTTAATTTCCATTCGAAAATTTTTCGAAAAGCGATGGCAAGCCAAGAACTACGCACACCTTCAATCTTGTCTAAAATGATTACTTTAAATTATTTTGATTATTTAACAATGGATTAGATTGAAGGTACAATTAAAGTTTTTTTACATTCGATGTAAGTGACAAATGCACGCATCTTAGATTTAAGTTCTTTTTTTAAGTGTGATGAAAGATAGATTTAAGATTTTGTATTGAGTTTTAGATTTTAATATGCATGAAGTCATTATTACAAATGATGCAAATATTATTAATGTTTGAATATTAATTAGATTATTACTATTAAGCGCTTTCCTTATGAAAATATTCTCCTCAGTTTAATGCGAAAATTAAGATTTTAAATTTTTTGATATATTTTATTTTGATTATTTTTGTTCTCCAGTTTCTATTCTTGTTTTGGGTTGAATCCTTTCTTACTCTTTTTTTCAATTTATTCTTATTATTATGTTATGATGGTTTGTTGTTTTTTGTTTTTTTTTATTTCATGTCACTGTCAATCATGTGGCATACAATAATGACAAAAGTTGTTGGACTAGTACTTTAATTTTGATGATCAGTCAAGTATCCGCACTATATTCGATTGGTACTTTTCGGTACTCGGTGAGGTTTAGGCCTTGCAGTTATCAGTTATCATACATTGTTAGTCTGCACCGGTGATCGAGGCTATGGTTCCTTCCTATGTTGGATCAATTATCTTCTTCTGTAGAGCCATTGTCGTAACCCTTAATTGATCACTAGTCAGTATCTCACTTGTTCGAAGTTTTTTGTAAGTCGATTGATGTAAGTCGTGATTTGATTAGCAATGATTCGAATTGATAGATTATTTTTTGGTTTCTTATTTTCTCTCGATTTTTTATTTTTTATTGCGGATCATTTTACGCAACAATCGCAAAAATCGTCGGACTGGTGGTTACTACCGGTGGTCAATCAAGGGTCCGCGCTCTGATCGATTGGTACTTTTCGGTACTCGATCAGAGTTAGGCCTTGCAGTAGTCATACATTGTCTTTGTTAGTCGGCACCGGTGGTCGAGGATCTACTTCCTCGCTCCTTCCTATGTCGCTGAGTCAACTGTCTTCTTCTGTGAGACCATTGTCGTAACCCTTAATTGATCACTAGTCAGTATCTCACTTGTTCGAAGTTTTTTATAAGTCGATTGATGTAAGTCGTGATTTGATTAGCAGTGATTCGAATTGATAGATTATTTTTTGGTTTCTTATTTTCTCTCGATTTTTTATTTTTTATTGCGGATCATTTTACGCAACAGTCGCAAAAATCGTCGGGCTGGTGGTTACTACCGATGGTCAATCAAGGGTCCGCGCTCTGATCGATTGGTACTTTTTGGTACTCGATCAGAGTTAGGCCTTGCAGTAGTCATACATTGTCTTTGTTAGTCGGCACTGGTGGTCGAGGATCTACTTCCTCGCTCCTTCCTATGTCGCTGAGTCAACTGTCTTCTTCTGTGAGGCCACTGTCGTAACCCTTAATTGATCATTAGTCAGTATCTCACTTGTTCGAAGTTTTTTATAAGTCGATTGATGTAAGTCGTGATTTGATTAGCAATGATTCGAATTGATAGATTATTTTTCGGTTTCTTACTTTTTCTCGATTTTTTATTTTTTATTGCGGATCATTTTACGCAACAGTCGCAAAAATCGTCGGGCTGGTGGTTACTACCGATGGTCAATCAAGGGTCCGCGCTCTGATCGATTGGTACTTTTTGGTACTCGATCAGAGTTAGGCCTTGCAGTAGTCATACATTGTCTTTGTTAGTCGGCACTGGTGGTCGAGGATCTACTTCCTCGCTCCTTCCTGTGTCGCTGAGTCAACTGTCTTCTTCTGTGAGGCCACTGTCGTAACCCTTAATTGATCATTAGTCAGTATCTCACTTGTTCGAAGTTTTTTATAAGTCGATTGATGTAAGTCGTGATTTGATTAGCAATGATTCGAATTGGTGGATTATTTTTGTTCGGTTTCTTATTTTCTCTCAATTTTTTATTTTTCATTGCGGATCATTTTACGCAACAGTCGCAAAAATCGTCAGGCTACTATCAGTAGTTAGTCAAGGATTCGCGATCCGGTCGATTGGTGCCATCGAATATACTCGATGAAAGTTAAGTTTTATAGTCGAACTTTATCTTTGTTTGTCGGCATAAGTGGTCGAGGATCTTCTTTACCCCTTCTTGTATTGTTAAAACAAATGTCTTCTTCTGTCGTAACTCTTGATTGATTATGACTGGCAATTAACTAGTAAGTTTATGATGATTCTCATAAGTCCATTGATGTAAGACATGAGAATGACATAAGATATTCCTTTTTTAATTTCGTTATCATTTTTATCGATGACATGTTATGTTCTTCAATATTTATTATCTTGCTTCCTTTGTTTTTGTTTTGTATATTATGATTCTTTTTAAATAAAATAATAAATAAATGATTTTTCAATTTTCTTTTTTTCGTTTTAAGCTGATCGAGAATATTTTTAGTACGGAAATTGGGAGGGTTGATAAATTTAAGATTTAGTTTTAAAATTTAGGTTTTAATATTTTTATTATAATTTCTTATATTCGATTTAAATCATAAGATGCGTGCATTTAGGTCCTAGCTTTAAGTATAATATCTTTAAAATTTAGTTTTTTAATATTATCATTGTAATTAAATATAAGGCTTAGTTTTAAATATAATATAAGATAGATTTAAGATTTAATTTAAAATCTAGATTAAGTTAGATTAAGTTAATTTAAGATCTTGTGTATGGACGATGTTGGACAACGATATCCAACATCGGACATAAAATTTTATTCCTTTATTATAATGTATTATATTCCATATAAATGATAGACTTAAGCTATTATTGCGAATTAAGAGGATTAAATTGCGACAAATGTAAAAAATTATTGTAAAGATCATTGTAAATATATGCAAAGATTATCATTGTAATTAAATATAAGGCTTAGTTTTAAATATAATATAAGATAGATTTAAGATTTAATTTAAAATCTAGATTAAGTTAGATTAAGTTAATTTAAGATCTTGTGTATGGACGATGTTGGACAACGATATCCAACATCGGACATAAAATTTTATTCCTTTATTATAATGTATTATATTCCATATAAATGATAGACTTAAGCTATTATTGCGAATTAAGAGGATTAAATTGCGACAAATGTAAAAAATTATTGTAAAGATCATTGTAAATATATGCAAAAATTATTGTAAGTATATGTAAAGTTCATTGTAATTAAGATTATATTAATTATATATATATTAGGATAAGATAGAATTAAGATATAGTATAAGATAAATGCGACAAATGTAAAAAATTATTGTAAAGATCATTGTAAATATATGCAAAGATCATTGTAAATATATGTAAAGTTCATTGATATTTATTATCTTGCTTCCCATGAATGTAAAAAACTATTGTAAAGATCATTGTAAATATATATAAAATTCATTGTAATTAGGATTATATTAATTGTATTAGGAGGTAGAATTAAGCTATAATGTAAGATATAGATTAAGTTAAATTTAAGGTATGATTGTGAAATAAATTACGAGAAGTAAATTGCGATAATTGTAAAAAACTATTGTAAAGATCATTGTAAATATGAAAAATATACTGTAAAAATACTGTAAAATAAATAATTATTTTTATTTTAATAACATTTTTAATTAATATTTCCTTTCCAATTTTCAAGTTTATTTAATTTTTATATAATATTTCTTTTTTATGTGTTTTATATTGTATTAATTTATTCATTATTCATTTACTCGCTTTTTATGTTTTATATTATTAAAATTAATTTTAATATTGTTTTTATTTTGGTCTTGATGCGTAGTCACCTCTTCGTCAGTAAGACCTGATAATTGGCATCATTTTCCAAATTTTTTTTTTAATTTTTTCTATTTGAAAAATACAAATATTTCATTAGAAAAATTTCGAAATATTTTAAATTTAGAAATATAAAATATATTTTATCGATAATAATTTTTAAATGGAAAACGATGGCAAGTAAGAACTACGCACATCTGCAGTTTATAATTCTCTAAATTATAATTTTAAAATATAATTCTCTTAAAATCTAATTTAAAAAAATATAGTGGAAGAAGGATAGAGATGTATCAAAGAATTAATATATGTTGCGCCATTTCTGGAGGAACGTAGAAACAAAAAGTAAGAAAAGGATAGGGAAATGATACGAATCGGTGTAAGTGGCGTCATCTCTGATTTACCATAGAAATTATGCAAATAAGGAAAAGTAATAGCGAGAAAGGAATAGAAATATAGTAACAATTTGCGAAATAATGTACAAGTGGCGTCATCTCTATCTTATCGCAGAAACTATGAGGATAAAGAAAGCTAATAGTGCAAGAAGGATAGAGTTATGGTAAAAATTGGTATAAGTGATGCCATCTGTTGGTTATTATATATACTTATTTTTAAAGATACATTTTCAATTTTCTTGAGTTTCATTTGTGATGTAGCCTAGAGATGGTGATAGTTGTATAATTTTTAACTTATTTCTATTGTTTTGCCATTTTTTTTCTTGACTGCATTTATTTTACAAATTCATATATTTAAAAGATTACTAATGATTTTTTTATTAATTTTATTGCATTTTTGTTGACATTATTGATACAGAATAGTAACATAATTTATTTCATTCAATTTTTGTAAGTTTTAAAAAAATATATTTAAAAATTTAATTAGAAAAATTTAGTAATTTTTACAAGAGTTTATTAATAATTTTTTTTTGAAAATCAAGATATCAAGCTAAGAACTATATAAATTTATCATTTAATCTAAATATTGCGCATATGCTTTTATTATTTTAAATAGATTGGATTGCAAGAATCAAGAAATTTTAATTTTCTTGTTTTTTAATTTTTTTTTTGAATTAATATTTTTTTCAATATGTCCTAATTTTTATATCAAACTTTCATGTTTTAACATTTTATAAATGAGGATTTATTTTCTGTTCTATTTTTAAATTATAATTTTTTCAGAATTATTTGAGTTTTGTAGCCTTCTAATTTTTTCTTTCTTTATGTTGTAGTTTTTTTTTAACGTATTTAATATTTATGTTCTAGATTTTTTTCTCATTCATTTAATTTAAATTCAAATTATCTTCCCACATTTTTAACTTTTCTTTTTTCTCTCTATTCATCTAACTTTTGAATTAATCTAAATTTAAATTTTATAATATTCCGAAGAAACTTTCATCGAGATTTCAAATTCTTGAAAAATATAAAATTCAAAGTTCCAGCGGAAAGGTATTAAAAAAATCGAATAGAAAAATGACGAAAACAAATGAGAAAAAGAGAAGAAAGAATGAGAAAGAAGCAGGTTCGCAATCTTACCTCAGCGCCGATAATAAAATGGAAGCGCGGCAAGAAGCGATAGAGGCACAAGATGGAAGAAGAGGGATAATCGAAGCATCGAGGGCGGAAAGGGAGGCATAGGGACGAGGAAATGTAGAACGAGCAGTGCTAAGCGGAATCGCGCGAGTGGTAATCCCGAAGCTGAAAGCTCGAGCAACGCCAAAGTTAAATATAAATGTCGCGGCAACCCGTTCCTGGACCGATCAACTAAAGAACGAACCAGTCTCTTCGTGGTCTTCGTCGTGGACCGAACTACCGAAAATATCGAACCCGATCGATCCATCGATCCCGCGCCATAATTTCATCAGGCCACGATCACCCTCCATCATCGAGGCTCATTTCGCGTGTTTTAAGTTGGGAAACGTGTGGAACGCGTGGTTCGATGAAAATTCGGGGAATCGAGGCTTGAACGAAAAGCCGATCGAATCGATCGCTACGAAATTGTCACGATTAACGTGTGCTCTCTATCTACTTTGGACTACTTACAACAGGATTTCATCGATCGACCGTGTCTGCGGCTCGACGTCTTTTCGGTATCGTTTTTCACATTCTATTAATTAGTTTAAAAGCTTTGGGGATAACTTGCGATTAAAGAGTTTTGTTGCACTTTCCAACTTGGAAGTATTTTTTTTCTCCAAGATCTCCCTAACGAGATACTTTGAGTCTATATTTCCTACAAATTTCTTTAATTTTTTTGATATTAACGAAATTATTCGTATCTAGAAACTTAGATTCAGAAATTTTTTTATTAATTAACTTTTATTGATCGAAGTTTACAACTTTCGTAAAAGTTTTAACTAAGAGCTCTCTCCAAATCATTATCCCTCGTTCATGAGAAGGTTTAATTCGTTAATCTCAATCTGCGCCGATCGAAACTTGCTACGGCAATTACCTATCGGGGTTAACCGGTACGTGTAACCTGTGTCAGGAACATCCGTTCTGAACCAAGACTATTTCTGTTCGTTAATTCGGCAGTTATTTTATTTTTGGACGCAGCATCCGAGGTCCAGGATCCAGCAACCTAATAACCGTTTCACTCCGCATAGCGTCTCTTTTCTTTTATAATCTTCTTTTTCAATTTTCAACCATCTTTGTCTCAATTTCTTCAAACGTGTCTTTTCCTCCACATTTATCTACCAACTAATTGGATACAAGATATAACCTCCATGATTTCTCCTTCTTTAATTTTCTTTCTTATTCTTTGTCGATACCACAATCATATATTTTCGACGTGTATTTTTATCCATATTCAAATAAAGGAACAACGTGTGCGCTCCTGGATTTTCTTACGTACATTCGTACGTACATGGTTTATCGTTGTCGAGTGGTCCGACTTATAAATAGACCGTTAGTCGATTCCTCCCGATGTTTTATTAAAATCGGTGGAACGAACTCGAAACGCGCGTCGAACACATCCCTCTTTCGCTCGTAATGGCGCTCGTGAACTTTAACAAGAACAAAATGGACGCGTGTCTTTGACCAGCTGCGTTTGTTGCTTTTGAGGGAGGAAAACTCCGCTCTATTGCTGGATAAATTTCCTTCGGCCTTTCTTCGATACATATTTGTTTTTGCAATGTTCGAAATGGATCTGGGATTCGATGAAATGCGAGAAAGTAGTCAACAATGAATGTAAAAAATCGATGTCAAACGAGTAAAAATCTTTGAAATTGGGTCATGATTATGATTCTATCTATCTATAATTTCTTTCTATTATTTGTTTCTTTTATTTATTTATTTTCTTTTTATTTCATTTCGAGCCAGAAGATATTTCTTTTGCGTAAATTAATCATTGAATGGAAATGATTATTAATTGTAATTTGATAAATGAAGACGTAATGCGTATGACATACGAAGAACGACGGCGCCATGCATCGTACACGCAAGTCATTGTAAGACTAATTGTAGATGTTAATATTCACGTCACTTTTCTGAAATATCTGACGTAGTCGTTTGCAAATATATCTGCCGTGTCGAACACGTCTGTGGCCAGTGCTTGAGTCGCTTTAAAATAGATTTGTCGTTATATTTAGACGGCCTACACTCGATATCTAGCCAAAAACCTTTAGACCTTTGACTCGTGGAACTTCCTTATATCTCGTGAGAATTAATTTACCCTTTCTTAGAGATTCGTCATCCTTATTGAATACTTTTCAATATCTTTTTCAGAACTGGTAAGGAGAAAGAATTGAGAGCATTGCATTTTTATCTGGATATTAATTATCAGACTGTTAATCTATTTTTTAAGAAGATAAAAAATAATTTTAAAACAATATCGATATATTCGTTGTGCTTTCAACTTTCAAATTAAATTAAGATTTCATCTGTTAAAAAAAAGAGGAAACTAAAGAATGATATTTTTATTTTAATTTTAATCATTAGTAGTTCGCGCCTTTTCTCATTGTGTAATGTGTTACGCATGATATTGCGAATCGTCCATTACACATTTTTCACGCGTTAACGTGCAGAAGTTAGAGAACTCAGACAATCGAAGCGCCTATTTCGAGAGACTTTTGGACGATTGCCCATTCTAATCTGCCTACTCACTGCCACTACGCGACCCAGAGCTCGTTACACGTCTAAGACACTTCAACTTTCGTGCAACATCTCTTTAATTCCGATTGATGTAATAATGCGATCATCATACTTTTTCTCATTTTTATTATAGAATCCTACTAACTCATCTCATTATCACATTATCCCAGAAACTAAAATTCTCTGCATCCTTAAAAAACTTTCCTTAAATCGAATAGATATTCAACAACTTTCTAAAATAACAGAAAAAAGAGAAAAATACAAATTAATAAAATTTTACATTCAATGGTAAGATTTCCTATATTCTTTATTTTAACGTTTGAATAGCAAATATTAAGCTAGATGCCATAAAGAAACTAAATTTTTACAATAAGATTTATCATCAATGCTATAATCCATTTCACTTAACTGATATCCGTTCTATTAACTGATATGATACTTTCTATCTTTTGTAGCGATGCTAGGTGATCGAAGTACACCGCGAGAAACATCGAAATAGCCAGAGATGTCGCAGCCGCCGTCAAAACCCCATGGAAAAACCGGGCCAGGGGGTGGTTGGTCAGCCAGGTCGAACGTATCTGGCCAATATAGACCTCCATCCCCTTTCAGCCCAACGGGTTCGCCCCATCCTCAACGAGTTCATCATGCTCATCCTACGTCACCGTTGACGTATACCGGAACGAGGCACCCGATGAGCCCTGTCCCGATTGGAATGCCAATCTCGCCCGGAATATCACCCGTTTTTGGATCACCTACCGGATACATACAGTGTCCTAGACCCAGATGGCCGTCACCGATTCCAGTGGCCACTCAAGCGCCTAGACCTTTCATACCGAC
Organism: Apis cerana; assembly: GCF_029169275.1. Lineage (NCBI taxonomy): Eukaryota > Metazoa > Arthropoda > Insecta > Hymenoptera > Apidae > Apis > Apis cerana. The sequence goes on from NC_083852.1 coordinate 17,832,292, forward strand.
ACAGGTACGTCCCCTTGATTAAAAATTATTAAAATGAATTTGAACTTATTTACGTTTGTTCAGAATAGGAAATTGAAAGGAATGGAATTTAGTTGTATTAGGGAATTTTAAGGGAAATCGGCGATGGGACTTTCTTGGTATATGTATACATTGAAATGATGGTTTGTAAGGAAGATAATATTGATAATAATGGATAATAAAATTAGTATTTTGATTACGATGAATATAGACATAATCTTTATCAATTTTTCAAGGATTATTTCTATGGAAAAAGTTAATTTTATATTTTAATTATAGATCGGAAAGGAGAATAATTGATCAAATATTTAGAATAAGCATTTATTGTAAAGAAGATACGAAAATATCTCTAAAAGCACATAAATTTCGATTAACAAATAATTCAATTCATACTATATTTTCCTTCATCTCGATCATTCATTGGTCAAAACTATGCGCTAAGATAATACACATAAAAGCTATAATCTCAGAAACGTGAAATTCCGTGGAAAGTAACGTAGCAACCACAGTGAGATCTACTTTATTCTTGGATGCGTTAGTCATCGGGATAGACAGAACTTATCGTTGAACATATAGATGGCCATTTGCCGGCGTTCTAAACACGGACCAACCGTTCGAAAATCAGGAAACCGTTGCATGTTAAATTGTACTTGCGCCACGAAACACGTGTCAACTTCCTCTATAAACGGAATCCCTCTCTATGTTCACGTTGCGGTTAAAGAACCTATTCGTTTCTCGAGAGAAACTTCCCTCGTTCTCGAGGATTCCACTTTACTTCCTGTGCTTCTTCCTTTCCACTTCGATTTTACAACTCCGTCGAAAATTTTCCCTCCGGCATTTTCGCGTTTCGAAGGAAATTCGAGTTTACTCGTGCTGAATTCACCACGTGGACAGTCCGCTTTTCACGCCCACGCGAACATGCGTCCGACTGGCCGAGGCACGAAATAGGGACACCTAAATAAAATGTAGGCCGCGACAAGTTGCAACAACCGGTTTCTCTCAGAGCCAGGTGTGAATGCACTGCAAACGTAGTTAAATCCGTGTATAAGTGGTGTTTATGTGAAAAGTGATGAGGCCGGTTTTGTAAAATCGTTTATCGATGAGCTTTAAAGTAATATCTATGAAAAATAGTAATACTGAATTTGATCTTAATTTATTTTATTTTTTTCTTAAAAGGAAATTCATTTTCTAAAATCTTACAATTATTAAATAACACTTTGTAACAAAATATACCTTAAATAGAATTTGTTAATGCTTTTCATTGTTCTTGAATTATTATTATTAGACTGTTAGTCGCGTAATTACTATTTAATATATAGTTTTAAACTTTATTTTTTTAATGTTTATACGCGTAAGTTTGGCATAAATAATTGCAATCTAATTATTATAAAGATTGACAAAATATATAATCATGCTATATAATATTCTGGTATAACACAATGGAGTGAACAAAAACGAATGAAAACAGACACATGTTTCTCAGAAATGTGGACAGAAAATAGAATAGAACAAGAAATTTAATAAACACGATGCGATGAAAAAATATAAACACGGTGAAACTGCATCGTACGTGTCATCGATGGAAAAATATTTTTCAAGCAAGTCGTCAGTCTATTCTGATCACTCGGTGAAAGTGAAGTGAAACAAGATCGAAACTTTTATAATTTTTGATATCAAAAGTATTATATTTCAAAATTTTTATGTTTTTTGACAGAGTTCAGCAGAAAGTGGCGCTACATCGCCATTAGCTAGTGGACCACCGGAATACATGATTGGAACGTATAAACCTGGAGACTATGAGTACGTTGGGGTACCATTGGATCACTCGCAAACAGAAGAGGAATCCAGCGGACCCAGCACCGCGGAAATAATAGCCAACCAGAGTCAGGATTACGTGGACGAGAAACTTGCCGAGTACCAGGCAACGATACAGCAACTTCAAAGTGAGTAACACTTTTCGAATGTTCTCTTTTAATGTGCACTTCTATTCATAAATTATCCTAGCTATATGATAGTATTCTTTTAGTAAAAATAAATGAATTCTCGTGTTTAAATGTATCATAAATCTATTTAAATCTATTTAAATACCGTGCTCGAATGTATAGATTGAAGTGCATATTTATATGTTGTTATGAAACATTTAATAGATGCATATATTGTATTTATTTAATATGTTAGCACTAGTGTCCTTGGATGCTTTCATTGTTATTTCGATTGTGATTAAAGAAGGATAAAAGATAATAAAATATACAAAATAAATGGGAAATTTTTCCCTGAGATTTGATAACATCAAAGATTAATTATCTTAAAAAGATATAGATATTAATCGATCGATTTAAAAAAAACAGAGATAAATATTTAGAAATAAATTGGAAAATTCGAAAGTTGAATAGGAAAATTCGATTTTATTGCTATTTATAGAAATATTATTTTTGTACATTGTATCTTTCAAGATATAGATATTGACGATAATATAACGAATCAGAAACCGATGTTTCGGATGCGGTTCTGGCAAGCAAATCAATGAATGTCGGTCTGCCAATTGAGAAACATTGTATTCAGACAAACCAAACCCATAAAATCGATCAACACTGATATTCCTTGGTATTTTCGAATTTATAATTTAATTTTCTTCGTGCCTCAATAGAATTAAACAAAAACTAATTCTTGCGGATTATGCAAAATATATATCTCTATATATGCAAATAAAATAATTAGTAAGAAATCGATAATTTATTCGAATGATAATATTTGTTATTTCGTCTTCCACAAATGGAAACGTGTATTGATTGCACAATTTTCAACTTTTTATAATCTTTTTTATAATCAATTCCTATACGGATATTTTATTAAATTTAAAAATACTTATTTATACATATTATCTTCTCTCTCACAGTTTTAAACTTCAACAAAAGTGAACGTTTGAGAAATAAATAAAATTTATTCGTGCGTTAAATAATAGACAAATGAATTTCAAAGAAATATAACCATCATCGACTATGAATTGTATTTAAATAATAATGACGGTCTAACTGATAGATATACGATCTGCTGCGAAAATACAAAAAAAAAGAAAAGAAAAAAAGAACCGTGATATATGTTTAAGGAAATACTAAAATTCTTAAATAATGCCGAGTTTGTTATTTCCTTTATCATTTTATTATTTCTCTTTCCGATGGCTTAAAACGATAAACCATATTCATGATTCCTATTCTTTATATTATAATATTTTGAATGAATGCAATATTTACGAAATATTATTTTCAGCTATTCGATCAGAGATATAAAAACTTTTTTTTTTCATTAATATATTATAGGAATTTTACTTTATATCAGAATTCGCTCGTTATTTTTCATATTATTAAAATAATGTCTTGAATAATTCACCATATAAATCCATCACAAAGAATATTTAATTTTCGAAAAATCGAAAAGAAATATTTTCTATTAAAAAAATACATACATATATTTACATACATATATTTTTCTTAGATATACATAATTAATTATACGATAATAAAATTTACGCGCGTATTCACAAATTTTAGAATAGAATAGATTTCTTTCGTTATATTCGAACATTTGTATAATTCAAAGGGTTGAGAACTTCCCAAAATATAAAAAATGTATTCAAAAATAAATTATTTTCTGGAGCAAACAATAAACAATTGGGTAGAATCACGTTATATCGTCAAAACACATCGCGTGCCAACAGAGGACTGTAGTGTGGATTTCATTCACAAATCATCCAAGTCCCCGAAAACTACAGGTTTCTAGAGAAAAATTTCGAGAGTCCTTTTCGATCGTGACACTAGCGATTTGTCTTTAAAAAATATTCGATTTCGATTGGTTCAAATTTTTGCGAAAAAAATAGAAAAATTTCAATGACGGCTATCGTGAACGAACGGAGAGGCAGGTGCCTCCGTCACACTTATAAATAGGTGAGCCATCGTCATCTATTTCTCTTGCACGGTTCAACAGATAAGTATGCGAATCACACGTACATATGCGTGATCGAACGGTCGATTGATCGTCGAGAGGAAAATTTCGCAAATTCAAAAGTTTCGATTCGTATGCAAATTGCTTTCGAGCCAGTTTTTTACGGTAGGTCGAGGAATATGTTTTTATGTTTACGTTTAAAATACGTATCTTAGGAAGAATGTTATTCTCCAAGAATTGAGATTTGAGTTTCGAAATGCCAAAGAATGTTCTTAATTCGATTTAATTTTAGATATTCCAATTATTTGAGAATTTTTGATACGAAAATAATGTTTCGATACTTTGGTATTCTATTATTGTAATATCTTGATATTTTGACTAATTATCGAATGTATAAAAAATTACAAGATCTTCTTTGGGAGAAATAAGAAAATATAAAAAAAAATATTAAGCAGATTCATGAAATTCTCTATCTCAATTAGATTAAGAATCAATCATTTGTAAATTGATTGCAAAAAAGAAATTGTAAATAAACTGTTACATAAACAAGCAGTGATGCAAAAGAATGCTGAAAGATTTAATTGGAAAGATGATATTTTCGATGATTTATGATCCTGTCTTGTGTATCCGCTTTTGAAACGACCCATAGACGATGTCATAAATATTTGAAACCGTGTATTTAAATGAAGCATGCGCGCTCCTCTAATTTGCATTCAGAATCGTGTTCAGCATTCGGTGTTCAATATTCCAATTAGTCATCGAAATTATTTGTTAAATAATTCACAAAAATCGGAGAAAGTAATTTTATCAACGACATATATGTAATTTAGTATCTAACGCACGTTTGTTTGTCATAGATAAAAGGATAAAGAATTCTCGATATAAATAGAGCTTAATATCTCAAACACAATCTTTAATTATCAATATATATTGCAAAACTTGTACAGATACGTATATGAGAAAAACATTTCTTTATAGTCTTGATAACGTGACGGAAAATTCTTAATATTATACTCTAATTAATTTTTAAAAATTACTTCGTGTAAAAAAGCAGACATCATCAAGATATAATGCAGAGTTGACAAGTAATTAACAATGTTTAAAGATCCAAAAAATACAAATACACGATGAAATATAATTTTTAACACAATTAGATGAATGAAATGAAAATAAAAATAATTTTATTTGTATTCGTATTCGTGTTATGTGATCGATAATATTTCAAAAGCATTCGCCAAGCATCGAATCTCATTGTTTTGTTTACTAGTTACGATTATCACATATATTACGTAACGATGATATATGGATAACGCGTCACTGTTTCGTAGAACAGTATTGCCGATAAAACATGCGCCATTTCTTACAATGTTCGATCAACGATATCGTTATATGAAATGTTTTTTCGAAATTTCGAAATTTATTTTTACTTGAATTATTCTTTACAGAAGCATTTTTTTAAAGATATTTTTATTATACCATTTTCAAAAGATATAATATGGATAATCGAAGATGTTAAGAAGAGATTCAATTATTTTTAATTGAATCGTTAATAACATTAAAGAGGTTATAGTAATAGTTTCATCAAATATTTATCACAATTCTCAATTTTAGTCTTTCAATATTAAATTTCTCGTTTTAATCAATAATTCTTGAGACGATTAGCGTCGCATAAGCATCTTCTTTGATTTTCCTCTTGGAAGTGTATTTAGATATCTCGTTGATGATGATGATGTCTCTCATCTCTTTTTTCTTTTATCTGAAATGAAAGGAAAGAAAAAGAAATAACGTAAATTATCGATCTCATCATCGAAAAAAATAGAATCACGGACCTTTCGTTGCAATTCGTAATAGCACAAGTAACACTTTAATGTTTCACTGATAGCCGGTTGCAAAAGTGCCAACAGCTTTTTGGCAAGTGACAATATGTACAAAACATCCGCTCATTATCGATTAGACAATTTGTTGACGCTATGTAAATCTAAATGTCTGGATCGATTATTAATTTAATTTTCTCGATTTTTAGAATCAATTATTTCACATAAGAAATTTGTTTTTATTAAAAATATAAAAAGGCTTTTATAAATATGAAAATTCATATGATTATATTTTATATCTTGAGATATATAGAGAAATCTTTATAGTTATGTTAGCCAGACATTTTTTTATCCTTTCTTTATTACGTAACTTAAATCTAGAGATATATCTAGCCTTGCTATAAATATTTAATGCTATCTTATGGAAAGAAAGGGAATGAAATTGCAATGTTTTAAATTTTGAGAGGATATTTCAATGTATATTTAATATATTCATTTCAAAATTTTTATTATACTTCACGAGTGAGTCAAAATGGGAGTATTATAACAAACTTATAACAAAATTTTGTAACTTTTCGTGAGTTTTGATATAATATGCGATACTACTTTTATGTTAAAATAGTTTCGATTAATTTGGATACGTTAGGCAATTATATAATCTTACAACTGATAAATCCAAAATGAACATATTGATCTGTGTTATTATTCTACGATAAAATTTATATTAATAAAGAAACATGAATTATTCTAATAAAAAATCCTGATAAGATAAATTCAAAGAAAAAGCCCTCAATTTATCGTATTAGTCGAATTTTGAGTTTTTTAATATATTTATGATACGAGACTACGTAACAGAATATAGAGCTTACTCACAGAATATCTAACATAGTAAAAATCGATATCTTTAAAAAATTTATATCTAACCCCAATCAGCGAATAAGACAATTTTCACAAAATATTCAACATAAAATCTAAAAAAGTATATACTCCTTTTAAAAAAATATATACTTATTGCGTTCTTTTCTCGTAATCTTCATTCAAAACTCATTAACAGAAATATTACAATCTCCTTCACAGAAACTTGCTCCTCGAACTTGAGTCCACTCGAGCTCATCCCCTTTCACGAAGGCCCTCCACGGTCTCCAACAATTCCAATTTCCTCGCTAAACTTTCCCACCTTCGTCACAATCGAAGAAACGTGTCCTGATCCGTTGTGCACGCGGAATACTAGAGACATCGGAATACGCTATAAGGCCTCGTTCAAACGGTGGCGCGAGAAGTGACATTTAGCCGGCTGCGGAGGAGAAGGACGCAGGATAAAAGCATCGATCGGCGTCAGGGAGGTTAGGTACGGGCGAGCGAGAGAGAAGAAAGAAATAGCAGAGAGGCAGGTAGGGCGTCGACGACCACCACGACGACGACGGCGACGACGACGTAAGTCGGCGCATGGTCCCCGGCATCGTCACGGACCTTCGTCATCGTGACGCGTCCTCCTCTTGGTGGATGTCGCGCCGGTTAGTCGTAACTCGTGGTGGACGTCCTCGTGAGCGTGCAATGCGGGCCGCAGGCAGGGAGGAGGGTAGGCAGGGGGGTATAGGAGGGCACGGAGGGCACACGGAACGGAGGAACGAGGTGGGGACCCGGCGAGAAGTCGGGAAGAGAGGCACCAATATCGAACCGGCGGCCGTGGTGCGCGGCCGGAGTGCATTCCATGAGCGGTAGACGCGTATCGCACATCTAGACAGTCGTCGCGAACAAGCCGATATGTGCGTGCGTGTATCGTTCGTACGTGGTAACTAGACTAGATACGTAACGATCGACTTTAACATACAACGTGTATCCGCGTGTCTGTGAGGAGAAATCGTGAGGGAGTCGCGCGTGCTGGCCACGGGGCCGCGATACGAGGAGGAGGGAATAGAGGAGGAAGAAAGAGAAGTGTCGTGGTTTGACGTTTTTTTCGGATCTCGTCGGCGAGACGACGAGAGAGAGAGGCGCAGCGGTTGCTGCCGATGTACATGGTGGTGGTTGTAGCAGGGTGTGGTGTACGGAGAACAGGTGTCCACGAGCGCAGCTCGACCGTGAAACGAGGAGAAGCCGGAAACGTAGTACGGAGCCGGTGCGGTTACAGCAGCATGAATTTTCGGGCTGGCTAGCCCGGAGCGAAGACTCGCGCGAGTAACATCAGCGGGACGGCACGAGGTGAAACGCAGCAGCTGCGAGCTGGCGGCGAATCATGTCGGAGACACCACCAAAGAGCGCGAGTCCTGCCGGCAGCCGGGCCAGCCCTGGCAGCCCGAGCACGCCACGTGGAGGTCGGCTCCGGGATAGGGTCAACTTTTTCGTGGAGTTGTTCGAGGACAAAGAGGGAAGGCGGAATGCGGGTCAGTACAGGTCGCCCACGAATCCTAGACCCGGTTCCAGACCATCGTCTCGGCCATCGTCTCGGCCATCGTCTAGAGCTAGCGACTCGTCGTTCGAGGAGAGCTTCGAACGGTTGGTGGAGGAGGGCGAATTGAACGGTTCGAAGGTGGTGAAGTTCGAGAAGATCACGGTGAGGAAGAGCGTGAGAGAGATTGGGACTGGTGGCGCGTCGACCCGTGTTTCTCTCGCCGAATCGAGCAGGACACCTAGCGAGGAACACGCCCTCGAGGACTCGGCCTACCAGAGTCACAGCCACGGTGCACCGAATTACGGGAGTAAGTCGAGCTCTGTCACGTCGTTCACGAGATTTCCATCGGAGGAGAGTTTGTCGCATAGGAGGGGTAGTAGCCCTCACCAGCATCTGGGGCTGGACGATCGAACGCCGTCCGAGTGGTACGCGGAATATCGCACTCAGAGCTTCCACAACGTCGCCACCAGGATCGAATATGTGCGCAGTAAGAGCGAATACGATGCACACATCGCTGAGATTAAAGGTATTGTTTGTTTCCTCGATTTCTACTCTTTGTTCGACGTGATCTCGTTTTAGGTGGAGGGGATAGATGGTGCATCTCAGGGTGTGTTTGATTTTGCGATGCGATGGAAGATTGATTGTTGATTTTTTTAAAGAAATTGCTTGATGACTTGAATGAAACTGTAATCAATAGAAGGATATATTTTAAAATTTTGTTTATCTTTCTAAATCTAGAAAATTAATAAATGTGTAGTCGAATGCTTCTTTAGTATTGATTCGCGTTCTAAGAGAATTTTATATATTCATGAAATAGAATTATCGGAAATTGAACGATGTTCTACCTTGCAAAGAAAATATTCTAATACGAGTCAAAGAGTATTTTTATTTTAATATTCTTTTGCAAATAAAAAATGTTGTAAATTACTGAAGCAATTGAAAGAGGCATCTAATAGATTTAAAAGGATACTTAATTCGAATACGGAATTTACAAAATCGCAGAATAATGGTCGCTTATTTAATGATAAGTGAAAATAAATTTATATAACCTTGTGAATCACTTTTTCCATTAAATAGGAATTGTCATTACGATTAATTCTTCTCACGCTCGTTTCCGAGTTTTCTATAGATAGCATTCGCGTTCTGATCCAATGGAAAAATAATTTCCACTCCCTTTCACGAACCTCTGTCGCTACTAGAAAGATCCCTGACTTTGTTTAGCACGCTGCAAGCACCGGTCAATACTAGGCAAGATACATATAACGATAACAATAAAAGCATTTATAAAATTCATCGCGAAAAGAAATATATCATTATTTCGCGATTTTTAAATTGTATACAGATATTATGTAATTATGGATGGTTTATTATTTATTCTATTTTATTTCTCGATGAATTGTTGTTGACACAATTGCTTCTCAACGGAGAAGTAATTTAAATATTCGAATAAGATTTATTTACACTTAAACGAGTTTCATCGTTACTCCTATAGTTAGACGCTCGGCTAATGTCCTCCGGCGATGATGATCGATCACTCGTCGGGGAAATTATAAAATTACGCGGTGACCTAGATCTGCAATGGCGATTCATTACTCATCCATCTGAAAGAAGTAACGCGACACGTCTAGGTCCTTTTTGCTCTTTCTCATATTAACAATCGGCATCTACGAAGCGTGCGCCACGAAATCGATTAATTCCCTTAGTCGACCAAATCTTTGTCACCGAGACGCATCGTTGAATATGCAAAGGACCAATCTAATCCAAACCTGATTTAAATCTTTGTCTCCAAGATACGTCTTTGAATATGTATACAATCAATCCATGCCTGATCCGTGTCTAATCCGTGACTAATTCTAACCTAAGTCAAGTTTAGATACATCTCTGAATGTACGAGCAATTCTCATTCTTGTCTAATGCTAATTCAAATCAAATCTTGATCACAAAACTAGATTAATTCAAACCTTCGTTATGGCTTTTTTTAAACGCGAAAATTTCATTCTGGTTCGCGTTCTGTAGTTAGCCAATTGTACAATATCACTAAAATTTAACCAATCAACAATTATAGATCAAATTTTAATCGTTCAAATTCTATTTTATTTCTATTTTTTTCTTATTCTCAAACGAGTCTCAAAGCTTCTTTCACGAGTAATGAAGCAACGTGGACAAAAAACCTGGCTTTCTCTGCGATCAATAGTTATTCGCTGCTTGTTAAGTACCGTATTAGCAATTCCCTCATGGGGACCTCGTGCAACTTTTCTCAAGAGCGACACGCGTTCGCGAGCAACCGGATCAACGCCTACGAAACCACAGAAAACGTGGAAAGAAGATGCTTTCGAACGACTTCTGTCGTAACGAGAACGTGAAATAATCAAAGATTGAATAAGGGAAGAAAATCATTAATCCGTTTCAAATCTGAAACAAACGAACCAAGAATTTATAAAAAACGAACATATCGAACTAAGTTATTTAAAAAAATCGATGACACATCGAATAATGGCATATGCATCTTTTTCATGGATTAATAACTTTAATTTAAAAATGTTCGGTGTGTATTACAAACCGAAAAATTGATTGCCATTGATTGTAGCTTTCATGGCCGATATCTTTAGTATCGAAATATTTATTTGCCATAATCAAAAATGCGCTGATTAGAATATAGGGTGTCGCTTTACATAGTTATCTAGTATCATAAGTGGATAAAATTTCATGTGTTTAGCGAATTTAGCCGAATGTTTGGTATGCTTAATTATCCAATTATAATAATGTCCAATTATAATTGCTTCGTAATTAGATTTTAAATTATTCGTTATACGAAAAAGTTTTTTTTAAATTCTTTTTATTCTTTTAAAAAAAGTCTTTCGTGTTGTAGATCTTGATCTTTGTATGCGTAGACATTTTTGAGATTATAAGATAACCTTTGCTTTTGCTTGTAATATATATATATCAACTCAAATTATCGTAAACCAGTTCTAGATTAGAGTTGCTCTACAAACAAGTTTTACATAAATATAAATTGATAATACAATTTTACGTCGAGTAAAATAAAGTAAAGTTTATGAGTTATAATATATATTTATGTGTTTATATTAATTTTATATGTTTACATTTGTTGAATTTATTATATAAAAGAATTTATTAACGGTGATAAGTTGTAAATTGGTCATTTTCAATAATAATATTAGTTCAATTGTACGCGTACGCGTACGTAACGAAGAAGACTTTGAATGATAAATGACCTTGAATGGTCTTTGAAGACCAATATATCATAGGTCAATGGATTTATCTTTTAATAAGTTATATGTATTTAAATAAAAATACACATATAGTTCTATTCAAAGAATAAGGAACACTTAGAAATCCTAATATCAAAAATAATCCTTCCACAACAAATTATTTTTATGAATATTGATAATTATTTCTCAATTATCAATATGAATATTGATAAATGAGAAATTCGTAGGCATTCAAAATGAAAATATTACAAATTTGACGAGTTTATTTTGGCAGCGATGAATGTTGGTCGTCATTGGTTGATCGAAGAACAGGGGCAACGAACCGTTGATCTAGTATCCGCGAATAAATAAAACGAAGCTTGTTAGGTCAAGATAACGAGTGGAGGCTCGTAAACGGGGCACATTCAATAGCTATTCGATACCGAGACCGCAAACGTCTTGCCATTTTTTAATATCCAGCTTCCAGACGGAACCCGTGGCTCTCAAATCTCACCTTGATACTTTCTCTGGTGTTTGGTTTCTACTTTCGAATCGTGAGGTCAATGCTTGATGGTTACCTATTAATTTTTTTTTTATTTTAAATTTTCTTCTTTATTTTTTTTTTAAAGATCCTTTCTAAAATTAATCAATTATTGTATAAATATAAAATGTATAAATTTAAAAAATATGTGAAATTTTTATTGAATAATTGGAATTAAAGTCAAAGTTGAAATTAAGTTTTTTTAGGATACAACATTATTGAATAATATCTAGTAATATATATATCATAATTATGATTTGGATTTTTTAAGCTCAGAAATTAATGTTTCTGGCTATTTTTATGCCATTTGATGGATTTATTGGATATGGATTATATTGTATACAATATAAATTGATGTTGATATTTTGTTATTTGGAATGCAAATTAGAAATCAGAAAATTACAAAATTTTGAAAAATAATTTATAGTTTATAATTCATATGAATTTTTATTAAATATAAATTTAATAAGCATATATGAAGATTATATATTGGCATACATAACACCATTGAAGATAATGAAAATTCGATTCGAACGTTATTCGAACGTATTAAAGCAAGGTCTGTTCGTGTTCTGAATACCTTTTTGGTTTTTATACAAAGATTATGGACGAATAATGCAAAAATAACTTTCAAAAGCAAAACTCTGAAGGCTTCGCCTCCATCAATAGCTTCTAGAACGATTTTCCAATTTTCTCGAAGAAATTCATATGCTTCGTCGAACGCACATAAGCATTTATAACTTACAGCAATTGAATTTTTATCAGCACACATATATGTATTGATATACACATATAGATATGTACATACAGGCCAAGGAAATACATTTTTCTCAACCTACTATAAAATCAATCAAGATCCAATGTTAACTAATATTAATGAACAGTACTGATCCAATATTCCGGAAAAAATTCCAAAAGACACATAGATTTAGAACTACGTAAAATTCAAAGAATCAAATATTTTTTATATTATATTTTCCTTTATTTCTTATATATATTACATCAAGCAGAAGCCAATAAAAATTATCACATTTTTCTTCGACGCCAATCTTCGTCTCAGAACAAAATCTTCCCCGTTGCGCGAATAAATATCGCCATATTCAATATCCAGCGCGAAAATAGCGAGGCGCTGTTCGTTTTAATTGAAGTGGCCTGGGCTGGAAGAAAGGAACCGAATCGTCGACGGACAGATAACAAAAACAACGACCATGTTAAGAAACGAAACGGAGGCGAGAGAGCGAGGTCAAGGTCTCCTTCGGTTCTCCGGCCCCCCAAGTTAATTAAATCGTTGCGTCACTGCACGATGGCCAACTGACGAACACGACATCGGATATTCGTCGAATTCGACACGCGACCTTCTGATAATTGTAAACTCGGCTTTTCGTCTCCTTTGAAATTCATAGATGTCGTATGGCAATTCTGAATAAGATTTTTATGTTATGTTAAGAGTTTTATATTATGTTCATATCATAATAAAGTTATTTGAAGGATAAAATTTTTTGAAAAAAATGATATATATAATAATATGAAGAATAAATGAATTATTATAAACTTGTTCTCAAACGAGTTCAAATAAATAGAATTTTACTGTAGAATGAACGTAGAATGAACTTGAAGAATACTGAAGCACAATGGAATAATACTTTGATATCAATTAATCGTGAATTATTTATCGAGAAAGTAGTACATGGACATAGAATTGACGAAACCTATTCCTCGAATTTAAAAATAAAAAGTACGATAAAAATAATCCGTGCTTTAACATTTTTTACAACAAAATTAATTCTTGAAGTAAATAAAATATTTTAAAATATCATTTGGCGATAAAGTGGATCAAGAAAACTGGATAACTAATGGAAGCGATATAAAGATTACGAGGTTTAACGATGAAGAACAAACAATCGTTAGTCAAATTTAATGAAAAATGCAATCGTGTGGAGGAAAAGTGCTTCAGAATCTGACAACGATCGAATGTGGCAATGTATTACATATAAAATGTAATGTGGTAACTCGTACTAATAGTAAACGATGACGTTATTAGGCATCAGTTCAAGGCTACACTCTAAACGTACTCGTTTTGTCTGGAATCTACATCTTTCCTTCTCCAGCCTCGTCAAATTTTTATTTGATGATTTTTAAGACCATCCTTCGTTTTACGATTCTCTTCCTCTTTTTTCTTTAAAAATGGAAATAGAATTTTGTAAATTTTTATTCTCCTATTATTCAAATTTGTTTTTTATTATTTAATTATTTCGAAATTGTTGCGCATTTATGTAACGATAAAAATTAATATTGAGAGTCATGTAATGGAGAAATATTTATATCAATATTTGATCATGATATTCGATACAATAAAACATAAAAGTTATAATCGAGATATGATATCTTCCATCGTTTTGATATATATATATATATATATATATATATATATATATATATTTTTTTTTTTTAATTTTTTTATTTGAAAGCTCAGTTAATATATCATTATATTTTCTTTATTAAAATCATTGTGTTTTAAATGTCTTCATTTTTCAAAGTGACTAATAGCTTAAAATAATAATTTCAAAAATTATATTTATTTTAAATTTAAAAATTATATTTTCAAAAATTTACATGAATATATTTTTGGCTTTTATTTTACTTTTTTATTTTATTTTTAACTTCTCAATATATTCCAGCACAATACATGTTTTACTTAAATTATAGTGTACAAAAGAAATTGCATTTCTAATATAATAAAAAACATATTGCAACATATAATTTCCCTAAACGATCACAATATCAACATTTAAAAAAATAATTCTATACCTCACTTTAACTTATACAAATTTCAATTTCCGAAAAGAATCAATCTAATCATAATTCGAATAAAGAAATTCTTACAAATCATAATACATTATTTCTCTTTTCATCCTGTCTAATGTATCCATCCGCTTCCGTCTCGTTTTTCTGGGTTTTTTCTCGGTTCTTTCTCGGTCCTTTCTTGTCTACCTGCCAGAGACATGTAACAATCTCATTCTATCTCGAATAGCATTATCTTCATCTAGCGAAGCAAACCGGTTGTCCGAACCGGCCAAACGAGAAGCGCGAAATTGCATAGCCCGCGAATTAACGAAGGGGAAGAACTTCCTGATGAGGAATCGACCAATCCAATTGAATCGATCCATAATCTAGTAGTGTTCATATTATATACGGGATTTTAATCGAGAATGAAAGATAAAATTCGATCCAAAATTTATTAGAGTTAGAGATTCTCTAGATTTCATTTCCTTTATGATCGAATTTCGCTTTTTTTTCATTTCCTCAAGATCATATAGATATTATTTTTCATTATATCATACATGAGATTCTTTAGGCGATCTTCTAATAATAGATCTTTAAAAAAGATCTTTAAATGGAAAGATATTTAAATTAGAAATAGTGATAAAAAGAGATAATCTCTTTCATTTAATATAAAATTAAAGATTTTTTTATTTTCTCTTTAAATGATTTTAAAATCTAACTAGTTTAGATATATTAGCTTATCAATACTTTATTTTAAGAATTTAGAATTTTATTAAAAGTAAATTTTATTAAAAGTAAAAATTAAAAATTGGATATAATCGAAAATTTTGGTTATTTATGTAAAAGTTAAAGAGACAATAATTTTTTTTATTTTATGTTAAGATTTTTTTCGAGCAAATGTTTTGCATGTTACTCATGAATACTCTATCAAAGACGATAATAAATCTTTATTAAAAAATGAATTAAGAATGATAATAACAAGTAAATAAAAATTTTGAATAATTTAAAAAGATGATGATTTAACGTGACCAATTAAAATTCTTTGCATCTTTTATTCTTGTTTGATGTCATGTGTATATTTGTAAGGAGTAACCAGATTATATTTAAAGCTTTAGGTGTCATCATGCGCGATGTGCCATTTTTGCACGCACATGGCGAGCAGGTGCGTTCCCATTCAGAAACGCTTGGTTATCGTCGATGGATACTCCCTACATCTTGGAAATTGAATGGAATATTCGTTACTAGACCAGACATAGATCAAGTACCTACTCTTAAACGATTACCTATGTCTGGAACATGTGATGGACAACCTTAACTTAGTTGTAACAGTTTGCAATCATTGCTACACTTATTCGTTCCTCGACCATTGAAATCATCGTGCTATAAATATGAAAATTTTCGCGAAATTGGAATATTATTCCTGGCAATTATTTTATTTCTGACGATATAACAAATATTAAATTGAGAATAACGTCAATAATAACGTCATCTCTATTTATTCTGAAAAGTTGTAGCATTTTATTGCATAGTTTTTTATTTAATAAATTCTAATATTTAAGAATAATACGTAATTTTAAATCTAAATACAAGTATTTCGAATAATAATGAGGAAAAATCTAATACAGAAATTAATTCACAAATTAATTGAATATATAAAAAATTCAAAATCAAATTTATAAGTCAAGTAATTTAATTTATTTACATATTTAAATATACTTCCTGAGTGGCATAAAGTATGATAATATTTATAATAGATGATGAAAAATTCCACAGTAAATTTTCATAATAACAATGAAGAATTAACTTAGTAATAAATTCATATGAATAAGTAATCTGACTAACGTATCCGATTAGAACATGATAAATCTAAAGAAAATCGAAGATCCTAATAATTTCATGGAATCCATCGATGGCGCCAGTGACAACTCCCAACCGTCATTTACGCGAGGCCACTAATCAATTACAGACACAGTAAACATCATAGTATAAGATCACACAGCCAGCCTCGTGGTTTCTATTTATAGTCGTGACACTTTTAATCCAAGTTTATTTTCCGTTTCAAGAATCGAGAGGGGAAGGGTTACGAGACTCGTTCCTTTTTATCTCTCTGGTCTCAACCTTGCGGATCTTGTTAAAAGGAAAGAAAGAAGTATATATATATATTATATATATATATATATTTCTCGACCCAAATCGAGTCTCTCGTACAAGCGAGTTTACCGAGGACGATTCATCCGAGGACGAGCGACCATTTCATAGGTGGAGATAATCGCGGAAAGAAGACTTTAGCAAGGATTTCAGCAAATACGATTTGCACGCCACGATTTTCTCCAATTTGCTTGACGAGCAGCCACAGCTCATGGCATGCGATCTTCATCCCCTCTGCACACTCATTAGGAAGTAATTAACAAACAATCACGCGTGCAAACATAGGGTCAGTCGGTTCTGATGGAGAATGATCGTGATGACCTGATGAATATTCGAGATTTCGATTAGATTTTCTTTCATAATTCTATATCCATTATAAAGATTATATTTTTTTTTTATTTTCTATGTATTAGTAGTAGTTAAAACTACAATTGGGATAACAATAAAAAAAATATTAATATGATATTTAAAATATTAGATATAGAAAAAAAATAATACATATTAATATCGATTTTATTCATATTTTTTCAAATAATTTTCTAAAAAATTTATTTGTTAAATAATCGATAATGTATCTTTTCTCAAGAAAGCCTTCAAAAAATTTTTCTATTTTCTCACTTAGTTATATAAACATCATTAACATCATAATATCATAACTCGAATCAATTCGATCGAAAAAGTTATTGGCATGAATCCTCGAAACTTTGACCCTCGACATCGTGTATGCAACTTCATACATAGTAAGTGGCGTGCAGTTGCATTCGATAATTGGAAGTTGGGCTTTCGTTGGTTCTTACGAATGGGTGGCTCTTTAGGAAACTCGTTGCAGCGAACATTATTATCCGGTTGTGTGAACTTGTTGCTGAAACGAGCTATTTTCGCCGGCAATCATCTCTAAAAACGGAAGTTTAAGAATCTACCTCACCTTCATACTTACTTTTTGGTTAATATTTTTTAGAAACGTTGTTTCAAACAGGGTATCGATAAACGTGCAATGAATCGCAATCACAAAGATTCAATTTCAGAATATAATTACGCATTGCAGTCTTGGCTGTACAATAAATCAATCCTCTTATCGCAATACGAATGTCAAGGCCGTATTTCATTATCTTGAACACTGTTTCTATTTATACTTATTCAATTCATTGGTAAATTTCTTTTCTTAATTAAATACAAATAAAGAATTGATGTTTAAACTTTTTGCTTGAAATAATATCGTTATTATTATTATTCGATTATTAGATAGAACATCTAGACTGAATAAAGTTAAATAATATTACAGTATTAAGTATTAATAAATTTTTTTGCTAACATAAAATTGAAACATAAAATTTATAAAATTTATTTGCAAAATTATATCTATTCTAATTTATTGAATAATTTAATTCTAATTTTAATTTTAATTCTAATCTATTTGATATAAATTCTATCAATAAAAAACATATATTATAAGTACACAAAATTAAATAATTTTTTTATTTTTATATTAAAGAAAATGACTTAAAATTATATAAAATTATATACACTATTATGTTAATAATAGTTAAATTTTATTCAGAAAAATAGAATAAGTTCTTTTTAATAAAATTAATAAAATTTCTTTATTATATATAAAGCTTGATTCTATATTTATACTAATAGAATCTATATTTATTATGCGCTATTTTTGTCACTGATCAAAATTAAAATTATTCACGAAGGAAAGGTGGCATTGATGAGATACAAAAAAAAAACTAAAAAAAAGAAGCACGGATTCAAAATATTTTTCTTGATCTTCGATTCACAAAGACATCTTATTTCGTTCCTTGTGATCAGGTTGAATCCAGAGATGCATAAATAGTATATCGTACCTTTATAAAAACACGTAGAAATACACGGTTGATGAACCAAAGGAAATCGTAGATTCGTCACGGATATTATTTTCATTGCGTTATGAATTCAATATCTCTCGTAAATAGAAAAAAACATGGGGTGACTATAAAAGTTTTCTCTTAAATTTCTTCCTATATTATGTTATCACGATCTAATAGAATTTCTTTCAGAAATCGATACAGAATAACGATAGAAAACGTATTTGACAAAGTTTCGAGAAATCTCAACGATTTTTATTATGGAGTATTGGTATTATAAAGCGAAATGGAACAAAGTGATCGATGGGACAGATATCCTTGCTTGAAAGGATCTAGAGAATGGATACGATTCGTATCACTGGATGGAATCATAAGAGGTTTATGCAGCCTCGTTGAATCGAAGTCAAAGAATAGGAACAAGGTTAAAAAAAGGACGAAAAGGAGGAAAAAAGTCTCGATCGAATTTTCTTTTTTTCAAAATCTATTTTCTAATATGTGGTTGGAATTGTCGAGTGATGTGGACGATAAAACTTTTGTCTATTTCACGAAATTGAAGTCAAGTAATAAGAATTGAGGACAACGTGGAGCAAGAGAGTTATCTATCATTTTTCTCGTTGGTGAGAGAAAGGAGGCACTATGAGGAAATGGGATTGTTATATTGTGAGGACTCATCTGTGTTGTTAAATTGAAATGGAATAAAGAATTATAAAAAGAAAATAGAATAGAAAGAAAAAAAAATTTTTTTGAATTAATGGAGTTGGATTTGAATAAAAAAGGTGAAAAAAGATAAAATAAAGAAAGAAGTAATATAATCAAGAGGAAAGGATCATCTTTCTTCGAAAGGATACTTATCCGGCATACGAATTGACTTATTATCAAAATAATTTACTTCAATTTCTACCGATTTTGTGAAGTTGAGACGAAAAAGAAAGAAGCTTGATTTTCTTTTCTTTTCTATTTTATAAGAGACACGGACAATATCAAGCACATGAGCTCATCCACGAGAATTTGTCCCATTTCACAGTTCGCCCCTTCCTCTTCTACCTTGTGCTTTTTCTACATCTCCGCACCGTTCAAGCTGAACGAAAGCGCTAAAAATACGAATTTATATGCGCGTTCATGTTATACGTGTGCCTCTTTCTGAGAAAAAAAAAGAGAGGGGAGAAATGCGAGATAATTTTAAATGTCAGAATGATTCGACGATGGAAGAAAGAAAACGTGATGAATTTGTATGCATGAATCAAAAGGCAAAATAATTTTGACATGGGAAAATTATTGAGAATTTTAATAGAAAAATAGATAATGCATTTTTACAATTTTAATTAAGAAAAAGAAATATGATTTGGTAAGATTTAATAAAAAAATCGAATAAACTTCTCAAATTTATAATTTTATAGGATCTAATTTAAAACGCTTTGTATTATTTTTCTTATGAAATTTGGTTCATCAAGATTTCATAAGTAAGAGCATGCATGTTTCAGTAATGTGATCATCACCTATATTATTTTTGTTTAATTGCGTTTGGTAAAACGACTTAATAGCATATCTGATACGTGTTATCTAACATCAAACCACAATCAAATAACAGTTTAATGAGCAGATATGTTTCGATTGTAACGTTTCATTTAAAGAGTTTAAGTAAAACGTTAAGATAGATCGGAATTTATTTGTTATGTACAATTGCAAATCGAATTTAGAGATTATAAGAGTAGAAACTTGACAAGATTTATAGTTGATCTTGTATTTTGAAGTGATACGTATTTCAAATCTTATATTTTAAGATTTGAAGTCATTTAGAGAATGATTATATTGTTTAAAATAAACGAAAATTATTTCGTTTATAACAAGTATTTCTTTATAAAAACTAAAACTATCGCGTAATTGCGTAGTTATATATTTTCAATTATAAAATAGAATTTTATTTTAAATTTCATTTTATCTTATTTTTATTAAAAACTAATCATAAATTTTACAACGAACGATCATTACACGATTTTAATTCGATAATAATCATTTAATTTCTAAAAAGAGAAATACTAATCACTTTTTTTAATGTTGATAATTTAATTCAATAATTTTTCTGACTATCTTTAAAATATCATGTTTGTATCATTTAATAAGTTGAAAAATTATAATCAGAGATTCTAATTTTTCCAAATAATTTGAAAATAAAAAATATGCATGATCTTCCTCTTGTAACTTACAATATCTCACGTTCTGTTTGAACAGATACAATGTATCCAATAATATTTTTCATTTCAACGTGACAGCATTTTACCAACGATGCAACCAACGATAGATTAAAAGTTATGCGTATGACGATCCGAAAAATACGAGGAGAATCGTCTTTTGTCGTCTTAAAACGCCATCATTTTATGATGCAATCTTCTTTTTATTTTTTCGAGAAACATTATGTTTGAACCGTATCACTATTCAAATCGTATTTCTTTAAAATTTATCGCATGTCCATGTCCATGATTTCCATTATCGTTCCATTAAGTCGCTAATAAAACGTCAAAGCCGCGTTATTTACGACGAATAACATAATTCCCTGTTCGCACTCTATCGTACCATTTATTTTCTTTCTCTTTTTCCATTTTTTTTTACCTGATTCAGTTTGCTTCTTCTTCGAGTTTTTTGCCCTCGCCACCGATCGTGTAACTATTACGACCAACAGCTAAATTATCCTTCCTATTACAATTAAATTATCCTTCGCACGAAACGTATAATTTCACAATACATTGAGTATGCATCGATCGTACCATACACAGTGCTTGAGCATGAATTAATAAACCGATCGAATTGAAATTTGTAGACCTCGAGTTTGGTTTTTGTCATGAGCTTGGTATGATAACGGTTTGAAACTCGAAAGATCGATCTGTTTTAGATCTTTCTCGTGTCATCAATGAGAATAACATCATGGTTGGATAATAATAGGGATACAGAGTACACGTGAAATACTCGAGTGTCGAATTATATGCGAATGCTCTCAGCACTATTTAGAACAGCTGACTCATATCGCGTTAAGATACAAGAATCACCTATTAGCAAACAATATCTTCCTACGAGAGTCCATTGTGATTTATATTACTATAATCTCGATCGAAGAATTTTTGTTCAGGGTTGCTTTTCTCATTCAATAAAGCAAAATATAAGAATTGTGATCAATGTATTTCAATTCTTTTTATAAGTGTTATGAAGAAAGATGACTTCGTTTATATTTTTCTTTAAATGCACTAAGATAGATAAATATTCTAAATTTTATATTTTAATTATAAATTTTTCATATGAAAGTGTAAACCATTAAACGAATATTTCTTATAATAGTATATTTCTTATAAATATTATATTAAATATTATATAAACAATTTATTCCATGAGAATCTTTCGACGACATTGTAATGCTCTGTCTTTATTACAGTATAGGAATATATATATATATATACGATCTGAAACATTTAAAAATTTTTTCTCAGACTATCACTATCACGTGAAAGGGGGACAAAAGCTCATAATAACTAGCTCTGTCCATGCAAAACGTAGCTGTACAGTCTGGAGCTAAGAGCACTATACTTCTGACGCTTCAAGTGACAGAGCATGATGTGCATGCTGATCACGTATGCTTGCTAACAGCATCGAACACACACACACAAGCTTTTCACATGTACACATGCAACGTGTGCACCTTTTAATTGACCTCGGTTCCTAGCGATTTTTCCTCTTGTTTATCAGTAGTTACGGCCCTTCGTCTAAATCATTGCCAAAATGCAAGCTATGCATCCATTAAAACGTGATTTATTATACGATCTACGACGAAGATTGCGTCGTTTTTCGCGTTAACTTCGCTAATTATCCGCTCGGTGGATAGTTTTTCGTGCGGAAGAAGAAGGGTGCATAAAATTAGAAACTCTGGGAATTCGCGAGTTTCGCTCGTTTCGAGCCACTTATGAGAAGTTTTACGTGCTTTCGACATCCATTTTAATTTAGACGATGTTTTAATGATAATTGGAAATAGTACTTTCTTCCTATTTTTCTATCTTGAACGATGGATATTATACAGTTGTTGATAAAATTTATTAATCTTCCATAATTGGAATTATATTTGCTTATGAGAAAAGTGATACTGGTTAAATATAGTTTTTCACTATAATTTGTTGTTTTGAAGCATTTGATAACGATATTATCTATTCTGATTTTAATATATTGCAAATTCGTACAATATGCTAATTTTATTTCATTACATGACTCTTGAAGATTATTAATATTAATGAATAAATAAAAGAAAGTAAAATTACAATCATCAGTATTCAACAATAATCAACCCCGCTAATTACTTTTGATTTTTGAAAAATTAAATCAAGACGAAAATAATTTTGGAAATAAAAAAGTTATTTAGTTAATTCACGAAGTATACATTTCACATTCATGTTTTTATGCTGCCAGTTGATATGCTTTCATCGAGTCTTCATCCTGTATTCGCGTGCTTATACTAAAAGAAAAAGAAGCGCATGTAAACATTTGGCGATAAATAGAACGAATGTATGGGTTCTTTCAACAAGAAATGAATGAAAGTATATCGTACGTATGATTCAGGTGATATTCGAAAGGATATTTTAAAAGGGCCACGTAAGAACGTGAACGTTTACTGCCAATAAAAGCAGCTTATTCCACGCGTGTGTACACGCTTGGCTAAATTTACTTACATGGGAAACTGGTTTCCCGCCGATGCGTTCGTTTCACACTTAGAATCGCGAATTTTTTCTCCACGAATATCTTTAACAAAAGACTCGATTAATGCGTGTCAGATACACGATCGAAATTCGAGATTATCATGAATTTTTCTCCTTCATGATTATCTTTATTGAAATACTCGATCAATTCGTAATTGATATTGCAATTCTAGATTTTTTACAAAATCGTAGAGTATATAATATTTAATTCGATTTAAAGTTCACACGCAATAATAACGAGGCAAGCGCAATTGTCGATGACGTAATGATATAAAGAGTGAACTACTTACTTAAATCGTGATGAATATTATCGCGAACGTTTTCTCGCGATCTTCGTTATCAGTGTCGTTAAACATCGTGTCATAATTATTCTTGTATTCGAGAGGGTGATATCGATTATTTAACGACATAATATCGAGAGAGATTGATTTTGAATTGCAAATTTAATAACAATCACAAAATTTCCGAAATTATGTATAGGTAGATATGATATAGAATTAATAAAATAATGAATATTTTTGATTTTTAATTCTTAGAACATTTTTGATGTTAATAAAATAGAAAATCTCAATTATAGATTCTTCTAATTCTAAAGTTAAAAGATTTTTTTATTAAATATTGAATTTTTCATGCAATTAAGTTCAATGTAATTCTTTTGTGTAATCGCATTGAAACGTTTATCTCGGAAGCCATTGTGAGATTAAACTTTGAAAAAAAACGAAGAATATGATCTTGAAAATAGGCATGTTTCAAAGATGGTGACAATCGTACGTGGTATTTCTGAAAGATAAAAAATATATGAAAGCATGCATTCGTTTCTATATTCGTTCTATTTCTATATATACATATATTGATATTCGAATTTATATTAAATATTGGAAAAGAATCCACATTTCTATTGATAAAAAATCAATATAAAAAAATGAATCGCTAAATTTTGTTATTCTTTTATCAAAATTGAACAACTGAAATATCAAAAATATTAAAAACAAAATTTGCGATGTACGAGCTTTAGTGTCTTTTCAAATCGATACAAGGGATGAGATGTAAAATTATTACATACCAAATTATATATTAATTATTTGGTACACACTAAAATTATTACACTATACGAATTTTAAAA
Source organism: Apis cerana (assembly GCF_029169275.1). Lineage (NCBI taxonomy): Eukaryota > Metazoa > Arthropoda > Insecta > Hymenoptera > Apidae > Apis > Apis cerana. Next base: position 17,856,840 of record NC_083852.1, read on the forward strand.
TACCAAATCTTAATAATAGATTATATATATTTTACAACAAAGTTATCAAAATTTTTTTCGTTTTCTTTTTAGACGAACAAGAACGCGTACAAAAGAAGACCTTTGTCAATTGGATCAATTCTTATCTCTCCAAGGTAAGAAAACTTAGAAGAATATTTCGAGTGAAACTCGTGAAAATATATGTATTTTGAAACCAGGTAACAGGGTAAACGACCTTTGAATCTTTCCACCATTTTTCTTTCGTGATCAATCCATCTTTATAAATATCTCTCATACAGAAAATGTTACGCAAGCTTTTTTTTCCTTCTTTCTTTTTTATCGTCCCTTCTATATAATAAGGCAACATTGAAATTACTCCTCATCACGAATATCAAAAGTTCGGTGGAATAACTCGTGCCTGGCTCGCGAGTCTCGATACCTCTCCCCTACTTCCGCACTTCCGGATACTTGGAAACTTGAATTAGAAATCCCGGACCCGTTTCCTCGAAACGTACATGCTCTACAAGCTGCACGACATCGCGTTCAAAAGCATTAAATCTTTGCTAAACTTCTCGCAAAATTTAAAAAAGATTTAAAAAATTTCGCGAAGCCTAATATTTATTTTAAAAATTTCATCATCGATTAATTCGCTTAGATCTTTGAAATTCTAATAGAATTTTTTAATAATAGTAAATAGTTTCATGATTGCTTCATTTTTCTTTTTTATATTTTATATTTTATGTTTTATAATCTCATATTTTATAATAATTTTTCTTTGAGAATAACAATAATATGAATAATTGAAACAATTTTTAGAGAAGTCCACCGCTTCGAGTGGATGATTTAATCGAGGATCTCAAGGATGGCACCCGCCTACTCGCATTGCTCGAAGTTCTATCCGGTGAGAAGTTGGTAAGTTTGGCATAACAGCTGCTGTATCGTAACTAGCGATCAATAGAATAGATATGAAACGCGTTTCTCTATTCGCAGCCGGTGGAAAGGGGTCGTAACTTGAAGAGACCTCATTTTCTTAGCAACGCGAACACTGCGCTTCAATTCTTACAAAGCAAAAAAGTGAGTAACGATTCCTCTCAAAATATAAATTTAGAATTGGAAAAATCCATTCATGTTAAATCTTAAATCTTAAATTCAAAAATTCATTTTCGGAATTTACATTTACGATTTCAAAAATTCAAGTTTAAAATTTCGAAAATTCAAAATATAGAATACATTAGTAATTATTATTTATGATTGTTTATTGCAGATCAAGCTAGTGAATATAAATTCGTCCGATTTAGTAGATGGACGACCGCCCGTAGTGTTAGGCTTGATATGGACTATCATCTTATACTTCCAGGTAGACTCTCTTTCGTTTGTACAGTCGAATATAAATCGAAGCTACATAAAAAAGCACAATTGTACAATTAGAATGCGGTAGTTGCTTAAGTAAGACGCTCGTGCCACATCAAATTACATAAACGCGTTATAATATCCGTGCGGCAGTACTGCGACGATCGTTTGCAGCGGGGATTAATTTGCTCGTATAACAAAGTTGTTCAATTTCCTCATAAAATTCTTTGCAAGAATTTACAAACATTCTGTATACAGTTTTTTTCTTCTTTTTTTTTTTTCCTTCCTTAAAAAAGAAATTAATCCTCGTTAAGAGCGAAAGAAGAAAGAAAGTTACATTGCATTCTGCTAACCGTATTTATTCCATAAAAACAAGCTACGATCCAAGGATCGAAAAAAGGTGAGTAGTTACTTAAAAAAAGAAAAAAAAAGAAACGAGTAAAAATAAAAAGAGATTATCATCTACGATGTTAATAAAAACATTAAAGCAGTAGAAAAAATATATGTGTATACAGAGGAAAGTGTTAAATTAGCACGCACCTACATGATCTTACGCATCACCCTAGTACGCACGCTAATCCTTTCTTTTGTGAGTCTTTTTATTTTCAACCTTATATATAATCCCCCCCCCCCTCGTAACACTCTATTGTTGTTTAAATATCATATTCCGCGGTCCACTGATCCTATATTTTTCTAGATCGAGGAAAATACCAGAGCATTGGAATATCTTGGACAAACGTGGGGTAGTCAGAGCAGCTTGGAAAGTCTGAGTACCCAGGGGTCGGCGACCAGTGAGAGAAAACGCATCAGTAGCGAGAAATGGAAGCAGGGAGCGAGAAAAACTCTGCTTCAGTGGGTCACCAATGCTCTGCCAAAGTTAGTGTTTTATACACGTTATTATATTTATATGATGCAGTTTATATTTATAACTATAATATTTACGTTTAACGTATTTTCGCATCAACCATGTAAAAATAATACCGACCACGCGAAAGTACATTCCTTTTCAAAAATCTTTGCATATCTTGTTACAAAAATTTAATGTAGATTTTTAATTTTAGATTAGCGCATGTTTTTTAATTAAATTGTTGATACATAGAGGTTATAAAAAATATTTGCTTTATATTTATTATAATATATTTACATTTTAATTAATTAAATAATTACATTTTAATTAGTTAAATAAATATATTAGAGTTTATCTCGTTTAGTACTTTTATATGATTATAAAAAATTGATTTTATAATCAAATATAGTATATATTAAAAATGCTTTATTAGAATGTAACACAAAATATTTATTGCAAGTATTGTAATTCTAGAGCAAAATATATAATATATATATATGATGTAATATAATTTATTCTAAATTTATTTCTAATTTATTCTAAAGACATTCATAAGCATTGAAACAATTAATATTAAAATATTAATGTCTAATTACAAGTTTCATTTACAAAATGGATCAAATCTTTCTCTATATAGGGACATAAAAGTACGAGACTTCGGTGAAAGCTGGCGCGATGGCAATGCCTTCCTGGCCATCATCGATGCGATCAAGGCGAACTTGGTGAACATCGCCGCCATGAGAGAAGCAACGAATAGAACACGTCTAGCGACCGCGTTCCACGTGGCCGAATCTGAATTGGGTATCGCCAAACTCCTCGATCCCGAGGATGTCGACGTTCCTCAGCCGGACGAGAAATCGATAATGACTTATGTTGCTCAGTTTTTGCATAAATATCCGGAACCAGGATCCGCAGCTTCCGATTCATTCGCGGCTGTGCAACAAGAATACGATAGCCTGCTCGCTTGGCTTTATGAAAGACTCAAATACTTGGAACAGATGGGCAATTCCCCCTTGGGTTATGATGTATGTTTTAATAATATTAGAATTATTTTAATATTGTAGATCGCTTGTTTTAACGTTTCTTTTGTTCGAAATTCGTTTTCGAAGGAATACGCCGCGGTAAAAGCGGAAGTCGAACAACAGAGGATTGTATATAATAAATTACAACGTCTTGTCGAGACTCCTAGCATGATTAGCATCACCCGAGATTCTTGGAGACACGTGCAGAATCTATGGAAGACCTTGGAAATGCTCGTAAGTTAGAACTAATAACTTGAGATTTTCATATATGCTTTCATATGTGCTGTCAATTAGTAATGTTCAAATTGAAATATAAATAATATTCATACATATGCAAATAATAAGAAATTGATCATATTGTATCATAATAATTACCATAAAGTATAGAGTGAATTTAAATTTTCATTTCATTAATATATTCAGAATATATATATATATATATATATATATATATACAGTTTATATAATAATGTATTTTATTAGAAATAGTTCTTGAAATATTATTTTCAATTAATTTATCAATATTTAATTGCTAAACAGAATTTATACATAAAAAGATTCTTTTTTTAGATGTTACGCTGGCTTTGGGTCTTAGATTCCTACTTACCAGGCGAATTAAGCGTTGTAGGCAGATGGTTGTGTCGTGCAGAAGATCTTTTATTATCTGACAACAATATCCCAGAAGAAATGACAGAAGAAACAGCTAACATAATATCGAATAAACTCGAAGAACACAAGAAGTTTTTCCTCGACCTTCCGTCCATGACGGAGCGATTCCAAGCGGCGAGGAATTCCGAGGCCGCGTTGAAAGTGCATCCTCAACAACTGAACGAGATGGCGGCTCGATTGGATAGTTTGCCGGATCGCGCCGCCAAACGTAGAATCCGACTCAAGTTCCTGGAGCACAAATGTTGCCTTATTGCTTTCTTGTTCTTAGTCGAGACGAAATTGAAGGGATGGAGCGTGAAATATGGCATGGAAGAGAGTGTACATCAGATGTTGGAACAGTATAGAAACTTCGTGTCTCGAAATAGAATTTTCCAGGAATTCCAGAAAGCGTATTTGGACATGCAACAAATCGTCGAGGATTATAAACGTGAGGGCAATGTTGGTAAGTGATGCTTGGTTTATATGATTTAGATTGTTAAAGATTGTATAATAATTTATCAATTTCATTAATATAAAAAAAGTTTATTATTTAAAATTGCTAATATTTAATGGATATTTCTAGTTTTCTATTAATTTTATTAATATAAAAGAGAGTATAATAGAATTCAATAAAATGAATCAATATGAAGTATACTATAAATTTTTCGTATACAAAAATTTTTTATTCATTAGACCAAGAAGAAAGCACGAATATTGACCGTTTCATGAGAGAGACCAGCGACAAGTGGAAGAGTGTATCTATGGATCTTCGTTGTGTGCAAAGCATGCTCGAGGAAGTAGTAGCCTATTGGCGTCGATGGAATGTCAACTCCGACGAATTCGTAACTTGGTTGAATCGCGCTGAACCTGCCTTGCACCTTCCTGAAGAAGATAAAATGGAATTTTTCCAAGACATAAGCGTATGGAAAGATAAACACCAACAACTATCCGACACAGTAACATTTTTAATCGCCACATCTGACGAATCAGTCGCTTTGCAACTGAAACAACGTTATTCGAGTCTCACGTCCAGATGGGAATCTCTATTCCAAGAAGCGAAGCAATATATGCACGCTGGAGATGTTATAAGAAATAGAAAAGATTATAGAGTAGGAGTAGAGACATTGCAGAAGTGGTTGAGAAACGTCGAAACAGCTTTGTCAGCCACTGATCTAACCACAACTGAAAAAATTAAGGCTTACGGTGAGAAATTACAAATCTTCCATAATGAGGTAGAAGGGATCGAAGATTTGTTCAAAAATATCAGCAAGAAGTTTCAAACGCTTATTCAAGATTTGTCTCGTGACGAAGTGGATAAGATGATGAACACTTTGAAGAAAGAGAAAGAAGCTTTAGTCAAAGTACGAGCTTTGATACCGATGCAATTGCATTTGTACCATCAACTTCTGGTCCAGCAAGAATCTTTAGAAGCTGGTCAGAAAGAAATAGCTGCCTGGTTAGATGAAGCAGAGAGAATGTTGACCAATGTCGATCTTTCACGTGGTAGGGAACATGTTTTGGCACAGTTAGATCGCCACAAAGCTTTCTTTTCTAGAACTTTGTATTACAAGTCTATGCTAGAATCTAAGAACAAAGTATTCACCAGCATAGTAAAGTCTGTGAACAGTCACGCTGACGTAGCTAGCGCAGAAGGTGGAAAAACATTGAGAGAATTGAACGAACGATTCAACAGAGTTTCCCAAGCGGCTCAAACTTTAGAGCAGCGACTTCAGGAAGCTGTCAGATGCTGGACCAAATTCAAAGAATGCGAGAGACAAGTCTGCGAATGGTTATCAGTCGCAGAAACCATGATGAATGACAAACATACCGATAATAGACGATCCATAGAATACCACAAGAATTTTTTCAGCAATGTTAACGAGAAATGGATTCAAGATTTTGTGAACGCTGGACAGGATTTGAAAAGTATTTTGCCTATCGAGCAGCAAGCTCCTATTTCAGAAGCTGTAGAATCGCTTCAGAAACGTTGGAAGGAGGTATTAACCTTCGCTCCTCTTCATTTGATGAGACTTGAGTTCCGTCTGGATGAAGCTACGTTTTTACAATATCTGAAAGAGATTGAAGTAGAAGTGAATTCAGAACAGCAGGCTCTAATGAAGAACGACAATGTGGAGAGCATACTGCAAAGAAATAAAGAATTTTTTGTGAATCGTGGCACTGTACTCGAAGTGGAGAAATGCTTGCAGACTCTGAAGAAAATCAGTGATGCATATAGTCAGTTGAAACCTAACGACACCAGTTTAGCTGAGGCTGCACAACATGCTGAAAATCTGTGGGAGGATTCTGCTCAGAGAGTGGAACGTTTGAGGGAACAATTGAAACAAGTGCCTGAGCAATGGGCTGCTTATAAGAAGAAGTAAGTATTATAAAGATAGAATTTATTTTTTTGTTTCTTTATCAATTTTTGTTCATACGAATTATCAATTCAGATTCGATGAAATGGTACGATGGATGGACCACGTGGACAGTAATTTGAGAACCATATTACATGAAGTGAATACTTTAGAGGAATTCGAGACAGAAAAAACGATATTTCAGGTAAGAAATATTTTCATTCATATTTTTAAAAAATATCTCGAATTTTCAAATAAATCATTGCGAATCATTATTTATTTAAAACATTTATTTCTTCATCATACGCATTTAAATATTTTTTCTACGTTCTTTCCTTGCATCGCTCACACTGGATAGGTTCAAGTTTTAACGGTAAATATAATCACGCACGTTTCACGATAGAAATTCGATAAGGAGGCTCATCTAATAATTTATAAAAAAGAAAAAGTATATATTGTATTACAACTTTTTCTTTACTGTTCTGTAGAAAATATGCAGAGAAGCAGACAGCAAACGCGAAGAAATGAAGTGGTTGGTCCAAACTCTCGACAGCCTGACTTCCAATCGTTCTGATCACGAAGCTCTTTCAGAGCAGAATCGTTTAGAACAGCTAATCACTCGTTACAAGAATCTAATACCAACAATAGAGATTACCATGACGAAAACTGATATCTATTCAAAGAGTTATACTTATAGAAAAGAAGTTCGTGAGGTGTGCACTCTTTTGCACAAAGTCAAAGATCAATCTAAGATAGATGTAGTAGCAGAAAGTCCAGAAACTTTGAAGACTGCGGTCACCCATCAAGAGAGCCGTCTTAGTCAACTAGAACAACAAAGATCAAATATCGTGAGCATGCTACAACGTGGTAAGGATCTTTTGAAAGATCAACACGCTCCTCCATTCGTGTCTTTGGAGGTACAACAACTAGAATCTAGCTGGAATGATACGTATGGACAAAGTGTAGAGACCTTGAAATCTCTGAAAAGTTCGCAAAAGTTATGGAACACTTATCTGCAGCAGAAAGAGGAGATTTTGAAATTGATCGAACAAGCTGAAGAAGAATTAAGAAAAATCGAATCGACTATCTATTACGATGCTTCACAAGTATCATCCGATCTCCAGAATAAACAAGATTTCAGTTCCACTTTGAGAAAATCTGCTGAGGAATTGTTGAAAAAGTTGCAAGAGACGTATAGCCATTTGACAGAAGTTGCAGCACCGGAAAAGAAAGAAGTATTAAAGAAAGAGATCATTCATACTGAGAAAAGAATGGAAACCACTCTAAAGACTGTCCAAGAGAAAGTGGTTTATCTGCAGGAACACAGTACCAGATGGAATAAGTTCCAAACAAGATTGAACGAATTACAATTGTGGACTCAACAGAGTGCTCCGCAATCAATTGCAGATACTGAGAATTTGGCAACAACTCCTGAAGAGATGGTCTACAGAACTGAGAGTTTGCAGAAGGAAATTATAGAGAGAACCAGAACATTGAGATTCCTTGAAGAGGAATCTCAGAAACTCGTAAAAGGTACGATAGTCTGACATTTTATGTAAATTTTCTATTTATTTTCCAAATTATAAATAATTTTCTTGTGTTTCCAGGTGGTGTTGATAGTCTTCCAGCTAAGCAATTACGCAGTGATATCATAACCCTCGAAAGAAGCATCGAAACCCTTCAAAAGAGCATCGTAGCTCAACGTCAAACAGCTGAACAAAATTTACAAACCTGGAAAGAGTATGAGAAAGGTATTCAAGAATTAAAACCTTGGATCGAAGAAGCAGAATCAAAAGCAGCTACTATAGGCAGCAAACCAACCACTCTCGCTCAGGCAGCTCATATGTTGGAAACAGCCAGAGCATTTGAAACACGATGTCAACAACATTTTCCTCAGATCCAAGATCTATCTTTGATCAGTCAACAAATAACAGGAAAAACATCAGCTTCCGATGAAGTGGATGCTGTTCACACTCGTTGGAACGCTGTGCACGACATAGCAGTTCAAACGACCACAAAGTTGGACAAGTTGGTTACTTCATGGAACAGCTTCGAATCTGAGATAAAAGAATTCAATGAGTGGTTGGAAAGATCAGAAAGAACGGTGCTCGTGGAACCAAACGCCGAGACACCCGAAATATCAGTGCTAGAAAAGGAACTGACACGATTGAAGGACTTTAATAAGACTATATCTGATCATCAAGCGCAATTGATATCGCTGACCCAAGTTTCTGATCACATCAGCCACGGATTATCCTTGGAAGGAGCGACTAATTTGAAGGCTCGAGTCTCGGACATTAAAACCAGAGTCAGCAAGCTGGCCGACACAGTCAGATTGCAGATCAATCGTGTGTCCGACTCGTTGTTAGCTCGCCAAGAATTTCAAATGAAAATCACCGATTTCGAGAACTGGATGTCGCGATTGAGATCCAATATCGCTGAGATCAGCGATGCCACTGTCGATACAGTTGATACAAATCTTCAAGCTGTGCACGCGTATATCCAAGAACATTCTGAGAAGCAGCCAAGCTTGGAAGCTATCTGCCAAGAAGTGAAAGACATATGTCCCAAAGGATCTATGCAGGCGACGGTTGCCTTGGTCGATACTTATACCAATTTGGAGAAGAAGTACAAGGCTCTGGGAGATGATTTGCAACAGAAAAAAAAAGAATTGGAGAAATGGATAGAGCTATTGAGTTGGTTGAATGATGCCAACGCTCAATTGAGCCATTGTAAATACGAAGCTGAAGCTAGAAAACCTACCATCGCTGATTTGGAGAGATTTTCGTCCGAATTACGGATTATTTATGATAAGATTGAAACGTGGAAACAACATGTTTTGCCTGACAGCGCTATTGGAATACAAATTAGAGACAAACAGGGAAAACCTCTTTCCGCGTCAGGTTTATTAATCGACTTGGAAAACAAGGCGTTGTCTCTGCAAAATGAGATATCAGCGAAACGCGATAGGCTGGAAAATCTTGGTGCCAGATGGAACAATTTCAGAACATTGCAGCAAACGATCACTGAGAAGATATTGAATACGCAAACTGCTCTTCAAGAGACGGTTTACAACGTTGACTCATGCAAACAATTAGCTCCTGCTGTGGAAAAGATCGATCAATTAATCGAAGAGCATCAAAAGAGGGAACAGGAGAAAGAGATTCTTCACTTTGAAGGTAGTTCCTTGATGAAAGAGGATCAAAGATCGACGACCAATATTCAAGTAGTTCTATCTTCTGTCGATGCTAATTGGGAGAAGGTGAACGAACTTCTTCGAGAACAGAGGAAGAAATATGCTGATATGAATACAGATTGGAAAGATTACGAGGAAGCCAGACAAAAAGTGGAGAAATCTATCAAAGATGCAATTAATTTATGTCAATCGGTAAAAGGAATATCTTATGATATCACTCAAGCAAATATTACTTTGGAGAAGCACAAGAAAGCTTTGGATGCGCTGAAGAAAGGCAGACATTTCTTGGACAAAATGGATTCTAAGGCACAGCAATTGACGAAAGAAGCATCTCTCATGCCTAGATTCAATTCTGAATTAATCGAAAACGATTTGACAGAAATTCGACAACGATACCAAGATACTTACAACGATATCAATGAGAAATTGCAAGCCTATGAGACTCAGGTGATCATTTGGAAACAGATAGAAGAATCAAAGTCTGAACTTATCAAGTGGCTCACTAATACAAACGAAGCGTTGACCACTGCGTTCGAACGTTTAATGGATGCTGAAAACTGCCAAATAAGATTGATAAGATACAGAGAGGAGCTGCCTGGTTATCAGCAAGTGTATCAAAACATCGTGATGAAAATAGAACAACTCGTAAAATTGAATAACAATTCTGACATCCCCACTCTGAATTCCTTGCATCAGTTATTAGACGATCAATTCAAAGTGGTTAAAACTTCAGCGGAAAAATTAGAGTCTTTAACATCTACTTTGAACGAGAGAGAAAGGACAATTAGACAGGAGATGAAACGATGTGGTGACTTGATCTCGAAGATCAGAGAAGATATAATCAAGTGTGACGATTTAACTGGTGAAAATACTAAGATTCTTGGTCGTATCAATAAATGTCAGGAGCTGAAAACAGAATTAGAACAATGTGACTATACTTTGTCCAAAGTTGAAGAAACATTGACGAAGATTTCTACAGAATATCCTAGTATCTCCAGATCGAGTTTACCTAAGGAATTGCAAGCGCTGCAGCTTCGAAGAGATGGTGTGGCCAATCATGCTAACAAAGTGATAGCAACACTGGTAGCATTCTTGACTAAATTATATCACGAGAAATTCGGAGCTCTTCAACGTATGGTTGTGACGCTCAAAGAAAAAGTAGCTTGGTGTGAACCTGAACAGAGCAGTGATCGTTACAACTTGGAGGTGAAAATGGCTTCATTGATGGACGTAGAAGTTGGAATTGCCGATTGCATAGCTAGAAAAGAGGATACTGACAACTCTTTAAAACTTCTAGCGTCAGTAGAAAGTGCCGAAACTATGGCCGCCTTAAAATCAGATCGTGACAAAGTTGAAGTCGATTTGGAATCATTGAAGAGCAGTTACAATAAAATCAAGAGCGATCTCGAACGAAACATAGCTCTATGGCAACGTTACGAACTCACTTCCGAGAACGTACTGTCCTGGCTGAAAGAAAACGAGAATAAAATCAGAGCAGAGGCTTCCGCATTGCTCAATTTGGACGACATCGAGCAAAAAATTGCAGAGATGACCGAAATGCAGAAAAGTGTGATGGAATATCAAAGTGAACTGAAAGATTTGACTGTTTTGGCCGAAGATATCACCAGAGTTAGCTCCGAATCAAGAGTAAATCAATACATCAGTCATTTAAACACGCGTTATGATTACGTGTTAAAGTTTTTAGCCCAACATTTAGACAGACTTCGAGAATTGAAGGAGAATAGAGATCAATATGTGGCTAACAAGAAGAAGCTCGAAGCTTGGATTGAGAACGCGGAGAAAACATTGAAAGCTTATGATGAAATCACTGGTCCAAAACCTATAACTTTCTACCAATCACGTTTGAAAGAATTGAAAGCATTTGCCGAGGAACGAGAAGTTGGACAAGCTATATTGAATAAAACAGCGGAAGCTGGTGAAGCTTTATTCGCTAGAATTACACCAGATCAGAGAGAAATAATTAGGACGGAATTGAGGAACTTCCGTAATCGCGTGGATGCAATGGCAGATCGTTCCAATGTGATTTATAAAAAAATAGAGAGCGATATGATGCATAGATCTTCGTTCGAAGACAAGTTCTCTCAAGTGAAACAGTGGCTAGCAGATGCGCAGAATAAATTAGGAGAAAAGCAAGATTTACTGCCAACGTTACAAGAGAAGAAGCTAGCTCTTCATTTGTACAGGGCCGTGGCACAGGATGTTACTGTTCACAAGAATATTCTTCAACAACTTCAAGATAGATTAAGTACAGCACCAGACGATGATGCAAGCGAAATGTTAGGCAACGTGATCGAGGCTTATGAGAAATTGTCAAACGAAGTCGAAGGGCGAATTAATATAACGGAAAAACATGTTTCGAACCATGAGGCTTATCTTCAAACATTTGAAAAGACTCGAGATTGGATCAACACGGTGATCAACGAAGGAACGCCAATAGTCGAGGATTTTTCAGTGGAACGAGAAACAGCGCAGAGTAAAATCACCACCATCGAGAATCTTTTGCAACAGAAAGCAGAAGGGGACCGAATCTTAGCTGATTGTAACCAGCAATTGAATATTGTCTTGGAACAAACTTCTATGCCAGGTCATCCAATCTTGTTGTCCAATTTTGAACAACAAAAGAAAATGTGGGAAGATTTCTTGAAGCGATGCGTGGCAGCTAGAGACAAGTTGAAATATATGTTCAATCAATGGTCCGAGTTTGAGAAAATCGTAGAAGGTTTGGAGGCCTGGATTAAGCAAATGGAAACCCAACTGAAGGATCAAAGTTTGAAGAGTACGGAAGAAGCAAAAAGAGCTCATTTGCAGAAGCTGAAGTTCTTGGAAGAAAGTATCATCGCAAAAGGAGCTGAATTTAATGCCGCCATTGAAAAGAGCCAGAGCATCGAAGCTGAAGCAGACCTAGTCACAAGAGTCTCGAGACAAACCACTAAGTATCAGGCTATCAAGAATCAAATAAAGGAAGCTGTGATGCGATACGAACAATTTGTGAAAGAGCATAATACTTTCAACATGAAATATAACCAATTATTGCAATGGATCACGGATATTAAATCGGAATTGAAGAAACACAGTGAGATCGTGGGCGATCTATCCGTATTGCAGAGTAGACAGAAACTCATTCGAGACTTGGGCGACACTAGGACGAAGGAGAATGCTAGATTCGAATCTGTTATAGATCTTGGAGAAAAATTATACGTTCATACGTCGCCTGACGGTAGAGAAATCATCAGACAACAATTAAGAAATTTGAGAACCTTGTGGGATGGATTCACCGAAGATCTACAGAATACTATGCAAAAATTAGACCAATGTTTGATGCAATTCGCCGAATTCTCTTTATCTCATGAGCAATTGACAGCTTGGCTTCGAGACGTTGAACGCGCGATGCATCAACACACTGAATTGAAATGTACTTTGGAAGAAAAACGAGCACAGTTGCAAAATCACAAGATTATGCACCAAGAAATCATGTCTCATCAATCTTTGGTAGAGTCTGTTTGCGATAAGGCGCAACAGTTGGTAGATCAGACCAAGGATACTTCTTTGAATGTCTTTCTACCATCTATCAAGCAATTGTTCCACAACATCGTGGCAAAATCGAAGGATTTGTTAGAAAATCTGGATGATTGCGTGGAGAAGCATCATAAGTTTAATTTGCAAGTGAAGAGCTTTTCTGATTGGTTGAACGGCGAAAAGGATAAGCTTGCTGAGTGCAACGATATGACTGGAGAAAGAACGGATATTTGCAGAAGACTTGCCACTTTGGTTACATTGAAGGATGATCAGATGCAGGGTGCTGAGCAGCTTGGAAAATTAAAGGAACTTAGCGACACGGTTATTAAGAGAACCGCGCCAAAAGGATGGGATGCTATTAATAAGGAGATCATTATTTTGGAAGGCAATCTTCGTCAATATCTAAGTGAAATAGGTAAAAAAAAATCATCAAATTATTTTTTTTTAATATTTAATACATTATTTTCGTTTTTCTCTTTTTTTATATAGAATCAGTGGAAGATAAGCAAAAAACAGCCTTGCAGAAATGGCAAGACTTCGAAGATAAATTGGAAACGCACACAAAATGGTTCTCAACGATGGAAGCTGCATTCAGGGACCAACAGTTGCAGCCTACTTTGCAAGACAAGGAAGCTCGTTTACAAGCATTGAAAGAGAAACGTGATGCCATATTAAAGGAAGAATTGAAGATAGATGAATTCATTGATAAGTCTCATAGTTTGCTTCATGCAAGTGGAGTTGAGCGTATCAAGCCTTTGATCTCCCAAATAAGCAATAGGTAAATTTGTTCATTTTTGCTTATTCAGACATTTAATAAAATTATTCAGAAATTTTAAATTTTAAAATTCATTTAAAATTTAATTTTTTTAATCAAAAATTTCAGATACCAGTTGTTGCACGTGCTCAGTAAAGAAGTAGTGACTAGATGTCAGAGTGTTGTGGATGATCATAGGACGTATGAAGAGAAACTAAAAGTCGTAGATGCCTGGTTAACTCAATTAGAACAGAGTTTAGCTAGTTTGAAGAAAGATGAGACAAGTGGAAATCTAGAAGAGAAAGTATCTCGTCTGCAGATATTGTTGGCTGAAAAGGAACAAGGTGAACACAGATTGGGAAGTTTGATATCGTTTGGAGAGAGGATTCTTGCTGATACATCGGCTCAAGGAAGAGAAATTATTCGCCATGAATTGAGACAAGCTCGAGAACGATGGGATAAACTTGTGGAAGGTATAGCCGAACAACAGAAGAAGCAAGATGCTCAATCTTTGCAATGGACCAATTATCAAGAGACTTTGCAACAAATTTTGGCCTGGTTGGATACTATGGAGAGATCGGTGAAACAGGATTCGACGATCACTTGGTCTTCTCTTCAAGAAATTAAATCCAAATTGCTAAAAAGCAAGGTGACTATGATTCTGATAATAAGTAAAAATTCTTAAAGAAATGATATAAAAAATATTTTTAATATTTTAAACAACGAAATGTTGTTTTTTTTTATAGGGAATGCATCAAGAAATTTTAGCTTATAAACGTATCATTGAAGGAATATCAGAAAAAGCAAATGCACTATCGTATACATCTCAAGCGCCATCAGACGCTCAACAAAAAGCTGCCTCGGTTTCTGGAAGATACGAGGATCTAGTCGAAATGTCACAGAAAAATATATCCAATTTGGAAACTCTTTTAGATACTTTCCAGCAATTCTATGATCTACAAAAATCTTATCAAGATTATCAAAAGCAACAATGGGAGCAATTAGCTAACTACAGTGATTATACTGGCAACAAAGCTGCTTTGCAAATTCAGTTGACCAAGATCATGGAGCTTCAAGATGGCCAAAGAGAAGGAGAATTGAAATTAGACATTCTCAGTGAACACGTGTCTCAAAGTGCTCATAATTTATCACCCAGATCATTAGAATCTATGGAAAGAGACTTGACTACGCTAAGGTGAGATTTATTCTGGATTATATTCGAATCAAAATGAAATAAAGAAAATTTTTTTAATTAAATTAATATATATATATATATAACAGATTCGAGCACAAAAAATTCGCCACAGCTGTAAACGATATTATTCGATGCATCGAGGAGAGAATCCAACAATGGAGCGAATATGAGAACTCTTTAGAACGTTTATTAGCTTGGTTGGCGGATGCAGAATCGTCTTTAAAGAATTATTCTCTGAAGAATACTCTCGATGAGAAACAAGAGCAACTTGAAAAATATCAGGTAATATATAAAATATTTGAAGATTATATTAATATCATATGTTTTACAATATATATATATATATGTTACATCATATGTTACAAGCGAATTATTACACATTTCGTTAAAAAATTAATTTTTTTTAAAGCCACATTATGAACACATTTTTTTTTAAACAATCGCATTTCACACGAAGTTTTTTTCTTTCATTTTTAATTAAGAAGAGAAAAAGATACGAAAGAGATGAAATGATATAATGATAGTTCAGACATTGTATCTTGGAAAACTTTCTTAGGCACTACAAAAAACCGCCTTGTCGTGGGACACGGAAGTGACAGAACTGGTGGCCCTAGGAGACCACCTGGACCAAGTAAGAGAAACATGGAAAAAATTTACTCGAACAGGGTTGTGAACGCTTTTGTAAATTGATCTATCTCTTTTTTTCTCTTTTTTCTTTTTCTTCTTTTATCTTTATTCTATCATTTTCATCTTTATACTTGTTTTTTGATCTTTTTCTCTCTTTCCTTTTCTTCTCTCTATATTTCAAAACGAATTGAAATATTTAGTGTGATTTAAATTCGATGATATCAAAGATTATTTTATACAAATATATCGGTAAGTTTCATCAACTCGATACACTATACACTTACATCTTCATACTATGATACTTTTTTTCCGACGTGTTATTGTTTTTTTTTTAACATATACTGATTCTGCATAATTCTTTTTTTATCTCGTGTTTTTACTTCGATGCATGTAAACGTGTTGTTTCGAACACGCTTAATCGAAGAATCATGTTTCCAAACTCGTATATCGCGTTGTCATGACAAGTGAAAAAATCCATGACTGATTGATTGAATTCGCATTAACTACCTGTACACATACGAACACCGACAAATACATGCGTGTCCTATTGTTAATTCTATTACTATGAATTCAAGGTATTTTCAGAACGACAGAAAATTACCTAATCATACGATTTGATTAATTTGATTAGTATTATGAAAATAAAAACAAACTATAAACAAACGATATTTTTTATATCAAATATTATGAAATTTTGATAATATTTCTATTTCTAGATGTTAATCGTGAATCTACGGCAAAACGAGGCAGAATTCGATAAGATGAGCGACGAATCTTCCGAGCTGATGCAGATTAGCGGTGAAACAAGATTTTCTGCTAGTGTCCAACAAATCACCTCTCGATTCCAATCTATTCAAGCGACTGCTAAAGTAAATATCAAAAATGTCACTTTTGTTTCTTTATTTTTTACTTTTCTTTATTTAAAATTTTACTTTATAAAAGTATAAAAAATTCAAAAAGATTTTGACATATTACTATTACACTTTCAAATCTATTTTTGTAATTTTTTTTTTTTTTTTTTTTGATGAATTCCAAATCTCGTATAATCACTAGTTCGTACAATTATTTCGAACATTTTTCTTCTCACAATTATATACCTTTCATAGTATATGAAAATTAATATCTGAAAATTCGTTTAAACCATAGGAATTAGTTAAAAAATGTGAACAAGCAGTGGCGGACCACGCAGCTTATCTTGAACGTTACAAACAATGTTCCGAATGGCTGGCAAACACACGAACTACTTATCAATCAATCAAGGATGACTTCAGCGGTAGTCGCCAAGAATTAACTTCGAACGTGACAACCCTAAAAGATCTTTTAGCCCGACAATCTTCTGCAACTGTTTTGATCAATAATACCGTCGAAGCTGGAGAACGTTTATATCCTACTACAGGCATGGAAGGCAGAGAAATCGTCCGCCAACAATTATTAGATCTCCAACGAGCTTTCGAGGAGCTTTACGACAGCATTGCTTCTACTGAACGAGAGTTGCAATCGAAAATATCTCGTTGGTCCGGTTTCGACGAGTGCAACGAATCATTCGACAAATGGCTGAGAACAGTCGAAACTCAATTGAAACCAGAAATTGAGTTGAAAACCACGTTGGACGAGAAACGAGCTCAATTACAAATTTATCGTTCCTTTTTGCATGATATTCAATCCCATCAACAAGATCTACTCGATCTTCGAGACAAGGCTGATAATTTGCCGGATTCCACTGACAAAGTACATCTGACGTTAAAGAAATTGAACGATAGACATGCAACTGTGTTGAAACGTGCAGCTGCTTTCGTCGAAAAGTACGAAGGCATCGTTAGCGATCATCAACAGTACAGCAAGGCTGTTCTAGATACCCATGAGTGGATAGATGCGACCCACAATGCGGTTATTCTTTGGGGTGACACGGAACTTGAACGTGTATCTCTTCACACTAATCTGGATAGATTGAGGAACTTATTGCAGGGTTTACCAGAGGATAAACCAAGAGTGCAACAAATAAGAACACTAGGCGAGAAAGTGATTCCAGGCACATTAGAGTCTGGACAGATTAACATTCGATCCCAAATCGATTCCTCGCAGCAAGAATGGGAAAGTCTGGTCACTGCGGTGAAGTCTACTATAGAAACATTGGAGAATAAGCTTCAACAATGGAACGAGTTCGAAACGTCGAAGGAACGTTGTTTGGCTTGGATGAGAGAAACTGACACCAAGCTTCATGCAGTGGACTTGAAGGCTACCTTGCAGGAGAAGAAAGATCAATTGGAACTTTTGAGAACTCTTCAGGGACAGGTGCGTGCGAAAGAATTGGAGATAGACGCTGTTACCGAAAAGGCTCAACAGCTTCACAAAAATATTACATCTCGTACCACTCATATGTCAGAATTAAGCATCAAGTATCAACAAATATCGAACAAAGTGAAAGACTTGAACAGTCGTTGGCATCAATATGTGACCACTCATCAGGAATTCGATAATCAAGTGGCAGAATGTACTAGATGGTTAGATGACATTAGGAAGAAGCTAGCCTATTGCTCTGACTTAGGTGCATCTTCTCAAAAAGATTTGGAGAACAAGATGGAGATAGTGCAAGACTTATTATTGTACAAGGAAGATGGATTCGCCAAGGTACAAGGCATTGTGGAATTAGCTCAGGCAGTCTTGGCAAACACAGCTCCAACTGGACACAAAGCTATCAACGATGCTGTTGGAAAGCTGCAAGAACAATGGAGTGCTCTAGCCTCGAAGATGTTGGAGACCAAAACTAATTTGGATGACTCTATCAATAAATGGGCTGGTCTTCTAGAACAGATACAATCGATGAACAAGACGGTAGACTACATGCAATCTGCTTTGAATGAGTTCATGCCTTTCCAAACTACCATGTCTGAAAAGAGATGTCAACTGGAACGTATCAAGGCTTTAGAGGAAAAAGTTCGATGTGAAAACATTGAAGTTGATAGTCTAAAGATCAAGGTTGCTGAAATGATCGCCAGCGGACCTCAAGGGTTAGCTGCATCACAGGCACAGAGCATTTTGAATAGATTCGATACGTTGTTTGAAAAAATCAAGTCTTTGCTGACCGAACGTGAAGAACAATACAAGGATCATAGATTATACAAGGAGGCGCACGATGATATTATTAATTGGTTGAGTCGAGCTCGTGAGAAGATTCCATCTATGAAGCAAAGACCTTTAAGCGATAAATTGGCTATCGAAAATGCTGTGGCTCCACTGGAGAGTTTGTTAAACAAGAAGGCTCAAGGAGAATTGTTGGTGGAACATCTTCAGCATACTGGGAAGGTTGTATGTGCGAGCACGAGTCCTCAAGGTCAAGAAATTATAAAGAATGAGGTGAAAGCTTTGACTCAGAGTTTCGAGGAACTTTTCAGAGGTAAGTGATTTCAGTGTTTTTCTTTTTTATTTGTTAAAATAATATATAATTTATTTTTTTTTTCATTTATTTCATAGAAATCAAGCAACAAAAGGATCAATTAGAACAAACGGTGAGCCAATGGCGCGATTACAAGGATGAATATGAAAGATTAAGTGATTGGTTGCAGCAATTTGATATTCTCATAAAGGCGCAAAAGAATTCTCTATTACCAAATGTAGCTGAAAAGGAAAAACAAGTGCAAGAAGTGAAAGAAATATTGGAGAATTTGCTGAAAGGACAGGAACAAATCGACAAATTCAATAAGACAGCATCTAGTCTACTTTCGTCTCATTTGGATACCTACATAAATAACCAGCTTCGACACTTAAACTCGCGTTATCAGGTTCAAGTGAATCTTGCCAAGGATGTCCTCAACAAAGTCGAAACCAATCTAGCTCAGCACAAAGAATACGAAGCTAATTTGGAAAAGACACGTGCCTGGATCGAGAATGCGAAACAGATTATTCGAAAGGGGACAGAAGCAGCATCGACTAGCAGCAGAGAAGAATTGCAGAACAGGTTAGACAATATCCAAGAGTTGTTGAGGAAACGAGAAGAGGGTCAGAACTTGGTCCATCTGACGGTGAATTGTGGCGAGAAAGTGATGAGAAACACTCGATCGGATGGGCGAGAAGAGATCAATGCTCAATTGAAAGAGATCCAAAATGATTGGGAGAGATTAGTGAAGAAAATCTCGACGACGAAAGTGCGTTTGGAAACGAGTCTTCTTCAATGGGCTGATTACAGCTCGTCTTATCTTCAGTTGCAACAATGGATCAACGATAGAGAAGCTAAATTGCAACAAGTCTGCGAACAGAAAGTATCTAAGGCTAGAAAAGGTCTGGCTGGATTGAGTTCCTTGGCTATTGGAGAAAGGAAGGCGAATCTCAGGCAAACGAACAGCATCGTTCAAGATATAGTAGCGTTCGAACCGATGATTCAATCGGTTACGACGAAGGCCGAGGATCTTCGACAAGCTACACCAGCCACGGAAATTTCCATCAAATATGAAACATTGAGTAAACAAGCTCAGGAATTATATGCCAAACAAAAGGAGACTGTAGAGCAACATCAAGCGTTTATAGATAGTGGAAATGAATTTATACAATGGATAAGAGCTGCCAAGGAGAGGCTTGGTAAATGTTCCGAGCCTACTGGAGATAAGGAATCGTTGGCGAACAAGATCACTCAATTGAAGGTACTGCAAAGCGAGCTGCCAGAGGGTCAGAAGAAATTGCAACACGCCTTGGAACAAGGAAATGCAGCATGCCAGATTGCGGATGAGGAGGACAAAGAGATTATTGAAGAGGAAGTGGCGTTGTTGCAAGAAGAGTACGATAGTTATGTGTAAGTATCATTGTGATTAATGATGATGTGAGGATACAAGTTAAGGAATGAAAGAATACTTTAACAATATATATTGATGATTTATATTTTTTTACAGGGACTCCCTGAATAACACTAAGAGTTTGTTGGAAGTAGGAATAGTGAAATGGACGGAATACGAGGATCAATTCTCGGAAGCTACCGAATGGCTCACGCAGACGGAACAGTTGGTGCAGTCGTTTAACAAACTTCAGGATAGTTTGGAAGAGAAGAAGAATGTTCTCGAACAGTTCCAGATTCACTTACAGACTTTGTTCGACTGGCAGAAGGAATTAGATCGATTGAATATGAAGGCTCAGATGTTGCTGGAAACTTGTGCGGATACTAGAATTTCGAACGCTATTACTCAATTGACAACCAAGTATAATGCTCTTTTATCTTTAGCCAAAGAAATAATGAGACGTCTTGAGTTACATTATCAGGTATATTTTATTTTATCACTTATAGATTGAGACTCGAATTTCACATTTTATTTCATAGTACAGAATCTCATATTCGTATTATTTTTCTCTCATATTCAGGAACATCAACAACATAATACGTTGTATCAAGAGTGTCAAGATTGGATAGAACGAACACGTGACAAATTGAGCGAGTGTAAGGAACTTCCAAGCACTTTAACCGAGGTGAACAATAAATTACACACTTGCAAAGCCATCAGACAAACACTGGAACAAGGCCAGAATAAATTGCGTTATGCTCTCGAACTGAAAGAAAAAGTGATTATGAACACGGAACAGAATGGCGCCGCAAAGATTCAAGAGGATACAGAGAATCTGAAGATGGAATTTGAGAGATTATTGGTGAACGTAGAAGACATAAGACAAAAGCTTTCCGCTAGAGCAAGCACATTGGAGGAATTGAACAAAATTCACCGATTGACTACAGACTGGATCGAAGAGATCGAAGGTAAAATTCAACCGGGAGAAATGTACAAGAATGATCTGAGCGAAAAACGAGCAGTATTGGAAAAGTATAAGACAGTTCAGAGAGATATTCAAGGTCATGGTGAAACTGTAGATCGGTTGAAAGCTCGTTTGGCTGAAGATTCCAGTATACCTATTGGTCCTTATCAATCTACTATTGCCAAGTACGATGAATTGACCAAATTGATTGCTGAAAAGATTAAGGTACGTATCTTCTGTATAAATATGCGATACAGGGATTATGGATTAGGAAAAGAAGTGAAATAAAAATTGTTATTATTGATTATTATTTTCAAGTATTTATATTTCCATTTTTAGAATTTGGAAGAGCAAGTGAACGATCATGAAAAGTTTCAACAAGCTCACAACGAAGCAGCGGATTGGGTTCGCCATACAAAGCTGGAACTTCAACAAAATTGTGATACTCATGGGGAAAAGGAACGAATCATCGAACGAGAGAACAAAGTGAATCAGATCATAGCTTCCCTTCCCAAAGGAGAGAGTTTGATCTCGAAGGCGATCCAACTCAGCGATGGTGTGATCGCTAGTACAGGTCCAGAAGGTCAGGAAACTATCAAACAGGACATGAAACAACTGCAAGCAAACTGGAAATCTCTGCAATCTCAGTGTCACGAGTCTCAGAAGA
Organism: Apis cerana; assembly: GCF_029169275.1. Lineage (NCBI taxonomy): Eukaryota > Metazoa > Arthropoda > Insecta > Hymenoptera > Apidae > Apis > Apis cerana. The sequence continues at coordinate 17,878,743 of NC_083852.1, forward strand.
CTTTGTCCAACTGTATCGCCAGCTGGTCTCAATTTACAACTGCTTTAGACAGCATGAAGAGATGGATAGATCATTTCCAGAAGAAAGTGAACGACGAACAATCGAAAGAGAATAAAACTCCGGAGGATTTGGTTCGGTGTAAAAGCCTCGTGGAGGAAGCTATCCAACAGAAACCAGTTTTAGAAGATCTGAACGACAAATGCGAGGCCTTGCTGGAATTGAGCGCTTGCAGCTGGGCTCGTGACAAGACTATACAATTGCAATCTGCTTACACGTCTCTGTTGACCGATATGCAAGGTCTTGTTTCTCGGGTGGAGAAGAATCTATCCGACCATACCGAGTTCTTGAAGGCGAAGAAGGAAATGGAAGATTGGTTGCGCATTGCTCGAGGCTCGGTACAAGATTGTATGGGCGTTGGAGATGCTGAATGGGCTAAGGATAAGTTGGAAACTATCAAGGTATGCAATTAATAGATTATAAATTTTTATTCAAATAAAGTATTTTCGTACATTTGATTAAAAAAAGTATATAAAAAGAAACTAAAAATTTTTAATCAAAATCAATTTGAAACACGAAAGAAACTGTGTTAAATTAAAGTTACTTTTTGTTTTATCCTGATTAGTTAGGATTTAATGTATTTAAGATAAAGACTTGTTTAACGCAGAAATTATGAATGGGTCTGCGATTCAAGCTTACATTTTTTTCTGGAAGTGGAATTCTAGACTTTCAGGAATCCTGAAAGGATTTTTAAAAGATTAGGATTAATTATAGTCTTTTTAAAGAAATCATTTAATTTCTTTTTCTGTCATAGATCGTAGCAACAAGAATTACCGAAGGTCAACATTTATTGTCAACATTGCAAACCGCCTTCACAAAAGCCATAGACACAGCTGTACCAGAGCAACAGGATCAGCTAAGATCAGACATGGCAGGACTTCTTTCCAGCTGGGAACAGCTCAGTATCGATTTGAATACCGTTCAAGCTCAACTTAAATCCCTGTTGCATCGCTGGGACGATCATTCAGAAGCTCATGGAAAATTGAAACGATGGTTAGAAGAAATGGAGAATAGTATGCAAGACCTTCCGGACACGAAAGGAGAATTCGGCGATATGAAGACCATGCTTGAACGTTATAAGCATATTCAGGAGGAAGTACGCGGTAAAAAGACCGAGTTGGATCATTTAATGGATGAAGCTAGCGAATTGTCGAAATTGGCGAAGAAAAACACGCCTCTGGAGCGAACGAAGGAATTGTTGAAACGATGGGAGAATTTGAGTGAAAACGTGGATGAGAGGAAGAGGTTGATCGAGAACGAGATGCAGGAATACAACGCGTATCATGCAGCCTTGCAAGAGACGGAGAAATGGCTGTTGCAAATATCTTTCCAATTAATGGCTCATAATTCTCTCTACATTACGAACAAGGAGCAAACGGTGTCGCAAATTCAGCAGCATGAAAACCTGCTCGTGGAAATCGAGAATTACACGAGTGTCCTGAACGATTTAAAGTTGAAAGGAAATGGACAGATCACTCGATACGTCGCGGTCAATTCCGAAATTAAAACGATCATTGAAACGCAATTGCAAAATGTTCAAGAGAGTTACAACTCTTTGTTGAATACAGCACTGCAAATAAAGAAACGATTGGCGGAGTCATTGATCAAATTCCAGGAGTACGAAAACACTCTGGAAAGTATTATGAAGAATTTGGACGCATACGAACCGGAAATCGCTCAAGAAATGGAAGCGCCGATGGATACTCTCGACGCAGCGAAACAGAGATTCGAAAATGCTCGCATGTTGCACAATAAATTGCAAGGGGAGAAGACAAGGCTTGCTTTGGCTGTCGAGGCTTGCGAAGCTGCAGTAGCATGTGTCTCCAGACCTGGAAGTCCTCTGGATGCGCCACCTGTGCAGATTCCGGCTAGGGAAGTCGAAGTGAGAAACAAATTGGAAGAATTGATCGATCAGGTATTGTATTTAATTTGATATATTTATTGTTATTGCTTCATTCTTGTCACTTTATTCAATTTAAATGTGTGATGTACGAAATATTGAAAAATATCGTAAATTTCAATAGGCGCAAGGACACTTGATGAACGTAACCAAGGCTCTAAACGAGTTGGAAGAGCAAACACGACAAAAGAACGTTCTTCGTGCATGGATAAACCAGCAAAGGGCTCTGTGCGCCGAATGGAAGTCTCGTCCAGCAAAATTGAGATCCGAAGCAGCTCTTGCCGAATTGCAAGCTATGAACGATTTGCTTGGAAACGTCGGAGAACGTCGAACTCACGCATTGACAGAGCTATCTCTTCATGAAGACGATCAGGATATCGAGGAGGGATTGAACAAATTGGAGGCAGAGTTGACGGATGCCATTGCTGGAAAACAAGCGGCACAGGATCTGATTCAGAAGTATAGGACACAGGTGCAGAACATGCAATCGTGGTTGGATACGTTGTCCAAAAAGGTGGACGTTATCGAGAAAGGGAATGGACAGACGATTGGACAGAAGATAGCTAGTGTGAAAGAAATCACGACCGAGTTTGAGTCCCAAGGGCCCGGAAAATTGAACGAGGTGAAGACATTGAGCGATCAGGTGATGGATTCGGTGAGCAATTTGGATTCTCAGCAAATAGAAGAGCAAATTAAGTCGGTGGAGAGACGATACGCTGATATAGGGAAGAAACTGCAGAGGAAAGCGCAAGTGTTGGACATGACTGCCCAAGGTATTGAAGCTACGAGGCAGGAGATCGAAGAGAATAGAGATTGGATTCAGCAAAAGAAAAAGCAAGCTCAGATGTCCGAGCCTGTAGGATTTGACAGCAAGCAGGCAGAAGAAAGGCTTCTTGCTTTGAAGGTAATTAAATTATCTATATATAAATAAAATTCAAATGTAAATTATCTTTCATTTTCTTTGTTTCCAATTTTTTCATTTGTTCTTTTTTTCTTCTTTTAATTCTTGGAAATTTTACAAATTTAATAATAAAGAAAGTAGGAACAAGATTCAAAGTATTAGATTAAAATAAGAAAGAGAAGGGGATATTTATTTATTTATTAGAAATATACCTACGATATGTACGTTATTGAATTGCAGGCAATGTTGAAGGAAGCAGAGGGAAAACAAATGGTGATTGATACGTTGGAGAAACGAGTAGGAAACATGCAGAACGAATTAGAGTCGAACGAACAGCAACAATTAGAAAATGAAACGAAAGCTCTGCGTGGTGAACAATCTCAACTTTGCACGATTTTAACAGAGGGAATCTCGAGTGCCACGGTTGCGGCTGATGCCCGTCGTAAGTTCGAAGCTGATCTTGAGCGAGCACGAAGCTGGATCAAATCGAAGAGCAATAATTTGAAGAAATTGAGTGGTTATCTCCCTCTAAAAGCGTCGAAAGTCGAGCAAGATATCGTGCAACACGGTGAATTGGAAACTGATATCGATTCGTTCAGCGAGAAAGACCTGAACGACATATTGAAACAAGGAAACAATTTGCTGAAGGAGTGTAGCGAAGAGGATCGTGCCAGATTGAATAAGATCTTGGATGAATTGAACAAAGACTACGAGGAGCTGAAAAGTGAGGCACAAGAGAAACAAGCTGCATTGGCGGATCTTCTTCAAGGGCGAAAGGCTTTCGAGAGTGAAATAGACAAGTGCCAAAGATGGATCAATGAAGCTGAAGTTGCTACATCTTCGGATGTGAGAACTTCCAGTATTGATATTCTAAGAGAGCAACTGGCTAAGGTAGGATATATTTAAATTATACATCGATTATTTAATATATTTTTTTCATTAAATTCATTAATATTTTTATGAATATTTCTTTCAACCATCTTCCAATTTGTTGCTCCAGTACGATCGTTTGAAGAAAGAGGCAAACGAATACGCAGACGATATCGAGAAATTAATGCAACAAGGAAAATCGATTCTTCCAACCGTGACCGATGCCGATAAGCTCGAATTAAACGAACAATTGCAAAACATGAAAGAAGCTCATGGTAGAGTTGCTGGTATAATAAATGAAAGAGCCCTCGCTCTTCAAAAGAATATCGATGAAGCCGAAGAATCATTGGCACGAGTAGCTGAAGCCATTCAATACATGACAGACGTTCAGAAAGAACTTCACGAGCTTAATAAACCTATTGGTTCGCGTGTAGAAGACGTCGAGGCTATGCTGGATGCATACGAGAGAATATTGAACGATTTGAAGGCGAACAAGGCGAAATTGTCCGACTTACAGTCGATCAACGTGGCCGATCTTCATGGGGTATTAACTCAGCAGGATGATCTCATGAAAGCTATAGAGTCCCAAATAGCGAAACTTCGCCAGTTACTTTTGTTACGTCAACAATTCATCGCTTTGATCACAGAGATAACTACGTTCATAGCTAAATATACGGAGATCGTTCGAGATATTGAGAATTCTGGTCAGACGACGGAGGAAAAGATCAAAAGGTATTTATATTTTACGTTATCTTTTTAATTTATAAAATTAAATTAAATATATAATTCTAATCTAAAAAAAAATATGAAAGATATAAAATATAAAAAAAATATATTAAAATATATATTTTGAAGAATTTTAATTAAAAGAGTGTATGTTAAAATGCAAACGTATGTAATACATACAAATATTATAGAAATTTCTTAATATACACGTGCACTGTTGCATTGTTTGGTAAAAAAAAAAATTTTTATTTGTGAAAAAGGAAAATTTTATTCACCATTCATTTATTTTTAACATTTTTAAAAATTTAATTACGAAATTTGATATATTTATTTTCTTTATGCTTATTTTTTTCTTCTTATATATAAAAATATATTTCAAATATTTATAAAATATAAAAATATATATAAAAGGTAAAATGTAAAAAATAAAATTCACATCTACATAAAAATTGACAGAATTTAATATTATGTATAAAATAATACGATATATATTAGAGAAAGAAAGAAAATTCAATTTTTAATACCCGTGGCGCCATCTCGCGGATGGACGCTAGAAGCTCCGACTTGCTACGCGGGTTACAGAACAGGTAAGGAGGTATTCGTGACGTCACAAATAAAAAAGGAAAGCAACATTGTGCAAGAAGGATAGATAATAATAATGCGCACTACCATTTGCGCATGCGCAGTAACATTTTCTAACATCTCGAGAATACTACATAGAAAATTAATCGATTATTTATTTTTTACGCAAAATTTCTCTACTTTTAAGATCGCATATCAAAGTTAGAACCTCAAGCAACTTTCTCATATAAATTTTAGTACGATTTTCTTCTTAATTAATTATTTATTAATGATTAATGCGTTATATATATATATATATAGAAAGAAAGAAAATTCAATTTTTAATACCCGTGGCGCCATCTCGCGGATGAACGCTGGAAGCTTCGACTTGTTACGCGGGTTACAGAACAGGTAAGGAGGTATTCGTGACGTCACAAATAAAAAAGGAAAGCAACATTGTGCAAGAAGGATGGATAATAATAATGCGCACTACCATTTGCGCATGCGCAGTAACATTTTCTAACATCTCGAGAATACTACATAGAAAATTAATCGATTATTCATTTTTTACGCAAAATTTCTTTACTTTTAAGATCGCATATCAAAGCTAGAACTTCAAGCAATTTTCTCATATAAATTTTAGTATGATTCTCTTCTTAATTAATTATTTATTAATGATTAATGCGTCGTGTACGGATTGACGTAACCGATATCCAATACATTATTCGCTAATTTCACATTATTACAAGATTTATTTATAAATATGAATATATACATCAGAAACGTTGCTTCTTCCGCTATATTCACATACAATTTTTATTCATAATTTTATTCTCGTTTGAAGAAATAAATTGATTGTTTGCTACTCGGACATAGATCGAGAATTTACGATTGAGACATTCTCCATGATTATCGTTAATAATTAATTAATTAAAAGGAATTTCTTAGTAAAATTAATACATGAAACTTGCTTAAGATTCTATCTTTGAGATTCAAGCTTAAAAGTGTAGAAATTTTCAATAAAAAACCAGAAATTAATTAATTTTCCATGTAGTGTGTTCGATATATTGAAATGTGTTACTACGCATGCGCGAAATTAGATCGAATTCGTGACCGAGTAACAAAGAATCAATTTATTCCTTCAAATAAGAACAAAATTATGAATAAAAATTATATGTGAATATAGCAGAAGAAAGAACGTTTCTAACGTATATATTTATATTTATAAATAAATCTTATAATAATATAAAATTAGCGAATAATGTATTGGATGTCGGTTGCGTCAGCCCATACACGACGCATTAATCATTAATAAATAATTAATTAAGAAGAAAATCATACTAAAATTTATATGAGAAAGTTGCTTGAGGTTCTAACTTTGATATGCGATCTTAAAAGTAGAGAAATTTTGCGTAAAAAATGAATAATGGATTAATTTTCTATGTAGTATTCTTGATATGTTAGAAAATGTTACTGCGCATGCGCAAATGGTGGCGCGCGTTTATTCTCTATCTTTCTCACACAATATTGCTTTCCTTTTTTATTTGTGACGTCACGAATACCTCCTTGCCTGTTCTGTAACCCGCGTAGCAAGTCGGAGCTTCCAGCGTCCATCCGCGAGATGGCGCCACGGGTATCAAAATCATTTATTTATCGCTTTCCTATAATTTATAAGCTTTTCTCACAATATTTTATTAAAATTAAGAATAAAAGTAAAACACGAAAGTGAAAATTTCATGATATTTAGAAATATTTGTTTGAAAAAAAAAAAGAAAAGTAAAAAATGCAAAGATATATTTTTATATATTTTATATATTTATTATATATATTTATTATATATATTTTATATAATTATTTATTAATTAATTATTTATTATATATATTTTATATATTTTTAAAAAGATATATAAATTATGTAAATTATAAAAATAATATAAAAATATGAAAATATATGCAAAATATATTACGATATAGATATATTATGACAAATAATATGTATATACATATATATATATGATTCGCAATAGAAAAATAATAATAAAAATAATAAAATAATAATTACATAATTAATTGAATATGTATATAATTTTATATAAATATAACATTATAGAAATATATATATAATTTGGAAAATTTAAAAAATTACAGATCATTTTTTTAAATACTTCTATTTTCAATTTTTCAGGTACGACGATGCAATTCTGAAGATCCAAGAATGCGAAGCTACCCTCGCCAGTGCAACGGACAAAGGTCAACAAATCGCAGCAGAAGGCTCAACTGTGGATAGAAACAATATAACAGAACAACTGCAATCTCTGAAACAACAATTACAAGGTCTAAGAAGAGCTGTAGAAACTCAAAGGGAGCAACACGAATTGGCAGCAGCGGAACACAAGAGACTGGCGAACGAATTGGCTGAGATTCTCGATTGGTTAGAAGACAAAGAGAAAGAAGTGAAATCTAGACCTCTTTTAGAAAGAGATCCAATCAGTGTGGAAGCAGAATTGCAAAAACATAACGAGCTCTGCGATGCAGTCAACGAGCATCTCGATAGAATCAGAAATTTAAAGAATTCTGTTCCCCACGAAGAAGGAATGCCTGGTTCGTTGAAGGAAATGCTGAGCGAGGCTGTCTCTTTGTTGACCTCTTTGCCCAGAGAAATGGAGGAACGTGGAAATTATTTGGAGAGCAATATGAAGCTGAGACAAGAGTATGCTGCTCTTACCGAGAAACTTCGAAGTTGGGTTCGAGAGGCAGAGATTCGATTGGAAAGTGACAAGGATGGACTCGATTTCGAGAACATCCTGAGCGATCTCGAGGAGCACAAGGTTTGTATATCGATAATTTATGATAATTTAGAGTAATGTATTGATTGGGATACGTTAATTGTTTAAAAATAAATACTTTTGACAGAAATCTAAAACTATAATCATTCAAGTATCACGTTTTGCAAATATAATCTGGTTATGACAGTTTATTGATAATAAATAAGCGATGGATCTACTAGTTAAATTAAAGTAATCCATCTTTCGATTAAAAATACAAATTCATAATAAAATCACGGTTATTCTAAAACTGTTATTCCATATACAAAATCATAAAAAAATAAAGTTAATTTGAAATAGCTCAACGATATTATCTAATATTACAGTTTAACTACTTTTCAAAATAAAGAATTCTCTTTATCGTTAACACGGACGGATCGTATTTTGCAGATCTACTTCAGCAGCGAGCCATCGATTCGCGAATTGGTGTCTCAGCAAATTCAGCAAGCCGGTGATAAAATTTGGCCTTCGTTGAACACGTCCGAACAGGAGGAGTTAAGCGCGGAACAACAACAGCACACTCAATTATTGAAAAACACGTTGAACACGGCGAAATCTCAACGCGCCAGGTTGGAACAAGGCGCTGAAACGTGGAGGGATTACACGCAAACTTTAGAACGAGTCCGAGCTGTGATAGCGAGGAGCAGATTCACCGACGAGCCTGTCACGACTCTGGCTGGACTGCAATTTAACATCCAGAAGATCACGCACGCGCTCAATGACATACAGGTTAGTCGATAATCGTGACGTCTGTTTGCCGTGGAAATTACACAAGTCAATCCGCATCGTGTTCTCGTAATTCGTTCAACGTAATAATAATTAAACGTCGAGAGATAAATTTTTTCTCTTTTTCGTCTCTCTCAATACAGAATCAACAATTCGAATTGGATCTATTGATCGAACGCAGTCAAGAAGTGCTTCGATTGGCCGACGCTAATAACAAGAAAACGATAGAGGCGCAGATTTCTGAGATCAGTGCGGAATGGAAAGAGTTGGTTTCCGGGCTGGAAGGGCGAAGGGATGCTCTCGAGGCGTTGTCCAAGCATTGGGAAGATCTGGAGGCACAATGGTCGCTTATCGAGACTAAAGTAACTGCTATCGAGGAGAAGGGCAAACTTTTGGACACTGTGGTTCGTTCCAAGCAACATTTGTACGACACCATCAAATCACTACATGTAAGTGTCATGCGTAATATTTATTTAATATACTTGAGAAAGGAATAAAAGTTAAGAATAAATAAATTGTATCGTATCGTGTGAAGTATTTTATTTTATTTGTAATTCACAATATGTATTATTTTATTAATTTTAATCTTTATTTGTGTATAGGAGTTGGTAACGGAAGCGGAGAAATTGAAACCGATGGCAGCAGAAGTGAAAGCTTTATCAGGACCTGTTCTAGCATATCTGGCTGCCTTCACAGAGGCTCCAGCTCATGCTCTCGAGGAAAAGCTGAATAAATTGCAGAATTCCGTCGAATCGTGAGTGAAAATGCATTTTATTGTAATGTCGCACTGCCGAAGACACTGCCATCAGTGTCATCAAACTATCTCTTGAACGGGTTTCTTTCGAAGTCGAGGTAATTTCCTGTAAATAATTCACAAATATCGATTAGTATTAAATCATTGTTCGTGTTAACTTTTTTACAGAAACGTTATTTATCCGTAATCTTTTGTTTCTTTTTTGTAGGAAATATTTCACGATACAGTTTTACAAAGATATAACTTTTATCGATTACTGGATAATTTGTTGGATATTTTTTTTTTTTAATTTCGTTAAAAGGCTTCGTAACTTGTTAAAATATCATTCCAAATTTATTCGATAAATTGCTTCATATTTTTCTATCGCCATTTCTTTTTTCATTATCAAATTAACGCGAGATAATTTATCTTTTCCTTTTTTCTTTGATTCAAAACAGAATTAATTATCCATCGTCCCGTTAAATTGCGGAATCATCGACGAAGGGATCATGCAGTGCGCTTGAGTGCGATTTCAACGCATGTGCATGCGTGTGTATATATGTTCGTGTCTTGCTTATGCATATTACCATCCCCTTGGGAAGGTAATATCCGCTTCCCCCATTCTTTCATACTTTTTGTTTCAGGTTATCTTCGCATCGAAAATATAATTCAATTTATTATATAAATAACTCCTCGTCACAATTTTTACTTTTACACGTTAATTTACTTATTTACAGCCGCCAAACCGTTTAATTATTTTAATTTGTAATCCGTAAATTTTGAATTTATTCGTCGAAAGTTCGTTCATCTTACGCACGTTTATGTTCTCTTCCCCTCGTCGAGGGGAAACACTTGATTTCGAAGAGAAGTTGATTTCGAATTTTGTCATACGTTCGTCGAGTAAACGACGAATAGAAAAGGAGAAGTAGTAAAGAATAGAAATAGACGTGGAAGAAAAGGAAAGGACACGAGTAAGGTTTCTCGATAGCGATAGATTCTTCATGGATTACGAGGTGTATCGATTTAGCATGCATTACGTGTTCCACTGTGTTCCATCATACCCAAATTAATCCCATGACGTAATTAGACCTTGTAAATTATTGTGCATCGTTTATCAGAATACACGTTGCGTCATAAAATTAATATCAAGAAACGAAGATTATAATATCATAGACTTGAAATTGATCGCATCGCAGATTAATATTTTAACCAATTAAAAGAAAAAAAAAGAGGGAGAGAAAGAGAAAAAGAGGGATTTCGCATTATTTAATTACGATAATAGGATCGAGGATATAATCTACAATTATTATTTCAATCAACAGTCTTCCTTTTTCAATTCAGATTCCATTGAATTCTACGATATAAATAGAGTTTCTTCTCGTTTTCTCATAATTGAGTTGTCTTCGAAATTGAAACTTTATTCACGATGCTCGTTAAATTTTCAAAAAGAAAATATTTTATATAGATTTCTTTCGAATTTAAGGAACATTGACGTGTTCATCGTCCACTGGTTTCTTTGCACAATAATTCTTAACCAAAAATTCATTTCGCGAAACTTTGTAAAAAGTTTTTAATTATTTATCTACCTAATAATTCGGTTATCTTTCGTACAAAAAACTCATTCACTCTATCCATATTATTATACGTAAAACGTAACTCATTCTTAACCCAATATCGAAATTTCAAAATTTCAAAAAAATAAAACCAAAGGAGGAGAAAACGATAGCTCGAAGAATGCCAAGGCCGCCGTACCACACCCACGCGTCCAATCCATTCGTTCGAGTGTCAAATCAAAACTCGTCGAAAAAGGGGAGGGGGGGAGGAAATAACGAAGTGGAAACGAAAGGGACGAAAAACAAGGATAATTTCGAAAAATTTCTTCGTATCTCTTGACGAACAATCCGAATCCTACTTCCACTTACGAACAATAACTCTGTTTGTAAACACGTTGCGCCGGATTGCGCAACGCGTATCCCGTAATTCCGCGCACAGGCGACATCGGGTCATTAATCGACATTAGGTAATCCTCTCCGCATTTCCATCGATTCGTGTGATCCTCACGCGAGCGACTCTATTATACCGTTTCTCGAACACGGAGGAAAAACACGCCACAGCGGGGGAAAGATAGCAGGGTCTCGTTTCGGGAAAAAGGGGTTGCCACCAACCCCGAACTTATCACCCCTCTCCTTGGTCGATCGAATTCACCACTAAATATAGATTTGACCAAGGAAAAGTGAAGCGACCGCCGCACGTTGGCCCGCTTCACAATTTCATGGCGTAATATCCGCGGAGTTGGGTTTGCACGGCCAGTCATCATTCGTACGCGGCGACGCACACACGAAATAAAAGTATGACGGGAGTTTCACGTCGCTAAGTTGCCGAGGCTGGATTCGCGTGTCGTTTTCAGCTTATTAAACAATCATCGTTGGCTGGCTACATCGAGTCGCCGAGTCGTTAACGTGACATTGACGGTGTAACAGTGGTGTTACAGCGATTTGCTTGGCGAAAATAAATAGTGATTTTTCTTTTTTTTTCTTTTTTTTTTCCTTTTTTTCTTGAAAAAGCTCGAGTCACGACATTTATAACGTCGAATTAAATTCAAGATCCGTGCTCGAGTAATTAAATAACGACGTTGTGAACAGGATCGGGTTAAATTCGTGGAATAAGTGATTCGAGTGAACATACATAGGTCAAAAGTGTGGCTTTCAGTGAGTTATAAATATAATTGAATTGTGCAGTGCTTCGTTTCGAAGTGATATTGCGGTGAGGTTGCTTTGCGCGAATTTCTTTTCCTCTTTTATTGATTTCTCTCGATATCGAGGATTAACATCGCGAACGAGTCGTTATCGAGCACGTTGAAGCGGTTGCCGAGCTGTGCAAGAGTTGTGGAAACGCCGGGCCGGAAAGTGCGTGGACGCAGTGCCGGCACCTGATGGTCAACGGGCACGGAATGTCGATTGACAGTACGTAACGATGAAAATTTTCACGAGTGTTATAAGGTTTATTGGGTTAGCGGGATTGTACACGGTTATTGGCTTAAATATTATGACCGTGTCAGCCCTTGTGGCCTCTCTCTATCAGCAATCGATACCGAGGCGGAAACGTGTTTCGGTGCAGCACGTGTCTCTCGGCGTTAGCCTCGCTGCAGTGTAGCAAAGAAATATTCTTGAATCCGGGTGTTCTCGTGTGAGAATAATAGTACGACAGTGACTGTTCAATTTCTTTTTTTTTTTCTTTTTTTGCTTTTTCTTTTCTCTCTTTCTCCCCCCTCCCTCTCCCCTCTTTCTCTTCCTCCCTCCCTCCCTCCCTCCCTCCCCTTTCTCTCTCTCTCTCTCTCTCTCTAGAAAATCGATGGATTGTTGAATTTTATATGGTGACTTTTGAGATAGAAATGAAATCTCTATTATGAACGTAAATGTGACAGATACGCGGTTTGATTATCTTCGTTATTATATGTTTACTTATGCTCTCGAAAAAATCAAGTTTTTTTTTGCAGTAATGATTCACGTCTAGATTTTAAAAATAATTTTGGTATCGATTTATTTATTATATTTATCGTAGATAGGATTGATCATTTCTTCGTAATCTCATCATTCGCTTCCCGTTATTTCGTATTTTGTTCGTTTTATGTAATCATTCATCCAGTTGATTCATCTCAATGACGAAGTTGTGCTTGAACGAGAACATAAATTTTACAACTTAACTCCCACGGTCTACGGATACGATAAACCCTAGTTTGATAGATTCTGAAGGATTATTCAACTGTGTCACGAATCTCAAAATCGCTCTGACCCGAACAAAGCGAAAAACAGCAACAAAGTTTATATCCAATTTCAGTACACGTGATTCTAATTTTCACGCGAATTCCAACGATTATATTAATTCGCTCGATACTTGTTCCGAAAAATTCAAATACATAATACGCGAAAATGGATCGAAATCTTTATTATACAACGTATTGCAACATCACACGCAATCCCTCGATCCACATTGTAATATCGAATCACCGATTGCCAAAAGACATTAGAAACAAACATGATGACAAAAATCTTCGAGCCAATGAACTCGACTCGGGGGAGTGTGTTCTTCTTTTCCAACGATGAAGAGAAAGACGAAGACCACGACGAAAATTAGGACGAACACGAACACGAGGACAAAGACGAAAATGAAGACGAAGAGGAAGAGGAAAAAGAAGCGGATAAGCTACATTATTCTTAGGAACCGGCGTACGCCGCTTTTCGGCTGTCGTCGATTTTCGTTCCTATCCGTCTTGGCGAGCGTTTCGTGCTAAGCCGCATGCGTCGCGGCGCCTGGCCAAGACGAAAATTCAAAGCTAACGCTATTACGCCCTTCTAATAACGTTTCGAACCGCGAACGCTGCTGTTTAGCTTGATCGTGCCGCGCCATACTGTTATCCGATAATATATTCACGGCGAATTTTTCATATATCTCACGCGATCAAAAGAAGAACGATCACCCTCGAACCAGGCAGGGAAGAACGAGATTTTGTCGAGGAATCGATTCGATCACGATCGACGATTTTATTACTCGATTGGTACGATTTTTATTAACGTTGAATCTTACATTATATTGATAAATCTTTCCTTTTTTTTCTTTTTTTTTTATCGAGCGTTTCTTCGAACATCGAGAACATTGTTCTTTTATTCCGTTTCAAAAGAGTAGATAAATTTAGGTGGATAAAGAAAAGGAAGTTTTGAATATGTGATGGAATATTTTAATAGTGGAACGCATAGTAGGTTACTATTGATATATCTTGAGTGTACTTGGTGGTTAGATATCTAAAAAGTGGATCATTCTATTGGTGTTACGAAAATAATCTCGGCGAACACGATGATGTTACTCTGTGATGTTGCCGGAGCACGTTGGCTCGAGTCACATCCCCGCATAAGGATATTACGTCACATGGATACACTTCCGGAATTCGCTGTCGATCGTGATATCTCGGGGGCAATGACAAAAACATTAAAAATATCTCAAAATCGAAATTCAATATTGACAATCCTGCAATTCGAAGGAAGTGTAACTCGAAAGATTCGAATCGATCAAACGAATTCAAACGAATTATAAGAATGTTTCGACGAATTAATCGAACGTATCTGATTAAATTAATTTCAATAGATTGCATTCTCATATTTTCGGGAATATATCGAAAGTGAATAAAAGAATTTCGTGAAACGTGACTAATCGAGCGATCTCTTCTTTATTTAATTTCGTGTTAGTCAGCGCGATATAGAGCGTAACGTGTTTCGCAAATTTCTCGTTTCGTCTCGAAAATACCACAACCGTCGAGTGGTGATTGCACCTTGTGTTAAACTTCGTTCATTATTAGCTGCGATGATGTCATCGCGAAAAGAAACGCGGTACGAAACTTGACATTGACATCGTCAGCCTTCCACATATATCGAAATTCCACTTCCAATGGACAATACACGTTAAACTCTTCTCAATTTTTATTTACAAATGGCATTGAATAAAAATATTATTTACCATTCAACATTAAAGATAAAACAGCATTGCTAAATTCATCGTTTTAAAAAGATTTCAATTTCTGGTTAAATTATCATAGTTCGAGTTATCGTAATTAAGATGATTTTCAATGTTTTTTTCTATTTTTTTTTTTCGTTCATCTGTTGTTAAATTTGATCGTAATATTTTTTTGTAGGTGATCAATAGATGGTTTATGAGTAATCAAAATCGCGAGTTTAATACCGACCTCATTGTTGTTCGATATAAAACACCTTGAAAACACGATATACCGGTTCGTGTTCATGTTCAAAGACGAATCCTAACAGAGCGATGACTGATTGCGACATTCCTCATGATATACTACGACGATGTTGTCATCTTTTGTGAAAATACTTGGCATCGATATACACTTGAATACATTTTAACGTAATGAGATTCAACATTATCATAATTCATTTACGAATTCTTGAGTATTAAAAGTCAATTCCTGGAATTTATTTGATATATAATATATTTATGTCGATATATCTTCGACAATATACAAGTCAGGCAATTATTTAGAAAGGCTATAATAGTTATGAATCTAACTATTATCATAAGAAACGAAGAATACGAAGAACGAATAGATATAGAAAATGAATAAAAAATATTTCGATAAATCATTGACGAAAGAATAATTCAAATTCCGACAACTAACCAACAGACTTCTTACAAATCTTTAACGTATCTTCGTCATGCATTTCTCAACTAAAATACAAAGATTGGCATATCAGTATCATTAAAAATCACTAAAAAGAAGATATTAACATAAAAAAATAATAATTCCAATTCTGACAAGTTCAACCAATCGACTTCAAATTTCCAAAACATCTCTTCATCATCTATCCCGACTATCGGTCATTAAAATAATGAGAACAGACAGCGAAATTGGCGAATACGAATTACTGGAAAGAAAAAGAAACATTGTTCATTAACAAAAGAACAATTCCAATTCCGACAAGTAACCAACCGGCTCCTCAACACAACCGCGCACATATAGTTCGTCTACTTTTAGCCAAAGCGTCCTCTGCTCTGGCTGGAATGAAGCCAGCTAGCTACAGCTGAACCAGCGACACGCATTTCCGATTCTAATTTCGTCCTACCTCCGTACCACGTACAATTCCTCGTGTTCGATCGATCCGTCGTATCCTCGGCTTTTTCTTCTTTCACCTCGTGTTCCTTCGTCAACCTATGCCCTACAAATCCAACGGGGCGCCGCGATGATCGCCACGTTGGCACGCATTATTGGAGACCCGTAGGCCAAAGGAAATATGCTAAATTCTATTTTTACGCCTGGCCTCCGTGCACAACCACGCCGCTAACGGGCAAATCGTTTTTCCGTTAGTAAGGTAGTGACCACGGACTCGCCGACGGTCACGTTGGTATCCTGTCGGTTTTGCGAACACGTAAAACTTCCGGTCGTGCCGTAAATGTGTCCGTCAATTCGAGAACTCGTAAATTGTTGCTGTTCCAAGCTTCTTTGACCAGCCAGAGTTTTTAAAATTGTTCAACATCGAACGATTGTCCATCTATTCAGTCTTTAATTTCTTCTCGAGTTTAATTTAAAATATGATAAATATAATTTGACATCGTTCGTGAGATTCGACGTACGATTTTAAAAGACTTTTAATAAAAGGAAAACAGAACAGGAATCTATCGGTCCTTGTTTTAAACTTTGATCTCTCCGAGTTTAGCACAACTTCGTCCCAATTATCATTTCATAATCACGGTGCGAATATAGGCTCATAGGTTCTCTCGACCTCGAAGAAATCGCGAATCAGAGATTAACAGAAAAATATTTGCACACGAGAGAGATACAGTAGCGAATCAGAGGGAATCGATTTGCAGGCTCATCGATACCCTGCAGACGAAATCCAAGAAGGCGGACGAGGACTTGGAGACGTTCGAAAGCACCGAGCGTGAGATCGATCAGCTGAGGAAGCGTCTGAACGAGGCGCGCGAACGCGCCTCGAACTTGTACATATTCGGGCCGGATCAGGACGCGACCGAGGAGGAGCTTGACGAGCTGCGTTGGGCTGTCGAGCAGCTCCTCGAGAGCGGGAAAAAGTTCTCAGGAAGCACTAAGGCGCGGTACCAAGCTAGCCAGCAGCTGGTCCCCAGCGATCTTGCCCAACACCTGACCGCCCTCGAACTTTGCGCCGAGGCGACAGCACAGGCCATGGAGGAGAAACAGAGGGAGCAGAAACGCGCGAGAACCGTCAGATCGGATTATCTGACCGATCTGGACGAGGTTCAAGCGTGGATCAGGCAGGCCGAGTTGAAGGTTCAGGACAGATCGATCGAGCCTGTACCTCTCAAGGACCAATTGAGGCAGGTGCAAGAGGAGTTGGGCACGATCACCGACAAGCTCGAACGATTAACGAGAAATGGCCGTACAATTGCGGAGAACACGAGGGACGACACGGAGAAACAATTGATCGACAGCACCGTTCACAACGTGACCGAACAGTTGAACCAAGTGAGGAATTGGTTGGACGAGAGGAAACAAGTGGTGGCGGATACCATTGACGCTTGGCAGAGATTCTTGTCGTTATACGAGGCCGTGAGGACGTGGACCGAGGAGAAGAGACAATTCTTGGTTGAGCCGTTGAAGCTCAGCACTCTCGTGCAGGCTAGGCAGAGGCTGCACGAATATTCGGTACGTGAGGAGGAAATGCATCGGCGGACTGTGCTTCTATAGAATTCTTATGGGAAACGGAAGAATGTGGGTTTTCGCGAATTGGTTTTGTGATTTATCGATCTTCTATTGCGTTGTTTCTAAATTTCATTATTATATACATATTGGATTGAAGAGAAATTTTTATTTCTTTAGAGTTACTTGGAAAAACTCATATTCCTCTGCGTTTCATTCGAAAAATAGAGAAATTCGATTCGTATTAACGCGAATTTTATTAATCCTTGAATCTGTTCCGCGGCTCTTTGCAGACAGCCGTGAAAAGCTGCAAACAGATCAACAAGAATCTCAGTGACATGGGTAAGGAGCTCGAGAGTATCGGTCAGGTTTGCAGCGTAGGCGACTTGCCCGAGAAATTGCTCGAAGCTGAAGAAGCTAAGGTTCAAGTCGAGGGTCAACTGTTGGAGAGGGTTGGTTTCTCTCCCGTTTTTACAAAATCTATATAGGGAAAGGAAAAGCATGCGTAAGATGAACATTGGTTCGAATTACTCGTTTCAGAACGCGCTGCTGCAAGAAACTAGCGAGGAATGGGAGCAGTGCGAGCGAAAGATGAAAGAAGTGAAAACGTGGATCGAGAAAGCGAAACAGAGTCTCGAATCACCGCAGAACAAAAAGAAACCGTTACGGGATCAGCACAGCATACGGGAGAAAATGCTGAGCGATATCGCGATACAGAAAACAAAAATCGGTATATCGATGGAAAAGCTTCAGGTTCACTTCCGGTCGGGGATCGGTGGCGATAGCCGAATCGGCGAAACGGTTGACGAGCTACTGGCCGAGTTAGACAATCTTCACGCCAACGTGAAGGAACAGACCACAGCGTTGGAGGGTTGTTTAGCTCAGATTGATCAATATCAACAGGTCAGGACTCGCTCCTGACTGGAGCTGCGTTCTTTTAAAACGTGATTACTGATCTAAGATATTAAAATGGTGAATAAGTTGATAAAACGAAGTGAAAAACATCTAAGCAATAGTTTCACTTCGCAAGTGATCACTTGTAATAAAAAAGAAAAAATGCAAGTTACACTTGTATATTTAAAAATTACAGTTATACAACTGTGAAAAAAAGAATACTATGCTTTGCTTTAAAAATGCAAAAATGTATTCAAAAAAATTACATCTTTTATAATCCAAGTGCATTTTGTACGTTGCACTTGTAAAAAAAATTGCACGTGCATAAATTTATCCGAGCAATCTGTCATCTTGCTTCGCCTATTCACCATCGAAGAAAAAAATAATATTTTTTTCGAGAAAATAATTACGTACAATTTATTTTACTCGAAGAAATAAGATCAGTAATTTTTACGATTTCGAAAAGAATGCGGCTGACATCTGTTTGTCATTCTAGGAGATACAACAGTTGAGGCAACAGATTATGCAGGTAGAGCAACAATTGAGAACAGTGCTGAGTCCGACATACCTGTCCACCGACAAGGAGAAAGCGTTGCAGGAGCAACAGGTAGGTTTGCCTTGATCCCATCTTTTTATCACCTGCACAAATGCGCTAAAGCAGCAAGTTGATTTTTTGCATCTGCTCGATACCAACTGAAGGCCACCACCAGGATTATAAAACGCGATTCTCCCTTACATGTTTTTTTCTTTTTTATTTTTTTTTTATTTTTTTTTTCTCTCTCTTCTTAAATTTGTACACGTTCGTGGTCGGGGGTAGTTTTCTGAATGATAAAATCGAATTTCTCTCTGGCATCTGCTCTCGAGACACCATGCCTGTTCTCCGTAATCTCTTAAGTGACTAACAATTAACCGTCGATCGAGCCGCATTAATCCTTAATTAATCCGCGTCAGGATGAAACGAAATTTTTATTGGCTATTCCTTTTGAAAGATATTTCTCGTGTATCTTTTAAAATTTAAGAGATTTAAAAGTAGTCAATAAAAATTTATAAAACATCAATCAGAATCTGGAAACATTTTGATGATCCATTTCTAGGATAATTTCTAATGGGAGACAGAGGTCGACGTACCTTTTTATTATTATTGTTATTATTTTATTATTATTTATTATATATATTCGAATCAAGGTGTTTCCATTGAAATCATAATCTAGATTCCTTGTCAATTCCTTATTTTAATTTTCATTTCATACATATGTATCTTTATAATTATTTTTCCTCACCTCACCAAAGCTTTTCATAATTACTCAACGCTTAACGGCTTAACATCTTTCTTTTATTAACTTTCCAACATCTCTTCACTTTCCTCTCTTTCTATCTACATTCCAAAGAAATTATATAACAATTTACATTGTATAAAACTGTTTCCAAAATTCCAAAAGAATTTCGAATTCACGTATAAAAAAAAAAAAAATTATTTTACGCTCGTTGCAAAGTTAATATCGAAATCGATCGTTCTTTCATGAAAATGATCGAACGATCGTAATAGCGCAAGCATGCTGATCATCGTGGTGGTACATCATGTTACGCGGTATTGGTTGGTATCATGCTCTTGACTAAATCTTATTACACCTGTTCTCTTCACAACCGAGAGATCAATCATACGTCACTATTCACGCACGTCTCTGCGTCTCTGTCTCTCTAGTTCTCATATAATATCCTTATATACATTCACACACATACACATATATGTTTTTTTCGTGATGGAGTTTACTTGATTTTGCTTGTTTTTCTTTGTGTAACGTCACGTGTTTCTATCTTTTTTTTATTTTCTCTTCTTTTCTCGTCGTATTTCACATTTGTCTATCTGCGTGTTTACGAGGACAATGCGATTCCGCATATTGGAATTGCACTTTTATGGCACTCTATACAATTATTTATTTATTTATTTATACAGAATTAAAAGGAAGAGACAACGAATAATCGTAATATAGTAGTCGCACAGAGATATGTAAAAGTCGCATCGTACAATATGCAAACACCTAATTGTACCAAACACTTAATTCACTTTAGGCTTTTTCCCGATCGAGTTTCTGTCTTCACAGAAAGTAGTTCGGCTGAATTTTCGTATTGTTGTTGTTCGCAATGAGATATATCTTTGCTCGTTCGATCGAGAACGAATACAGAAACGGAAGACACGCAAGAAAATCAAGTGACCTCCAAGACGTGTGTCGAGACTTGTGAGAACGCAGCGAGCACAAGTCAACGCTCCAAAAAAATTAGTCGTATTAATGATTTCTCAATAATCTGTCTCATATTCTTTGAATATTTTTTTTTCTTTCGCATTTAACTTCATATTGTTTCTTACCTTTTTCTTTTTTTTCTTTGTATTAACTTTTTTAATCCATCGCATCGGCTATTTGATTTACGATATTTTCTTTGCTGTATCCTTTCCCGTCTCCTTTAAAATATATATATATATCCATTCCACACACGTTTCACCTTTACCCTTTCTGTTTCGTTTCAATCATTGTTTAATCGCTTCAAACATCTTTCGATTCCTTATTTCTCTCCTTATTCTCATTCTTCGCTTTGGTTTCTCGGATCTCTGTCTCTCTCGATCGAAATTTCGTCCACGATCTCGTTCCATCTCGCTCGATCGCTCGGCGTGTTGTTGTTCCTTCGTTCCATTGTGATAGATTTGTCGCGAGAAGATCAAGTCGTTGCAGAGCAAAATCCAGGCGCGTACAGAGAGGTCGAAGATTCTCGCACAA
Source organism: Apis cerana (assembly GCF_029169275.1). NCBI lineage: Eukaryota > Metazoa > Arthropoda > Insecta > Hymenoptera > Apidae > Apis > Apis cerana. The sequence continues at coordinate 17,899,886 of NC_083852.1, forward strand.
CGTGGCAGGCCCGATCCAGAGCCATTGGATCCATGACCAGTCTAGATAGGCGATCCAGATCGTCGAAAGCTTCGCGATACTTGTCTGGTCACTTTGTGACAATCATCATTAGCGTCGTATCCTCGCGTTCGTTTCTTTTCTCACCCGGTGCAGTTCCGCGAGTTCCATCTCGAGCGAAGGGAACGTCGAAGAAAAAAGTGGCGGAAGATTCTCTTTCAGAGAATCTGTTAGCTATGAAACATCGTCGTTCGTCCTCGTTCGAGGAATGGATACCGATTTTTAATATCTCAGGATCTTTTTTAGCGAACTTTATATTATATATATATATATTATAAAAATGTATGTACAATATATATATATCGTCTATCGTCTATATTATATTATATCGAGCAAAACTTTTTCCTAAACGTTATTGTTCGTCCAGGCATAGAGAGCAGACTTGCATTCTTATAAAAGAAAAACGAAAAAGAATAGAAAAAGAAAAACGATCGAAAATATGTTATTATTTCAAAAAAGAGAGAATAAAAAGCCCTCTTTGTTGCAAAAAAAAAAAAATAAAAAATAAAAATCGTGTGTTTCTTTGCGAGCCAAACCATCGCTGATCATAACGTTAATCTAGCATACGTGCATATACTAAAATTACCTAAAGAAAAAAAAAGAAATCTTTAAAATTCCATAACAATCCGTTTTAACACCCCTGACCACATTATCTGATAACAACCAACTACCGATCCCTCCGTCATTATTTCCGCCCGAGTTAACAATCTTTTTATTATTCTCACCCTACCATAAACAAAATGTAAGATAAGACATCACAAAAGAAAAAGAAAAACTCGCAGAAAAAAATTGACATATGTATAATTCCATTGTTGTGCCTTGGCTGGTTCCTCCGTGGCGGATAAAGCAGAGCCTGCAGCAAAGGATGGACGATTGGAGGCAACGCGTCAAGACATTGCTGGATGAAATATACACCGTGGACCCGTACTATGTACAAAGCAACGAAACAAGGTTCGTCAATCAGGTCTCATACGCGGACATCGCCGCTGGTCGTACGAGCCCCAATTCCAGGGGTTCTAGTCCCTTTAGAAACAACCGGGACGAGGCTGCCCCTACACCTCTCTCGATTCAAGTACTTAGACCGACTGCTCAATTCTCAAGATCCGTGGATATTCAGAAACCCGTCATTGAACCCCCCCGCGATGAAACTCCGCCGAGCACCGGGAGAATAGAAACTAAAGGTATCGAAGAACGAGCGAGAATCGAGGAGCAGAGCGAACAGGAGTCCGAGATGAGAATCGAAAGGAGAAGACACGTTTCCAAAGTGGATTCGGTGGATTCTAGGACGAGGAGTCAGTCGAGGAGGGCTGGTTCGGTTAGAAATAACAGCGACGAAGCTGTGAGGGAATCTAGGGAGAGAAATTCATCTGCGGAGAATGAAAACGCGATGGAGATTTCTAGATCGATGGAACAGAAAAAGGAATCGTTGGTACTTAAGAACACGTTGGCGCCTAAAGTTGAGAGGAGAGGAAGATCGGCTAGTCCTATTTGGGTGCCTGGATCTACGTCCTACGCGGATATCCTTCGTGGAAATAGACAAAGTTCTCGCAGTCCTTCGGTGGAGGGTGGCAAGGACGTTAATATGGTTGGTAGAGAGGTCAGAGAGACTGTGGTCGAAGAGTTGCCTGCGGAAACGATTCAGAATGAGAAATTGGAGTTCAATGTACCGAGACTCGAAGTGGAAGAAGAGACTGAAATTCAAGAAGCTCTTGAGGAAGAAGCAAGCGAAGAAATAGCAGTAGAGAATTACCAGTCTGTTGAGGTAATGGGTGAAGATGTGATCGAAATCGTACCTTCTTCCGTGAAATCCGAAGAATCGGCAGAACCTCCAACTAGTTGGGCTGATGAGAGCATGGAGGAGTACGTTTTGTTGAATGAGAAGAATTACAAAAATATTGCAAGAGCACCGCAACAAGTTCAAGAAGTGTACAACTATATTCAACCACCTCTTCGACCAGCTATCCCAGAATTGGTTGGATTCATTGGATCTCAGGTAGCTTATCCAGTAAGTTCGTACGTCTACATGCCGGCTGCATCTCCTCAGCAGATGGCTCTTCCTCATTACACCGAGAGTCAGATAGCATTCCCATCTGAACAATACGTGGCACAACCTAGTTACATCCCTGAGCCAGAGATTTATCAGCAGAATCTATTGCAAAAACAGAGACAACCGCATCAATCTAAATACAAAAGTAATCCAAAGAGCGCTCCAATTATTATGCAAAATGTGGAAGAGAAATGTTTATCTTGTCAGATTCCTCAAACTGTGGATATTCAGCCTGTCGTACAACCTATTATTCAACCAATACAGATTGTTGAAGAGAAATCTATGGAACAAGAACAGTCTGTACAACAATCTGTACAACAGCCTGTACAACAGCCTGTACAACAGCCTGTACAACAGCCTGTACAACAGCCTGTACAACAATCTGTACAACAGCCTGTGGAACAGCAGCCTGTGCAACAATCAATGCAACAATCAGTGGAACAAATAGAGCAACCAGTGGAACAACCTGTGCAACCTATTTCCCCTGTAACACCATCAGAAAGCACACCGGTGAAGACAAAAATAATCACCGAGAACAAAACATTCTCCTACGCTCAGATCTTATCACAAGGTCTTGCTCCTAAACCGTCATCGGCCGTCAGTAGTTATTCTTCACCAACGAGCGTTCCATCGACGACATTAGTCTCGAAACAGGTGAAAGAGCGTTCGTATTCACCTGTGAATTCGACAACATCCTCTGTGCACGAGACGAGTCCTCCTCAGGAGGCGAGACAAACTCGAGAATCGTCGGTAAGTAAACAAGAAAGCAATTGGGACATTACAAAGAAAAGGGAGACGAGAAAGACTCATCAGGAGGCGCCGAAGACGAAGATCCCGGAAAAGAGAGCTAGAAGAGGGTCCGAGTATTCGAAAGAGAAACTTCAAAAGGAGAAAATTAAGATTAATATGGAGCAACAGAAACAGGTATTTGAAACGAAAGATGAAATTGTCGTGGAAGATACTTCTAAGATAAATGTGAAAAATAACGAGGTTGAGATTAAAAAGGAAAAAGTAGAAGATGTTCAACCGGAAAAGAGAGTAGATGTCGAAAAGACGAAAAAGATTGAAGCACAGAAACAAGATGAGAAGCAAGAGATTCAGGAGGAAAAACATGATGTTCAACAGAGGAGCAGATCTCAGGAAAAGAAACGAAAAGGAAAGAAAAAGAAACCGGAGAAGTCAATGGACGATGAGATAGACAAGGCTCTGAAAGAAATAGAGGATATGGATAAGCAGAAAAAGAGGGATAAATCGAGGGAACAGACTAAGATTAAAGATACGACTCAAACTGTTCAAAATGAAAAATCTAAAGAAGATATTGAAAAGAAAGGCGTGAAGCCTGGCGAGAAAAAGAAACAAAATAAATCAAAGATGGAGAAGGTTAGAGACGAATCAGAAATTGCAATGAATCAGGCTAACGCAAAAGAACAGATGAAATCGAAGAATGATACGAAAGAAAGTAAAGAAGAGAAAAATATTGAGAAGAGGAATGCAAAGGACGAAGCTAAGATTTCTAAGGAGAAAGTTGAAAGTCGAAAGAGTGAGTCGGAAAAAAGATCTGAAATTAAAATTGATTCAAGTAGTGAAATGAGAAAAATTGAGACGAAGGAAGAAAAGGCGCAGAAAGATTCTGCTAATCTATCAAAAAAAAAGCAAAAAGGTAAAGAACAGACTGGTACGGTGAAAGATAAATCTAATAAAGATAGTGTGAAATCTACGAAAACTGAAAATGAATCTGAACAAATGAAAAAAGCGATATTTATTGAAGATAAAACAGAAATTCAAAAAGAGAAAGACATTAAACCAGTTGAAAATATTGGAAACTTAGATCAATTACAGAAACAAGAGGATACGAAATCTGTAAAACTTATGAAATCAGAAAAAATATCTGAAACAAAAGTTGAATCGAAAGAAAAGGAACCTGCGAAACCTAAGGAACAGGATAAATCGAAAAAAAATAAAAAACAGAAACAAGGAACCGAGAATGAGGTCTCGAAAGATCAAACACCTAAGAAACAGAGCCAACAAAAAGAAGAAAAGAAAACAGAACAATCGAAACAGAAAAAATCTGTAGAAAAATCAGAGGTGATAGATATTAAGTTGGAAGAAAACGAAAAGATTAAAATAGAGATTGATGTGAAAGCACCAAAAGATGAAAAAGAGAAAAAGATAACTGGAAAAGAGAAAGAAAAGAAATCTGAAAGTAAAGATCGCAAAAAGAAAGATATAAAACCTGAAGTAGCATTAAAAGAGAAGGCGAAAGAAGAGCAGAAAGCTATAATAAATCCATTGATTAATGCGATAGAATCTGATAAAAAAATTGAAGAAAAAGAAATTGATAATAAAGATTCGAAGGAAAGTTCGACACCAAAGAAAGAGATGAAGAAGGCAGGTGAAGCAGAAAAACAGATAAAAACGAAAGGTGGAAAGAAGTCTAAAAAGGAAGCGGATATTAATCAGAAACCTGCAACTGAAATTATCAAAAAAGAAGAGACGATAATCGTTGACAAACAAATTATTGAAGAAAAAATTGATGAAAAAATTATTATAGAAGAATCGAAGAAAGAACATTTGAAACTTGAATCAGTTGTACCAAATACGGAACAATCAGAGATGAAAAAACATAAGAAATCTAAATCACCGAAAAGAGGAAAGAAAGAAGAAAATTTAAAATTTGTAGAAAAAGAAAAGACAGAGAAAAAAGAAACGCAAGGGGAAACAATAAAATTAGAAGAAATAAGCGATAAAATCGATAATACAAAAGAAAAATCTATAAAAGAAATAAAAGAAGAAATTGTTATCGAAGTTAAAGAGGAAATTAGTGCAATTCAGGTTGAAGAAAAGAAAGAAAAAGATATAATGCAAACAGACAAAATTGAGATACAGTCTGCTATTGAAAAAATACCTGAAAAGATCATTGTTGAAGGAAGCATGGAAACATTTACAGAAACTGTAGAAATAGCAAAAGAAACTGAAAAAGTTAAAGTCAGTGATACGAAAGAGGAAAGGGAAACACCTCTTTCTGAAATTTCAAAAACAGAAGAACTTGAAGACCAACAGCCAGAACAAAAGAGTGAAATGCCAAGTACACTAAAGAACAAAAAATCAAATAAATCAAAGGAGAAACATCCTATCGAAAAAGTAACTCCACTTTCTACAGTTCAAGAGCCTAAACCAAATACATCAAAGAGTCAACCAAGTACACCAAAATCCGATAAAAAGAAGAAGAAACAAGAGAGTAAAGACAAAGATAATATTGAATCTCCACAAGCAAAACAAAAGACAATTACAGAAAAACCTTTCAATGATGCAAAATCAATCGAAGAATCCATCGAAATACCTGATGTTGCTTCCGAAAAATCTATTTTTAAAGAGAAAGAAATATCAACAACATTGCAACCTGAAATAATTCCAATAATTGAGTCTGAAAAAGATCAAATTATTGAAATTGACGAGTCAAAATCTTTCTCGCAAGACCTGATTGAAAAACCAAGTACAGAAGAAGTTCCATCTCTTTCATTGACAGAAGAGATTCTAAACGTCACAGACACTGGTTCGCCAATTGAAAAATCGTCTTCGACATCATCGGGCAAAGCATTAATCATAGAAAGGACGGTAACCACGGTGACGACCACGACCAGCATGCCGGGATCTGTCGAAGTGAAGCCTCCGAACGTGAAATCCATGAAATCTGTAGAGATCTTAGAAAGCATTCCTTTACCAAAGATCGTAGGCTCCAAACCCACTGAATTAATCACCCTACGTCCTGAAACAGTAGAGGCTAGCCTAACAACCAGATATGCTAGGATATCGGATGATTCAGCTGTTGGTATTCCCTCAAAAGAGTTTTTAGATATGTTAGCGGACGAGTCGAATTTCGATTACGCGAATTATATCAATCTCGTCGAAGATGATCAACCGATTTTGTTCGGTAGCGTTCAGGATAGGAGGAAAGATCGTTCTGGGACTCCTTTGTCGGCAAAGTCTGTAGAAAACGCGAAGGACGAACGAGAGGTCGATGATTTGAAGGAGGGACAGGGCGTGGATGCGAAGATTTCGCAAGATACATTAGGCGAAAACGAGGGTAAGGCTGAAAAGGGTGAAATGATGGTTAAAGAGGAGGTAAACGTTTTTGAAGAAATTGAAAGTGAGAGATTCAAAGATTCAAGAGAGTTAGTGGTAGAAAATGAGGATAAAAGTGTGAAAGGGAAGCAAGAAACGAATAAAACTGTAGAAGAGCTTCTTTTCACTGTTGGAAAAGGAGAAGATGTGAAGAATGCTGTAGAAGAATTGTTGGAAGCTGAAAGACAAGCTATGGTAGTTGAACAAAAAATTGTAGATATCGAAAAAGGAGAAACTGTTCCTGTTAAACTTGAAGATAGTAAATTTAAGTTGGAAGAAATTGAAAATAAAACAATTTTGAATGAAGAAAAGATTAGAGATTTAGAGAAATCAATTGAAGTTCCTGTTAAAATTGAAACTGAAGAAGTTAATAATAAAACAACTATAGTTGAAAAAAAGGTAATAGAAAAAGGAGTAGAAGTTCCTATTGATATTAAATCTGTAACGAAAAAAATTGAAGGTAAAATAACTCTGCCTGAAGAAAAAGTTGCAGAATTTGAGAAGTCAATAGAAGTTCCTATTAAAATTAATGATACTAAACTTGAAACAGAAGAAATTAAACTTGAAGATAAAGTAGATTCTGAAAAACAAGAAAGAATTGAAATTGAAGATTTTAAATCTATAATGAAAGGCATTGAAGATAAAACAGATCTAATTGAAGAGAAGCTAATAGATACTGGAAAACGAGAAGATGTGTCTATTAAGCTTGAAGATATTAAATTGAAAAAAATTGAAAATAAGCCAACTCAGGATGAAGAAAAAATTAAAGCAGTTCCTATTAATATTAAAGATTCTAAATCCATAATTGAAAAAATAAATAGTGAAACAATTTTAGTTGAAGAAAAAGATCTTAAAGAAAAAATAGAAATTCCTCTGGAAATTAAATCTATAACGGAAGAAGTTGAAGATAAAACAGCTCTGTTCGAAGAAAAAGTTGTAGAATCTGAAAAATCATTCAAAGAAGTTCCTGTTAAAATTGATTATTCTAAATCCCAAAAAGAAATTAAAGTTGAAGAAAAGATAGTGGAGAAACAAGAAACAATTGTAAATAAAGATTTTAAGTCTAAAATGGAAAACATTGAAGATAAAACAATTCTTGAAGAAAATATCATAGAATCTGAGAAATCAATAGAAGTTCTTGTTGAGATTAAAGATTCTAAAAAGATAAAAGAAGAAGTTCCTGTCGAAATTAAAGATTCTAAGTCGAAAACAAAAGATGTAAACCCATATTATTTCACAGACTTAGTCAAACCTTATTGGTTTAATTATCGTCCTTACATTAAAGCAGAAATTGATTTCTATAGGCATTTCAAGATAGTAAAAATATTAGAAGAAAATGTACCTGCTCCTGTGTTACCAAGATCAGATAGTATTGAAAGAATTGTTCAGGAATCAATCATGAAAAATTCTAAAGAAGAAGAAAAGAAAATAGAAAGTGCAGAGCAATCTGAAACTGAATATACAAATGCATCTCAGGAAATAATTAAGGAAAAATCTAAAGAAACAGAAAACAAAACGAAAGATACAAAGGAATCTGAAACAGAATACAAGCATGTACTTCAGGAATCAATTGAGGAAAAATCTAAAAAAATAGAAAAGAAAACGGAAGATATAGAAGAATCTGAAGCAGAATACCGAAAATATGCACTTATTGGAGAAACCTTTAAATATCCTATTAGTACATTTTATAAATTAGAATCTGAATGGGTGAAATCTAAGCTGATTCAAGAAAAAGAGGTTACACTTATTCCTGTAGAAGAATCTGAATCAACAAATCCTGAAATTAACAAGGAAATTATTCAAATTTATGAAGAAGAAAAATTACCAATAGAATTAAAAGAATTAGAAGAAGTCATACCCACTTCTGTGGAAGAATCTAAATTGACAGATGTTGAAGTAAAATCGCCAATAAAATCAGAAGAATTAGAAGTCAAGAATGAAAAAGTCACGCTCTCTTCTGGAGAGGAATCTAAACCAATAGAAGTTGAAATTAAAAAAGAAATTATCGAAATTTATGAAGGAGAAAAACCAACACTAAAATTAGAAGAAGATAAAAAAATAATTAATATTGAGAAAGATACTATGAAAGTTATCGAAGAAGTTACTACAGAAATTAAATCTACAGATAGAATTTTGGATCAAACAGCAGCTCTTATTGAAGACTTGACTAAAGAACTTGATATGATAAAAAAAGAAGAAGAGCAAAATAAAATTGTAACAATTGTAGAAGAAAGAAAGAAAGAATCTGAAGCTGAGAAAAAAGAGCAAGTATCCGAGAAAAAATCAAAAACGGAAAAATCAAAGAAAGAAAAACAATCAAAAAGTGAGAAATCAAAAGATAAGAAAAAAGAGATTTCAATTAAAGAACATGAAGTAATTGAGGAAAAAGATATTGTTGAAACAGAAATGACACAAATTATAGAACAACTTACAGAGATTAAAAAAGAGGAAAGTAAAGAGACTCCACTATTGATCAAAGAACTTGAAGAGAAAGATACTACTGAAACAGCAGAATTGTCACAGATTATGGAACAACTTACTGCAGAAATTAAGAAAAAAGAAATTGAGGAGATTTCATTATTACCCAAAGAATCTGAAGTAATTGAGAAAAAAGATATTGATATTATCGAAACTTCAGAATTAACAAGAACGATGGAAGAACTTATTACTGCAATAAAGGAAATTTCAACAGATGAAATTATTGATCAAACAGAAGAGAAGAAGATGGAAAAAAATATTACGGAAGAACTATTAACCACATCACAATCAAAAACGGAAGAAGAAGTAAAACCTGCGATGGAATCTTCAAAAATAGAAAGAGTAGGAAAAGAAACGAAATCAGAAAAAAACAAAAAGAAACAGAAGAAACAAAACGAAAAAAAAGAAGAAACTCCAGTTCTAGAGAATCCAATTATGACTGAACAAGAAAATATAAAGAAAATTGTGGAGAAGTCTGTTTCTGAAAAGAAGAAAACTTCTAAAGAATCTAAGAAAAAAGAAGTTAAAGAAGCATCGAAAGAAGAAAAAATTATCACAGAAGAACCTGTGAAATCCTATCCCTTAGAAAAAGACATTAATATCGTAACTGAAATAACAGAAACCGAAAAATTAGTCAATGGTAAAGCAATAGAAATAATAGATTTAGATGCAATTCAATCTTCAACAAATCAACAATCTTCAAAAGAAGGAAAAACTAAACCTGTAGAAAAATCTAAAAAAGAAGAAACAAAAACAAAATCTGGAAAACAGAAACAATTCAAGGAGAAACCTGACATTAAACCTAAATCTATCTCAGATAAAGAACTAAAGAAACAAGATAAACAGGAAAATAGTTCTCCAGATTCGAAGAAGAAGCGTGAAGGAAAATCTAAGAAAACAAATGACATCCCAACACCAGTGTCTCAAGAAATTGTGAATGAAATTTCTTCAGAAGAGTTCAAAAAGGAAGAGAATCAAATAGAAATAAAACAAGCATCACAAGAAGAAATTCAGCCATCAGTATGTACCAAATCATGGGCATCAATTGTTAGCATGAAAGGAAATACAGAAACCAATAATTCTACAGATATTTCGAAAGTAATACCTGAAGAATCAATATCTGAAACTCTAAAATTAGAAAAAATAGAAAAAGTGGAAGAAATTGTACCTGAAGAACTGCAGAATTCACCAGCACATCAAAAACGAATGAAACACCAAAAGAAAAAAGATGCAAAACAAGAGAAGAATGTTACTGAGATAAAAGTCTCTTCTACCAATACTGAAAATGAAGGAGAAAAAGAGATAACTATTGAAGAATCACAAGAATTGATCACAAAAGACTCGAACAAATCTTACGCTCAAGTTGCTGCTTCCAACAAAAGGACTTCTCCACAATTTAATCAAGAAGATATAATAATTGCTAAACCGACTCCTATTATGCTTAATGAAAACACTGAGAAAAAAGAAATTGCACAGGAAGAAGCACTAATAATCACAGAAATTGAAAATGTCAAAGAAGAAACGATTAAATCTGAGAAAGAGGTAACAATGGATAAAAAGTTTGATGAACTAGTTATTGAAAAAGATATCTTTAAAATGGAATCAACTTCATGGGTTGAAGAAATCGAGAAAGAAGCATTAGAAGAAGAAATTGATTTTAAATCTTCTATTCAGGATATTGTTGAATCCCCGCAGAAATCGAAAGATTCATGGGCTGCTATAGTTGGAAAATATGTTGAACCGAAAATTTCATCACCTACAGTGAAAAAAGAGCAAACTATCGAGCAAAATTCGTATCCTCAGGTACAAATCCATGTGGAACAAGCTCCAGAACCAGTACCCATTGAAGAAGTAGTTCAAGTAGACGAACAAGGTTTCATAGAATTTGTAAATCGAAAAGAATTGCGATCTAGACGATCCAGATCACGATCCAGGAGTGCCAGACGAGATGATGTAACTGCAAAGCAGTCGAGCGATAAACCTATAATTCCTGAAGAAATTTTAGCAGTAGAACAGAAAGAAGAAAATACAGAGAAAATGGAAGAGCAAAAGAAAAAGGAGACAAATAAAGGAAAAGAAGAAAAATCTAAAAAAGATAAACGTAAGGCAAAATCAAATAGTGCGGATCGTAATCAAATAACGAAAGAGGAACAAGAAAAAGAGAAAAATAAGACAAAGATGAATGAAATTGAGGAAAAAAAAATAGAGCAAGAAACAATAGAAGAATCAATTGAGCAAGATATAGAGAAAACCAACCAATCAAAAAAGAAAAATAAAGGCAAATCGAAAATAAAAGAAGCTGAAAAAGAAAAAAATAAGGAAGAAATTGCTGTTGAAAAAATTGAGAAAAAGCCTGAAGAAAAGATAGAAATAAAGGAAAAAAAGAAAGAATTGCAGACTATTGAGTTTGAAGCTCTAGAGGCAGATAAAATAATGGAAGTAAATGGAACACAAGAGAAGATTGCAGAAAAATCGAAAATAGAAACAAAAGAACAATCCAGTGTTAAGAAGAATAAAAAATCGAAAAAAGGAAAATCTGATAAGGATCAATCGAAACACGAATTTAAAGATAAGGAACAAGATAAGCAAATAGATAATGCTCAGACAACAGAAGTAGAACTAAAATTAAAAGACGAAATTACGAAAGAATCAGAAATTAAAGATCAAGAAGAAGCAAAAGAAAATATATCTGAAATTAAATCTAAAGAAATTCAAGAAAAATCAAACGAAAATATATTTGATAATGAAAGTGAACTTCTTCAAGAAACAAAATCTGACAAATCAATGCAATCAGAAAAACGTAAAAAGAAATCTAAAGAAAGAAAAGTAGAAATAGCACCAAAACAAGTCATTGAAACATTTATTGAAGAAAACAAAGTATTAGAATCTGAAATACAAAAAGAAATACTGAAAGAACAATCAGAAGCAAAAGATATTCAAGATATAAAAGCAACTACTGAGCTTGTTCAAGAAACAATATATGAAAAACCAACTTCTTCTGGAAAACGTAAAGGAAAATCAAAGGAAAAGAAAAAAGCAATTACCACAGAAATAGCAGTTAAAGAGAAGGAAGTATCTAGACATGAAATCAAAGAAATATTAAAAAAGGAATCAGATATTGAGGAAATTAAAGAAATTGAAGAAATTGAGGAAAAACTAAAAACAATTATGAAATCTGAAGATGAATATAAGTCTGAGATTGTTCAAGAAACAAAATCTAAAAAATCAGAATTTTCAGAAAAAAATAAGGAAAAATCTAAGGAAGAGGAAATCACTAAGATATCAATTGAAAAAAAAAAATTACCTGAACTTAAAATTAAAGAAAATACAGCAGAAATTTCACTAGAACAAATTATTGAAATATCAATTGAAAAAAATAAACCAGAGATCAAAGGAAAAATATCAGAAAAAGAATTAGAAATTGAAGAAGACAAAGAAATTCAAAAAGAAGTACAAACATCTATAAAGTGTGAAATTGAAAACAAACCTGAAGTTGTTCAAGAAACAAAATTTGAAAAATCTCCAAAAAAACGTAAAGGAAAATCTAAGGAAACGAAAATAGAAACTATATCAGAACAAATCACTAAGATATCAATTGACGAAAAGAAATTATCTGAATTTGAAGCTAAAGAAGAAATATCGAGTCAAATAAAAGAAGAAGAAATAATTAAGCAGAAAAGAGATGATACTGATCACACTAAACAGGATATTACTAAAGAAAATGAGATAGAAACATTTACGATAACATCTGAGAAGTTAAAAGAAAAGGAAAACTCTATAAAAGAATCAACAGAATTATCACAAACAATCGCTAGAGAAATTTCAGATAGTAAAATAGAAACAATAGAAGAGAAAAAGGAAATAAAAATTGAACAAACAACAGAAATAGAAGACAAATCTAAAGTTTCGAAAAAAGAAAAACGGAAACAAAAGAGAAAAGAAAAATCAGCTACAAGAGCAACTAGTCAAGAAAAATTGAAAAATGAAAAATCAGAAGCGATTTCACAAGAGCAAAAAGGAGAAATAAATATAGTATCCAAAACGTCAGATGAATTAAAAACAGAAGAAATATCTACAGAAATTATTTTAACTAATGAAAACAAGGAGAAAAAAGACACTAATGAAATATCTAAAGAAATTGAAAAATTAATTCTTTCTGAAGTGATTCCTGATGAGATAAAGCTTGTACCAGAAACTATGCCTATACCAATACCCAAAGAAGAAATAAAAATAATTAAAGAGAAAATAGAACTATCAAAGTCAATTGAAGAACAAGAAATAATTTCTGATGAAATAAAGCTTGTTCCCGAAACTTTATCTATATCAATATCCAAAGAGGAAATAAAACCTATTAAAGAGATAGCAGAATTTCCAAAATCAACTGAAGAAAAAAAAGTAGTTTCTGATAAAATCAAACTAGAAACTATCGTTATACCAATATCTGAAGACATATCAGAAAATTCTATTAAAGAAAAAACAGAATTGCCAAAACCAAAACAGAATGAAATTTCTGATGAAATAAAACTTGTTCCAGAATCTTTATCTATATCAATATCCAAAGAAGAAATACAACCTATTAAGGAAATAATAGAGCTGTCAAAATCAATTGAAGAAAAAGAAGAAATTATAAATAAAACAAAAGACATTGTTGAAGAAAAAGGAGAAATAATTAAACCAATGATAGATAAAGACAAAAAACAGGAAGAGTCATCATTTAAAAAATCTAAACGCAAGAATAAACAAGCAAAAAAAATTAAGCACGAAGAAGCAGAAACGGAAATAAAATCTGCAGATGAAGATCTATTATCATCAAAGATTGAAAAAAATATTGAAATATTAAGCACAGGTTCTTCTACTCCAAGTCCAGATACTCCGAAAGATATCTTTCAAATTGAAGAAAAGATATTGAACGTAACGATACCTGAACAGAAAATAGAAGTTATTGATATATTAACAATTGATGAGATTAAAAAAGATGAAAAAGAAATTAAGAACACAACAGAGCAAAAAATTATTTTTGAAGAAGAAAAGACACTTTCTAAAACTCAAGAAGAAATTGAAGAAATTAATCTACAGAAAATTGAAGAAATACCATCGACTTCTCCTATAAAAAAGAAAGTTATGAAAGAAGATAAATCTAAAAATGATGATAAAGAAATTCATGAAATAAAATCATTAACTACCGAAGAAAAGATAGTACACCAGACTTCTGAAGTTATAGAAGATACAATCATTCCATTTGAAGTGGAAAAACCAATAGAAACCATTGAATCAACTGAAGTAACGATAAATGGTATATTGAAAGAAGAAACTGACGAGATTGAAAAAGAGATAATTAAAATAGAAGCAACCGAAGAGATATATCCAGAAATTGTGAAAGAAAACATAATTCAAGAAATCGACAAAGTCCCAGAACAATTTATACCGATTGAAAAGCTATTAGATGAGATCGAATCGCCCATAATAATAGATTCGATTGAATCCCAATTAGAAACTGAGGAGGAATTCGAAAAATGTATATCGAGCGAACCAGAAATAGAGACGGTTGACATCGTAATCGAACCAGCAAAACCAAAAGTACAATTTTACATAGCCGATGAAATTCTAGTTCTAAGTCCTGAGAAAAAGAAACCTGTCCAGACTCCTCTAATCTTAAAGACCCTGTCAGAACTCAGTAGGTCCAAGTTCCTCTCCCTTGATAGCGGTTTCTGGCCGGACAAACATCCCTATCACGAGGCTGAACGCTATCTATTCGAGAACTTGGCTAATTATCCAAAAGAAAATACTTCGGGTAATATTAATCGCGATTCTAACGATCCGGACGATTTTAATGGGGATCAGAATGATGGTAATTTGAATAATCGCGGTGGAAACGGTGGTCCCATGAATTCTTTTTTCTTGGGTGGACCTCATACCGAGCGTTTGATAGCCGATCTTCCAGGTGGTATAGGAAGCTGGAGCGATTACAGTACTTACTTGTCGAGCGAGAATGAGCAGAGAACGGATCAGACCACGGAGCTGGTCCAGGAAAAAATCGAGAATCCAACGTTAGATCTAACCCTTCCCTCAGACGAGGTAGTTTCCGAATTATCCTCCGTCCACCTCGAGGATGATCAGTCTATTTCCAAATTCGACGAATTGTCACTCGAATCTGTTCCTACGACATCAGAAAATTCTGAGGAGATCAAATTACAATCATTGTCCGCTGTCGAAGTGTCTCCTGTTAGTGAACAACCTTCTAAGTTAGATCACGAGTTTTTTACTGCGGTTGAACGACTAGAATCCACCTATTCCGATCCATCGTGCGAATTATTCCCAATACCAAATATCCCTGACCATGGTCCAGATCCTAAAGAAAATTTAGGTATTGAAAGAGGATCGATGCAGCGGCACACTCCAATCGTGGAGGCGGAGAGAGAGATGGGAGTAGCTGAGGATGAGGCTGAAAAGAGGATACGAGGGATCAAGGTGCGATCACGAAACAAGCTGCGCTCGATCTTTACCCAATCGAGCTTAAAAGAGTTTACTGTCTTTGTTGTTGTTGTTATTGTTGTTATTGTTGTGTTATGCGGGCTCGCGTGTATGTGTATGTACACGCTCGCGAGGTCGCGTGTGTGAGTGTGCGCGCGTGTGCTTGGTACGCAGTGTTATATACTGTTTTCTTATGCCCTCGTTCGTTGTTTTATTCTACTTTTTAAAACAATTTCTTAACATTCTTCTTCTCTCTCTCTCTTTTTTTTCTAATCGATCATTTTTCACTTATCTCGATCTTTGTATTATACAATCGAACGTATTTCTTTCTATACGTTGATAATATACGTTTTCACGTTAATAGCCGCTGTTGATAATTAATTAGAATATTAGCGCTGCTACATTGCTATTGCTTCCCTCTAATTACGATTCTTCTTTCCTTGATTTGCATGCTGATTTTTTTTTTATTAATGCACGAGCGTTACTTGATTTTCGGCTTGCGTTGCGATTCAATGAGAATTTTAAAAAAAGTTTCGCGATTAATTGGTTTTGAAAAATTATTGAAAAATGAGAATGATTCTTTTTGATATTGAACAAATTTTATTTTTGTTCAAGAAAGCAGTTTGCAACAACACTACGTTATGTATTCGATAGTCAATATCTCTTTTAAGATTTTATTCTAATATGTTATATCTTTTAAATATTTTTTTTTCTTTTTTTACAGCTTTCTCTCTTATAATCGACACATAAGGAGAAACATTTTAATGTTTAAAAAATCAATTTCACTTCACTTTAAAAGATCAATACTATGCAATATTAAAATAGACACATCTTTTGGAATATACTGTAGAGTTGCACAGGTTAAACCATAATTTGTGGTACAAATAAAATGCTCAAGATTTTATGATTCAAAAAGATTTAAAATAATATTGTTTCTTTTTATTATATTATGTATTATATTCAAGAATATTTGAAAAAAAAAGTTACTCTATTATTGTGATTCATTTTGAATTATAAAATCTCAGATTTATTACTACCATAAACCTTGTACATTTTCGTTTTTTATAATTCCAAATTTGCATGGATAAATATATTTTACAAATGCTCGAATTTAACTTAATTAAAAAAAAAATAGAAAAAGAAACTAAGAAAACTATAGCATTTTGATATATTTATGTATTTTTTGCCTATTCCATTTTACGAATTCCATTAATTCATTAATTAACAGATTGATATTAAAACTCTGAATTGCACGATTCATATTCTCTTCCTCATTACGAAGAGAAAAATATTTTGCCGTTTATTAATTCGCTCCTATGTTACAGGACATCATACAGGAACGTCTAATGGTTTTACAATTGAGTCTTTCGAACTTAAAAGGAAGTTATTTACCACGAGATAACATAAACACTATGTTATCTGCACTTACGGTAAGATTACACCATAAATGATATTTAAATATTTTCTTATATTTTAATCAATATTTTATCAATTATACTTTACACGATTTATTTAAAAATTCAGTGAATTATCAAAATAATTTCCAGAATTTGATAACGGAGCTTCAAAGTTATGATCAAGAGACGCATCACTTGGAAGAGGAATTGCATAAAATACCAGCCGATTTAGAGGCTCAAAAACTTCTGTCCAACCTAGAAGAAATTCAAACTAAAATTACAACCCTGTTGACACAAGCGGAACAAGGGCGTGCCACCCTTGAAGGTGCACGTGGATATCAAGAGCAACGCGGCCACGATATTCATGCGTACAAAAAATTCTTGGATGAAACAGATAGTTGGTTAAAGGATATCGTGGCTAATATGAAACAGGAACCACCGATTACTACGAACAAGGTACGCTTGCAATATAATATATATATAAATGAAATTATATTTATATGTATATAGAGAGAAATTCAAATTTTTATTTCTATTAAAAAGAGATATAAATTCTAATGAATCTTTGGTTAAAAGAAATCTAGATCTTCTCTTTGTTTTTGAAATTTTAAATAAAAATTTCCGGTCATGATTTTTCTTTCGCATGACCGATTTTTGCAATACGAATCCGTTGGCGTAATCCACCGTTTTAGAATGGCGGCATGCACGGTTTATTTTTAAACGAAACCACGAATTGTGTGAAATCACGTATGTAAACGTGTCTGTCTGTGTGTGTCCCTGCGTGGACACAGGCTTTACAGGATGAGTTGAGCAGTCACGCGCAGCGGGTGTCGGAGCTTGAATCTTTGCCAGAGATCAGCACATTGGCAAAAGTCCTGAAGAATGCGCTGTTGGAGGTGATGTCGCGTCTGCAGCAAAGGCAGCAGGTATCCAACGTTTTCCAATGCTCGGGAGCTTTCGCAAACTCTGCTGGTCTTCGCGCAACAGTCTCGTGAAGCACACGCGATGATTAATACAGAAAATATAATAAATAAAATAAATACAGAGAGATATACAGAATATCAAAAAAAAAGAAGAAACGAAATGAAACTAAAGTCGAAAAAAAATGCTTATTACATGTGTAATATTTCATTTATATTTGTGTAGAGACAGATATAGCGTCGTCGATTTTGAATTTCAAATATTTCGCGCCCCAGTTTCATAAAATATACACGACATGGAAAATCGGGAAATATCGAGTACACCAAAGAAACAGAATTATAGTAAATATTTATATTAATAGAAACATATGTAGCGTCACGAAACTAAAAATCGGAAGATACAAAAGGAAATTAAAGTTAAGAGAAGATATTTTACCAAATATGTTATATACATTATATTTATCTACATCTAGAAAAATATAAATGTATAAATGTAGCATCATCGTTTATTCTTGAATTTAAAGATAGATAAACTTTGATAAAATTTCTAGTCAATTGCTAATCGGATTCTAACGATAGGAAAGATGAAATATAGAGAAGATTGTTTAATTTTTTGCCAACGTAAAAGATTTTGAAGAATAACAAGGATATGTGTATAATATGTATATGAGGGAATGATATACACATTGCCTTATACTATAATATCTTGTACCATAGTTAATAATGGGAACAGGGTGATAAATATAATCAAGCATGTAACATTCTCTTTTTTCTTTCGCTGCTTCAACGTAGTAATTTATTTGTTTGTTGTATCATGTATCATTTTGCACGATAATTTATTTAATGGGTAAATTATGGAAGGTTAAGGTTTTAGAACACATATATACAATTTCTTCTTCATCTATTTTTTTTATCATGTCATTGCGTATTTTTCATTTGAGCTTCTCATCACACGCAATAAATATGATGGATTAAAAATCATGATGGATAAAAATCAATCAATATTCTCATTTCTAAAAATATAATTATCTATTAAAAAATAAATTTATATAATTTGAATTTTTTTAGAACTATAAAATATGAACTATTTAAATTAAAGAATTGCAAAAGCCACATAAATATGTCATTTTATATTACTATGATCTTTAATCCATAATATATATATATACACACATAGTCATTTTACATTCATCGCACAGTCTCTTTACTCTTCTCATAATTTCATGGTGTATTTATTTATATTTACTTATAACTAGCACATTTATGTTCCTTCTAGCTTAAGGTAATGGATGTAATTGTATAGTTGCAGCATTTGTTTATGGAATGTTAATATAATTATTCTGTATTTTTTCATGCTGTAATTAAAGTATTCTCATTAATCCCCATTTCCCCCATTTTATTTTATTTATTCCCCCAATATCATCAAAAAAAAAATCTACGTATTGTATGTATATGTAACTATATAATATGTGTATGTGTAAATAATAACAAAACGATTTTCTTGGAACGTTGCCATTACAAGATATTCAAAATTTATTTTTTTTTTTAGAAATTCTAAAGTAAAATTCTTTTTTTATTTTTTATTGTTCATTTATATTTTTACACTTGTCTTTTTAGAATTAATTCTTTTCGTAATTAATTGTAAATTTTAATTTATGATTATCATGATAAATAAATCACCGATCTTTTCTTCTTTTCAATATTTATATATAAGCATAGCAGTCTTAAGACGACTAAAATAAGCGTGTATTAAAATAAAGTCAAACGTAACATTTCAAGTTAAAAATACGACAGTGTAACGCCGAGTGTTCTTGTATGCGGATATTCTCGTTCTCGTTCCCTGATGATCATATTTTCTGAATAAAATCTTCCATCTCCGTTTCTACGGATACAATGCAGGTGTAGCTATATTGATATGAAATAGTCAATGACCATCAAATCATGTAACAACCGATACGAATTTTCACGTAACAAACCAGTGATTAACGATGCTGTTATTAACAAATGCGCATTAAATTTTGCTATCAATATAATGGAAGGATCCACTGTTACCTACACCACTGCTTTCAGTTCTATTATATAATCAGCATTTTGGAGACATTAAAATATGCTAAACTTTCATTATCTAAATAAAGAATAACTAAAAATATGCGAATAGCAAAATTTAATTGTTTTCATCATTCAAGCTTTAATCATGCATTTTTAAATTATATATTTAAATCTTAACTGCTATAATAATAAAACTTTGATAAGATTTTAAAAACTTTTGGATAGAAGAAATTTTTAACTTTATCAAAAAATTAAAAAATGAATATTTAAATCATAAATATAAATTTTAATTAAAAATTATTGAGAAAATTTATAATAACAATTTTACAATTTTCGGGATAAATATGTAAAATATATTTTATATTTTATTGCATTACTTATAAATTAAATAAATATTATTACGAGAGCCTCAAATTTTATACTAGCATTTATGAATTAAAAATAATTTTTTAATAGCACAAAATTCGAAAGAAAAATTTTCCTACAGAAGAACCAGCAATCAGGAACATCATTCAGATAGAATTCTTGAACGAGAATCGTTTCTTCAATTTTCCAGGAGGTTCGCGACGAAGAAGCGCGAGCCGATGAAACATCAGACCGAGACGATGCTACCCTCGATCAAGCACCCTCGATTCATTCTTCCCTCGAAAGTAGTATGCCATCTCTAGCTGACGTTTCCTTGCAGACAGGACAGAGTTTGTTAGCCAACGAGATCGTCGAGAAACCGCAACAACTTACCAAACAAACCTCTACCAATCAAATTCCGATCGCGACAGAATGTCACTCGTTGACTACCCAAACCGTCGACACAGTACACCCTGCTATGGAGAGTATCCAAACCCAAGAAACGATAAAGATTCTAAAAACCACGGAAGGTGATCACGACGTTATCGAGATAGCCACGAAGAATGTGCCAACTTCCGCTCAGGAAATCGTTCAAGATCGTCCCGAACAAATAACCGAAGATATCGTTGTTGACATGAAATATCAAGATCCCACGAACACTGACAACACCACCAGTGAATTAAACATCGTTCACGCTGCTCCACAATCGTTCGAGACCGTTTTAGTCGAACCTGACGACGTGACTACCGAAGTGGTGGTAGATGAAGATGGTTCTAAGAGAATAATAGTAAGGAAATTGAGGCGAACCATGATGACTAGTAAACAAACAACTCAACAACATCTGTCTTCGACATCCACCGCCATTGGTGATGCTCCATCCGTGGTGCAGGCTTTCTCAGAGGCTACCATGAAGGATCAGCAGGTCACTATAACTACCACGAAGCCGGATGGTACAATAGAAACTGTTACGAAACAAATCCATGGAGGAAGAGTGGCCACCGGCACACCATTCAAAGATGTGAACGTGGATGAATACGAATCATCTCCGCAATATACGCACACGGTGACTCAAGGGCACATTCGAGACATCAGTCCTCAACCATTCGAAGAGGGAATTTTAATGGAAAGTGGAGAATATCGAGCAAAAACGTCCAGCGTGCATGCTGTAGTGCAGCAAGTAACTAGAAGAGTTGTTAGGAAGACTAGAAGAATTATCAGAAAGGTAACTATTATCGATGGTAAGGAAACTACCACTGAGGAGATAATAGAGGAACCCGAGGAAGTGGAGATCGATGAAAAGAATATTCCACATATAAGTATCAATGTGATTAAGCAAGAGGAGCAGAGAAATCTTGGTAAAGATGAAGGAATTGAAGAAAAGGTTCCAGATCGCGTCGTGGTTGAGGATGTTACTGAGAAAGAAGATAAAGAGGACAAAGATTCGAAAGTGGAAAAAGTCGTTACCGATGATATACCTATGCAAGGACCATTCTTTGGTGCATTTGCTAAAGATATGCACCCAAGCACGACTTACTTAGCAACAGAGAGAGAGGAGCCATTGCCTGATAAGAAAGACACTCATACAACAGAAAAGAAGGAAGAAAAAATTGATATAAATGTTCGATCAGAAAACGCTCTGGAATTTTCAGACATTCAAGAATCTTTACAAAGTGTAGAAGAATCTTTATTACAGAGTGGAAAAAGCGACAAATCATTAAAAGCAATCGAAAAGAAAGTTGAACCAGCTGATAAATACGAGCATGAGCACTTTTTGGTCGAGGTAAATGGCAAAAAGTTCCTTCAATCGACCAGCCAGGCATTTATCGATGCTGAAGTGTCGGCTACTTTGCAGAGCCCGAGTCAAGAGATCAAGATACGAGAATCACAAGTACAGGAAGAATTAGCTAAGTCTTCTTCAATCGAATCTGTTGTGTCAGAGGACTTGACGAGCGTGACTAAAGGGACTTGTAAGTTTATCGATGCACCAATAAGCAGAGAAACACCCCGTATCGAGGTAGAAGATCGCACGGTAGATGTAGAAAAGCACCATGACACTAGAGGCACTGTAGATGTACCTGTCCTAGAAGAAAAGCCTTCGATAGAAAGATGGATGAAAGAGAAATCAGAATCGTTAACAAAATTAGCTTCGATGGAAGTACAAAAGAAAGTTCACGTTTCAGAAGAACGACCAGTTCAGTTCGAAGAGATAATTCCTTCGACCTCAACACCAATCGAGAGGAAAAGGCACGTGGAATTGGAGGCATTACCGATTGACGTGAAGCAGCAGATAGTGAAGAATTCTTTCGTCCCAGAAATCGATTATTCGATCGATGATTACATGGACGAGGCACTGAAACCGGAATACAAACCTATTTTTCATAAAGTAGAAATATCTCTGGCTGTAAAGAGGGAAGGTGAAGAGATGCAACCTACTGTATCTGTGAGAAGTCAGTCTGAACCGGAAGCAGCTCCTTATCGCTTAGTGAAGGAAGATGTCGACATCAGACTTCCGGCAGACAAAGAGAGCATCTCGGTGATTCATGATAAAATTGTTCAAACATCTCCACCAATGGTTGAACCTAAAGTTATCGGTTTAGATAAGTCTGTCGGTGGTTCAGATAAAGAAATTGTCACATCGGATAAATGTGTCGTTACATCTGAAAAAGAGGAGACCGACAAATCGATCATCATTTCAGAAAAAGAAATCGTCACGTCTGAAAAAGAGGAGACTGACAAATCAATCATCACCTCGGAAAAAGAAGAAATTTCTGATCATGTCATCACGTCGGAAAAAGAGGACGAATGTTTGACAGAGCCTACAGTAGAACCAGAAGTAGAAGCAATTATACAATTGGACAAGAAGATCGAAAAACGGATTGAATCACCGATGTTGTCCATAGAAACGAAATCAAGCATTTCTTTAATATCCAACATTGGAGACTCAATGGAAATCGATGTGCCGTTGTCCGATTCGTCGAGGCATGCGAGCGAAGCACCACAACCTGATATCGCGAAAATGTTTGAATCTAGGGAAGTAGAGTTGTATTTGAAAGAAGAAACATCGGAAGGGGAAGATGGTTACGAGGCGGATAGAACAATCGTGACGACTACACCAGATGACGAAACTGTGACAAAAACGAAGAGGAGAAAGAAGAAGAAGCAGAGGGTACGAAGTAGTAAGGACGAAGAGCAAACTGAATTCCCTAAGACAACCACCGATGATGGAGAATTCACGGACGATGAGACACTGGCAGAGAGCGAGGATGCAAAAGCTACGAAGAAAAAAAAGAAGAAAAAGAAACGGGAAGAGATTGACTTTGGTAAAGAAAAAAACATTCCAACCATGATTATGGCAGATACTCAAACTGTTCCTCGAGAATTCAGTGTCTCCATTGCTACGTCCCCGAAACAGGAAAAGGTATCAGAGATTTATATTCAAACGTCGCCCCATTTATTGGAAGACGTTAAACTAAAAATCGAAGAGATTCATGAAGAGGTGCAAACTTCTCCAATTTCGGTAGAAGAATCGGAAAAACCTGAAACACCTGAAGTGAAGGAAGTTCACACGGAGATGCAAACTTCTCCATTACCTGCTTCGGATTTCGGCATGCAAACTGTACTGGAAGAGAAAGAATTAGAACCTGAGAAACCGATTATACAACACTCGGAAATGCAAACATCGCCATTACCAGCTTCAGACTTTAGTGGTCAGACTGTGGAGGAAGAGGCGCCCAAAATAGAAGAAATAAGTACTCAGACCATGGAATCACCTGTCAAGAAAATGGAAGAATATGCTGTTCAAACAAGTCCAATCGAAGATATCAAAGAAATTGTTCCGATCGAAACCGAGGAAATTCAAGTTCAAACTGTGGCCACAGAAGTAGCTTCCATCGAAGCACAAACATCGCCCATTGCGCCATTCATGGAAATTGAGACGCAGACCGCAGAAAAAGTCGTAGTTGCCGTTGAACAACAAACCACTCCACCTCCAATAGAAGAAAAGATTCTAACTGGAATAGCTGTTCAAACGGTAACTCCTGAAGTACCCAAGACCACAGAAACGGAAGCACAAACTAGCAAACCGACCACTCCGGAAATAACTACATTGGACTTCAATGTGCAGGCAGATCTAATAGAACAGCCCGTTGTCGATGTAGTGGAAACTCAAACGACACCAGAGGAGAGTCCACGACAAGCGGAAACTCACGAAACTGAGTCACAGACGATTCAACCGGAGCCAACTCAAGAAATCATGATTCAAACTTGTCCAGTTACTTTTGCTCCAGAGAAAGTCGAGGTTTGCGAATTATCTTCTCAGACTAGTATGGAAGAGGTCAAGGAATCGATAGATGAACAATCTCAGACCATGACTCCGGAAAAAATAGAAACGTTGGATAGTTCGGTACAAATAAAGATAAGCGAATTAATAGAACAGATAGAAGAAAGTGTGCAGATTATTCCTGAAACTCGGGAGGAAAGTGAGCAAACGAGTATCGAAGAGAAGAAACCGTTGCTAGTGACGTCTTCTCAACAAACAAATGAAGCACTGCAAATTGTCGAATCAGAAAAAGAATTTGTAGTGGAGGATGAGGAAGGCAACTTGGTCGAGGCCATGATAGATGAGGTTGATGCGTCGACGGAGATAAAGGCACCTCTGATACTTACAGAAATTCCAGTAGCACCTGATGTACAAGTACAAGAAACTAAGGAGTACATGGATACGAAAACTGAGGAAATAACAGAACCGGTGTCTGTTATTGAGGAGCCTTTAAAAATAGAAGAGTCAAGGATTGAGAGCTCACAGGGTATCTCTGATATAACGGAGCCTAAGTCAGAAAGCGAAGAGACAATGGCACCTTCGTTGGAGGAGACGGAAACAGCGGATGCTGGATTTGAGATTCGTTTGCAGGCAACTATAGAATTGTGCCCCGATGAGAGTACAGACATTACTAGTAAATTAACTGATAGTTCGCGAGATACGACTATTACCGAAGATCTAAGTATCACGGGAAAAGTAGAGGATAGTAACGTGGTGAAAAGACAAAAACGTAAGAGGAGACACAAAACTATTGAAATTTCGGCGACGAGTGAAAAGGATCTGGAATCCATATTCGGACAGCCTGTAGAATCGAAAGATGTTTCTCTGAAATTGTCTTATTCCGATGTTGCTAAGAAAAATGTGGGCAAAGAGAAATCGCCTCCTAGAGAAGATGTTGAAAAAGATTTTGAAAAGGACGAATCTGTACGGAAAGAATCTCCAGAGTTTATACCGGAAGAGAGTGTTAAAGAAGTTGAAGAAAAAATAGAAACAGATGCCATACCATTATCGATAGCAACAGAACCAGTATCCGTTAAAGAGATTCAGGATATATTCAAGACTTTGGGTAAAGAAAAGATAATCTCGCCTATGGAACCAGAAGTACAACAGATGCCAGTAATTACGCACACGCCTTCTCCTGAGCCAATGGACACGACGGAGGAACCATTTTCTCCTGTGGAATCAATTCATCAAGAGGACGATCGACCGAGAATTAAAACCTATGCGGATATTATCAGCGAATCTTCTAAGAAATCAGAAAAAGATCAACCTTCAACATGGGAATTATCTCAGCACGTTGTCCCACAAAAAGGAGCGAGTTCAATGGCTTTTTTGATAGCTGAGAGTACAGAATACGAGCCCCAACATCAGATCACGCAAAGCAGTCAAACGACCAAAGCGATTTCTGATCGAATGCAAAGTTTTCGAAATGCCAAACAATCTAGTCATCTTGGAAATATCCTTCATATCGCTCATCTGGATAAAGTGGCGAATGAAAAGTTGGCCGAAGAGCGTGCTGCTGATATAAGGAAAGAACTGTCTCACCTGAGGGACGCTGCTCAAGAGAAAGATGCGATCACCGTGGAGGAAACTCTCGTTGTCATCGTGGACACGATTTCCACTTGGTTGGAGACGATCGAGTACAGAATCTTCTTGAGCAAAGAATGTCCTACGGGTCCTTCTCACGATGATCAGACTTATGTCGAACTGAGAGACGAAGTGGAGAATGTGGAGGAGAATATTCAAGAACTGAATAACGTTTGGAAATTAGTGGAGATGAATTATCCGAGAGAAGATCGTAATAATTTGCAGGAATGTCTCGATGCCCTCATGCATCAGGTTAAAATGATCGAGGACGCGACCGACGATGGGGAGAAATATCTTACGAACGAGCTTGCTAGATGGGATGAATTCGTAAACGGAGTGTACAACATGTACAGGTAAAATTCTTCATCTACATTTTATAATGAAATAAAAAAGAGTTTATACTTTTCATTTTTCTTTTTTTTTTTGTTTTTTTTTTCTCCAATAGATTAATCGAGGAACAACGAAAACATCTAAACAATGTAATCGAGCTCGAGACATCCACGAAATGGAAGCTCGAAGAGCTGGATAAATTAGAAAATATGAATCAATGTCACATGTGGAAAACCGCGTCGTTGCTCACTGTATCTCACGAATTGTTGCGGGATTATCCTGGAAAGCACATTCCGGAAGAGACTTACGCGGCTCACGAGATGACTAAGATAATCGAGCATGAGATATGCATCGAACGTGAACGACTTCTTCAGCTACTCGCCTTGGCCGAAGAATACGAGCAAACTTTGCGAGAATTCGCACAAATCACCGAGATCGCAGAAAACTTATTAGAGAGTCCTATCTCGGTGATGAGTTTGGAACATTTGCAGGAGGAGATGCAAAAACACAGAAAATTCTTCGTGAATTTGAATCATTGTCGAGGAATCTTGGAATCATTGGAAGGCAATCTTGATCCAGAAACGAGAACCAAATACTCGGATCTTCACGAAGAGCTGCACAGTAGGGCTATATCGTTGTTAGATCAGGCCGCATCTAGAGCTCAGCAAATGGCTCTTGCAGCATCCAGATGGATTCTTTTGGAACAAGGGGTGAAGGAGGAGAGAGGATGGCTACAAGTTGCTCATCAACGAGTACCTGATCTTCAAACAGTCACGTCGTCCGATTACGATCAATATATCTCATTGTATCAGGTTAATTATAATATCATTTTTACAATAAATCAGAAGTAAAGAAATAGTAGCTCGTATTTTTGAAATAATTTCATTTGCTTTTTACAATAATACAATATTTGATATATTAATTTTCATTGGCAGAAGAGATATCAACAAATTCTTTCTTTTCTTCCAGTCTCTGGCAACGGATGTTGCAACGCATCACGCAAGACTTATTCAGCTTTTGAACGTAGCGCGAAGTCTCGAGGAACTGGTGAACATCGAGGATCCCGAGGATCGTTACGGAGAAGCTTTAGATGTGATCGTAAAACTTGAAGATAACGTGGAATCGTCATTAAGGAAATTGCTATCATTCAAAGAGAGTTGGGTTAATCAAGAAATGTTGATGAACCGATTGGAGAATTGGATGACATTGGTGGAGAAAGAATTGAACAATTTGCGTGATCCTTTAGGGGGTCACATACGTCAATTCTGGGTGAGTAATAAATGAAATTCTTAATTAATTTATAAAATTCAAAATATCTTTATTTTACATCAAATATTTTGTTTTCTTATTAGGAATTGAAAGCGCAATACGAGGTGCACAATAATATTCGAGAGGAGGCTAACAACAGTTTCGAGCAAGCCCTGAGAATAATTCCCTTATCGGATGAAATGTTGCAAAGACAGTTCCATTGCGAGCTTCAAGATCGCTGGAACGATGTGACCCAACAGATCAATACCATCCAAGAACAAGTGACTCGAAACATCTCTTCCGAAGAGATATCATCCAACGAGAAATTAAAATTACTCGAGAGAGAATTGAACGAGTTACGAGTAACGATCGATGGATTCCACGGTGTTTTGAAGACGGAGGAGGAGCTGGATCTTTACATCGAACGCTTGACAGTCTTGTTCGACAGGATCTGTTTGATCCAAGACGAATTAGGTCGCTTAGGTTTACTTCCTGTGGCGGAGAGCGAGAAGGTCGGTGTATTGCTGTCCTCGGCTCGCCGAATAGAGAGTCAAATCAGCGAGGAATTGGATGCAGCGCAGTTGCTTAGGGAAAGGCTTCAGGCAATTCAGCGTGGCCTCAGCCGTATTAGAAAAATCCATCAACGGCAATCATCTATATTGGATCAATGCGAGGGAAGCGAACGACAGGGAAGTGACGTGGTCGCAGCTGCCGTGGATCGATGTCAAACGGTAGCTGACGAGCTTGCGGTCTTGTGGCAGGATATTATGGGTCTCAGACAATTATTGCACACCCTGCCCACCGTGATGAGAGTCTCGGTTTCTCCAGTCAGCGTAGAACGAGACATTTCGAATCTTCAAGATGCTCATACCGATCTGGAATCCAGATGCTCGAGATTGTTGGCGTTATTGAAGAACAGACTTGCTCTGTGGAGAAGATTTGAAAAACAGTTGGAAATGGTGCAGCAATCGGTTCAGGAGGCTGATTACATGATGGAATTGTTGACCGTGCAAGGATCTGTCGATTACGACAGGTTGCTGAAAGCTACCGAAAGGCTAGAGGTAAGTTTTAATTTTTATATCGATTGTGGAAACGCGATGGTATAACGATTCTCGATAGATTCTTACGTCACGCGAACTAATTTCGGTTAATTAAAGAAGAATTCTCTAATCGAGTGGATTCACGATGCCGGTGAAACGATTCGAGGTATCCAAGATTTACAATATACGCCTCGTTCCACTCGTATATTCGAACATTCCTTGAAAGTCTCTCGGAATGCGTTAAAACTTGCACAAGTTTGAATAATTAACCTAATGGTATCGACCGGCCTGCTTTCTCGCGCCCTCGACACTTTCAATCGTTGCGAGGAACTAGTGCCTTTATATTCTTTGTAGACGATAAATCAAGTAAATATTCCAAAATTTACATATCACATTATCTATCAATATCCTTATCATATAAGAATAATTTTCTTACATTCAAAACATATAGAAAATTTGAAAAAAAAAAAAAAGAAAAAAATAAAGTTCATAAAACGTAAATCATCCTTCTGCACGAATACAGCAATGCAGATTTAAATATAGTACAAATATCAAATTTAAAAATATATTGAGATTAAAAAAAGGATTCTCCGTACAACATTATAGGCAATCGATCGATCGATATTCTTACCAGAAGACGCATTTTTCTCCGCGATTACTTCCATCGAGTACAAAGGAAAGAGCGCGGTCTTGCTTTGCGCATGTGCGTCGCCACTTATGGCGTTATCGGGGGTCGTCGTATCAATCAGTAGCACGAGTGCCGGCGTTGCGTACACATCTCTCGCGCGGGATTTCAACGATCTTGTTCCTTCGTTCAGTGATCGACGATATTTGACCAGTGTCACACGAGTGCCTGTTTTTATAACGCTTAATCGCTTCCTGGATTGACAAATCTGGAAATATCGGGCCGTATACCGTGGAATTTTGTTGATATTCGTGAAATGAAGAAGAATGAAGAACTGCGGTGACCCGATCCGTGTGAAAAATCGACGAAACGATCGAGGCAGACGATTGCTGCAGACGGTCGAGCATGTTTGCGCTCGATACATCGAATCGGCTGATCGGAAGTAAGGATTGAATATTCATTAAATACAGAATATTTGAATTATTAAATAGGAAATGGATTTAAAACATTGGAACTGTTACATTAAAATGCGTAATAAGAATTTTGAATGTTACTTTAAAGACATTTTATCTTTATTGCTCTTTTTTTTTGTTTGATTTAATACTGATAAGAGATATACGTAACGATGGAATGATAAAAATAAAATAATGTAAAATTTGTGGAATTTTGTTTCTTCGTCGTATTCTGCGTGTCATAATTCGTTGTACACACAAATAGAAACACTGCGTGTCGAGGAAAGTAATATATACAAATATACTAAAACAAATAACTAGTTTCAAAAAAAACATGGTAAACATCTGTGCTTGAAATAATAATTTCTAGTTTCGGCAGAAGAAGAAAGAAAATATCATAGATAAATTGTGAACATAACTAAAAATAATTAGTCGCGTTTAAAAAGTGCCAATTCCTATTACGTGGAATTAAAATGCTATGATTATTTCATCACAGAATAAATATAATAATCGGCAACAGGTCGGGCCAAATGAATCGTCCTTCAAATATCGAGTTATCGCGCATAATACCTCATTTACATTTCTCACAAGAGACGACAATTTCGTAAAATTCTTTCATTTTGTTATATTCATATATTTAATAAACAGTTACGAAAAAAGAAGTAATTCAATATAAAAAAAAAAAAGCAAAAGGAAGAAGTATTTAATAAAAAAATTTAACTTAATTTACTTCCTTTTTTCCTTTATACTCTGTTACGTTAAAGCAAACACAATATTTACTAACAATTACAAACATTCAAATATTCAGAAAGAAACAATATAATACGTCAAAATAACACGAATGTTCAAACATTTCCGATATCGCAATAAACACGTGAAAAATATACGCAATGAATATAATATAAAGACGAAAAAAACGAGGATGCAGACACTCACTAATCTAAAATAATGTAATTATACGATGACACAAATGTAACGGATGGGATAAATGACGCAGTGATATGATAATATGTAAACTGCCCACGTGGTAAAGCACAGAAAAAATCAATATTTATTTTCTTTTCTTTTACGTACAACGATTGTTTCCAATTAAATTTCAGTTTTCTAAATTTTTCACGAATTTATATATTAAAACGTGATGATATCGTTTAACAGCGTTTAATCGTGCATTTTTATGCTTGCTTTTATTATTCCGCGCGCAATCAATCGTCGTTGTCTGCGTTCACTGTGACTAAACTATTTTTGGTAAGAAAATATCGTGAATACTTTCTCTTTATTGCATTTTTTTTTAATATTTATCTAGCTATTGTCAATTGATATCATCATAGATGATCTACAGTTTTTGGATGATATTATTCAATTTTAAAATATATTTTATTTTAAATTAAATTTAATATTCAAAATTTTATTAATCTAATTTAAAAGAAAGAAATATTTTGTAATCTATTATATAATCAATTATATAAATATAATTGACCTATGATGCAATATAGTTAATGAAGTTATATCTAGAAGAATTTTATTTAAATTACATATATATTTTTAATCAGAATATTTAAAAAAATCAATTATATAAATATAATTGACCTATGATGCAATATAGTTAATGAAGTTATATCTAGAAGAATTTTATTTAAATTACATATATATTTTTAATCAGAATATTTAAAAAAAACTATTTCTTAAGAGAAATTATCTTAAGTATTTTACAAGCATTTAAAGCGGAAGCTGCAGGCTAGCCGCAACTTCCTGTTCCGTTACTTATCACGATTCCGCGCCCACATTTCCAAACAGAGCAGGCCGATGTATTCAGTAACTTCCGACCTATAAAAAATGAGACGATTGACTTAAAATTGACAAGTGCACCATCGCTTTCCATCGTGATCGCTCGAAATAGATACAAGACGAGTGTCAATTATGCGAATTAATTACGTTTCAAGTTTCGATCGTCATTTTATTTTTCAATTAAAAGAAACGGTAATGATTTGCAAAATTGTATTACTTAAAAGATAGTAAAACGTGTTACGAGCATTAAATTGGAACAAATTTCTTTCGTTACAAGTTCCAAGTGTAATTTGTGCACGAAACTTAACAGTTCCTAACTAAACAAAACTTAGAATAACTTCACTTCGGTCTAGTATTAAATTAGCTAAATTTCTCACTGAACATAGAATACATAAAATTAAGGGGTTTAGTGAGAAAGAAGCACTCGCGTGAAAACAATTTTTATTTTTTCGATCTGTCAGTTAATTTTTACAATATAATACAAGAATATATTTCTATTATTACGTATACATATTTACATTTGATGGAAGGAGTTTATAATTCTTCGATAATAAAAAAATAAAAAAAACGAAAACTTAATTCGGCAAATTCAAAATATTTATTGGAAAAGATGTCCACGTTTAATTTCCTTGCAGACTTATAAATCTTTGGTTGTTTTCACGTAAAATAAGAGTTTCTAAATTTAGAGGCTTACAAAGTATCGTGCAGTTTATGGTGTCTGTGCATTCTATCAGACAGTGAAGCGTGATGGAAATGAAAAGAGACAAGAGCTCGAAAATATCAACGAAGAAATAGGCTGAGTAAAAAATGTCATCATCAATAATAAAAAATATAAAATATAATAAAAACGAGTTTCGTAGACAAAATTCAATGATACTTGCCACATATTTTAACTATTGTTTAAAAAATAATTACGATTACGAACATGGAATTTTCTCAGAATAATTATTTCTCATAAAACTCTAAACCTGTAAACTTACGATATTGTTGCATGTGGTAATTCTATTCTGCCAGGCTGTTCAATTACAAAATGGCTGAACAAAATCGATAAATAAATTGCTCGAAGTAACGCGAGGTTTCACAGTATCGAGAGAGACGCATTGGCAGAGATTCGATTTCCGTTTACGGTTTCGCCGGAAAACCGTCAGCCAGGTGAACGAACTCGAGTACACGACACAAAATTAGTCCAACCACGCTCTGACCGAATTCGAGACGCGGGCCTCGAAACGTGCTCTCTAGTCTCGTGACTCAAAATTATTTATAGTACGTATTTAAGGGAAACCGGCATGTGCATTCTTTGACTAATACCAACGATCTACACCCGGATACTACGATACGATGGTGCGAATATCGCGTCGATCTTACATTCTTCGAGATGTACGAGCATCCGGACCATTAGATCTTTACAACGAGTTGAAATATCAAATCGAATTGAAATTCTTCAAGAAGAGATTTCTATTTAAAGAATATGTCATTAGACAATATTAGAAGAATATTCTATTTAAATAATTCACTCTCGTAGAAAATCGTTCTTTTCTTCTGTTCTGAATACAATGGGCATTATCATTGGAAAAAATTTATAATTTTCGTTACGAAAATGACAAGTCATGATTTAATATAGGAACAATATTTCTTGAAATATATATATAAATATTGAAGTTTTGATTTTTGTAAGAATTAACATTAACAGAAAAATTTAAAAATGATTACACGGCGACAAGATGTCAGAGATTTTCTATTTGCCAACTATTTGCCAACATCCATCTGTAAAGTCTGCAGAAAGAAAGGCTGTAATTTCTTTTTACGTAATAACTAAAAAAGTTACGTAGTAAGTTAGTTAATTTTAAATATTATTTGCGTAAATATTTATTCAAATGGATAAAATATGTTAACGTATGTAATTATGAATGACGAAAGAGAATTAAGAAGCGATCTTCCGAAGGTCTTAAGTTAATCGGTTAAATAGTCGTAATTAAACGAAAGATTATCGGCCAACGCATTTATCGTTCAATTATTTATTTCGACAAAACAATGAAACAATTCTTTTCTTCTTTTCAAAATTTATTATCCCTATTTTCGATATTATATAACAACTTGACAATTCTACGTGATCAAAAGGAATAAAGGCGAGAACCTCCTCGTATCGATGTAAAATATCACGGGTCGTACGTCACAGATAATTTTAATCATTAGTAATAAGCATGAAACGCGTGCAAAGTGTATTTTCTTTGGTTAGTATGTTTGTTCTATCAAGCAGCCGATATACGATGAAATCACTATGCGAACAAGTTATCCTCGGTTATCTTAATATTTTCTGTATTAATATACAGATATATCGTAAAAAATAAAGAATTGCTGCAAGATGAAAATAAGAAGAATTGAACGAGAAGACGGTTAATCGGCTGTACAAAATCAATTAAAGTTTCATTAATAGAACCCTAAGACAGATAAGAAGAAGCCTCTCTGTGCGAATTCTTTGATGCGTAAAGATAAATAAATTGATTAAACAAACTCGATAATGCGCTTAATTGATATATCGATTCCAATAAAAAGAAAAAAACATCGATATGATATAATTCTTCTTTTCATCGATTTTTCCTTGGAAATTAATCTCTAATAAATAGAGATACATTGTTCGATACTGATGTAACGGACTGAAAAAGCTCGAGCTACCATTAACAAAATGTTTTCCTTTCAAGTCATGCACAACGTTGATACATTGAACGATCTAAATTGGGAGTATTGTTGATTTAACGGGGAAATTTCTTGAATCGAATTGACTTCGAAAGGCACAGCCGAGATTCCAAGAATCTCAAGAAATAGAAAGGAAAATGGTGCACGGAAATGTAATTATAAAAAATCAGAGAATAATTCCTTCATCAAAATCGCTTTCTTTCTTATAAATCGTTAATAAATTTATAATATATAATAATAAGATGACGTATCTTTATATTCGAAGACAGTTCTCTGTTATTCTTTGAAACATTCTTTTTCAAAGATAGAAATATTTAATATCCATGAGAACCGAAATATTCAACGTAATATGAACTTTTTATCAAAGAAGAATTCTTTTATATCTCTCATCGATATTTCACAATTGAATTCATTCAACGCTCGAATTTAATAATTCGGAACGAGAACGAAAAGAAACGAAGGCTCGAACAAAAACGTTAATGCGTACGATATATGATGTGTGTAAGTGTATGGGTTGTGAAAAACCGAGATATTTTATCTGTTGCAGGGTCTCAGCGGTGATTTGGGTGCGCGAGAAGTTCTCATTGGCGAATTGCGAGAAGCTGCCGAACCTCTGCGGGAGGGTTGCGCTGCAGAGGTCCGCGAGAAGGTCGAAGCGGCGGTAAATGAGGCCGTTCAGGCCTGGGAGGATACCAGGGCCGAATTAGATGCCCTTTGTACCAAGTATCAGCACGCGTGCAGATTGTGGCAACAGTACAAAGACTCGAGTGCTGCGGTTAAGGCCTGGGTGGACACGCAAATGGACAGCGTCGCCAATCTCCCACCTGAAGAGGCCGTCAAACACATCAAGGTATCGTAAATATTTTCAAAAATTTACACATATGTCCGATAGCATATGGATCGAGTACATTGTAAATATTTTTAAATATTTTTCATAAAAAAATTCAATTAAGAGAGAAAAAGGGGAAATAACAGGTTTCCTTGGATTCTATTTGAAATTTCATTTTTATTATATATTATATATTTTCATATTTTAAGAAAAGAAAAAGATTTGAGAGTACATTGAGCATAAAATCTATTCGAAATAATATTCCAAAGTATTATTTATAATTTAACATCCAAATCCAAAGCAATATTATATAGTAATAAGATATGTAATTTTACGAAACATTTAAAATTCAAACACATCTCTTTTATATCTCTTTTACATTTTACATTACGTACTTACATATACATATATATTTTCATCGCTCTGAACCAAAGCTTATTTCCCATAAACTCTTTCATCCTCAAAGAATTGCATTCATAAATATTATCCATTGAAAGTATCACTCTCACTTACTGATTATTTATTTGACTACTTGGTTGAGTGGTAAAACAATAAACGATGATACAAGTTTTATCTAACCAAGAGGAGGAGAAACATGAGATAGAACCTTATCATGAAAATGAAAAAAAAGATTTGAGCGAAAGAGATTGAGAATTGAGAGAGAAAAAAAAACAAGAAAAGGCGTAGATGAAAATGGAAAGTTTCTATAAATCTATATATAACATTCGAGTCATCGGATTTGAAAGCTCGTAATTCTTTGTAATTCTCGGATAACCGAAAATTCGTATTATCTTTGTTGCAATTTTTATACCGATCTATTGTGTTTCAACTGATTTAGAGTCGATTGGTTGGTTTGAGAAGCGTGACTCATCTGTGACCTGCTTAATGGGTATTACCATAAGAAAAGTGGTCATGGGAAGTAAACTCTCAAGGCAAACATAATAAAATTAGTCAAACATATTGAAATGTTAAACGAATGTAAATGTAAAGAAATAGCGAGTAATTCCAAACATCTTCAATTCTTATAGATATCTCGAATATCTATTATAATTATAATCTATTATAATCTCTATAATTTGTGAATCAATTTCAAACAACAGAATTCTCGAGTGCTTTGCTCATTATTATTTCACGTTAATATAAAGTGGTTCAAAAATATTTATATACGACATTACGATATAATTTCTCATTCGTATGCATTATCGAATCATATACAAAATTCTTCTTCCAAAGATCATTCCAAATTGATCGAAGCAAAATTATTCAAACAAAATTAAATAAAAATATTTTCGATAAAGAAAGAAAAAAGAAACAAAAGACGTGACTTCATCGCTATGACAAAAAGAAAAAAATCTTGGAACAAAGCTGTTTGTGACTCAAAACGTCAGCGTCTATCCCTTGAATGGAAGGTTCGGGGTAGTGTCATCGTCCCCACCACGCCTATAGTGCAGCACGTAGAGAAGAGACGATTCACCCTACGCAAGTGCGCCGAAACATGCGAGGGTAGGTCGTTGAAATACGGGGCAACAGAGTCTATCCCCACTCGGTTCTCGGGGTATGCGCATCGATCCTCGAAGACGAGGACGCCAGTCTGGTCCAGAGCGTCGGGACGCTTGTTTCTCCTCTCTCGTATCTATCTATCTACACGAGATATTATTCGCATCTCCCAATCCAACGTTTCCACCAGTTATTTTTATCGCGGCGAGACGACCGATAAAAGAGATTCATCAAACGCGTAAACACGGTTTCGAAAACAGCGGTTCGCGCGATTATGCGCGAACTGTGGACGGTGGCTGGTGATCGTAGCCAGTTTCCGGTTAATCAAAAATTCGAAGCATGTGTTCCAAGTCGGGACAACACGTGCCTTATCTGTTTCGTCTTCTTTTGTCGATTCGTTGATACGCGAGTGATGTATGCGTGACGCGTTATGAAAAATAGGAATGAACGGTGACCTAAATTAAGAAACATGTGCACGCCCGAGGAATTAAAGGTACGATCGGAGGAAGAATTCTGCGATATCGAAAGTGTCCTGTTAATCTGTACAATACGGATATCGATTTTTCTTCGTTACTCTTGGACATTGGAACGTTACGCACGGTGATGTTGTTTTTACTTCGATTTAAATTAATTTTTGATTGGAATTGATATAATATAATACCGTTGTTTTTAATTGAATGGTTAAAATTCACATAATAATGTAGCTTTTAACGTAAATTGTACTTGTTTTTCTTTGAAATTTATATCGTGATAATGTCAACAATTTTAATTTTTACTTGTTTAAATTTTACATATTGATAGTATTGTGTTTGTATTGGTAATAATGAGATTTTTTCTTAATATATTAAATATAATTCATGTGTAAGGTGTGATTCTATTTACGAGCTTACCACCGTCGATAATATAATACATAGCATATCCGATGCGTGGGATAATTTTGTGTCGGAACTGAATAATCCGGTGCACGTGTGATGCAACGAACTGGAATAGAATTTCTGCGTCTTTATGCATGACACTGTGTTCTAATCTAACTAAATTGCAGTTTTCATTCGACGTTTTAACGTAATATATTGCCAAGTTCTTATCGAAAGCAATTATGCGACTGTTATCAAATTGTCACATATTTTGATTCTTATATATAATTATATATAATTGTCAAAACTAATTATATCGGTGAATAGTATCGAAAAAATTCGTTTTAATTTTACACGAAAGATAATAATTTTACGTTAAAAAGATAATAATCATTAACGTATAATGTACAAATGTAAAAAGTGTGACCGATGGTATCAAATCTCATACTCGCTCCATTTTTCTTTTCTTTCTTTTTTTTACGATATTTCCTCTCTATATCTCTTTCTTATTGTAACTATACATCATTCGCGTATTCTTCTTTATACACTGGTGTCTCTTTGTGCTCACTGCTGGTCAAAAATGAATTTCGAATTTCAAAAAGGATAGTATCACACGGACAGTATCACTCATCAATCAATTTCCTTATCTTCAGTTTTATTTTTCGAGCAATAACAAACGTCTATTTCTAGCTTGTAGAGTCAACTCTCCTATCTTTGACGTGTATTTAACAGGTTACCGGAATTCAGCAACGAGCACGAAAGTATGATAACAGCTCAAAACTGTTAAAACACTCTGTTTAATCATCGTGTTTCTAATTACCGGTAATTCGGTAAGACAGGAGTATAGATAAAAACTAATACATTTGTATCGTTTTTTATTTAATGTTTGTTCACCAAGTATAAGAAGAATATGAAGAAATTTCATTTGCAACTCAAATAGACGCATCGAATATTCATAATCATTCCGATCCAAGTTTCTCTTTCATTTAAACTCAATCACATCAAAATCATTGATTTAAATAAATTTGTAATCTCTCGTTCACACTTAGTTTAAAAAATACTCATCACGAGAAATCGCAGATTTGATTTAGACTTCTTTACATATACACATAAATATTTCACATACGTCTCTTTCTCAATATTTACGTGAATATCACGAAATAAAAAAGAACTAAAAGACTTTGTCTTAAGAAATGTATCCTATGTTTATCATTATTAATTCCTTCTTAGCCTAAATTTCTCAAGTCATAAACTCAGGTAAACATATTAACCCTTTTCAAACAGAGTGAATCATCCGATCCTTTCTTATTACTTCAAGTTTCCGAAACATTTGAAAAGCTTATAATACACTTCTCGTCATTCATAAAATCAAGCATTTCAAACTCTTTCTAATATAATAAAAATGAAAATTATTTAAGAAGTCAAATCCAATAATTACACTTCAATCGTCAACTATATTATGAAACCCAAATAAAAAGTTGCTTCGCATACTTTTCACGGCTTTATATGAATACCATTACATAAAAATACCGATTCCACAGTTACGAAAGGATTAAAAGCGTCCAGATCATGGAGCCTAAGAGGTTATTTCACTTTTCGACAGGTTTGCGAGGAGACGATGGCGGAGCACAAGGAAAGATTGGCGGAGCTTCAAGGCCTGGTGGCACAAATCGCGTCGGACGTCGGGTTGGACGCGAGTGGACCGTTGCACTGCGAAGTGGAGGCACTTGGACAACGTCTCGAGGATATCCGTGAAACGTTATCGTGCCTCGCGGATGCGGCGCACGCCCGCGCCCTCAACCAGGAGCTCGCACGTGGTGATTTATGTCAGACGAAAAGTTTCCTGGATTCGGTCCAACAGGCAAGTAAATTACGTAATCCTTCCTTTTTATTTCTTTCCTTTCTTTTTCTTTCTTTTATCTTATCTAAAAATGCTGCCTACTTCAACCAGGGACATTTGGTTTTTCCTTTTTCCATTTCGAGTCGATCCTGTTTGCGTAACGTGTAATGGGTAGATAGAATTTAACGAGATTTTTTTTCCAAGTTCCTTTTATCGAAACAATAGTCTAAGAATTTTATAATAAATACTTTTTGTACAGTAGACAAATACTTAACGGTATTAAATAATTCATTAAATATTAGAATCGTGTAATTTATTATTAGTGCTTTCTGGTCTGAAAATACAATTATTATTAAATGATAATTTAAATTAAATAATAATTTTGGATTATGCATTCGATGAAAAACAAATCTTTAGAAAATTTGGACGGGAAGTTTCGTCAATATTTGACTCTATGCTATGGATATCGTGGAAAATTTATTGACACGTGCGCTTAATACTGTATGGTATGCGGTATCATACGTGATTATTTAAATTAGACATTACTACGGACAAACGGTTTAACGATTCTTCCTCGACAAAAGTTACTATACGACATTAGAATTTGAATGAAAATCGTTTTGAATTTCAATATCGGAATATAAAAAATAGTAATAATAAGCAATTGATCCAATTTCTAATTTCATATTTATATAAAATATTCAATATAAAATATTGAAAATTTCGATTTTTAAATAAAAGTAAAAAATTAAAGATAAAACCATCGAATCGGTAAACTTGAGAATTCATTGATTCGAGACACAGAACGTGAATTAACGTAGTGCGCAGTCTGAATTCCATAGGGCGTGTTTCTGAGAAACGAGTGTTCTAAAGTAGTTTTACACTCACAGAGGTACAGAGCATGTGCTTTCTTATTCTGGCCTTCGAGGATTCATCTGGAAGCACAACATATTTCAGCTCGAAGCATGCTCGCGAAACCTTACAGATTCTACTTTCTTTCTACAACCTATTTTTTTCTACAACCGTGTATTTCGATAGCTTACACAAATATAATGGTATGCGACAAAATATTAATTCATCTTTCGATCCGATATACCTAACTCTTCTCTCCGCTTAATTTTTCAACAATCTCGTTCTCCAAATTTTCGAGTGTCCCAAAAATATCCTAGATCACATGCTAGAGGATATATCAACTAGACAGCTATTTTTATTATCGCGCAAGGCTAAGCCCTAGTAGAAGGAAGAAGCGTATTCGAGCGAACGAAAGAATCTTGGTTGAATGATAGCTCGGATTCGTTTGAAATTTAAAAATAAAAAATAAAAAGTCCGCGGGATTATAGAACTGTCTATCAAGGTGATTCCTCCTGTGTATCATTGTACACGCGTCCGTCAGTTTCCGGCGTGGCTATTGGTGCTTGGCACAGGCTCGATCATTATACCTCGCACGCGCGTTTATATTTTAATCGCGGTAGTTCCGAAACACTTCGTTGTGTCAAGGCCGAAGGGCTTGAGCCCGGTAGTGGCAATTACATCAGTCACGAAATCCGCAACAGCTGGATCCGGCCGTGCACCCTCTCGGCTCGAAACTTTCGCCCCTAGACAATGAAGGAATGCGGGACCTCGATTGCGCATCACCGTTTCCGATCGAATACGACCACCCTGTGGATCGTCCATGATGACTCGTCGGTTGTCGATGGAAATATCCAAGGACACGGGTTAGGGAACTTCAAAGGCAGGCAAAATAGATGGATAAAGACGAAGTGGAGCGCACTCGAGATAAGACGGGAGAATTGAGATGATTTACCCTCGTCAATTTGTACGCTCTTTTTTGTTCTTGGAAGTATTCTTTTCTTATGAAGTACCTAGGTTCTTTGTGTGAAATAAATTCATTGCTTTAAACAATTCCTCTACTGCAATATTCACGAAAATGAAGAATTAAACTACGTTTTAATTTTGCTTCGTTATTATTTATCCTTCATCGAAAATAAATTAATCGATCTGAAGAAATGAAGAGTTCTCCGTTGTTCATCGAACTTATTTTACAAGATCTCTTCTCTTTCTCCAGAGCCTCACCGCGGTGGGTCAAGGCGAGTCGAAGGAACAACTGGAACTCCTCCGCAACCATCTTCTTGCGCTCACCTGCACAGAACCGCAGCTACAATCAATCAAGGAACGCAGCCTGGAGGTAACGACGCAAGAACCGTCGGTTGTCGAAGTGTTGAAACTGTGGCAGAAGGTCTTCAGAGAAACCTTCCAACAGTATCACCGGTTGTCGGCTCTTCTAGTCAAAACGCAAGATGGTGCCACTGCCTTGAAACTTTGGCAGGAGTACTTGTTCTATGTACAAGATTTCCTGTCCAACGATGTTCCCGGCGACTATAACGGTTTGTCGGAACACAGGAACCTCTGCGAGGTTCATCAGAATCTCCTGACCGATCAACAGAATCTCATTCTCACGGTTCGAGCGGAAGAGGGAAGTAATCTATCGAAAACCGAGCAGTTCAACATTCTGACGAACCAGCACAACGAAACTCTGGCTAAAATAATGGAGAGGCACGCGGCTGTACGCGACAGATTGGCTGCGTGGGATCGGTACAAATTGGATCAGAGTAAACTCTTGTACTGGCTGAAGGAAATCGAAAGAGAACGAAGCCAGTTACGCTTCAGATTCATCCAAATACAGAGGTTGGACGAAATTCTCCAGAGGATAGAGTCGTTGCTGGAGAAGATACCCGAAGGCGAAGCCCAATTGGAATCTCTGCAGAGGCAACAGGAGACACTGCTAGTCAAATGCGATGAGGCATTAGCCGTGACCATTCACAGGGATCACGCAGCCAGCGTACAAAGAATCAACAATCTGAGCTCCAGCCTGGAGATGTGGAGGGATCACATCCCGAGGATACAGAAACGATACAAGGAGTACGAGGAAAAGGCGAAGGAAATTAATAGTTCGTTCACGGAGATCGGTCAAGCTTTCAGTACAGCGTTTCACTCGAGTCCTGCTAGTTTGACGAGGACGAAACAGCAATTGGAATCTGTACACCAGATGCAGAATAGATTATCCTCGATGAGCGTGGATTTAGAATCCTTAGGCGTGATGATACAACAATTGAGAGAGGATCTCAGTCCGACC
The DNA here is from genome assembly GCF_029169275.1 of Apis cerana. NCBI lineage: Eukaryota > Metazoa > Arthropoda > Insecta > Hymenoptera > Apidae > Apis > Apis cerana. The sequence continues at coordinate 17,942,004 of NC_083852.1, forward strand.
GATATAAAATCGTTGAACGAACAGCGGGCGCTTTTCCGGCTGCAGCACGAGGATCTGGAACATCAGGCAGCGTTGCTGATATGTAGATTGGAGGAGCGTTGTGGTCTGTACGATCGGTGGAGGGATAGATTAGCCAGGTTACTCGCGTGGATAGGAGAAACTGAGATCAGAATCCAGGATTGTGATTCGCCAAACGAGCCCGAGGAAACTCTTAAAAAATTGGAATGCGAGATACAATCGGATATCGCGTTGAAACAGCGAGAATTATTGTGGATACAGAACACTGGACAAGATTTGGTAGAAGTAGCGGAGGAAGAAGAGAGCGAAAGGTTGCAACGATCCCTGGACGAGTTAAATGAGAGGTGGGATCGATTGGTGGCCATGGGAAAAGCGAGAGCTAGTAAATTGATGGATTTGATGAGGACGATGAGCACGTTGGAGAAGAGGATAAACGAGTTGAGGAGCTGGCTGGCCAGCGTTGAAAGTCAATTGTCGGAAACGTTCGTGGTCGAGGCGATCGAGCAGAGTTGCATCGATAAGAAGCTAGACGATCACGAACATCTTCAGAAAACGATCGAAGCGGAAAGCGGAAATATCGGCGAGGTATTGAATCTCTGCGAGATTCTGTTGAATGACTGTGATGCGTGGAAAACCTCTTTCAACAACGCGATTAAAAGCGGGATGGAAGGTTTGGAGCGTAGGTGGACGACCACCTGCGTGAAATCGGCGGAAAGAAAGGGGAATATCATTCTTGCGTGGAAAATTCTGCAGGAATTGGAGAAGATCAGGTTGGAGCAGGAAGGTTGGCTCGCGGAAACGGACAAAGCTCTCGCGGAATTGGAGAACAACTTGGACGAAGTTTCGAAGGACGAGTCTAAGAAGGCTATCGAGAAAGCGAGAAGTATATCCGAGGACGTAGAGGCGCACGAACCGGTGATCAAGATAATCGAGCAAAACTTTGGACGTTTAGCTAGAACGGGTTTGGAACCAGATAACCTGAAATCGCTTATCAGCGAAACCAGACGGCTTATCGATAAATGGCAAACGTTCAAGCCTCGAGCAAATGCCGTTTTATTGGCTCTCCAGAAAGGGCAGAAGAATTATCGAGATTTTATCACTGTGCACGGCGCAGCGGTCGTTGGACTGACGCAAGTCGACGTTCGATTGACCAGAACGCAACATCTGGCCACGCCGGAACAGAAAGCGTCGATTCGTCGTAGGCTGCAGCAATTGAACGAAATCGAGGAAGAACTTCGCACTCAGAACATCACGTTGCAGAAAGCGGATGAATTGGCGCTTAAAGTTATGCAAGAATGTCATCCGGATGACGTGGCGAATATCCAAGAACTGGTGGACGAGTATCAACTGTTATGGAAGGACATTAAGAAGAGAGTGGCATCGTTAAGAGCGGAAATAGAGGGACAGGAAAAGTCTGAAGTCGACGAGGCTGTGCAAGTGGAAACGTTGAAATTCGAACAGGACAGTGCGGTTCAAGTGGATACGTTGCCTAGATTATTACGAATGACTTCTAGCGACGCATACCTGATGGAATTGGAAGCTGCTCTGGTCGAGTGCAACGATGCATTGGATACGTTGCAATTAGCAATCGCTCCGGATCCTGTTGCTGGACCTGGATTAAATTCGATTGCTAAAAATATCGTAAGTTTAAATATACAAAACAATATTTGATATTCATTTTTTTCTTGTGAATCTAGAAAGACAAAACTTAAATTCTCTATACAAATTTTTGTAAATTTATTTTTTATTCGACAGAGTAAATTAATCGGAAGCTGTCAATCGTCGATCGAGTTGGTTCGTCATTTGCACAGTTTGCTCATAGAAGATGGAAAATTGAGCGCGCAAGCCGCTAAGGCTAACGAGGTGGCTGCGTTAACGGAAAGATACGAAAATCTTCTTATATTGGCGAGAACGCGAGAACAACAAATTAGAGAACTCAGGTAAAATCTTCTTTATATAAAACGAGAACAATTAATCCTCTAACATTATTACACGTTGTATGTATCTGTTTGAAAAAAATCATTAAGTCCATATTAAAATTAGAAATTTTTCGCGCGCAGGTCACCTAACTCCGACGTTTACACCTCTCCTTGCGATCAGTGAGTGTTCCTTTTACACACTAACAATTTCTCATTAACATTCGTTAACGATTCTCGCTTATTTCATACCTGCTTTCCCCGTAGCGAACTGTATCTCTATCTCAGCATATTATTCAAATATATAAGTTAAAAAGAATTTCGTAAAAAACGTGAAATCTTATTATTTACAGCGACAATGGTAGATTAACCTGTCCCCTATGTTCGCGTCGTAACTGGGCCCAACTGGAGAACGATCTTTGGAGGTTGGAAAAATGGCTGGAATTCGCTGAAGGCACCCAAAGCGCGCAACATTCGCCACCTGGCAACATCGAACAATTGGAGGATGTGATACAGGATCACAGAGAATTTGTGCTCGATTTAGATTGTCACGAAAGTATTCTTGCCAGTCTGAACACTGTTGGCGCGCATTTAGCCGATCACACGGAGGAATTGCTTCGAGCAACGCAGCTCAGAGACAGATTAGCCGTTGCGAATACGAGATGGGTGAAAGTTTGCAAAGTAGCTGCACATTGGCAGGAACAATTGCAGACTGCACTAATGTCGAACGAGCAATTCCATCGTATCATAGAGGAATTGGTTACCTGGTTGGAGAAAACTGAAGTCAGTATACGAGCCAGCGAACCGGTCGATCTGACCGAGTCGCCGGAAATTATGACTGCAAAGTACAATAAATTCAGGTATGTCTTTGGGATGTCAAAGAAATAAATCGTATTTTTCGTGTCTAGTCTGTGTTTTTTACGATAACTTTTCAACCCTCAATTTTTTTTTTAATATTAACTATCAAATAATTATACAAATAAATAAAATTATTCGGCAATATATAGCCAGCACATGGTATTAGAAGAAATATTTATCATTAAAAAAATATTTCCTTTCAGGGAATTGAGAAGTGATTTGGAGCGATGCGAGCCTCGAGTTCTGTCGCTTCAAGAGTCAGCCAACCAATTATTGGACGAGAAAGGCGAAACCAGAGCACGCCTACAGGAACTTCGTCTCAGATTGCAGTCCCTTCGACGGTTAACCGGAATATACGCTTTAAAACTAGGAGCAGCCCTAGGGATGGACCCTCGAGACGTTGGACTCGCAGCCACTACCTCTTCTCTCGCTTCCCTTTCACACGATGTAAGCTTCGTTCTATCCTATTCGCCACTTTTTCTCGTTGGAATACTCGAAACGAAGCAAAGTTTCATTAAAGAAAATCTTCGTTGTTTTATTTCCGTAAAGACTCGCTAGCTTCTTCAGAATATTTTCAGGTAACGTTAGTCAGTATCTGAAGCTATTCGCTAGTTCTCGCTTCTTTAATCTTAGCTCCGGTATAGATTTATATTGCACATACATCGTAGGATCACGTTAATCGATATTTGAAACACGAGGCACGAACTATAATAAAAATTCAACGAATATCGAATGCGGAATGACATAACCGTTTAAAATTGTTTTTTATGCTGCCTACGTCTTTCATATTTAATTAAATACGGATATATATTTTTAATCTTTCGTAAATAATTGTACTCTACAATCGTATTATATACGTATGAATACGTATATAATATAAATATAAATAATTTAATTTATATTATAAATTAAAATTTTATTATTTCGTGCCTTGTAATAGTAGTATTCACACGCACAGTACCTTATCGTTTGTGTTTTCTCTTTTATTGTATTGTAGTTGCTCGACGAAGCTGCCTCTGGAACCGTTCAGCCCCACGACGCACCTGGCACACAGTATGTTTTCTTCATTTTCCGTTTTAAGTTCCGAGCTACGTTTTCCAACATATTTCCAAGCCAATTTTTTATAAATAAAATCCAATAAATACGATTATTAATAATGGAGAAATATAATTCTCGATATAAAACGAAAAGCTTGGAAAATTAGCTCAGGCAGATTCCTGAATAGATACAGATCCAGATCATTTTAACACGTTCTCGTCTAACGAATATAAAAATATCGGCTATTTTTTCGTAGAAAGAATTTTGTTTTTTAACTATGATTTTTACCATCAATAAACTATGATCTTTTTAACTTTAACTCCGTGAACGTGTTAAGATTTTTCTATTTTTTAACTCTAATAATTTTCCAACAATTCTATGAAAGAAATATCTTAGCGAATGCGAAATTTACGCGCCTGTTTCAGTGGTGACGATGGCGAGCGTACGGTATTGTCTCGGGGATACCGTTTCCTGGGTCGCGTGTTACGCGTTTCCCTGCCGATTCAGGCGTTGATGCTTCTATTCCTCGGCGTCGCCTCTCTGGTTCCTTCCGCCGAAGAAGATTACAGCTGCATGCTGTCGAACAACCTCGCCAGAAGCTTCACGCCAATGGTCGTGTATCCGAACGGGCCACCGCCGATCTAACGATAAAGAAGCTTAATCTCGGGCGCGCCGACTTCGCCGGACCCAGACGAACTTACAATCGTAACATCCAGAGGAGTCGCGGGAAGCGGAAGCGCGAGATCACGCACGATCTGCGTACCTACTTAACTAGTCTGTCGTATGGCGATCCGTCGATGGTATCGAGCGATCGATGAATGAGAAAAGATCTGTTTTTTTTTTTTTTTACAAATTCTTTCATCGATCAGAATCTCTCCATCGAGGCAGTCGAGCAACGTGGGTAGAAACAAGTAGTAAAACGTGTTCCACTGTCTCGATGGGGGAAGAATATATTGGTAAGAAAATGGTGAAAGACACGTTCCTTTTACAGACGACGATTTTACACGTGTGATAATTGTTTGTACTTGTGCGTAGAACACGCGTTACGGACCAAAAACGATCGTCATTGTTACGACCCATAGCATCCGTTTACTTACGTTCTGTATAATTATTGTGATCTTGGTGCAATATTTGCATAATATTTTTCCCTTGTCCCCGAATACCACGAAGAGTCGAAAATTACAAACGATTATACGACAGAGAACAGAAAAAGAAAAAGAGATCCACGAGGACGTACGACCCTTTGGGTACTCGATGGATCCGTTTCCGATTTTCGATCATTTAGCCCGACATTCCATGTAACATTACCGCGTTTGTATTTATACGATACGTATTGTAGATATCGTTTCGTTGACAATTGATTAGTTTTCCTCCCTCCCTCCAGTTTTTTTTTTCGTTTGTCTCTAAAAAAAAAGAAAAAAGAAAAAAACGAACGAATGCGCGAGTGTATGTGAGAGCGCGTGTGGACGAGAGAGAAATGGATTAATGTCACATGGAATGCGCGAGAAAATAATGTTGACGATTAAATTATATTTACGATTATTAACGAATATAACGAATCGCTTGTATTGTGTGCATACAGAAAATAACCGCGGAACGATCAAAGGAAGACGGCATAATTAATGTGTACGTACCGTAGAATATTTCAGGGAGTATCCGTGACTTTTACGTTAGTACGTAACGAAGAAAATAAATATATACATACTTGTTCGACTTTATTTTTTATACGTTGCGTTTATAACTCGAGGGAGAGTAGGGAAAGAGCGGTTCGATTATGAAATCGAGAACGAAACGTCCACTGACCGATTACTTCAACGTGATCGCTTAACGCGATAGTCATTGGTGCTAGTTCGAAACGATAGAGAGAAACATAATAATTAATATTATAATACGATTATAAAATATTATCATCGAGAAATGGTAAATGAATTGTTTCTTATTTCCATTGTTTTTTCTATTCCTTAAGAGAGAAACGAAGAATGAAAAAAAAACGAAGAAACGAGGATGGAGAGAATACAGAAAAAAGACGAAAAAACACAGATAGTATCGCATAATAATCGAAGTCGCATAATGAACGAAGTTACCGACGACACACCTAACGAGGTGCTTTTTTTCTTTTTTTTTTTTTATTATTTTTATCCCTTTCTTTTTTTGAAAAACGAGAACGACACACTTTTGGATACGCACAAAAGGATCACGAGTTTATATTCGAGGTACAAAATAAGAGAACGACTGTATTTAACGGCCCGCTAGTTTCGCTTCCTAATTTATCGATATCTTGCTTGCTACGCGACCGAGCTTTGTTATGTATTTTTATAAGGACAGAGCTTTTCGAAGGCGGTGTACATCTATCGATGTAATGTAATTACAATAAATTGAAACCTATGCAATTTTTATTTTTCTTATAGGGCAAACCATTCTTCTTCCATTCATTCATCTAATTTTTAATTTTTTTAATTTTTTAGATATAAAAAGAAAAAAACAAAAGTTCAAGAATAAGAAAGAGTTTTTAATTATACCATCAGAAAATAAAATCTTTACTTACCGTGACAATCGTACACAACTCGCAAGACGGATACATAAAATCAACATCAATTAGAAATCTGTCAAATCGAAAACATCGTAAGTGATTATAAAGAAATCTCTGCCAATACCTCAGTGATTCCATTGTCCACAGATGAAGACACTGTAAATATTGAACGTTTATTCTTCATCATCAATATAAATTCAAGGAAGAAAAAAGAAAACAAAATAATCAATATTTTAATTTCGTCTCACAAATTTAATTTCTTCTTCGCGAAAAAAGAGAAAAATATTTAAGAGTTATTAATATCATTTTATAATATGCATTTATCAACACTCCGATTATATTATCACCTGCATCACCTTGAAACACTGACAAATCTAACATAAATAGAACAAATGCACGTGCTTTTCCATGCATATTTCAATGCAGCTTGTAATGCATTTCTACAATTAACATCTTATCTTTTATATTTATCGAAACAAAGCACGTGTCTTGACGGGCGCCACGATTAACTTTATCAGTGACATCTGAGGAAGCGCCATTAAAAAATGTATAAATGAAGTATGTACATCACTTATAAACTCCTTGTTGATACTTTGCATTAACTATTCTTTCAAGTTCATTATACTCATGACGCCGTTTATACCGCCATAAAAATGTTGTCATTTTGTAACTTTTTACCAATTTTTCTCTCCCAAATACCAAATAATAAATTCTAATAACAAGATTCTAATAAAATATTCGACATTGTAAAAATTCGTCTGCTCCAACATGAATTATATCGCGAGGAATTTTTCTTTTTCAATAATAAGTAAGCGAAGTATTACAATTTCAACTAAATCTTTTTCTTTCTCGATTCTGGACTTTTCAAGATTTCTCAAGATTTTTCAAGATGGCCAAGTTTTTAAAAAATTCGCAACTTTTCCGTTTGAATAGTTAATTAGAAACGTTCAGATTTAAGATTATTTATATTTATATTATATTTATTAATCATCTGGATTAATAATAATTAATGAATGAAGAAAGAGTTGTAATAATGCTTTTATTGATTTTATTACCAAAGTGTAAACCATCTGTTTATGAAATTACGTTCAGAAATAGATTTTAATCTCATTGATCGTCTCCTGTATAATTGTCTCACTTATAATCAAAGTGAATGACACTTTGTTTATCTGTAAAAGAAAAATATTAAAAAATAGATACTCTAAATATAAGAATATAATGTAAATCCAACCAATTAAAAGATTGGATACATCGAACGATTGAATACATAAACGAAGAAAATATTCTTCAAGTTTGCAAATAATATATAAAAAATAAAATAAATAAAGAAAATTCATATATCTTGTAAAAATATTCATTTCAGTCCTTTATCCTTCTTTATTTCTATTGATAATTGACAAAATTTAGTAACTTATTCGTGTATATATACTTCCTTATGTATGTTACAGCACATGGCGATCAAACTAAAAATAATTCTATCTATTCGCATATGTCTGTCTCACGATCAGACTATCCCTAATGAAGTTTATCCCCAATTGATTCAAATGCTATTAGGTACGAATGAGAAAAATACACTAAATGCGGATTTTGCGCAGACGTATTATTCACATTGCAACGACGATGGAAGTTTACTTTAAAGTGTTTCGCTTATCGCTAATATTAAACGGATACGAAGCGTCTGATCGTCGTGTCACATAAGTCTCGATATCTTTAATTTTTGAAAATGTTAAATTTGAGCGCGAGAAAGGTAAAGAGTTTGAATGACATTTCTGAAGTGTTCAAAAGAGGCGATTATGCCGAGTCGGAAGTTTCGAAGGTGTCTTTTGATGAGAACATTGTTAAGGAACATTTTAAAAAATTATACCAGGCAAAAAAGGATGTTTTTCTTTCACTGAGAATCGATCTACAATCGAAAGATATTGAACAAAGTGATTCGAATATTAGTGATATGCATGAGAAGAACGAAGAAAAGGAGTTGCAAAAATTGAAAGAATCGAAAGTAAACGAAGACGATCGAGTAAAGAGAGTCTCTAAGGTAATTCTTTTTTATATTTTACCTACTAAACGCGATTCGTGATGAATATTTTATCTTGCTTTTTGATTAAATTTCTTGATCAGATCGATTTTGTCAATCGAAAATTGAAGAAAAAGAAACGAATTTTATCAGGGATCGACGTTTTTCTGTCGCTTAATTTTATTACTCCGATGATCATCGGCTTTTGGAAAGGAACATGGTCGTTGATGGACATTTATAAAGATAAGTAAGTTTAAGTTTGTCTAGACGTTTGTCTAGAATATTAACCTTGTACAGTGATAAAAGATATGCAAAGTCCATAAATAAAAATGGAATGTTTAACAGCTTTTCAATTAAAATGATTCACAATTTGAATTATTTAAATTATTTTAATAAATAAAAAAATTATCGATTGTCAGAGAATTCGATTAAAACGAAGTATTTTAACTTAACTTTAAAGAAAATTTATGACAAAATACTAGATAGACAAAGAAACTAGATTAAATTATCCATCGTCCCAAGGTTTCCTGAATTGTTCATATTTTTTATGGGTCTTCTGGTGCACGTAAATTTTGCGATTATGAAAAATTTCCTACACACTTATATCATTAAAATATGGAAAAAGAAAACCTGGCTGAGCAAGATCTATTGCAAGAGCTTGCAAATTCTGTATACATATATCTTTGGAATTGCTTGCAATATGCACTGGAAAGGCTCCTGGGCTATTTTCGACTACTTCTTCTTGGATCATATTTGGTAAGATTACTTGCACTTTTTTCAAACTAATTGAAAAATTATATTCTATAGATTAATCTTTTAATTCAATGATTCCCAATTTTTTTTTAATCATATTTTTTATTAAAATTTCAAAATTTATTACTTATGTAAAAAAATTGACTTCATGTAATTTAATAATAATATAATAATAATTAAATTTATATAATTTAATATAATTGTATAATTTAAAAAAAAAATAAAAAATATTTGTTTTTTTGAGACGGCACACCTATTTAATTACATTTCGAATTGTACTAATGGATATCCTTTGGGAATCATTTAATTATTTAAAAACAAATAACATATTAAATAAAATATAATATAATAGATTATTTCAACAAATTTTTCTACATTTTATTTATTTATACAAACAGAATACGATAATTTATTTATATTTTAAAGGAATATATATATATATGGAAGCACTGTCATTCGAGATAGTGGGCGTCTCGTTTCGTGTCAAGTATGTAAAAATATAGTGTTAAAAAGAATTGTTTTCAATTGATGTCAAAATATTAATGATAGTACTTTATTTTGTTTTATTTAGCCATCATTAATTGAACGTGTAAAGTATGATTATTTCTATTTTAAATTTTTGATTATACTAATCCTTATTAACAGTTTTTGCACTTTAAAAAAATTTTTTTTACTAATTTTCTGTTTTTTTTTATCAATTTTCAGGTTAATTGTAGTTGTTATTACACTCGTAATGATAAGCTTGATGATTTTACGATCCTTTCGAAATATTCTTGCACCTCCATTGATAATTGTAGTGGACAAACTCATCTTCGTTTTTTATTTTCCAACAAGATATAAATTGGTAAGTTAATTCTAATGTATTTACGATAAAGATTATTAATACAGAGTTTAATAATCTTTAAAAGAAATTAAAAATTATAGCTATTTTCATGATTTCAATTAGATTTAGGTAAGATATATTGAATTATCAAATTAAAAAATAAATTTATATTATATAAAATTCATTTAATAATTTGGTAATTTTGAAAAATATGAAAAAGAAATATATAGAAATTATAAAAATAAGAATAATAAGAATTATGGAATAAAAATGAATTTGGATCAACATATGTAGGAAATACCCGAAATATTAGAAAATATTTTCATTTCTATTTGATATCGCGAACATTAAATGTAAGAGTCTGCGAGGAAAGTAAATGTTTATCACTGCAAGACATTCTATTTATACATATAATCCCCCTCGAGAAGAAGTTTTATCAATTAGCCAAATAACTGAATAAAATTAATAACGTATCACCTATGCGTATATTATATCATTTAAAATAATCTTTAAAATCAATTCCTAGAATCGAATTTTCATTGGAAATATACCTGTATGATAAAGTTTGAAGAACTATTTTTAAAAATTCATAAAAATATAAATAAGACAAGTGTTTTTATCACTTTCACAAAAGATATTACGATTCGATTATTTTAGGAGCAATGATCAACAATTTTGATTAATTGTATTATCTATTGATTAAATATAAAAATTCTAAAGATAGAATCAAAAAATACGAAAACAAATTATTCATTGAAGTTCAATTACTATGAAAAAAAAACTATTTATAGCACATCCAACCTTTTAATATAGTAAAAGAAAATAATTACCAGACTTATTTCAATTATCTGAAACGTTATTTATTCATTGATGCCTGTGAATCATGGAAATCGTGCATTGAACGAAACCATTGCAAGTATCACGAGATTTACGAGTTTGCAGGATTTATGAGTTGGAAATTTAAGTTGATAATTGCGACAAAATTATAGGCATGAGTTATTACAAATTATATAATTATCGATTAATTTTCTCCAATCTTAACAAAATTATGTTTGACATTAAAACATAATATTTTTAAGCGTAAATATAAATAAACATTATTTATTAAAAAATAGAAAATGAAAGAAAGAATAAAATTGAAAAAAAATTTAAAAGTCAAAAGTTTAAAAAATGAAGTTTTTGAAGTATATTATATAACGACTAATCTTAGTCTTAATCTTTTTTAGTTTCAAAATATAAATATATAAGATGATTAAAAGTAGAGAACAATAATTCATTTTTTTATGATAAAATAAAAATATTTTTTTCATTTTTTTTTTTTTTAATAATTGCTTCTTATATACATTATGAATGCATTATGAAAATAAAAGATGCATAAATTAATAATTTTAATATAATCATCTAATTTTTATCATCTAATTTTCTTTCTATTTACACATTTCTTATGAAATAAATGTTTATGAAGCGTTCTTAGTGCACATACATGCATACATTTGTGCACTTTTCTAAGGAACATGATATATTGATGTACAATTTCAATTTAAATCAAACGAATACATTTTTCTCAAGAATTTAGAAAATATTTCTTAATGTTACCTATCTCAATCAATATTTATAAATACAATAATAAACGAACAAATAAAAACTATTTTTCTTTTTAGTCTCGCTAAATTAAATCTTGAATTGGCATCATCACGTACTTATCGATACGTCCTTGCTTTACGCTAATATGTTTGTAAAGAACAGAAAATATAAAAGATACTAATCACAGAGATAATCATTTTAGAGTATCCAAAAATATAGCGCATCTCGGTATCATTGATTAACATCTCGAATTTATTATGTGTAAATTATAATATAGACCAGACGCGCAAGATAAAATTGCACCTATAATTTATATACTAATCATTAATAATCACTCAAAAAGTTAAAAATATAAAGTATCCTTAATACATGATCACCGAATCACACAATGGCGGACGAAACGCGTAGAAAATTATCAATCAAGGATTCGAGGAGCAAATTTTTTTCTCGCGTTCAATAAAAGGCTAAATAATGAAAAAAAAGAAAGAAAGAAAGAAAGAAAGAATGGCAGGTCAAGGTGAGAAGATCGTCGTAATCCAAGCTTGATTGACGTACAAAAAGGTGGCGATTAGCGACGCGTTTGGCACGACAAAAGCCCGATGAAACTGTTGGACAGGAAACGCCACTCAGAAAAATTGGGCTTCAAGGTGGTTCAGGTCACCCATAGGCCTCTTCTCCTACGTGCCACTATCTTGTTTCTTATCAGTTAACGCCGGGTTCCAGATTTGTTAATTAGCGGCTGATTGTCGCGTAAACGTCGATCACGATTTACGCGGCTGCCTTCACTGTCAGCCTGATAAAGCACACCGGTTCGGGTTCAATTAAAATTCCCTCCTTGCTGCCAGTCCGCGATATCGTCTGATGACACTAACAGCCGCTAATTGCCGTTCAAGATACTTGGCCGGGGGATAAACATGTATGTGAAATGTTCCAACAAAGCGTTATTCGAATTGCGTATATATATGCAGAAAATATATATGCGAAATAACAAGGATCATTGTTCATCTGGTTGAGTTCGATTTTAAGTGTCGTCTAGTTTAAAATCATGGAATCGAGTAGGAAAAATTTAGCGAGCTACCTTTAATCTATTTCAGTGATGAAGTGTTCGCGCGATTGCATAGGGAGAATTTTTATCGCATTTATATGTACACATATGTATTATACGTTTGACAGACAAATGAAGAAATTGAAATGATCACATCGATCAAACGATCCCTGAAAAATACTACACATAAGAGTTTCAAGAAACGTAGGAGAATCAGAAAGACTTCTTTTGAAAAAGAAGTATCATCATCGTTAACTATTACAATTTCTTACGAACTAATTTACTTAGTTCTCCATAATTGTAGCCATTTTTCACAATCATCCTTACCATTTGGAAGACTTGGTTGAAAAGGAAGTGGACTCGGCGATGCCTTTGAACTTTCTTAGAAGCATAGTGTGTAGTGGGTGTCGAAAGCTCGTCCCCGCGCTTGTTCATCAAGCGTGCACGTAGCTTCACCGATCCATGGGTGGGGGTTCGTCAGAGAGATCGAGGAAGGAAGGGAAGAGTGCAGAGCACCGTATACTCTATTCTCTATGCCATGGTCCGTATGACGAAGCTGTTCATGATAATGCGATAGTGTTGGTCTCTGCTTAGCACTTGATAAAAGATAGCGGTGACTGAACAGATGCCAGTACTCACCCGCAGCCCGACCTGTCGGTTGACAGTCTCGCGTATCTCGCCCCGTGTGGATCGGTGCATCATCCACGGCGCACAGTATTGCGATCTGCGCTCGCGTTCCTCGAGAAAAGTGAGCGTGAATCACGAAAATTCGAAGGGACGAACGAGAGACACACGGGATTGTCGAGAACCGAGAATCGAGTCGTCGAAATCATCCTCCTCCTCCCCACAATTTTTGGATTTGCCGAGAGTAGATCAGCCGCGTGATCTGTGCGATGAAAAAGTTGTCGGAGCACTGAAGATGTCGAGTGGAAGCAACGAGTACCGTTTCAACAGTTTATCCGTCGTCGTTCGAGAAGATCGTTCCTCGCAGAGTTTCGTAAAATCGACGAAAGAGGATCTTTCGATAGGATGATCACTGCGATCCAGTATTACTTCAAGAAGATCCGCTGCAAAGCTTGATCGTCGAGCGCTGCTCGGCAAGCAACGAAATCGTTCGAATCTCTATCGAGCCCCTTAAATGAAAGAAAGAGCAAGGATGCGGAGTTATGGCTAGAATACAACACGAGGATTTCCGGACAGTGAGATTGAACGTGAAAGTTAATCGGTAAGGAATCGCGATCCTCGAAGACGATCGGTCGTTCGGTTGTTTGAGAGCTCGTGCTCGTTGATCAACGTCCCCGGAGACGTCGTCGGTGAGCAGACACTCGAGAACGATTTGAATTGAACTTGACAACGATCGTGATTGAAAGGGCTCAATTGGAAGACCAAAGGACAACGTTTCTCGTGTCGAATAATGAGAGGCTCTCGGTGGGATTGTTCGAAAGCTCGGCCCGAAGGCGTGCACCACCAAAGAGAGCGTACCACCACAGCCTCGAATCATGCATGATGAGCGGTGCGACTAGGCTCGATCAGGATTGGATGAGAATGGTCGAGTTACGAGGTGGCACCGGAATGACGAGCGGACTGAGCGGTCGGTCATCGAGTCGTCTCCATTACATGATACTCACGATTTTGGACACGGTATTCTCAGCCATTGTGGCCGCACCCGCGGTGGTCGGTTACTGGAGAGGTACCTGGGGTTTGAGCGACGTCTATGTATATCCGGAGGATCCGGTGCTCAGCAGTTTGACCTCGATAGTGATCGGTTTTATAGGGTTGTACGCGTTCAATGTCTCCCAGAACGTTCTGAACGAACTTCTACACCCGGACAAACACAGATTGTCGTACTACGTCGGATCGAGGTTGTACACGGCCGTTTTCGGGTTTTGCTGCGTAAATGCGTGGCGTGGCGCGTGGCAGGCCCTCGACCTGTACACGGAACACACGGCGAGCACGGTTTTCGCCACCACCATTGTTAGTCTTCTCGCATTGGCGATCATGCGTGCCGTGAGGAACATTTCCGCGCCACCGTTCTCGCTTTGCTTGGATTCATGTCCGGGATACTTCGAAGTGCAGACCATGTTCCGAGTGAACGTAAGTAATCGATCGTCGAATACTTTGTAACGTGATATCAAAACTTGAAGAATTATTGTTATTTCTTAAATTGGGACGAATTGACGAATTGGATTCGATAGAAGAAAAGTTACGCGTAACAGAGCGTGTAAAGCTTTCTCATCGACGAATTTTTCTTTCTACAAATCTATTTTCGCGTTCTTTACGATTCTCCAGTCTTAATTTTCCTCGTTTCATCTCGCTTAGTAAGTATGCGAATGAAAGTCGTGATTATGATCAAGTGTCGATCGTCATTTGAAAAGAATTCGAAGCGAGTTGATGAGATTTAGATATACGGAAAATTTTCTATCCACAATTTTCTATCTACAACGATAATATCCTTCTATCTTTGCTTCCATTATCTTCTTTATCTATTTTACCATTCCGTTTCATCGACATTATAGTGGGTCATCAATAACACGAGTGAAATTACCTACAAGGCTGCGAAATCTCGTGACAACTCGTGTCTCACGAAAATATAAATATTAATTTCTATTTTTAATCGAATAAACGAAATCAACGATTTGGAAGTATGTTTCATTCGTATTTCCATCAAAAGTGGTAACAAACTTGATCATACACAAATTTTCGACACGTCAATCGATTGGAGAGATACTTTATTACGCAAAAAATCAAAACTAAAACTCCTCTGGCCAAAAACTGTCACATATTTCGATACTTTTCGTCGAAAACTAGAAAGGTAAACGTTAAACAGGAAACGTAAGAAGCTAGACAGCGTCGTGTTTTGACGCATCAATGAAGCCAGAGCCGTGCGTTGCACGGCATCGATGTGCAAGGTATAAGCACAGTTTCCGGCTGTCTCTCCCAATAGTTGAACAGCATTGCGTCCGTACAGTTTGCACACGCACGAGCACGGCCTGCGATTGCACCAATTTTCATTGCTCGAAGCTTTCTCCTTCCATTCAAGCAAAATTAAAAAAAAAAAACATCAAATACGTTGTAAATTTTATACGAATTACATTTTTCCAATGACATTGAATATAAGCGTGGATAAAATTCACCGAATGGAATTGGAGTTATAACAAATTTTGTTAGGTAATTGATCAGAGCTGTTTGATTATTTTGAATTCTAAATATTTTAATGTTTCTTCTTATTATAAATATTTAAACAGTTTGATAATTTTATATTTGATTTTTCGATTAGTGTTTCGTGTGTGACGAGATTTGATTTTTCTCATTGATGGATTGGAAATGATTTATCGAAGACGATGATAAAGAATGGAGACAGTAGAACGATCTTGAATTAATTACCGCGCAGTTGGCTCTCCATCACTTAAAAATCGAGGACAGAAGGGTGTCGCGGAAAGGCGACGGGTGATACACTCGGATGACTGTTTATCTTACAAATGGTTCGTCGACCGGAAAATCCCTCCAATTTGTACTGTCAAATTCGTTGCCGAAATCCTCTTTACAAGCAATGAATTAAAATACTATCTTACGTACTCTTCAAATAAACAATCTGTTTAAATTATGCGTCGAATTAAGAATCAAAACTGAAAATTATTTAATTGATAATATTTCTCGTTTTTGTTATTTTTAATATATTTTGAATTAGTATCTTTTAATAAAACTGTGATCAAATGTTAAAAAATATTTGATATTCTTTAAAAGGGAAATTTTTTCTTCATTTGTTTGTATATTATGTTATTTTAAACTTCGAGTAGGCACTTTGATTAAAAAATTTAAATTGAAAATTATTCTATTTATTAGTCTTTTGTTCGAATAGGAATTAATTACCTTTTTAACTATCTTCTTCCACAATTTTCAGTTCTCGTAACAGGGCAATATTGTAGCAATGTCCCCATCCCTCCAGCAATTTAAAGTTTAATGAATCAGCGAATTTAGGGAAGCGTGAGTTAGCGATCTGCGTGAAAAAATTACGTTATATTAATGATTCAACGAAAATATATTAAACACATATGAAACATAATTAATCTCATCTTTGTTTTTATTTCATTTTATCGTTAATATTAGAATCATTTTCGAATTTCATAAATCAAAACGATTACAAATATCAGGAAATATCGTTTCATTGTTCGGTTCGAAATAAAATTAGATAGCGATTGAATAATTTAAAGAATTTGAATTTTATTTAAAGATAATTATAACTTTTATCACTGATAATTATTATCAGTGATGCAAATAGATGAATAAAAAGGTTAATGAAGTAGTCAAGTTATTACAAAGAATTATATTTTTATGAAAACGATAAAAGAAAAATGTTATAGATATTAAATATATTTATCGCTATATTATTATTTTAATTTCAATGAAAAAAATGTAACATTTCTATTAATAATATTTTGCTTTGAATAATAATTCCATATATTTTTAACGATTTAATTCCTCATCAATGTTCCCATGCTATTGAATTTCAATTGTACATCGCATACCATTCTTGCAAAGTTGAATCGAGATCTGAACGCCTATCATAGGGTAAACTACGAATTCTTTTCTCGTCATAAATAATCTTCGATGTATAAGCAATACACGATCGACAACAACATCACGTCATTTTATCATAGTTCCCGCGTCTCTTCAAACAACACCCTCATCTACGAATGATATTTGTCAATCGTTTATATTGTCCGATTGCAGAACACAAGGGACTGGTCGTTGTACTTACTGGATTGTGCCTTCAGCGTTGGAGTGGTTGGTACTTTGGTTGTGTTCGTTTGGAGAGGTGTTTGGATACTATTCGATCTCTATCTTTTTCCTGACGATCACGATTATTCAGCTATTGGATCTCTCGTAAGTATCCTTTTTTCATTAAAAAAAAAAAAGAAAGAAAAAAACAAGATCTAAATTCTTCGCTTCGAATTAAAAATCTTGAAAGAAAACTAAAAATCTTTAAAGAAAACTATCGAGTGACGGTTCGAATCAAAAATTGCAGCTGATTTTAAAAAGATCACTCTCGTTCATTTACCTCTGATCAAACGAATCCGCGTAAACGTGGTGGCACGTCCAAACATTCGATAAAACAGCATCCTATCGAACGAACGCGTGTCATCGGGTGTCATTAACAATCACGTGTTGAACGACATTTTGAAACGTGCCACCTACGCAGAGAGCGACGAGCGGCACGCCGTTGGTCCGATTGTATAATTGAATATTCGCCAATTGTATGATTGCGAGGGCACATGACAAAACTGTTGACGTGTGTATGTGTGCGCAAAGACACTTTATTACGGGCTGCGTTTACTTGTCTGAATACGTTGCGGAGAGAACGCGGTCAACGAGAGGATTTGTTTAATTTTTCAATAATGACGATCGTTGATCTGCACCCGGAGGCCTATACTCCATCCCATTAAACCTTTCGTCCTGTTCCCATCGAAATCCTCGTTGAAATTCATCCTGAATTAGCTTAAAAATTTCTATCGAATATCATTGCGAATTGGCTTCAAAATTTTTGAAAAATCTTTCAAATTTGTGTTGAGGTCTTTATTAAATTTCTATTACGATTGATTTCAAGCTTCTCGTCGAAACATTAAAATTCCCATTGGAATTTCCAGTAACATTAAAAATTCTTATCGAATTCTTCATTGAAATTTCCAAAATTACCCTCCAAAGAACAAACTTCCGAAACGCAATTTACAATTTTGTTCCATTCTTTCGATGATCATTCATATTTCACCCATCAGTCGATCATTCGAATATTTTTTATACTTCTCCATTAACGATCGTGAATTACTCATACAACGTTGGCAAACACAAATATTTCAACATTGCAAAGTAAATCCGCAAACTCGTGGAATTATTCGGTTGCAAAACGATATACATTCAGTTGGCGCCACATATCCTCCGCGACAACAATAACATTAGACTGTCGTTGCGATTTTTTTCCCCTCGACATGATTGGCTGAGAATAAAAAGATCGCCGCCTGTTCCAAAGAGATCTGACGCGACGAATGTCTGGTCGATGCAAACGATAAGATTTGTCTAGAAACCAGGTGATCGTGCCAAGACGATTCATATTACGAATTTCTTATCGAAGAAGATATTAACTATTCGCATAACTCGAGTGCAAAAATTAAATCGATTCCTCTATGATTTATCGATAACGATAAATTAAATCTTCGATTTTGATCGTTCTCTTCTTAACTGGAAAATCCAAGTGAGAAATAAACAAATATTTTCATTCTCCAGACGCCACTCGACGTGATATTTTGCTTATCAACGGCGCCACCGTTCCAATTATCGATTTTAAATTAAATTCATGGACGTGGAATTATCCGCGTTTTTGATCGATCGAATGATTTTGATAAATTCATCTGGATCGAACTATTTCTCGAGAAGTTTGAGAGTAGGTAATTTAAATAAAATGATAAATGTTCTGTATTACGAAGATTATGAAGATTAAAGCATCGCCTTAAAATGCAAAGATAATGAAGGATTAACGTTTAATTTAAACGTTATCATTGATAATATTTACACAATAATATTTGCTCGACGATACCATTTAACGAACTCTTCCAAGATTTAAAAACTTTTTCAAGGGTTTAGAAGGATATACGTGAAATTAACGCAAGGTGTTTGAAATTCTTACGAGAAATTAAACCGATACGGTTTGTTCAGTAATCGCGATAACGTAAATCCTCAAGAGAGTCGATGATTGCGCGAGGGTCATCCAATTCACTCGCTCGCAATGCCGCTTCAAATCCGTGAAACAACGATGGACTATTTGTCGTCGGTTGATTCAATGGAATTTCCGATTAATGGGAACGTGGACGTCATCTACAGGCTCTTTTGCTCGATCCAATACATCACAGGAAAGATAAGGTGCTTCAGAATCTGTTAAACAACGAATTATACTTTTTTATTATAAAATAGGGAAGGAAAAATATTAAAAAGCTAAACATCAAAAAGAGTATTTTTAAAAGAAACGAAATGTGTAAGCATAGAATAGAAAATTGATAAACGTATCGTATACAATAAGTAAAAAACTTAAAAGTAAAAGAGAAGAAAAGGTAAAATGGAAAAAAGAAAATGAGAAGATAAGATAAAAACATTCGTTTGCAATTGTTTCATCTAAAGTAACCGAGCCATTTTCATCAAGAATATTATCAAATTGGACTGTAAATCAGAACGCCTAAAATGAATAATTTGCAACTGCCAATCGTTCTCTCTGTTTATTATATATATTTGAACAATTGACGCGTGCAATTGCAGGCCATCGGATATGTGATAGTGACAATGACGTTTTCTCTGCAACCATTGATGCGATACGCGTGCGCTCGTCTTCAAGGCTTGGCCCGTTTAATAGTGGCGGATTGTTTCCTGCTGCTCAGCTTCCTGGGCACGGTGAACGTTTGGCGTGGTATCTGGAACGTGTTGGATCTGTGGCTTGTACCGGACAATCCAGAAATGTCCTGCTGGATCACTCATGTCGGGTGCTTCGTTTTCCTCGTACTTCTCAACTGCAGCAACTCGATCCTCGTTCGCGGCGTTTACATCGACGCCGAGGAGGATGATGGCAAGTGCGTCGTATTTCCTTGCCATTATCTTCGATTGTTCTTCAAGGTTGGTGATGAGATAAGATTTTGCTCCAATTATACCTAAAAATTAATACGTAATTCGTAGAAGATCATTACACGTATCAGAGAATATATTAGAAGATGTATCAAAAGAATTTTCATAATCGAATTTTGATCAATCATCGATCAATTTCATTTGATACGCGAGTCATCAGTTTCAAAAAAAAAACTAATCTAATGATAATAATTGAATAACGCCCGTTTATTTTCAGGTCGAACGCGAGAAGAAGGAAGCGAGACGACAAAACTTGCTGGTGGCCTCGAAGGATTTCCGCCCACGACCAGACGGAAATCCCAAAGACACGGAGAACGGGGCACTTTTACCGAATAGCACCGCCACCACTATCTTACCGACGAATCCCGAATCTCTCGTCTAACATCGGCTTTCGAGGAAACAAGATTCCAAGAATTCGTGAATTCCCTCTTTAAATACTCCTCGCCGATCGATCTTCATGCATCATCGAAAGACAAGAAAAAAAGAAACACAGAAGAAGAATTGGTTTCTTATATTTTGTGCTTTTGTGGCCAGTGATCGTACAGTGAAATTGGAGATCGTACGTAGAAACTTCAGGGAAACGAATATTATACGCGGACTTCATATTGAAGTCGTCAACAAGTTTGTAAAGTATCAACGAATAAATAGACGGTGGAGCGCAGAAAGTAGTTGTATAGAACGAGAAATAGATAGACGCGCAGATAGATCGCTTAGGACAACGATTTTATTATAATAGATCGATAAGAAACGATCGCGAGATGAAAATGAACGGAGTCGAGCAAATTCGACGGGAATGGCTGTGAAAGAATGATGATTATGTGTACATAAGGAATTGAGTGGATGTGTGTATGTGTGTGTACATGTGAACACAAATGTGTTTTCGATCATTGCATGCCTCGAGAGTACATCCCTAATCGTGGACGAGGGGCACTACGAGAAAGATATCCTGTTCGCCCATCAAAGTGTATTTGTGTAGGCGGTGAGTTGTACGCGATAAAAAATAGATACGTACACACGTAATAGAGACACGTGCGTTTACTCGACGATTCATTCAGAATTCAGAATGATTCCGCAACACTCTATTAAGCGTTTTAATTCGAGCGCTGGCTCAAGAATCGTACATCATCGTGCGTTTCTCGTATAATGCTCCGATAACGTGACATCGATGGACAATTAAACGGAAGTTTAACCACCGAATGTTTCAACTAATTTACGAAACGATTAATTATAAGGACTCGTTATTATCCGTAACAAGTACGAGATAATAACATCAAGGTGAAAAGTGTTCGTCAGCATCGATTCCATAGGACTTCTAGTCATCGTTACACCGCTTTCACCATCGATATCTGCCTCGATTCGATTAAATTTAAATATTTTTTCCAACAATTAACGATTTATTATGAAAATTGTACACTTGCGATTCTAGCGTTAGATGAGACCTTGATGATGACAATGGTAATAGACTGGACACGATCATTATAAATGGGTTATAACCTTCTCTCCTGCATCCTGTACACCCCGCAGATTTTGCTCTTGTACATCAATTACGACGTCATGGCGTACTAATAATTAATTAACTGGAATAATGACGGGACAATGGGCGGCTGGCACATCGATGGGAAGTAGCTAGTTCGATGATAAGCGGTTGCCCTCCTGGCCTACATTTAACATTTTCACAATGGACAATGTGCCGGCCGTAGTGCCGGAAGTTTTCTTTCGTCCCGCAGAAAACCGGAATCGATCGCGGTTAATTGGGGAATCAACGAATCGGCACGTTGTTCTCCCTCGAATGTCTAGTATCGATACGCTAAACACACCTTGCCATTCCAAAATTGCACAGCCTGTTTAAACGTAACAGCGATATTATATTTATACGCGAGTTTTATCACGAATTGAAATAAAAAAAAAAAAAATTGAATTGAAATAAACATTCATTGAAATAAAAAAGAAAGAAGCTTATGGAATTTTGAATTGTTTCTATTGTGATCATATTGTCATCATATAAATTCCATCAAGATGAATTACATTTATACATCCTGATTCTTCATATTTACAATCGTTCCATTCTATAGAATTAATTATGACATAATGCTTGCTCGAATTAATATAATTGAAGCTTGATGATTATAAACTTGATGATTAGTAAGTTAATTCCATTCCATGCAAATGCATATTTTTTATATTTTATATAAATGACATAAATATAAAATATTCTTTATAGAAGTGTATAAAAATTACGGAAAAATCATAAAATCCGTTTGATTAATATCATAATTAAATCCGATAAAGATTATTCAACTTATTTCGACTTAAAGGATTTTTAAATTAAGGTTAAGAATCTTCGATATATCATTAATAATATTGTTATAAACAATATATTTTCAAAACTACACATATCTGTTATCTTAAAACGTATTTTATCTTAAAACATCTTAAATTTATCTTAAAACTCGATTGAATCCTATTAAAATTAAGAAAAGTTTAAATCGCTGTAACTATGAAAATATTAATTTTCAGTCAATCAGAGAAAGACCATTAGAAGCGTGGAAGTTTACCCTTTAAAATGCTTTTTAATTTATCTCGATATGACTTCCAGTTCCTGAGATATCGTCGTGTAAAGAAAAAGGTAATTTTTAATCGTTTATTATTTCCGTCCTTGTCACTTATTCGGACCTTTCACTCGTACCTCGTCTCACTAACCTATCTCAAGTTCCAGACAAATAACAGACACGATTCCTGGAAAAACGTAGTACGCATTTCCAACAAAAAATATTGATCGCGAGCCCATTCATAGTTTGCGCACCATGTGTTAATTAACCTATGGATATGAATGCTTATATCTCGGCAACCGATTGAGATATCGGGATAAAACAAAAAGTGATTTCAATGGCATAATTTCCTCTATGTTCCTAGTGGATTTTAACGATAAAATATTTAATTTTTTTTCACTATTTTTATATAAAAAATTGAAGTTTCATTTGTGATTTGTATAAATGTAATGATTTAGTAATGTGATGGATGAACTATATATAGAAAATATATAATTTAGCATAAATATAACACGTTTTCTCTATATTAATCAAATAATTGAACATGTTTTAGTTACGTAAAAATCTACGTATAATCAATATCACGAGCACACGTGTTTTAAGCTAAAATAAATTCTATACAGTACCCAAGTTCGATGCAAGCTACTTGTAAAAATATCATCATATCATCCATTTCGCGAATCGTTCACCAACACTAATGTGGATGCGGCATAAGATAATTTGCCAAGAATGAAAGGCGCGAGTGAAAAACGCGATAGATGATCGAGAAAAGGCGAAGGACGATTAAAAATATAGGAAAGAATCGAGCGTGTTCGAGAAAAAAAATCTAAGATCGAAGGATGAAAGAGGAATAACAATATGCAATGATCGTAGTCGATCGATTCTCGATCAATTGCAATTGGATTCCCCTCGACAGGGTGGGGAGTCTATTTGAGGCGTCGCGACGCCGTGGTGCAATGATCAGAATCAGTCGGTAGGTCGTATCACGGCGAAAGGTGAAGAGAGTGGCCGTCAGAGAAAAAGTCTGTAGCCAAGCATCGTGCATGGCTGTGTGCTGATCACATATCGGAAACGTTTCGAATTTTGACGAATCGAGGAAGTGGATCTTGTGAGGTGACTCAATTGTTTTCCTTTATCCTGGTAGAATGGCAGCTGACGACCCCCTCCGCAATGAACCTTTGGTTTCTGTTGAATTCGAGGTCTTTGGCAAGGTGCAGGGTAAGAGTGAAGTTTTATCGGGCAGAAGATCGTCGGGTATTCGGTTAATGTCGTTCCACTTGAAACGAGACTTTCGTTGAACGTTTCCTCACGTTGCTTTAGCACGATTACGGGTAGAATTAATAGAACGTCAAGGTCGAAAGAAATGTGCGTTCGACGTAGTGATATGTCAATTGTAATATAACACGAAACATTGGGATGATGGATGATAGGTATGGAGAACAAAATGGTAAGAAAAGCTAATAAATGGTTTCTCTTCTGTTGGATTAAGGTATTGAAATAAAGATTGTGAATTTATTTTTTCGTTCTTCGTTCGATAGACAGATGACAAATCACTTTGAAATTCTACCGACACCGTAAGATGACACAATTCGGTTTAGTTATTTCGCTATTAATATTCTCAAGGATATTTATTTTTATTTTATTTTTATTATTATTTATCAACGAATGATTAATCTTCTAAATATAAAAATTACTAAATAAAGTACATATTAATAAAACGGAATAAAAAGCGTATCTAATGGTGATAAAAAGAAAAGAAATATAAGAAGTAAACTTCATCGTTACGTGTTTTCTTTTTTTTTTTTAGTTCAATTTGATTGTTACAAATGACATCATTGGATATTTTCACATCGTGTTGCAACATAAAAAGACCGTTAATTCGTGTGCTCGATCGTAATCAAAAGATTGGTATCAATTGAACGTATTTTCAGGTGTCTATTTTCCAAAATACGTGAGGGATATATGCCAACAATTGGGAATTTGCGGTTGGGTGAAGAACACCAAATCCGGTACGATACTTGGAAAAATGCAAGGACCACGTGCGCTCGTCGATCAGATGTGAGTTGCGATTCTTTGTCATAAAGCTTTTGCAAACCATCGGTGGCGCCGATTGGTAAACAACGTGAAAGTTCATTTTTATTAAAATTTTATCTATCCCTCTGATTACCAAGAAATGAGAGATAAAATAAGATAAATTTGCAGAGAATATCTTCCCTCTTCTTCGTTTTTCTTGCCGCGCATAGAAACAATTCAAACGAAAAGAAGAAAATACCGAATTTGATTCTTTTTGATCGTTGATAAACATTTAAGTTAAAATTTCAGACAAAAAAAAAACAAAAGAAAAAAATGAATAAATTTCTGAATCACTCGTGGAACGGTAAGAACTCTCGATCTATCTTTCGTCTTTTTTTGGATTTTATCTTCAATAATTCGTACTACGAATTAATGACTCGTATTAACTTAAACTCACGAATTCAGTGCTCTGGTAAAATCGCATGACCTTAACCGCAAATTGCTGAGTAACTACCATTAGGTAGTTGGGCCTGACTTTAATAATGATCTAATGAAATAATAGCGCGGATGACTCTTTCCTTCATGAGTTATTGCCGAATCGCGTCGTTTGCTTTCCGACAGTTATTTGTAACGAGCCGCTTCTATTGCAGACGATTCTTCGGCAAATAATGCGTATTCATTAAAAAGCAACGACGAAAGTATCAATATGAC
Source organism: Apis cerana (assembly GCF_029169275.1). Lineage (NCBI taxonomy): Eukaryota > Metazoa > Arthropoda > Insecta > Hymenoptera > Apidae > Apis > Apis cerana. The sequence goes on from NC_083852.1 coordinate 17,967,518, forward strand.
GATGCAAACGGTTAACATTAACGATAGAACTTGACAACAATGATAGACAAGCGAGGCTAGATAGTATAATTATGACAACGAAACAAATAAAAGATAAGGACTAAACTAATTTGAGAAATGATATAATCTTAGTGCATCAAGATTTCTCTGATCGAAGAGAATAATGCCCGATCGTTTGATTCTATTGATTTCTCTGAAACAATAGAATTAACCACAATGGAATGATTCATTTGAAAATTAAACCAAATTAGAAAAGTGGGAATTATATTAATAGTATCCTTTATTTTAAGAGGGATACGAAAGAGAAACGACGAATTTCTTGTAAGGAACAGTAGAGAAAGAATAAGATGAGAAGGATGTAATCGTTATTTAGAGAAGTAAGCCAGACCTACTGATCTATATGTTTTGGCCAATTGCGTACAGATAGAAGAAACGATATTCGAAAGACAAATTATTTCATTTAATCGGGCAAGACTGCTGTGAATAATATATGTGAATAATAAATATAAATTTCAACGTAGATAGATACTTATATTACACATATTATAAATGAAAACGTGTGACAAAATGCATTTAGCACGAATTTGTATTGCTCGTGAACCTGAAGTGAAAGAAAATAGCTCGGTCGAGGACAAAACATTGATTTCTGGCTTCTCCCCAGAAGGAAATCATTCAACTTCATTTCAAATTCATCGTTTCTTAATTTTACTCGTTCGAGTGCCATTTGCGCAATATTCATCGTTGTATTTTAAATTTTATTTTCTACAAAACTTTCAATTGTTGTACAATTCGCATTTTAATCGTTATTTATAAAATCAAACAAATTGTTTTCAAGATAAGTTTTCATATAAATATATCACAATACGTAATTTTTAGAAATGTTCAAACTTGTTGAATGCAAATATTAAACAAATTTCAAGAAAAAGAATCCTGAATTCAGAATATTGATGGCAAATCGAAACATTGACGCGCTAATAAATCGTTCGTATTGTTGTCACGGGACAGCTGATCGATTTTAAAGATCCTACTTCGATACAGATGCTTAAAATATCTGAACTCGGTCTGATTAACCGCTAATTATAATTATATAGTGTGCGAAACTATAGTGACTATTGAAGATAGAATGCGTGCACAATTTGCACACTTAATTATATTGTGATTGATTGATATTTCCTAATTGAGATTAATGAATTGGCAAAAAAATAATATTTTTAGAAAAAAGTCTATCTTTTATCCAAATTTAAAAGCTTTGAAATTTCATAAATTCAATATTCCATAGAAATTAAACTAGTGATTTTAATGCATGTAGAGAACAAATGATTTCAGGAATCCATCCAAAAATTCATTGTGCATTGATATTCTATAAATATTTTATACGAGAATATTAAATATAAAAATAAAATTATATTTTTACAAGTTTTACAAGTTCATTCAGTTCAACTTTTACGAAAATTTAAATTTTATGTAAACAAATTTTGTTTAAAAATTAGTAGAAAAATGATTAGTGATGCCATTTTCTTTTTTTGATAATATTAATTGCACGGTAATAAAATTATGTCATCATAAAATACTTAAGCATCATGAAACTAATAATAGATAATAAAAAAACAATAGATCGTTTGTTTATTCGAATTCCAATTAAATGTATTCAACTATAGCTTTCATAAAGCTATATATATCATCTAGTATGTATAATTTATAAATTGAAATATAAAAAATGTTTTATAACTATAAAAGTTGAATAAAAAAATTTTAATAAATTTAAATAATACTAATTAATAATTACTATTGTTTAACTTTATGATTAAGTAAATGATCGAATTTCTTATTTCAGGGCACAATGGCTAACAAATGTTGGAAGTCCAGGTAGTCAGATTGATCGCTGCGAATTTACGAATTGGGAAGGCATTAGTAGGTTACAATATAAAGGATATGTTATACGCTTCTAATTAAACGATTTCTTTTTAATATCACATTTTTTTTGAAGTTGAAATGATAAAATGTATCTTTTCAGACGTATTTTAATGATTAAAATATTTCCACAATTGAATTATGCTCCAGAAAATATAGTCAAAGTATCGAAATTATTTATAGGATTAAAACTAATTTAATTAGTATATGTGAATTATAATTTATGTTTAAGCATAATAGATAAGAAAATTAAAAATAATTAATTTTTAGATATTTTTAACAAAAAACAAATTAAATAAGAATAGAAATTAAATGTTTTTGTTTAATTTATTATATGCGACATAAATGTACGTCCATATTTGTTATAATTTGCAATCAAATGTTTCAAGTATTTATTTATTTCTGATATGATGGGATATCAATGATACATGATAAATATATTTTATATTTACTTAAAACATTAGATTCAATACAATTAAAAACATAAAGCAGAGATAAATTTACTTTATACCCTATAAATTATCCTATTTAAATATTTTAACATCATGTTGCTCCTTCATAAATGAATACCGCATCTAGCATTAATTGTGCAAGATGATAATTAGAATGTGTTTCTGGCAAATGTCTTGAAACTCGTCGTATTAATTCAATAGTGTCATCATTTGAACAATTTGTACAAATTATTTCCGGTACATCCTAAAATTATTAATAATATTTTTATTAATAATAAAAAGTAATAAAATCAAAATAAATTTTATAACTTACAAGACTTTCCAAATATTTTGTGAGAGTTGGACTTATACGAGAAACTTCCTCTAAAAGATCAGGTGATTTTGAAAGATATGCCATCATTCTTCTTGCAGCAATTGGCAGAAGATCTTCTGCTAGCTTTTCAACATCGTTTACAGCTGTAACAACCTATTTCAAAAGGCTTAATATATATATTCTTCAAATGAAATTATCATTATCAAATACTATATCAAATTATAGTTTTTTTACTTACTTCCTCTGCTAATCGATCAAAACCATTCACATATAATTGACAAACTTGATATATTCTTAATTCATCATTATTAATTTTCCAAATGGATGCTAATGTTTGACATTTACTCATCCACTGAACAGCTTGTACTGAACTAGTTATTTTACCATCTATTGTTTCTTGATGAATAAAATCCATTGATGCAGTAATTATTCGACATAGAAACGTAGTTCTTAGACTATCTCTTTTATCATCTCGATACCATGTAAGCATTACCTTATCTGACATTGTTTGAAAAAAATATGGTTGTACCTACATTTAGAATTTAATATATATAAAAATTATGATTATGAATTTAAATTTTTAATTGATTAATATTTTAATTAATATTGTTTTACTTACTACAGATTCAAATAAATTATTTAATGGTTTTATTACTTTCAAATTAAAATAGGCCATCATATATAAAACATTAGCTAATTGTATATGCAACATAATTAGATCATACCAAGCGGGTGCTTGAGAAATAGCTAATGCAGCAAACGGTTGTGGACTAGAAGTACAACCTTCCCATATTTCTTCTGATTTAATCACTATATTCTCTCCAGTTTCGAGTATTTCAGACTAAAATAATATAAAAATGTTTCATATATGTTTTTAACCAACTTGATATAGAATCATATGAAATATTGATTTATCAAAAACTTACATCAATAAATATTTCTAAAAACGTAACACAATGTTGTAAAAATGCAATTATTTGTATATCAGATAATCCGATTTCTTGCATACATAATCTTTCCTTTGGTAGTTTTCCAAGTTTATTAATTAATTTTGCAACTAATTCCATTCGTTTCTTCATGTGAACTGACCATAGCAAACAACAAACACCTAAGAAATAAAATTTTACTTACAGAATATATAATAACTATATTATTTAAAAAAAATATTTAACATAATAGTTTTATAAATAGTTTTCAGAATTTTTACCATGCCTCATACGTTTCATAGGTATTTGTCGTAAAACAGATAATGCAGCTTCAAGAGACTTTAATTGTGAAATATCTTTATTCCATGACATTGCAAATTCCCAACATATATTAGCTAATAGAACACTACTTGTTAAACTATATGGAAAATGACGTTTTAATAATTTAATTTTTTCTGAAAATTAAAAATAAAAGATTTTAATATAATCTAATGTTTAAAAAATAATTAGGAATTGACAATAAAAAGATATGATTATCATTTACCTAAAATACATGCAGTAGTATTTATATTATCTTTATCTTCATTTTTTATATCAGAAGATATTGAAAAGGGCTTCTTTAAATCAAATTGTGAAACATTAACATTACAAATTTCGTCTGAAGAATTTGGTACTTCTAAAAAATCATTTGTTGTCTGCATGTGATCAAATTCTGTATCCGTTGTATCTATTAATTCAGAAGGATCGATACCCGTAGATGCAATCCATTTTGCAACTATTTCTGATACAGAACCTAGTTATGAAATAATATTATTATATAATATTACATAAAATAAAAGTTATATTATATGAATATGTAACCTTTTCCTTTTGAAAGAACAGATCCCAAAGAAATATCGAATTTTACAAATGGTAATGCAAAAAATTGTAATGTACTATCCAATGGAGGTTGTTGACTGAAATAAAAATTGTATAAAAATTTTATAAAAAATAAATTTCATCACTAATTACCTTACCTTACAATAGCATCTAAAATCGTAATGTCTTCAAGATTTCCAATAAGTAATGTAAATTGACAACTATCTTTAGTAACATTTTCCCATTCATTTGTTAAATTATACATTTCATCATCTGATTTCATATTGTTAACATAATTTTGTTGTGGCTTTAATTTTTCTGAATCATTCTCACTTTTTATATTTTTTCCTTCTTGATCATTATTCTCTTCAACTTTATTATATTTTTCTTTATATCTTTCTATAGACATTGCAACAGCTCTGCACATCAAAGCAGCACTAAGTGCATTAAATGAATTTGTTGAATTCAAAAGAATATTACGAACCTTTTTCCACCACAAAGATATTTCATTATATTCTGCACATATATCTTCAATATCTACAAGAAATAAAATTGATATATTAAAATAAAAATTAAAATATTAAAAAATATATTTGATATTTACCTGCTATAGAACAAATAGCATGTAAGAGTTGCGTAAATTGTTTCATTCTAAATTTTAATTCTATTTCCAAACATGAATTTTGTTGTTTATTAAGCCAATAGATTAAAGCAAATTTTATAAAAACAAATGGTTTAATATTACTATTCTTAGCAGCTTCTTTCCATATTTCAATCTTATCACATGAATATATACATCCTTCATACATTAACCGAGCTAAAAATATCGAAAAAAATATTTAATAATGTATTTTTTTAAAAATTGTATATCAAAATACTTACAAATATTATCTTCTTTTTCTTTTTTTATATCTTTTTTAACATCTATAAATCCTAGTGTTCCAAATTCAAAACAAGATAAAAAATCTGAAAAAATTTTTCCATCTTCTTTAAATTTCACTTTACATTCCGAGTTAAAAACCGAATTCTTATAAGTATTTATTTTATTAAACAATTCAAAAATTCTATGCACTTCTCTTTCAGAAGTTAATAAAGTGGAAGCTAAATTTCTTGTATTAAGATTACTATTATTATAATCTATAAAAGTATTATTTTCTAATGTATTAAATTGAGATTCAATATATTTATAAAAAGTGATTATTTGTTGCAACTGTGTTGTTAATAAATAAAGCGTTTTGGTAGTAGGTTCCATTTCTTCTTTGTCTATAATATAAAATTTATATATTATTAAATAAGATTCATTTTTATAATAAATATATATATAATAAATACATAAATATGCATATACCATATTCATCTAATTTTTTAGTAAAACAATTTATAGCTGTTAACAAAGCATCAGGAATAATATTTTTATTTGACATTAACATTTCCAATGTTTGCACTTTTATTTCATTAGTTTTTAAATCTAAACACACATTCTCAATTTCTGAAATTAATTTCTCATATTCAAATTCTTCTTCTCGTAAAAAAGTTTTCAATTTTTTAAGCAAATGTATATCACGTGCTCTTTTTCCATTTTTACTATTAAGAGCAAAATGAAATGGTACTGTAATTTCTTTCAATCCTCCAAGAGGATCCATAAAAACACATGAATATTGTGGTTTATTCTTTGATATGTGTATATTATCATTTACACCAAGAAGACCATAATTAATGTAAAGTAATCTGCATAATAATATTTATTTAAAACAATAATTTTAATTTTTTAAATAAAATTGTTACTCACCGACCATGTTTACTAGCAGTAAATGTAGTAATTTTAGGACCTTGTTGTGTACTCCATATATCTATTATGCCCTTTTTTGGAGCATAAATGACTAAAAAAAAAGCAGAACGCAACTGTGGAGTTTGTTTAAATTTAGTAAATGCTTTGTGCATTCCAGAATGTTTTTCTTCTTCCACTTCAATCCAACCACATTGTGCATCTCTATAACCTTTCCACATTCTAATAGCTATACAACATTTGTTATCTATTAATAACACTCTACCCATTGCATCTAATATTACTGATAATGCCTTATTTGGACTGGATATTATTGAATAACCCTCTCTTGTAACATCACTTAGTCCAAATCTACAAGTCATTGGTTCAATTGGTTCATGAATACTAGTTTTTGATACTTCAAGTGATGCTTGATGTTTTGAATTTCCCCAATTAAGAGGAAACCAACTATAAAAAAAAAAAAAAAAAAAAAAATGAATATATAAAATAGAACTATAAAATACAACTATAAAATTTTTTACATGTATATATAATGAATAACAGTAATATATATAATGAATAACGATTTAAATTATTAAAAAATTATATGTGATATTATTCAATTAATGTAATTTAATGGCACTTTAATTTAGTTCTCTTACAGGTAACATATCCTTTGACAATAAATGCATAACATGAATTTATTATGCAACACTCACGGAACAGCAGTTCCAATAGCATTTGCTAATTTGCTGGCCATTGCTATTGCAACATCTGATAAAACTGGAACTGAACCACCTTCTAGTGCATAATGAAAACCAACAAATGGTCGTTTGCCAGTTGCAAGAACTAAATTATGCTGTGGTGCACTAGATCTATAAGATGCATTATATCCACCACAAATTGAAGCTGTCATTAAATGATCAAAACTATTTACAGAAGTAGTACCAATTACTTCTGAATCATTTACAATATCTTGACTTTTATAACCCCACTTTTTATATGACAGGTTTGTTATAGGTGGTAAATCATCACAGTTTGCTTGAACTATAATAAATATATATTATTATAAGTATATATATATTATATTATATTGAATACATATAAATTTTTGTTGCACATTTTTATAATATAAATTAATTAATTTTTGTACCTCTAGCTAAATGATTTCTACATGCTCGTAATGTAGAAAATAAAGGGAAACCTTGCAATACACATACAACACTATTATAAGTCACATGAACTTCTTCAGATAATCCAGTATCACCACTGTGTTTAGGTGAACGAAAAGATTGACATTTTAATCCTACAACCGGCTCATTATGTAATTGTTCTCCTAATAATAATGCACCTGTCTAAACCAAAAATAATTTATATTAATATATTATAGTATAAACACACATGGTATAATAAATTTTTTAATTCATTATTATAAATAAATATAATTTAGATCATCATAGATTAAACCATTTAAATAATTTAAACTTACTTCTGTATAAAATCTAATAAAACCAGTATTAAAACCAACTATAATACATGTCCAATCTGGATTAGTTCCACTACTAGTTTTTCCCAATGATAATAAAGGTAAACAAATCACAGATGTTATCCATTCACTAAAAAACACTTTCAATATATGGACATATTTTCAACAAAATTTATAATAATAAAAAAATATATGATTTAACATAATATTATTATAATAAAAACTTACTTTACTTCTTTGGCAATTTCACCATACCATATCATATGAAATTTATTTTTTGCCTCATCTGGTTCTAATGAATCCCACCTTGCTAATATCAAATAATTATTTTAAAAATTAAACATACATAAATCTAAATTCTAAATTTGATATATTTATCATTTTATCATTTTTAAATAAATTATATTATATTATTAATATATATTGTAATTATATTGTTAAAATAATTATATATTAGTTAAAATTAAATAAATATATATAAATGATATAATACATACAAATTAATATAATCATTTTTGTATTATATGCCATAGCAAGAACATCTCCAGTTGAAGACAATGATATAAAACAGTCTTGTAATGGTAATTCATCTTGTGGAATGTCAACTGAAAAATATACGTATTAATATTTACTATTTCTTTAAATAACAAAACAAAAGAACATAATAACATACGTTTTCTGGTAGATTCTTCAAAAAGTAATTCTTTAATATTGCTTATATTGGTTAGATTTGCAATTCCTTTTATTTGACAAGACATATTTGATCAATTGAATTAATATATTTATTTCGATCAATTTCAAATTTTCTTTACTTTAAAATTATAAATATTATTCGGTTGATTAAACTATTGAAATTCTAATAAAGATATCTTAGAATAAGATAATAAATCACAACTGTCATATGCTTGCAAGTAAGATAGTAATCACAGAGATTCTTCGTCTAAAACTTTACATTTCGTAATAAATAAACATTCGTTAACAGCACCAGTCTTACTGCCTTAATAATGTATTATGGATATCAAAAAATGAAAAATATGTAAACGTCTACATGAATTATCAACTTTATTTAAAAAAAACAAAATATAGATACGCAATACCTATATGTACGAAACGTTATTCATACGAAATTTTAAGTCAAAATGGAGAACACGTGTTGCATGACATCACGTGACGTAATTTGTGACGTTTAGAAACAGTCGCTAGAGTTTTTCTGATTGGACAAAACAGATTGTTGAGACCAATGAAAATGTTCGTTTCTCCGCAATGGTCCGCGTAACGTGTTCAGCCATTTTGTTATTATTTTCGAAAATCTGTAGGTTGGATTTAAGGACAACGTAAAGCTCCTACTTTTTTCGTTTATCATTACAATTGAAGGAAAATAGAAGAAACTTGTATGAGATTTAAGAAACAAAGTTACGACGAAGAACGGCCTCGGTGGGTATCGTACATTTATGAGTGGAACTCTCTTCACTGACGATCGTCGCAAACGGAGCAGAGGCAGGAGTGACGAGCGAGAGAACGTGCGAGAGATAGAGAGAGAAAGAGACGGTGAGGAACAGCGAGTCTGTGAAACGAGGAACGAAATTGGTCGCGCGCGGGAATCAGCGGTTGTGTGTTTGGCCTTTTTCTGATTGTGATTTACTGCGAGAGATTGTGATTGCTAGTGTGAAACGTGTGTTTTTTACCTACGAATTGAGAATCTGCGTGTGGGAGTTGATGCGGTATGTGTAAACGTCGTTTATGATGCTTTATTCGTTGAACAACGACGCAATGAGTAAAGTGCACCCGGATAACAAAAATCTACAGATTCCAATGACCTATTATTAATATTTTATGGTTTCATTATCCTTTTTTTTTATTTGATTAAATGTATTAAATGAAATACTTTTTACATTAGATTTACAAACATTACGCACAATAAATTTTCACATAACCTTATTTGCGATTGTCAAATGTAGGTTAGGTCGAGCGGTCGCAGTGCGGTGACCTCCCTCGCTACACGTTAACAATGATTTCCTTTTTATTATTACCTCTGTTTAGTTCATTATTTATATCACATTCTTTTCTTTTAATGTCTTTAATTTAGTTATAAATATAATATATAATTGATCTTCATATAGAGAGAAGCACAGAACAATATTACTTGACTAGTATCCTTTTATAAGCTTTTAAAATTTTTATTTGTAAAATATTACAATATATTTTGTGTTAAAATAATTAAACAATGGATTGTGTAAAAATATACTGTTTTTTAATATTTATTTATTAATTGTAAATATTGTATTGTAATAATGTTTCTTATGTTTTCATCCATATTTTTAATCCTAAAATTGTTTTATAATATTATATTAGATTATTTCAATGAAGGCTTTAACTAATTATAAATTTCTAAAATATTTAATTAATCCTTTTTTTTTAGAAATAGAACTTTGTAATATTTATATATTATATATTAATTATTATAATATTTATCTATTTATATATTTATATATTAATTATATAATTTTAATGACATAAATATTAATATTTAATATAATTATTTTCAGATAGGGTGTATGAAAATTGGATAATTTACAATAAATAATGGCAACTTTAGCAGAACAAGCATCTAAGCTTCTGGATTTTAATCAGAAGTTAGACATAACACTTCTTGATAATATAGTAGGTTGTATGTACACTGGAATAGGTGAGCAACAGAGAGTTGCACAGGAAGTATTAACTACACTTAAAGAGCATCCAAATGCATGGACCCGTGTAGATACTATTCTAGAATATTCACAGGTAAATTTTCAAATCAAAATTAAATATATATAAAGAGAATTTTCTAATTTATATGAAATTATATATATATAGAATCAACAAACAAAGTATTATGCTTTACAAATATTGGAACAAGTTATAAAGACACGATGGAAAGTATTACCACGAAATCAGTGTGAAGGTATAAAAAAATATATTGTAGGCCTTATCATAAAAACAAGCAGTGACCCAGAAACAATGGAAAGTTCTAAAGTTTATCTTAATAAACTTAATATGATTTTAGTTCAAGTAAGTAACAGTAAAATTGAAAAATATAAAATAATAATATTTTAACAAAGTACATTTATTATAGGTTTTAAAACGAGAATGGCCAAAAAACTGGGAATCCTTTATTGGTGACATTGTTGGGGCAAGTAAAACAAATGAAAGTCTTTGTCAAAATAATATGGCAATTTTAAAATTACTATCAGAAGAAGTATTTGACTTTTCTAGTGGACAAATGACACAAACAAAAGCAAAACATTTGAAAGATACTATGTGTAGTGAATTCTCACATATTTTTCATCTTTGTCAGTTTGTATTGGATAATTCACAAAATGTTCAACTGGTGGCAGTTACATTAGAAACTCTTTTAAGGTTTTTAAATTGGATTCCTCTGGGATATATTTTTGAAACAAAATTAATAAGCACTTTAGTATTCAAGGTAAATATAGTATTTTATTAATTATTTTTATATAACATTATAATTATAATATTTTTGTATATTATAATATTATATTATAATTGTTATTATTCTTTTTTTTTTTGCAGTTTTTAAATGTACCAATATTCAGAAATATTACATTAAAATGCTTAACCGAAATTGCTGGTGTCACAGTAACAACTTATGATGATGTATTTGTAATGTTATTTGTTAATGTAATGCGACAGTTAGAACAGATTTTACCCCTTGATACAAATATACGTGAAGCATATGCAGCAGGTCAAGATCAAGAACAAAATTTCATTCAAAATCTAGCTATATTTTTATGCACATTTTTAAAAGAGCATGGGCAATTTATAGAGAAAAAACAATTAAATGAATTGCTACTCAAAGCATTGCATTATCTTGTTTTAATTTCTGAAGTTGAAGAAGTTGAAATATTTAAAATCTGTCTGGAATATTGGAATGCATTAGCAATGGATTTATATAGAGCAAATCCTTTTGTGTCTCCAACACCATTATTTGTGGTTAAAAATATAACACTCCCATCTAGAAGATTATTTTATTGTCCTGTTTTAACAAAAGTACGATATATTATGATCAGTAGAATGGCTAAACCAGAAGAAGTTCTTGTTGTAGAAAATGAAAATGGAGAAGTTGTTAGGGAATTTATGAAAGATACTGATTCTATTAATTTATATAAAAATATGAGAGAGACTCTTGTATATCTTACTCATCTTGACTATATAGATACTGAAAGAATAATGACAGAAAAGTTACAAAACCAAGTTAATGGATCAGAATGGTCCTGGAAAAATCTTAATGCGGTAAATATATCTAAAATATAAAATTTATAATAAAAATACATTATACAATTTTGTATAATAATATTTTATAATAATAATTTTGTACAATAATATAAATACATTATATTAATTTTGTATTTTTGTATTAGTTGTGCTGGGCAATAGGTAGTATTTCTGGTGCAATGCATGAAGAAGATGAAAAGCGATTTTTAGTAACTGTTATCAAAGATCTCCTTGGTCTTTGTGAACAAAAGAAAGGCAAAGATAATAAAGCTATTATTGCTAGTAATATTATGTATGTAGTTGGGCAGTATCCAAGATTTCTCAGAGCACATTGGAAATTTCTGAAGACTGTTGTAAATAAACTCTTTGAATTTATGCATGGTAAAAATATTACATTATTATATAATATATAATAATTATATATCATATAAACATTGTAAATCTAATAATATTATAAAAAATATTTTAAATAATCAAGATAAACTTCTTTACAGAAACTCATGATGGTGTGCAAGATATGGCCTGTGACACATTCATAAAAATAGCATTGAAATGTAGGCGACATTTCGTTACACCTCAAACAGGAGAATTGGTACCATTTATTGAAGAAATTCTTTCTACTATTAGTAGTATCATATGTGATCTCCAAACACAACAGGTAAAATCATTAAAAAATATAATAAATAACATAGTACATTATATATGAAAAAATTTGTAATATATTTATTATATAATTATGTATAATATATAATTATATATTATATATAATTTTAATAATATATATAATATACATATAACTTTTTTTTTTAATTACATTTCTATGTTAATTATAATATAGGTACATACATTTTATGAAGCAGTTGGATATATGATAAGTGCACAGACTGATACAGTAATGCAAGAAGAATTAATAGAAAGATATATGCTTTTACCAAATCAAGTATGGGATGACATAATAAGTCAAGCATCTAAGGTATCTATTTAAAAAATAAGTCTTTACAACATATGTTTTTTTATTTTATTTTTATTAATATTTTTTTAGAATGTAGATGTATTAAAAGATCAAGAAGCTGTAAAACAACTTGCTAGTATTTTGAAGACAAATGTAAGAGCTTGCAAAGCTCTTGGGCATCCATACGTGATACAATTAGGAAGAATATATTTAGATATGTTGAACGTTTATAAGGTATATTAATATTATATTTATGTTATTATTGTATATATTATTGTAATAATATATTTATGTAACAATAATAATAATAATAATAATAATATATTAAATATTTTAAAAAATAAATTTGTTTATTCTTCTTTTTTAGGTTATGAGTGAAAATATAAGTGCTGCAATAGCTTTGAACGGTGAAATAGTAATGGAACAATCTCTGATTAAAAGTATGAGAGTAGTGAAAAAAGAAACATTAAAATTGATCTCAGATTGGGTCAGCAGAACAACTGATCGTCAAATGGTAAAAATTTATTACATGTTCAAAATATATATTAATATTTGAGAGTTATAATTTCATGTAATACATGTTTTTTTATATTATTAATAATTTTATATATATTTAAAATATTTTCAATATTTCAAAATAATTGATTTTATTACATATATTATTTAGGTTTTAGATAGCTTTTTACCACCATTATTAGATGCTGTTTTATTGGATTATCAAAAAACAAATGTGCATTGTGCTCGAGAACCAGAGGTGCTAAGTGCTATAGCCACTATCGTAAATAAATTAGAATGTTATATTACCAGTGAAATACCTAAAATATTTGATGCTGTGTTTGAATGTACTTTAGAAATGATAAATAAAGATTTTGAAGAATTTCCGGAACACAGAACAAATTTCTTTTTACTTTTACAGGTAATTATGAATAATATTAATTATTGATAAAATTTTATCATAAAATTAAATAACAAATTTTATGTAATATAAATTATATTTTTAATATTTTAGGCAGTGAATGTTTCTTGTTTCTCTGCATTTCTTATAATTCCACCAGCACAATTTAAACTTGTACTTGATTCTATAATTTGGGCTTTTAAGCACACAATGAGAAATGTTGCAGATATAGGACTACAAATATTATATCAACTCTTACAAAATATTGAAGTTTCTACTCCCGATGCTCAAAATTTCCATCAGACGTATTTCACAGATATTCTTCAACATATATTCAGTGTAGTTACAGATTCGTCACACATTGCAGGTAAATATATACAAACAAGATCGATACGAACATTCAATTTTATTATTTTATAATTAATTTTTTTTATAATATTGCAATTATCTAGGCCTTAATATGCATGCTACAATTTTGGCATACATGTTTTCGTTGGTTGAACTTGGGAGAATTAAAGTTCCATTAGGACCTGTACCAGATAACACATTATATGTTCAAGAATTTGTTGCAAGATTGCTTAAAACAGCATTTCCACATTTAACTGATAATCAAATTAAAATAACTGTACAAGGTTTATTTAATCTTAATCAAGATATTCCTGCATTCAAAGAACATCTTAGAGATTTCCTTGTTGAAATTAGGGTAAATATTCATGCTTTTCTTTTCTTTTCTTTTTTTTTCTTTTTTTTTTATTTTTTTATTTTTTATTGATATTCATAGTATATTTAAACAAATAAACTTTTTAAAGGAATATACTGGTGAAGATGATTCAGATTTATATCTTGAGGAAAGAGAAACTGCATTACGGTTAGCACAAGAAGAAAAAAGGCTACAACAAATGGCAGTACCAGGAATACTTAATCCTCATGAAATACCAGAAGAGATGCAGGACTGAATTACCAGTTTTCTTCGTTACCTGCTTTCTGTACATCTCAATAAGAAACATTCTGTTACACAGACTATTGTATCCTTTGATCTGCGACTTTTCCCACATGTACCACAATTACCATCAAGATGGATATACATTATATACTTTTTAAAGCCAAGTTTACAATATAACATTCTTGTTAAGGAGGTAAGCCCGAAACGCGGTGATTGTTTGTCTGTTATACAATTTTAAAAGAATTGAAACTTCTGTTATAAATAACAGGTGAATACATGCTGAACAATACTATTTTATACAGTGAAAAAAATAACATTTGTATATTGATATTTAGTACTAATAACAAATATTTTTTTAATAAAGACATTCTTCTATAATCTCATTTGGTATTTATAATATATATTAATATGTATAATAAAATTGTGATTTATATTAAAACAAGTTCTACATAAACAAAGTTTTCATAAAAATTATTATTTCTTTTTATTAATATATCAGTACAAATATTAATATTATATAACATTTAATATAATTAAAGAATAATTTTATTATGATAAAAATGAATAATAATATTGTATGTAATATTGGCGTGTATATTATATTTCGAGATATGATTAAAATCATTTATGAAAATAAATTAAATTCAAAATATAACATCTGATTCATATTAATATATAAAATAGTATTGCTTCAGCATATTTAGAGGATGTTACAGGTATATGTGTGTGTTTGCATAAAGTTGTATGATAATGCTATTAATATTGCTATATATAGATATATAGGTACATAGTATATAAATATATATGATCTGCAAGTCATACAGAGAAATTTTGTAAATTAAACTACATGTCATATATAGCATTTGTTTAAATTTCACTTTTCTGATAATCCCTATATATATATTCATCAACGATAAATATGTTCAAAATAAATCACTTTATATTTTTGTTGTATTTAACTTCTATAAGTAAATTAAAAAAATATATATATATATAAAACATATTTAACAATTTTCTCTCAGTGCATTAAAATGTTTCTTTTTCTCTCTTTCTTTCTTTTTTTTTAATATTTTATTAATGCAAATAGCTTATATATACATATACGTACATATATATATATATATATATATATATATATATATATATACACATGTATATATATATATATATATATATATATATACATATATATATATTTTTTTTAAATAACATAGTCTGGGAGAAAGGTTTCTAATATTTATGTCTTTTTATAAAATTTTGTTTATATATCTACTACTATTTTTTGATTATTACATTAACAAATTTATAATTCAAAATTTATAACAAAACATTTCTTTAAAAAAAATTAACTACTGATAGTACTATATAAAATTAAAAATGATTACATTTTTGTTTTCTCTTTTAAAAATTCTTAAATAATTAAATAATATAAAATATTTTTCTTATATAATGTTGCATCAAGGAAAAATCCTTAATTAAATTATTAAATTAAAAAAAAAAATAACTGACTGTTATTGTCATGATAGTAAAAATTGGGATAAATGATAATCTTTTAATTTAATAAAAATGCAAATATTATTCTCAGAAAAAGGACAAATTTTCTTATCGTTCGAGCTTGCCTCCACCTCAATAAATGCTACAGGTGCTTGGTCTTACAAATCACAAATAATCATGATGCATGGTAACACAATTTAATATGTGTCTAACACTGGTACATGACCTATAGAACTGTGAAGGTAGATTGCTTAATAAATTTCGTAAAAAAAAAAAAAAATGAATGGAAAAAGAAGTTTGTGTGAAAATATATCACAAAAGAAGATATAAAAAAACATTTGACTTCGTTCGCAAATTAAGAATTACTTTTTACTATTCGCAATTTGAATTTTTTATTACATATTGAAAATTTATTTTGTCAAGAATAGCATTATCACTATGAAAATATTTAGCATTGATGCTGCATTTTTCCAAAATAAATGGAAAATGAAAGAGCATCATGGCAAGAATATAATGAATATATATACCGTTATGCATTTTAATAAAACGTCAACGATTTGTATCATACATGAGTGAATCGAAGTAGCTCTACTTGGAACCCTGAAGCCATTACATTTGATACTATGCGACTCGGGTCTCAAGATAAGCCACTATTATTTCAGGAGGAAATGGGAAAAAGAATATCAATGCCACTTGATTTCATTCTTTATTAGTAAGCTGTATTTATTTGCAACCGGTATTGCAAACAAATGAAAAAAAATTAACGGCATTTTCAGACAATTTGTGATATATCTTGTAAACTTTTATCACAAAAGAAATAATTTGTATGGATAGATGTAATAAGTTACAGAATGTATTTAGTCATACATAGTTGTATGTGATAAGACTACGTGTAATGAGGAAAGTGCTTAAAAATCGTAAGATATCTAAATAATAATGATATCTAAAATAAAGCTGCAACTAAATGTTTTATAAGCTGTTCGTTTGTTATACGAGAATCCTAAATTTAACAAGTTTTTACAGTATAAGTAATTTTGGACGTAAATAAGTACAGCTAAGATTCAAAAAATGATATACCTTTTTGGTTATATAACAATATTTGATTGATTAAAAAATTTTTTGAAGAAAAATTCATTTTATTTCTAAATTATTTGCGATAAAATTAAAAATTGGAGAACTCTATTAAAAAAAATAAAGAGATATATGTAAAAAATATTTAATATTATATTTTATTGTTACACAAAATTGCTTTAACTGAATTATTAAAATTCAGATTTTTAAATATTATAAGAATTCTATAATAAGATTTTTTTAAGTACTCAAGATATTTGAAAAAATAATTTCCTTTCATATTGATGCACTACAAATAGAAATAATTATTTAATATACTTATGTTTATCATTACAGTACGATAACATAATTTTATATTGAAAAATGATTGCAAAAAAGTCTCTTATTCCCTCTAGAATTTCGTTTAACTTGAAGAAAAGTTAAAAAATAAATTTTGTAAGCTGTTGAATGATGGCATTAATCTTATAAGTTGTCAAGAATCATGTGACATAGTTGTGAGTACTGAGTAACATAATTACGGAATGGTCCATCACGCGTGTTTGAATGAATGGATGTATAAGTTAAGAGTTCTATCAGTTATTCATTATAACGACAAAAATATGTAAAGAGTTTAATAATACTTACTAATAAAATAAAAAATGCTACTATAATAATGCTTAATATTTTCAATAGGATAATTATACAGATAATTATTATTTTCCTTATTAATAAATACTTTATATACGATTATTACATTATTTTTTTATCTTTAAAATGAAATTTTCGATTTCATATAATAATTTTTATTTATTTTAAAACGCATATTAAAAATTAACTTTATAAAAATAATATAAATATGTAATATATTTCATAGTGTTACTTTATCATTAATCAAAATTATTAATATTTTATATATATGGTACATAATAATAATAAAAATACATAAGTAGTAGTTAATTAAGAATATAAGGAAACAATAAATATAAAAATATTTTTTAATTATAAATTTTAAAAAATATCATTTTTTAAAATATAGAATATGGATATATGTAATATATCAAAAAAATATGAAAATATAATAATTAGAAATATATTTGTATAGAGATAAACATATTTATTATTAATGAAAATACAAGTTTTGAATGAACAATAATTAATGATATTTCATTCTATTAATCTAAAATTTAAGATTAAAATTTAAAATTGTTTTAAAAGACATTAAATATAATGTAATACTTAATATGAATCTGATTTAAAATTTAAAAAAATTTAAAAAGCGACTTTATTAAAAAAATGAATAACGAATAGATCTAACATTCAATGCATTTTTTTTTCTCAAAAACATTTGGATTCCTTAATTCAAAGTTATTGATTCTACTCAAAATAAGATTAGATTATGTTAATGATGATTAGAAATTAAATTTCAATATAAAATTATAAATAAGAAATAAAATAAATATTCTATTGCAGAATATTTTGTATATTAAGTACATCATTTTATGATTATAAAATAGATGACTAGAATGGTGATTCTACATTATTATATATATTTTTTTAATTATAAAAAACTATTTTTGTTAAAAAATTAGAAATAAACTTTATTTTGCAATTATTTTAACAAAAAATATTTTTAAAAATCAAAAAAATATGCATATTATTTTTAATTTGTCTTTCATTCTCTCAGATTTTTATTTGTAATTTATTTTAGATTTGATATTTCGAAAAGATTATAATGTGATATTAGTTCATAAATTATTTCCATAAATAAAAATTAACATATTATAGGTTTTATATTAGATAGTAAATTAATTTTTTCAAATTTTTCAATTTAATATTTTCCAAAATAATATTTCAACATATATTTATAATTTTTTCAAATGTTTAAAAATCATTTATATATGAAGTGATTATAAATATATATATCATGATTTTGAAAAAGAAATGATAAAAGTGCATTAAAATATATTTTCTATGATTATGTGTCACGAACAAATAGATAAAGAGAATGAGTGTTGAAGAAAGATAGAAATAGGATAAAAGTTAAGGAATTAGCACTATCTCTAGAATACCGCAAATGAAACTAAATAAACAAGGATGACAAATAGCAAAAGAAGGATAGAAATAAAATAAGGATGAACTTTGAGCGCCATCTCTTGAATAACAAAGATATTTTTTTAAAGATAAAATAAAATAGTATAAGAATTGAAATGCCATCTTTTGAGTGTTTTCAGTATTTAAGAATTTTCAATTTTTATATACAGATGGTAACTTTTTATTTATAGGAAAGTACCAAAAAAAATAACTAGATAGCGTTACATGTAACTCTATCATGTGGCGCCACCATTATTCATGCAAATATTCATACGAAATTTATGTGAATAAGTTTCTACATTTTTTTGTGTTCGTCTTTGTTACAAACTCATAACGAAAGTCGAAATATTGGTACTTTTTAATATTAAATGTTTCGTCAGAAATTTTTCTTTCGAAATGATGCATAAGTGGATTGTGTTATTAGTTAATTCTTCAATTGAATTGAATCCAATTGAATTATGAGGATTAGTTAAATCTAAACGGTAAACAAAATTTCAAAATATTTTCTTATTGTTCATTCAATTAAATAATTATAGTTTTTATATTGTTTAATTATTTAATAAATATTAATAAATATTGTAGAAAAAAGTGTTAGTTGTTTTAAAATTAACAAATTAAACTTTTCTTAATTGATTTTAAGGTTAGAATGTTTCGTTGATATTAATAAAACTTATTATACAAAAGATATTTTGTTATCAATGTATCATTAAAATTTTTCTTATTATTTTTTTATTTGTTGAATTACAAATATAAATATTAATATAAATACATCATAGCAGAAGATTTTGAAAACTTTATACAATATAAATTTTCTTATAGATTATCCTATTTTGAAATATTTTCTTAATGTTAAGAAAATTAAGAACATTAATCGTATCATGTTACACATTTATATATTTCAAATTTCAAATTTTTTTTCTTTTTTACTTTTTCTAATAAATGATACTATTTTTATACAAAATAAAAGATTAATAAATAGATTAATAAGATATAAAAATATATATATTACATTCGATATAACTTCAAAAAATTTTTGAAGTTAATAATGTATAAATAAAATTGTTCAATGATCTCATCAATTGTATCAATAATCTTATCAATATAATCTTTATACTTTATAAATATTTTAAATATTTATTATTATAAATATTTTATTAAGAAAAGTTATTTATAAAATATATATAATGTTTATATAAAAAAATATATAATTATGTTTATGTTTCAAATTTATTTGTTTTTCATTTAAACAATCGAAAATTTACTTCTTAATTATTTTTAAATACATTTATATATATAAAAGCATATACTTATTAATATATAATATATACTAAAAAATTCAATGTAAAAAAATATAAATAAAATGTATAATAAAAATGTAAATAAAAAAATTAATCATTTGACAATTAAATATTAAAAAGATTTATCACAATATATATAATTTAATAAGACGTCGATTTATAACAATTTATACCAATATGTGTTTATTTTTTTTAATTTTATATATATAATAAAATGCATATATTCATAATTCAATCTAAATAAAATATATATATTTCTTTATTGATGAATAATTGTGTATATGTATATGTTTATATAAAAATAAAAAAAATATTATTATAGATATGATACAATATGATATTTTTATATATACTGATGACCTTGTTGAAAAATCGATAAAAATAATAAAAATAAAAATTTTAATTATTAATTAATATTATAATTATAATTGTTAAATTGCTTTTTATAAATAACTACTAAATACAATTTAAAAGAAGTATTGTAAAAAGTTATTTATATTACGCCTTATATACTTTTCAATATCTAATACTGAAAAAGATATATAACATTATATTATCGCAAAGAAAATAGAAAAAAAATACCAAGAAATATAATAGTTTGCGATAACAGATAAATCTTAAGAAAAAACAATCAATAAGCAAATTGTTTATTATGAGTGTAATTTACATAAAATTTTAGTATTGTACAAAGTTTTTGAAGTTCGATTTTATTTCGAAATCGATACAATGTATCTATTATCGTAATAAAATAGTTTTGTTTATATTACGATTGTTATTTATAAATTAATTATATATAAAAATCATGCAAAAAAATATTATGCATATATAATACAATTTTCTAAAAATTAATCTTTAATTTTATATTAATTAAAAATTGTTATATCAATGATCTTATTATAGATCTTTAATATCAATTTTTTATTATATAAATTAATAGTTTATAATAATAAAATATTAGAATATTAGCACGTGCAATAAGATTTTTATTTAAATAATTTTTGTATAGAAATATCAATTTAATGTAATATTGTTCTTCATTAACTATGATAATATGTTAAGTTGTTATTTGCAGGTTATTATTGCGGATATCAAAAGATATAATAGTATAAAGATACAATGGCAGAAGATGAGAGGCAAATTTTAGCAGCTGCTGAAACTTTGCTAAACGAATCTATAAACTCCCAAAGAAGTATATATACTCAACAGAATGTAACGCGAACTCCAGACATTATTCTTAGTGAGGATCTTATCGCGGGTACTATGCAAAATGGAAGAATGTCCAATGTCAGACGTTTCTTTTGTCTTTTTGTCACCTTCGATCTTCTGCTTACTTTTTTAATGTGGCTCATTTGCACAATGGTAAATCACATATGTTATAATATTTAATTAAAGACTGAAGAAATTAAATTTTTATGCATTTTTTTTTTCATTTTCTTAATCATATGAATAAGAGAAATTTACTTGATAACTTCTAATCAATTTTGGAATATATTTTTAGATCGCTGGCGAGAGTTTGGAATCTGCTTTCATGAATCAAATAGTCCATTATCATATCAAAACCTCACTCTTCGACATAGTAGTAAGTAATGTTTATATAGTAATACTTTATATCTACTTGAAAAAAAAAAAACAATGTCCAAAATGACATTCAGTTCGTCGGGGACAGAGATTTTAAGGATTTCATCTTCTCAGATGGCAGCGATTTGCAGGTTTACAGTGTTGTTGCTCTTCTATGCGCTGCTTCATTTGGATCATTGGATTATTGTAGCTGTAAGTGTCATAATTTGGTAAGCAATGAGAATGAAATTATAAAATTTTAAAATAATGATATATCATATTTTATTTATTATAATATTGTATAATGTTTTTACAGTTAACAACTGCCACAACATGTGCTTTCTTAATCACCAAAGTGTTTCTTTTTGATGTAAATATACTGATATTGATGTTATACAGTAAATATTTATAAGAAAATAATAATTTGTAACAAAACAATAATATAATTTTATTTTATTTTTAGTGGACAATATGTAATCAACCAGTATTTCAAGTTCTTCTTATCCTTACTTCTTTTGTATTACCTTGGGTGGAAGCATGGTTTTTTGATATTCGTGTATTACCTCAGGAAACACAAGCTAGAAATTGGTTTAGAAGTATGTTACTTATCATTATTTTATAGAATATTGAATTTATATTGTATATTCATAATGAATAAAAACTTTAAAATCGATTTTAGATTTCATAGATAATGAAAGAGAACCACTTCTCCGAGGTGTTATCTCGGAATCTCGTCAATATACGAATAATGAACATGCTGGTACATTTTTCACACCTATGGATTCACCAGACCATTCTGATCACGAAGATGAAAATACAAGGCCAAGTAGTTCCAGAGGTTTTCTAAAAACGAATGAAGCATTTCCATCTAAACCTTTACCAAAACTTACATCAGAAATGGTAAGAATTGGTACATCAGAATGGTAATGCTTTATATTTAAAAAAATATGAGCAAATTTATAGAAGTTTTTTATAAATATTTATAGATAGAAGATTATAAACGAAGAGCAAATGCGTTAGTGCAAAATTGTCATGATTTATTGCAATCTAAAGATTGGCAAATTCAAAATATAATGACAAATGGCGATATCATATTTTATATAAATCGTCCTAAGCCAGAAGGAAGAATTTTAAAAATAGTTGTAAGTTTAAATAGGATATATTGTTTTCTTTGTTTTCTGTTTTAAAATTACATGATACATTTTTTAAGGGAATGATTGAAGCTCCAGCTAGTATAATTGTGAATAGATTATTTGATGAAGTTGAATTATTACCAACATGGAACAGGCTTGTTACAGAATCAAAAAAATTACAGGTAAAATATATATTTTTCATAATTTTGTATAATTTTGCATAGTTAAATTAATATATTCTTATGTATTTTTTAATCAGTACATTGATGAAAATACGGATATTGTTTATCAAGCCACGAGTGCTCAAGGAGGAGGTATTATTGGTGCTCGTGATTTTGTTATTTTAAGACATCGTATTCATTATGGTAACTATTATATAAATAGTGGTACATCAGTACCTTTAACATCATTACCAAATCGTAATAACGTTGTCAGGTAAGATTACAAAAAAAAAATTGTATTGATAAAAAATAATTACATATATTAAAAAATTTTTAGAGCTGAAAACAATTTAAGCTGTTGGGCAGCAGAAAGATTACCTAACGAAGAAAATAAATGTAAATTTACATGGATTATTAATACAAATTTAAAGGGTTGGCTTCCACAAAAAGTTGTAGATAAATCAATGTCTACTGCATTAATAGATTTTATGTCTTATATAAGGAAATATATGGATGACACACAAAGATCAACTTAATACAGTTCGTTCTGATAATCACGATTAATCGCCATGGTCTTTCATAATCAGTCTGTGGGTTTGTGTAATTGAAAGAATTTGAATTTTTTATAGTATTTTTAATATTCTGAGAACGCAGTTTTTGGGTCAAATCAAATATAATTTTCTTATTGTGTTTTCCATGTGTTATATACTATTAATCTAAATCAAATGACAAATGTAGAAAGAGTCTATGAATGTCTTTTGTTGGAGAATTGATAGACTGACAGAAGGATAGAAAAAGACTTTTTTTACATGCTTTGTATTTCGTAAGCAAAAATTAAAATTAAGGAATACTTTCTACATATGAAATATATAAAAAAAAATTGATACTTTTTCAAGTTATATTTTAAATTAAAAAAATTTATACATTCATATAGGTAAAATAAAATTTAAGTGAACATTATGTTTTATATTTTGCAATATGACGTAATTTAATTCTATCGTTTTTTTTTTTCATTTATCAGTTTAAAATATTAGTAATACTTATAATTTTACATTTAATTTTCTATGCAATTTTATTTTACATATTTAATTTTAATTCATTTATAGTATATTTTCAATGTAAAAATGTTAAATTGTAAATATAAAATGATCTTGGACAATATTTCTTTTATTACATAAATAATTTCATTAATTATTTTAAATTTCGAAAATTTTCATTGAATTGTAATCTACATGTAGAAATATAAGTATTTAGTTCACATAAATTATTTACCTATATGAGATAATATTTATTTATATGAAAGTTTATTATAATTATTATATATATTTAAATAATACGCATATGAATGTGATTGGTTATTTTAAAATGTTGCATATGCGAAAAAAAATATCAATAAATTATTGAATATTGAATAAATTATTGAATATATTATTATATATAATATATTAGTATATAAATAATTTGAAATTAAAAATATAATTGAATTATAAATATATTATTAAGAAATACTACTATAAGTTTTAAAAAATATATAAATAATTCCTTAATTAAAAATGTGCATTTCTCAATAATGCGATAATAATATTCTTTGTTTAATAAATTTATTTTATAGATACTTGATATGATATGTATAAAGAAATACAAAGAATACGCTTACAATATAGATGTATATATTAATATAGCAATTTGTACATTTTAACATATATTTGTATGTTCAACTTTAAAAAATTATGTTTATTTCTATTCATTTTAATGCAATTCCAATAGCATTTAACATTAAAATCATTTTTCTATTCTTAATAAAATTTATTTTTTATGCTAAATAAACAATAACTACTGTAATAAAACTGTAAAATTATAAATGTCATTATTATATGTAAAAATAATTATTTTTATTCATATATCATTATATTCATATACATATTAGTGCATGTTTTGTTAATTATATTTTTTCCTTATAATTTAAATGAAAATTATTTGATATTATTTCTTCAAATATACGAATATGAATTATTTTTTGGAACAAATGATTAAATCGAAGTTTAATATGTTTAAATTCGTAAAATTGGCCTGTAATAATAAAAAACATTGTTTATATAAATTAATATTAATTGTAATAAAATTAAATAATTTTCTTTTCTTAATCTATTTTTTTAAATATTTCAAAATTAATAATCTTAATTAACATTTTCATTTATATTACAAAATTGTAAAAAATTTGTTTATTTACGTTAATTTACAGCACGTATTTGTAATATTACATCATAATCTGTAATGCAGGACATCATGTTTCAAACAAATTATATAATTGAATTATCGTTTATTTATTATTTATTTCTGTGTTTAAGACACTATTTGCAAACATAAAACAACAATAAGCTCTCTGTATTTATAGCTTAACATTCTTATCAAACCCTTTTATTCTATATTGTTACCGTTTTAATTTCTGTATCTAATGAATGTTAAGATAAGACTTTGTTATCTCCAAATTTATCTATCAAAATTTATCGTTATCGGAAAAAAGAGCTAAACTTTAATGCTTTGCATTAAATATTGTCATTCAATTTTATTCTGTTTAAAGTTTTGAATTGTTCAATATTATTTTTAATTTCGTAAAAAATAACATAAATTTCATAGATAAATGATATTTACTAATATTTTGATCTCATATGAATAATTCGTGAACAAAAGTTTACTATTATTTTGAAACATAATTTGAAAGAAAATTCAAAAAAAAGAGAAACTAACAAAAAAAATTATCGAAATGTTCACATAATGCGCATGCATTAAAACGAACACAATCGGTGAAACGTAAAACAGATGGCGTTAGTGCAGGAGCCAGAACTGAAATCGAGAAAGTCAGTCAGTTGGTCTCGCGCCTTACACGTGTGCTTGTCGAGTTAAGTGTTTGTAAGAAGTGTCGGGACATTGTGCTTTACTATCACATATTCGTTGTCAAAACGATTGTCAGCATTTATTGTGACAAGAACATCTTTTCTGTTCAATTCTAGTATTCTATGATTGCAATTTGCAACTCAGCGGAGCAACGCCGGTTCAGGATGATGCCGGAAACGTAAAGGACGCTTCAAAGCGTCTATGATAGGATGTTGCAGAAATGGTGAGTATAAATAATTTTTCTTATTATTTCTTATTAATTGTACCTTAATTTTGTAAAAGTGACTATGTAATCTAATAATTCTTTGTTTTAATATTCGAAGACAGTTAATATTTATCGTTTCAAGCATTTTCTTTATAATATCTATGTAGTTATTCAAAGTATATGCGATAGATTCTCAAGTAAATATTAGTTACCGATTAAACATGTAGATGTTGATTGTTTTTATAATATTTATGTAGTTATTCGAAGTATATGCGACAAATTCTCAAGTAAATGTTAGTTACCGATATAAACATGTAGATGTTGATTATTTTTACAATATCTATATATAATTAATCGTGATATATGCGACAGATTCTCAAGTAAATATTAGTTACTGATTTAAACGTATAGATGTCGATTGTTTTTACAATATCTATATATAATTATTCGAAGTATATGCGACAGATTCTCAAGTAAATATTACCGATATAAATGTCGATTGTTTTTATAATCTATGTATAGTAGTTCGAAATATATGCGACAGATTCTTAAGTAAAGTTAGTTACCGATAAACGTGTAGATGTTGATTGTTTTTACAATATCTATATATAGTTATTCGAAGTAGATACGAAAGATTCTCAAGTAAATGTTAGTTACCAATATAAACATGTAGATATCGATTGTGTTTGAAACACAAAAATCGTGAATAGAAAAATGCAATTTTAGAATATATTAAGATTTGTTAGAATGGATTGATAAACAATGTCACGAAATTTTTTGATTTTAACGGTTGTTAAATTTGACATGTTTTCATTTGAAATTAAACGAAAGAAATATGTAATAGGTTTTATTTAGAATTTATTCTTTTCTCAACGTGTCATAAGACACATCGAGGTCGCGTATTCTATGTCTATTCCTGATCCTTTGTCCACGATCCTTTTGACCTTCGACCTTCGAGTCAATATGTATATTAGCTATCTGTATATACGTTTAAAGAGACGTATATGCATAACAATTTGTAATAGGATATTCTTTCTTCGCAAAATACAGAATTTTGTGGTTTCGAATGTACTATCGTCGAAAAAATAATGTTTCTTCTTTTCTTTATTTATGCGTTTTTTCTACTTTCGTTTTGAGTTAATTTTATTTAAAACTATTCCTATCGTCTTTTTTTTTTTACGAATTTTCAACTAAAAAAAAAGATTTTAATTTTCTATTTAATATTAATCATTGTTTTATTGTTGTTACATATTTAATTTTTAAATATTTTTTTACCAATTATTTTATCAAAAAGAAAATATATATTTTAAAGAAACAATAAAATATCTAGTCAAAGTACGAAAAAAAATAATATACACAATAAATGAGGCAATACATAAAAATGGTAGAATAACAAGAAATTTGTAAATAATCATAAAAAGTTATGAACATTCAGTCATGTAAACATTTTATCCTTTCATAGAAAAGATTTTTCTTGAATAATTACAAATATATGTATATTCGATATCTAGATCATATATGTGTAAACGAACTATCATATTGCATCGTTGAGTTTTGTTGACAGTAGCATAATAGACATTGACCTTTGGCAGCGAAACTAGCAGTTTTCTATATATAATAATAGTCTCTTCTAAAATAAATCGATTTCGCGCGCGGTTTTAAAATTTAAATTTAAATATTGTCACACAATTGAAAATTTTTATTCGTTTTATGTATTTGAAGAAACATGTTCCTTTTAATGCAATTATTGATATAGGTGTATTAAAAGTCAAATAATTAAAATTTAGTCAAATAATATTGGATATTTCATTTTTAATTTCTTAATTTTTTGATTTGAATTTTTAAATATTTTACTTTGAATTTTTATCACTGACAAAAATTATATATTATATATTAAAATTATATATTAAAATAATAATGATGCATAGGAAAATAAAAAATTTAAAAATTTAAAAAATTAAAAACTGATTTAAAAAAATTAATTAAAAATTAAGATTGTTTCTTGAATGTTTTCTTCATAAAGTATAAAGTATTTTAAATTATTGATGAAATCGTATTGAAAATTAATCATTTAAAAAATTAATAAATTAATCAAAATGTCCAAAATAAAAGTCTCAAATATTAAGCTTAATTGTAAATTTTTATCTTCTTGATCGAAAGACTGCCAATTCAATATTGGTATTATTTCAAAACTTCTACTTATAAATAAAAATAAAATTTTCCGTTCATAAATAATTGTATTTAATATTTTGTTGGACCAAAAACACGATATTTTTTGTCTAATGTTATACTAATAAATGATTCTCGATTGTATAAAATCCAACAATCTTATTTTATTTTTTATTTGTTATTTCAGTCGAGAATAATCAATTTCTTATTTTAATTGAAAGATTTATAATAATATATATTATAATTATAATGTAATTAATAATAATATAATTATAATAATAAAAATTTAAAAATTTTATTATTTTTTTTAAAGAAATTAATTATTTTTCGTTATCTTTCTAGACATAGAACAAACTTTCAACAAATTAGATTAGAAAGATAGAGAAGAAAGGAGAAACTAATGGTTTTTTCTACTTGCTGGAATAAAATTTACTTAAAAAGTCGCTAAGATTTATGAAACAGATTTCAACAGGTTGTTGATTTACGATCACATATTTTTCTTCCCCTCAAATAAGAAAATCATCATCAAAGAATACTTATTGATCCCTTAGTATTCCCCTACTATATTGTTTCTACCCTAGAATTGTTGAAATTATATTATAACAGCACGCTATGCAGCTGTTATAGTACCGAAGCATGATTCTAGATTAATGTTAATCTTTTATATAAAACAAAATTCATCAGATATTAACAATTGTTATATCAAATATTTAATTTTCATTGTGAGTAAAACTATTTGATAGAAAATCTTTTATTCTATAATTCTTTCACAAGAATAATTTAAATTTTTGTAAATTTTTCTTTATATAACATCTCTTTCAAATAGGATTAAAATATTTATATGTAATAATATGCTTAATAAATAATTCTTTAACTATCTATGAAAAATGGATTAATAATAAATTTGTAGAAAAATTATATGAAATTAAAATATATAGAAATTATTAATTATTATAATTATTGAAATTTTTCTTTAATTAAACGTATTACTATCAATCAGACGATTCTAAATCAAAATGAAAGATCAGAAATATGCATGAAAAGATGACAAAAATCGCATAAAAATTTTATGTACTTTTAAGCACTTTTAATCCTTTGAATCTTCCTTTTATCTCGTGAATCTTCTTTATGTTTTCTTCTTATGTTTTTTTTTTCTTTAATTATCTCTTCGTAAATTCTCACAAAAAAGATTTTCTTATATTCCTGATATTTTTTTTATCTCTTATATTTTCTATATTACCAAAAACCTGCGCATTCCTCATGATTTTTTCCATTTCTTATTCAAAGTTTTTTTCTCATCATGAAATTCGAACTTCTTTCTAAGAATCTTCAGATTATGAAATAATTCATAGTGGAATCTCGAAGCAATTATTTTCTATACTATTAAAGATGCTTAATAATAAACTCTCGAGAATATATGGGATAGTTAAAAATTTCCTGTTGAGGCTATAAAGAACTTTTTTAACATTACGGTCTCTCCTCTCTTCCTCATCTTTGTCTTCCTCGTCTTTCCTTTTTCCTTTTCTCTTGTTTTCCCTCAGCATCCAGCAAGGTCAACCTACGAAGGTTATTACCATGATGAACAAGTTTAGGTTGACGATTACCCACTTTCATATTCCTTTTTCATATATTGAGCGTGCGAAAATACGTCTTGTGAACCAGGAATCATTCTGAAACGCGGAAATACTATGTCGATGATGGTGATGAAAAGTTGGAAGAATTTCAAGTGTAGTTTGTTTTCATAGCTAAAGCCTCGGGGAATAAAAATATATTCATGAAAATAGAATTTGGGATAGGAATTTTATCTACTCTTTATTCAATTTTAAATACGAATAATTAGGATTTAATAGAATGGAACGTAATTAAAGATTACAATGGAACTTTTCGATTTGTTCATCCATTATTCTTCATAGAAATAATTCAGTTGGTAAAATTTCAGATAGTAAAACTTGTATAATTATCTCGCGAAGCTGTTTACAATTAAATCAATATCATCAAGTTTGGATTATCGCGTATACATACTATTATAACAAGTTGGAATCCTTAATGAGAGATAATATCATTCATGAAAATATTCTCTAATCACTTTGAATAACCATTGTATGTTTAATTCTATCTTGATGTTAGTTCAAAACTAATAATATAGAAATGAAAATTTTCTCAAGTTTCCTTATTATTTTTTCAAACATTGTATCCATTTTTAATTATATTCTATCGTTAGAATATTTTATTTCTTTCTTCTATTATAGCTTATATTTCAAGCTATAATACCTTAAATGCTTTGATACTTTTCATTTCGATCAATTTAAATTTACTTAAAATATCCTAACAATGTTCTCATTAAGAATCCAATAATATTATATCTCACGTAGTTTAGGATGATATTTTAACGAAATTGTAACGTTTACATTAACCGAGTAATTTTCCAGCTATGATTATAAGATTCCATTGATGTTATATTGGTCTCGCGTTAAACACATTTAATAATCACCATTGTCGCACATGGAAATCGTTAATTGCTCACGTTACTCGCGATTATCAGATACACAATTTGTTCATGCACCATGATGGGGAGTTAGTAAACCACCAGAGAAAATGTTCGTGTTCACGGGAGATATGACGATCGAGCGTACACAGGTGTGAAACACAATGTCAAACGTTAATTCGATTATTCCGCTCGCAATCTCAGTGAACGACTTTTTTATGATTCATTGCAAATCCCGTTCGATGCGGCGAACAACATTGGAAAAAAATTGAAAAAAAAAAGGGAAGAATCATTTTTATTTTTAGCAGCCGAATTTCAGCCCTTCTTTCCTTTCTCTTCCCATTCAAATACCGAATAAAATCGCGTTACGGATATCCATGGAAATTTATTTGAAATTACGTCCCGGTTTATTTGCGAATAGAAAGGAAACGATGGCGTTTGTTTGACGTTCCTTTCCCCGAAATCGGATTTAATTTGCGACCCGAACGAGTGAACGAACTGTTTCTTCTCTCGTTTCATACCAACTGTCCGCCACGATCTTTCCCATTTGTTTTCCAACGATCTTACGTATCGTATTCTCATAACCGCTTCTCCCGTTTTCATTTTTAATACCAATTTGAGAATTGACTATTCGCCTCTTCGAAGATATCTTCCCGGCCAATTCTTCACATCCCCGTCACGAGCATTGTTTTCAAAGAAAATAATCTCACAACGGATTTATTCGCCTCGCATCGTGAATATCTTCATCCGTTCTGTCCGATGCTTGGAAGCATGACTTATGAACGTGTTTTTATTCGTGGCGCCACGAATTTCTTTTTCGTCGATCGGAATCTTCTCTTTCGAATTTCGCGCCGATCTCTTGCCAAGAATTTCGTAACCGGTGGCTGTCGCGTTCATCCGTACCAATGCCATTGACATCGAGGATGCCAACCGACCACCTGTAGAAACAAACGTTCGAGCCAAACTACTGTCGTCGCTGCTTCTGCTAATTTTGCAATTGTTTTGTATAAACGAAATGTCAACCGACGATCGTGATTTAGGCAATTGATTTCGATTCGTTCGAAATTTTTAATAATTTCAATGTTTGGCACTGACTCTTAGGCTATTGGAAGTAGTACAGATTCGTAATTGGTCAGACAGTTATTACTGTTCAATTTTTCATTATTTTCGTATCTATTTTTGTATCTCCATAATTAGTCCCCATAATTCTTGATTATCTTTACTTTTGACAATGTTTGAACTAACTTATCGTTTACTGTTCGATACTATTTCGACTATATTTGATGAAAAAATGTTAGTAGATTTTTATTTATTTTTTAACCGTTCGATAGTAATATAACTTGTTCGAAATGGTTACATTTTAGACGATAGTATTAAGATTTTAATCTTTCTTGTGCGGATTCTTTATTGAAAGTTTGCCAAACATATTGTTTATGTCCCATATTGCGGAATTGTATCTATTTCGTTTCCTGAAATTGTTCTATATTTCCGCGTGTTATTTCGTATACGGAAATAATCAAGTTTTCGCGATTGTTCTCTAAACCGAATCGCGATGAACACGTGTCTCGCTTGGTGCACATGTTTCGCACGAGATGTTTCGTCTGCCAAAAATTTCGATCACGTATATGATGTTCTTTTTCGAGCCAAGTTATGTCAAATTCGTTCTATTGTTCGTAAAATTCTATAATTTCTTTCGTATTTAGTCAATTATTTCATTTTTTACAAAATTCAATTTTAATGTTAATATCTAACTTTTCAAAAAATCGATCTTCATAAAGTCGATCAATTTTGTTTTTGAATAGTTGAAATGTCTTCTAAATCTTTTTTTTTTTTTTTTTTTTTTTTAAGGACAAGTTTTAAGGTAAATGAGAAGTGAATGAGACTTCGAACGCCATACAAATATAATTCATCGTACTTTTTATATTTAAAACTCGTTGGAAATTGTTATCATAACTGGTTATAGTGGACCAATTCCGTGTGCTTTTGTTAGTCATTTATTACAAAAGTTTATCTCATAAGATCTTTGAAGTAGCCGCATTTCTATTATATTTTAGAGTATACAACAATATTCTCCTCATTCTTCGATTTAAATTGCCCATTGCGGAGATATTAATATTAATGATAATCTTACTCTATCCTATCAAGTTTTATTTTCGATTCTCGTGTATTAAATAAAGAAAATTTTGAACTTTTGAATATTTACAAAAGATTAATTTTGTAACTTTCTAAAACTATTATATCAAAATATATTTATCATTATAGTTATATTATTCTATAAATAAGATAGATAAATAATTGTGTTTCGTACACTTTTAACAGTCACGATCGCAACAATCAATCCGCACGACACGTGGGGCAACAGTCCTTTCAGCCGTGAAATATCGTTGTACCACGATAAAGCATTGATTTATACAAGTGTTCTAGTCACGCTGGAATCACGATACAATCGAATATCGTTCGGTATCTTTCGAACGAGTTAATCATATGATGTACAGGAAGAATCTATCGATCCGGTCGTCCCTGTTGAGTCTAATTGCGAATCAAATCGAAATGGTTGGCTCGCATTTATATTCTGCACGGTACATAGTCGACAATGGTATTTCAATTACGCTTCACGGATCGGGAAAATATATTGTGCAATATTTTATTGATTCGATGTTGCACGCTATCAATCAACCATATTCGATTCTTATTAGATTGAAAAGCACTTGATCGCTTTAATAACAATCGATAATGTGAATAATGTATAGCGTAATTGTGAAGTCATATCGAGTCATGATCAAGCTAATTTAGAACTGTGCAATATGATCCATGTTTATCATTTTGAATCATTTTTCATTCGAAATTCGCTTCACTTTTTGTCATGATTTATAACACGATTCTAATTTCAATTTTCTAATTTCGATTCGTGAATCGAGAAGTTGAAGTAGTCAATATTATATGAGTTATATATGAGACGAGTTATATCTTTAATTACGTACGATCAATTTATCAAATTTAATTTATGATCAAATTCGATATTTATTAACGAACTATTCATCGAGTAAACATGAACATTATTCATCGAGTTCTTAAATTAGATATTATTCCATCATTAAAAAACTTCTCAACATCAATTAGAAGTTCAAACTAGAAAATAAATTTCTATTCAGTCATGCTTACAAAAATTCGCAGTCTATTGCTTAAAGAAAAAGAAAAAATCTATTTTTTTATCGTCTTAATCGTATCAACTTCTACCATCTACTAGACAGTAAAAAAAAGTTACGGTCAATAAAACGTTTCTACTCTAGTTACACATCTACCAAAATTGACGTCACTCGTAAAATTCATTGTGTCGATGAATCACATATATCCCGCTGGCTGATATCTCTAATACAAAAATCGAGCAAAAACTATAGTTTTTCCTTGAGGTTACGTGACTGATCGACGCTTTCCCTTTTCAAAAATCCCCACTCCCATTCGAACACTCGAAGGGATAATTTTATTCGATTTACGGAGGTGTCTCGTCACCGTAAGATTTTAATGGCCACTCAGACCGTGCACTTTACTCCGTTTCAACGTCGATTGCAAGCTTCTTTTATGCAGATATCTCGAAACACCAACCCCAATAGATACCGTAGAAACGTTGAGAAAATTGTGAACTCGTTTGTCTCGATTCTTTATCTTGAAAGATTCTTTATCCATGTTTATTCTACTTACGTCGACCATAAGCGAGCAATTTCTTCTTCTATACGCAGCGAACGCCTCGCACTTCCGGATAGGGGAATCTCGATTGATCGTTTTGCATGGAGAGGATGGGCACGATAAATGTCGAGCCGTTGATTAGAGAGAAGAAATAGATAGAAGTATGTTCGTCATGGGGAAAGTTGGCCGGAAGAGGTTGTGTGTCAACGAGATATCGGCTCTATAAGATGGAGCACGTTACGATGATAGAACGAAATCGCAGAGTTATGGTTATTGGGATCGATGAGATTGCTACGCCTATCTCTCTCGACGTTCCTATTTCCTTATTGTTTTAACTTCTGTTGTTCGCTCTTTGCCATTCGAATGCTAATTTATGGATGCAGTGTGTGGTTGGAGTGAACGCGCGTGTGAATGAGATTGTAAGTTAGTGAATTTCGTTATAACGAGGAATATCGAGTAAGTAGATCGCTTATCGAGGATCGTGATGATAGTCGAAATTTTTTAAATTCTTTAATTTGCATATGCAATATAACTTTATTACAATATATAATACAAAGAGGTAGTAAATCTTTAATCTTCATAGATTACAAAGAGTTAAAGTTTTTTAAATTGTATTTTAGTTTTGTAAACAACGTTGTAACTTAAAATAATCTTAAAATTTAGAGAAATTTATAACTCTTTGTTCAAATAATTTTTGACATTTTACTTTAAATAATTTACATTCGATAAGTTATTAAGTACATTTAAAAACTTTTTGTAATTTTGCTTTCTCTTTTTATATTTTCGTAATCGATAATTTATAGTTATATAATATCATTAGTATATTTTATAGGAAAATCTTGAATTTTTTCTAGAATTTTTGAAAGCTTTATATATACTTTATATAATATAAAATTTTAAATTAATATATTTTTGATATTTTAAAATTAAAAGAAATATAACGTAATAGAATATCAAGTTCAACATGACTTAGGACCGCAAAAGGATTAATGCAAAGATATTCTATTATAAATAGTTTTATTGTTTCTTGTTTTTTTGTCCAGATTATGTTAAAATTCCTCGTTATTCGAATTATATACAAAATTATTCGCGCTAACAATCGCGAACATTTCCAGATTAAATCTATATTACATACAAACGCAATTCTGGATTATTATGTGCAAACATTCGAATATCTCGAGCAGAAAGCACGGTTTTCAGTCCGATAAAGGACATCCCTACGATTATGCCGACCGTAATTAATTATCGTGCAATAATTAACGCGTTGTGGCGGTTGGCTGGATTGAAGCTTATCGATACTTGTCCCTATTGCGTATGTAATAAAGAGAATTGTTGATGAAAAACTTCCGATGACTAATGAACCTATATTTATACATACAAGTTTTCGTGAAATTAATGGAATTCACAAGAAAAGATTTATCGGTATAATCAAGTTTCAATGAGAAATCTTATAATTTTCGACGAACAATTTTTCGTAGTTATTTTTATTAACAGATACGATATGCGTTCTCAATCGTGATTAAAAAAACTTCTTTTATTCTTTTAATTCTTGACGAATAATTTATCGTATGTATTAAATTATTTTCCTTTCCGTTGATATATTAATTTTTTACTTTTGCATTGATTAAAAATACTTAAAATACTTTAATAGTTATCATATTTTAATAGTTATACTTTTTTTATTTATTTCAAATTAAAACAATAGAGATATTTTCGTTAATTTTTTATACGAGATTATCTTTAATATGACAATTCTTTTTCATTTTTCTTTGGAAACAACATATAACAATTATAATGCAAAGGATTAAATAATAATGGATACCAAAATCTTCGAAACATTAAATCATTATCCAGAAATGTTCGTTTCACTTGCACCTATCTAACACCTATTTACTAGTTTCAATAATCGAACCAAGATCGAGCAAACACTGAAAGTTTCACTCAACCATATTCGTCTTCCCAGTCCATCGATTATTTTACCACAAATATCGCAGTTTTCCCATCCTTCCACTTATTAACATTCCGATATTTTCATCCAAGTGTGACACTCCAGATAAAACCAGAAGAAACTTCGAAACTTTAACTTGAAGGGAAAGGAAAGACGGATAGGTGGGATGATTTCGTACGCAGAAATTAGGTAACTCACGCACGAGTTAACTCCCCGTCAGATATTCAGGTTAATCGAGGTGTAACGGTATAATTCGATCGGGTGAGCATCATCGGATGAGGCTGTTGTCTGTCGTGTACGGTCTGTTAATGCAATCATTGCCGGAGCTTGATCCACGATAGGTCGCTTTAACGAGCTCCAAGCGTCGAGTAACGAAACTTCCATGGGGATTTAGGTTGAGGATGAAACTCGCGCGTTCTCTCGCTAATAACTCTACTCCGATGTCACATTTGGTATCGCTTGACACCGGGTTCGATCACTTCAGGGACCTCGTGTCTCTGATTCGCGACACGTTATAGAAAGATTACGTAATAAAAGGTTAGTCGAGAAAAAAATATTGCGAGGAAAGATAACGATAGAGATCCTTTAATCCTTAATTGGATTGCGTCGTAGATTAGGTTATCGATGATAGAGTTAGGTTTCAGTAGACGTATTTTTGAACGTAGAGCATTTGATTTTTATTTATAATTTATAAAAGAAATTTTTTTGTTTCGATAGATATTTTTTATTTGAAGGAAATTTTTATTTCATAAGAATTCATTTTCCTTTCTTCATTTTATATTTCACGAGACAAATACAAATTAGTACAAAGTTTTTCGTCAAGTTTTATGCTTAGGATTGATTAATAATTTTCTATGGAGTATCTAATTTTAATTCTTCTGAACTTCATCGGTGGTTACCTACTGTGAAACAAAGAATACAAATTATAACGAAACGTTTCAAACTTAGGTAACTTATTAATTCGATATATTGTGGACCACCTACGCTATGATTTACTCTCCCTTTTGTTGGAGTTTTTATAAAGTATATTGGTTGCGTGGGTTGTAATGAGTGGTCGAAGATATCAAAGGCGCCGCTCAATCAATTCACATTCTTATTAGTGTAGCGTGACCTAAAGCTCGTTAGGAAGTTGTTCCTATCATGTTTGAGATTGTCTTGCTTGAAGTTTGATTGCTTCGAAAGTTCCTTGTCCAGTCTAAAAAGCACATCGCGCGTGATCGGACTTGGATAGATAAATAAAAAAAACTTCTCGACGTTTCATAAACTATATTTTTCTATTCTATTCGTCTTCTCCTTTGATCTTCGAATATATTGGGAAAAGAATCAAGATAAATGGATGGATATTTTTATAATAAAAACGGCTATAGAAACCGGAAAATTCGGACCACGAAAACTTGTATTATAACTCGAATTATTTTTTCGTCGTTGACAAAGAAGAAAGATCACGAACTTACAAGTTTAATGTCAAATGTACATCATTAAAAGACGTATCTCTCGTAAGAGACTTTAACCTGAAATTTCAAGTATAACTTCAACTGCTTGACACGAACGAAACGTGTAAAATACGATTCTCAAAATTTGTTCACGTTTGAAACAAATATAAATATACGAAATAGCAAGATATTAATGCGTTATAAATGAAAGAACAGATATTTATACACGTGAAACGTTCTCAAATTGGTCAGCATCGCCGAAAGGAAGGGCAATTTCTACGTGGCCAGGTTTATTACGAGCTGGCGCTTTTGAAATTTTCCTTCTGGCCATCTATTCGTCCCGGTTATTAAGCAACAAGAATCATAAGTCTCTCCTTGTCATTTTTATCTCTCCGTTTTCTGGAACATCACTTAGGCTCAACGTTGCCTCATAATCAGGGTTGGTCGAGAATTTCAGGCCTTTAAAAGCTTCCCCCTGGCAAAGTAGCATCCGTAACATACAAGCGTTGCATGTAAGCTAGTTCCATTAAATTTGCATGTCGTATTCATGAATTTCTGACTCTGACAGAAATAACCTGTACAATATAATAGGATTCTAAATCGTGGAGCATCAAAGAACGACACGAATTGATGCGGCTGATTTTTATAGAGAATCTTTGTGCAATTTTTTAAGCTCTCCTATTAAGATCTTTTCTTCGTGAAAAGTTTTTCTATGTATTATCGACTATACTTTTATATAATTCTCCCTCAAGGGCTGCAGTCGACTTTTGTCGGCTGCAGTACGGGCTTTGCGCACCCGAGGTACCTGAGCAACTCAAATTTACAAAAATTATATTGTAAATATGAGAAAATATTCGATAATATTATCGCGTAAAATGTGGCTACATAAATTATCATGATTCACGAAAGTTTAGACGATCGATTGATATTTTCCATTTGGATGGATCCAAATCACTTCCGCGTTCCCGATTTTCACGATTATGCGAATATATTTTCACGATAAACTTCGCGATATTAAGCAAATAATAGTTGCTCACATATTTGATGCAAACAGATATTTATCTCGTGGCCACTCAATGGTCATTTTCTCCAAAATCATTTCTAACGATTACTGCAGACGTGTCTCTGGAGGTTTCCAGTTTGAGCATTACTTTGGTGGACAGTGTCCATCCCAAATCAGCAGTGGAAAATAATCTGTTATTCCTCACGGATCTTGTTTCAACGATATCTTCCTGCACTTTGCTATGATGAAAATGGAAGTTACAAATATTTCCACATTCGCGAAAGCTACCATTCCACATTCCGCTACGAAAGAAAAGGGAGAGAATATCTCGTGGAAATTTTACAAGAAAATTCAATCTTCTAAGGAAAGAAGAATTTCACTAATGTATAAAAAAAATAGTAAGCAAGGACAAGAAATAAAAAAAGAATATTACAAAAAATATTAAGAAGAAAAGGGAGTAAAAGAGAAACAGTACAAAGAATAAGGAACAAAAAACAAAGATAGTTACAGATTTCAATAAAAATTCCAAAAATTAGCTCAAAGATACAAGAAAGAATACCAACGGTAGGAACAATAGAAAGTCATAAAAATATAGAAGAACTGGAACAATATGGAACAATATGGAAAAAGGAAGATAAAATAGAATTTCAAATATCAAAAATTAACAAATACCAACAATACATATTCAATCCTGAAATATATTCTAGGAATTCTAAAGGATAAATTCAGAAATTTGATAATGGTAGATCGAAAAATGCGGCACAATATATGCAAATCGTGGCGACGTATTCACGATTGTCCACAACAATTTGATTTAATATACGAAACGATATGTGTACTACTAGAAATGCCATAACGTAATAATGTATTCCGATTTCAAAGAGCAATTCCGGAAGTTTGTGAAATAATATCATTGATATCTTTGTCGATGATTTGGCGATCGATTCTTAGACAGTTGGATTTCGGTCGTCCCTCTCCTCTTTTTGCCTGATCGAATTGTCGAGCTTTTCGCTGTGAATTTTAGGGGCTCATTAAAACTTAAACCATCTGCCGTCCTAATTTCATCCTGGATATCGATGACTTTACTGGGCGTTTAAACGTGAAACCATTTTCCTCGAAATAATTAGAACTCGGATAATTTGATAGTTTTATGGTTTTAGGAATATTAGAATTATAAATCATATTTTATTGTTACATTTTTTTCCTGTCTCGCGAGAAGAAACGTAAGATTAACATAATTTATATTACAGTAACGAATAATTAATATTTATTTAAAGAATAGTTTGATTTGACTAATTTTGAACGGTAAATTTTTTTCACTTATTAATAAATTAATAAAAAAAAATCATCAAATTCGGATTAAAAGAAAATCATGATAATATTTTGATATTCGCTTCTTTAATTATTTAATTAAATTAACACGAAGAAATGTTAAAACGATACGATCGAAAACAAGAGAAACCATGAAATTTCATTCTGCGAACAAATGTCGGAAAGTCTGGGAAGCATCGACCATGTCGAAAGTTCCGCAACCACGTATTTCCAGCACAGAACACTCGGTATACGATTATATCGAGCGCTCGTTAAACTATGAACTTTCAAAATCGCAATAATATTTGTGCACGAGATAGTCGCACAACGATGCTCAAAAGAATGAAAGAATTACGCGCTATGTGTTCCACTACTTTAATTTTCTTTAACTTTAATTTTCTTCGCGGCCAACATTAACAAATTAAAATTAAATGATTCTCTAAATGAAACTTTCCGATTCGTTTTCGCGTAATTCGACGAACGGATAATTTCTGAAGAAATGGACGTTCGATAAACCAAAATATAGCTCTGGATTAAGTTTCTCGTCCCGAATCAATTTCGTTTTTCCTTTTTCCAAGAAAATGTTCGAATTGGCCAAGTGTTTTACTTTCTCGCGTCTACTTTTCTCCACTTGTTTGTCACGTACATTGTTCAAATGCTTTATTTTCATTGCCCTTTGTTCAAGAAGAAACGAGATCGGAAAACCACGAAGCCTATCGAAAAGTCTAAAGGCGTTCGATTACATACATCTCCAAGATCTGCCATGCGCATATCGTTCCCTTAATTTCCACGAAAAAAAAAATTCTTTTTATCCTTCCAGACTTTTTCCACTTGCGAGATGCAATATCTCGAATATTGTCTGAAAATATTTCAGAGTTTCGTTTAGCATATAGAACGAATTCGTGGGGCAAATGTTAGTATCGTTTAATTTCGTGTTGAAAATTCAGGTGATATATACTGCAGGAGGCTGGAATTTTCTGCTTCGTTCAAAGTTTTTAGGTCAGTTACGAATATTTCTTTCTTTTTTTTGGCAACGAAGTTGCAGCTAGTCACGTTTGAATATTTAAGAAGCGAGTTGGCTGTGAGCAATGACAAGTTGAGAATTTTCTCGGACAAAATGGCCGTTGCCAGCCTATATTCCCAGAGGTTGAATCAAATCATTTATAGCTCATAATCCTTGATAGGGCTTAGCCTGAAGCTGATTAATATTTAACCGAAAACCACGATCGGCGTACCGCGGTCGAATGAATGATTAATCACAGCTAGATACGTAATGGAACAATGCGCACGGAGAAATTAATTAAAAGGACTACAAAGGGATTGTAGAAACAGGTTGTAATTAGCAGGAGAATGATAAAGAGATGGAAGAATATCGCTGAGGGAAGACGTTTTCTAGCTCGTGGTGGATGTCTTCTCGTTCCCTTATCTTTTCTTAGAACGTACCATTTACACTCCCTTGTCTTTCTTCATTCGTTCGTATTCAACAGCTCGCCGCTGCTTTTGTCGCGCGAAACAATGAACCGAATGATTCAGCAACTATGGGACGAAACGGGGCGATGCTAACTTTGATGTATTATAACAATAATGTCCTAACTGGGAGTCGACTGTTCGCGTCGATCAAAATGTGTCATGTAGTTGTACGAGAATGGAAGATAGCTTGTTAGTTAGTTTAGAATACGCAAAGGAACGACGTTGGGAAAATTTCAAAGTATAATTTATATTTCACGATTCGAATTTATATTTTTAATGACGCATTGCATGCTCGAGAGTGTGATTTTTGTAATTGGAGATATGAAATTGGAGATGAAAATAGAAACAGAGGAAACTAATGGAAAATGGCGACGATGCCTCAAAGTACCGAGGCATCCTATCATAAATTGTTAAAAAAAATTTTAACAAAAGACGATTAATCGTTTTATTGTCGTCGTTCCTTCGTTATTTCATTCGTTCTTATTTAATTGGAACAAGAGTACTCGACTATATGAAATAAAATTAAGTAAAATATTCTCCTATATCGTAAGATGAGAATGATTCGTTATCATCAACGGAATTATCCGTAACATCAATTACAAATAATCATCCACTAGCATTTCACACGGTCACGCGACTAGAACCGATGAAAATTCATTTTGGATCCGTGCCAAGTGTTAAACAACTGCGTGCGCGGTTTCGACATTCACCTTCTCGTAGCTCCCACGAGCCTAATATCGGTGTACGCCCAATTTCGGATCAAGAGAACGTTCCATTTGCCTTTCTCTCGTGTCACGAATATACTTTTCCATGCATCAAGGAACGATAGGAAATAGCAAAAATGGAACGGAGCCACGATAGAATATATCAATAGAGAAATAGAGTTCTACACGGTTGATATAATATTCATATTCCAAAAACGTTCTCCATCGCACTTTGTAACTACGTACCGACGTGTTCGTGCAATCAACCACTCGTAGACGCAAATATTTCATCGATTCGTAAACGCAGCTGCAAGATGACGTTTGCACATGTTCACACATCAACCGAGTCTTGGCTTGGATGTACTCCGCTTGGGTATTTATCATTTACTATATTTGCTCGATACAGACTGATTCGGATAATTTTCGAAGCCAGTTGAAACCAGAGACTTCCGTCCAAGGATTATTTGCGAGAAACATATCCTGCTGTGTGTACATAAAACGTAGAGTTTTATGTCGTTACTTGAACATTTTATCGTGATTTCCGTGATAACAACATGTTCGTTTAAAGATGGATGTGGATATTAAAGATATTATATCATAGATATCTAAAATCTAGAATTGTAGAAAGTGATTTAAAAAATTAATTTTTTAACAAAATTCTTTGCATCGATCAATTTTCGATTTCAATAATTTCCCAAATATGATTATCTGATTTTCTCTGGTTATAATTTATAAAATTTAATTATGGAGTAAGAGAATTTATCAATTAAGTTATATTTCGACTCTTCTAAAGTGTTACAATTAAATTTTAGACTTAGAATAAAAATCGATAATGAATATAAATGGTATTTTGACAAATAGATAAAAATATTTCAAGCGGTGAATATATATGTAGAATACGCAGAAAAAGATCAGAGATACATCATCTGACTTAGTAGCAGTGTATAATTTTACCGAATATTCGTCTAGTTTCCACTTTGAAAGGAGCGGTGCATCTATTATTGCAAGCGGAACATCACATCATTGTAAATCTCTGTTGAAATCTTAGATCGGCGTTGACTGATTCCAGACGTCGAACGATAAACATAACCATCTAAAAGATCAACTTTCCAACTAAAAATACGAAATTGTTTTCAAGATATACAGACATTGATATCGCGGTCTACGTTCAATTAAACATTGGGCAGTCTAGTCACAACCGAATTGTATATTATTTTATTCGCGTTGCCTCTCGGTAAACGATTCCGAAGGAGAATAAATCTCGTTAATTGCGTGTGTTCAGACGTTCGAGCGGGCGATATTTCACGAAACAGTGAAAATAAGTGCACGTGGAATAATCAGCCATGAAATTAACAGAGGCGAGAGTTTCGAATTTTCACGGCTGCATGCAGAATTGGATATACAGAATGGTCCGTAATTCATGGTACAAATGGAATTAAGGAAATTCCGTGGCTCAAAATAAAAATCAAGGATAAAAAACTTGCTTTGAAAAAATTTTCGTTTTCGGGTAATTTGAACGTTTATCAAATTTTTACGATAGTCTCTGATCACTAATCGTTGAAAAATGTATTTTTCCCAAAAAACGAAGTCTCTTATACTTTATATATTCGCTTTCGTTATTTTTATCTTAATATTATTTCTTA
The DNA here is from genome assembly GCF_029169275.1 of Apis cerana. Taxonomy (NCBI): domain Eukaryota; kingdom Metazoa; phylum Arthropoda; class Insecta; order Hymenoptera; family Apidae; genus Apis; species Apis cerana. The sequence continues at coordinate 18,012,025 of NC_083852.1, forward strand.
AACCTCGCCTATATCACGGATTACAAATCTATTTATTAACGAAGAAACAAGGGAGGAAAAAAGTTAATAAATTGCGCAATACATAATTGCCAACGAAGATATAACGAGACAGCTATTTCGCGAAGGAAAGCGATAATTCAACATAAATTCATCTCTGGTCTAAAAATTCTTTCCTTCCTCTCGCACGCGTGGGCGAATATAATTTGCAAATACGCTTGCGAGCTGGAATTTTCATAAATCCGTCGTGCACGCGTGTGAAATGGAACGGAGGCAGAGAGGTGCGCGATACACGCGAAAAATCGGGAAAATGAAAAGTACGGTAAAATCCACTTGATCGACGATAGAATGATAAAGGAAATCCTGTTACATGATCGCAAAATTCGCTCTCGCGATTTTATTTCGCGTCTCGTTATGCTTATCCCGCGTTATCTTCGCGCCGATAATAAATCAGAAAAAAATTCTTTTTCGATTGGTTCGATGTGATTTTATGGTGGAAAATTGTGGCTGAAATTTCGATATTTTGATTTTATTTTCTATCGATTATATTATCTGTGTTTTATCTACAGGAATAGGAAGTTTTTCTATTCATAAATATTTGGATATTTTATGTAAAATGTGATGATTGATTTGAAATGTTTAAAGGATTCAGAAAACGATCGAAATTGTAAGATGGTTGAGGTTTTTATGAATTAGATATAAAAAGATATCAATGCTAGTAAAAGTATAAGGAAATTTATTTTACGCATGAAGATAGAAATTTTAATTGACGAGTTCTAATAATAAGGTTTTTTGCAGTATAATTTCAAGGAAGAATTTTGTATTCGAGCAAAATAACGATAAACATACAGTAAAAATTATTCGTACAGAAAAACAATTTATATCAAAATTTATATCGAATTGTATCATTTTAATTTTATTATAAAATTTATCTCTTCGATTCCTCTCATTTTGCCCATAAGTATTCTAACATGTACAATTCTTATTAACGAAAATATATGCGTGGAAATGAGAATTGTGGTATAATAGTTTATTGCGAATGATTGAGTTTCAAGTGTTAGAGAAGAGTGGAAGAATGGCCTGGTTGAGATAAGGGTGTGAAAGAAGAGTGCATAGTCATCCAAAACCATTCAAAAATTCTTACAATATTATTCATACGAAGAAAAATAGTTATAATGGAAATTATCTGAGAACGTTGATTTAAAAATTCATCAAACAATCTATCGATCGCAATTTCGATAACGAGCGAATCACTATTTTCGTTAAAATTATCAATAACATGATTGATCATTCTCATTAATTAAAACTATCATCCAACGTCGAAAAAGAATCAATCCGATGGAATTTCGTAGTGCAATTTAGCCTAGATGAAGTCGTATCGCGCTATAAAATATCAAATATCGTCCAATGAATACTTGATTAGAACGCAACACCGTTTGCATTGTTCGATCCCCCTTCCAAAACGTGCATGTGCATATGTATACATATTGAAACAATGGAGAACAAACAATAGCAATATTCACATGCAGAAGTTCGATTGCGTACAGAAAAGTTTCGAGTTTACTTACGCGCACGACTTACGATCGACGTAAAACAGTAAATTTTAGGGTAAATAGACCGGTAGAATATATTTTTGGATTTAACGGAACAGAAGTTTCCGGCTGGGAGGAACGCAAAACTACTTTCGGAAATGACGTTGTTTCATCATCTTCTTCTTAAATTCATCCCATATTTTCGATTAATCTTAACATCTTCCTTTCATACTCGTCTTTTTATCCATTCGATTGATTCGATTGGATAAACGAATAAAAATAAGAGTAACGCGATAATACGTTTAGAAAGAGAAAAATGTTACGACGATACACGCGATGAAATCGAAAGCAGGGAAGAAAAATCGCGATCGTTAACTCGAGGAGGGGATCGAATTTCCTTTGAGACTTTTCTACGCGTAAAGTCCTGTTGCCTCCCTGTTCCAATGGTCGATTCCTCGTAAAGGGTAGCGAGAAGAGACGAAAGGGAAAGATGACATAGATCGGACGTGGCTGGTTTGACTAAACGTGAGAAAAGTGAGGGGGGACGGTGAGAAAAGAAGTTTCCTCTTCGAAGATAACATCCCTCTACTTCTACCCGAATATCTACTTCCTTTCGGAACATCCCTTATCTCTTTCCTTTCATCGCTTCGCATCGATGTTGTGTTCTCCTGCTTAAAGAATTGTCTTCGTTTTTTTCCCTCGAATTCCTACTCGTATAGCCACGTGTTACAATTCTCCCTCTTTCTCTCTTTTTTCCTCTCCCTCGTCCATTTTCCAAGTGGTCCCACGCAATTTCCTATTTGTTTCGCGAGAATTGAAACCCCAGAGCTGTTCATGGGGCCAAACTAATCGGATTACGGAATATTGTTTGGAAAAATACTACCTACAATCAGAGGCGAAAAGTTTCCCAATTTTTTCCTCTATTTTGTTACTATTATTATTATTTTTATTTTGATTTTTTTTTCTCGTTGAATGAGATTCGATGAAAAAGACTTTGATAACTTGATACTCGCGAGTAAAAGTCTTATTGGAACTTGAGGCAAACTCGAAGGATCTCACAATTATTAATGCATGTATCTACCTACTTGCTCTCGTGTCTTTCACTCGGTGTTCACGAGTTCGCTAATTGTAAGTCATTAAAAGGAAATTGGCCCGTAAATTTGAGACAGGATATTTAAACGTTCAAACTATTCAAAAGCATAATTCAACGTCTCCAACTTGATATTCGGATTTCGTATAACAGGTATATATAGAATATTTCCAACTATTAACCCTTTGTTAGTCATACCGTAAACCATTGTAATCCATGGTTATTTATTACCTCATCACTAGTTTGCTTTTACCGGTGTTGACCCGAATCTCCATATAATTTCTTGTCAAAGTGCAGTTTCCGATCTGTTACGTTCATGGCGTACATTTCTCAGAATAATTTCAAAACAATGTCTATTAATTACTTCGGTTTTCCAAATATTTTATATTTATACGTTACGTTAATTTTAATTATAATGCTAATAAATTTCATGATTATCTTACTAATCAAATCACTTCAATCATTTCATTAGTTTAACATCGAAATAGAGTCCACAGAATTCATTAGAATTATAGTTTTCAATTTTAACTAAAATTAGATAAAATTCGGAATAACAAGGAAGAATCGTAATCGTTAATTCACGTGAAAACTATAACATCGCGATGAATAAAAATATCTCTTAAACCAAATGAGATTAGATCGATGAAACGTTCGAATTTCATCATCTTTGTTATCGAAACTTGCAGAATTCACAAAATTCCGTGGATCGAAAGATGAAGCGCCACAGTAATAAGGAGACTTTTTCATCCTGGTTCGAATCCCTATCGTTTCTCTTAATTATATCAGAGTGAAACGAGATCCGGTCTCATCTGGTATATGTTCCACTTGATTCCACGCTGGACCTCTTCGTAGCAAAAAAAGGAACAAAGATCGGCAAGCGTTAAATCGTTTTGCTCCGACAGGATCGTAAATTTCGTCGCTATAGATTCGTCTCGCATCGAGAGGCAATGAAATCGAAAAGTGGAACATTCTTGATTTCTTATCTGTCGCGTGAATCACGCGATCCATTTTTCTTTTTATATTTATTCGCATTTATCCATTGACACGACGATGACACAATCTATTTTGAAAGTTTCTTTTTGAATATATATGGGAATATTTCAAACATATATCATTTTTATTGGATTTTAATAAAATATTAGTGATTTTTTTTTTTACATTGAAAAATCTAAGAGTAAATTTATATTTTTTAGATTAATTTGAAAATTTTCAAAGCAGAATTAAATTATATATCAAATTAAGTAACATGATGAAAATATGTTTAAATTAATTTGAGCACAAGACTTGTAAAATGGCCATGAGTTCAAGAGTATTTTATCTTGATTAGTAGTTGTCTGATGATAGATTGATTCTTATTCTGTAATTTTGAGTGTGTCATCTAGGTTTTCGTAAATTTTATATGAGAATAGAACTTTTGTATAAATGATAATATTTAAAGACATATAAATATTTCATACGTATTACTGAATCTTTACATTTTTATTTGACCCGTTTATATGATACTTACTATTAACGTGTGTGTCCTTGAGACATTCAGGTGTAGATGTATTTTAGAATAGAACTTTGGAAACTATTCTAACTAAAATTATAACTATTAAATTCCTTAAAGTTCTTTAGAATTCTCGACATTATATTCCAACTAAATTTTTCTGTCATCTTTCCAAAACATTCTCCTCAAATTTTCAAATATTAAACATCTTTCAAAAATATTTTTTACATCAAAAAACTCTTTAAGAAATTTTTCTTCCAAAAGATCTTTTTTCAATATACAATAACAAGAATCTAGAATCCGAAAACTTTCAATCTTCAAGATCTTTACGATAATTGAACGTTGGAACACGAGCCTCTTCTCATTTCGTACACGAAGCGAGTAGTTTTTGGCAACGATTCTCACAAGAAAAATTGATAATTCTCCACGACGTTTTGAACAAATTGACACTTCCGCAAAGCGTTCCAAAAATTTTGATGAGATTCCTACCGTCGAACGCCGCGACGAATGCGAACAATGCGCAATCGAAGTCGGGAAGCTTAAGGGAGAGGGTCTCGAACGTCCCGATTGATCTTTTGTGTCGATGTTTCGAAACGTGAGCGGTGAATCGATACAATTTTGATCGTTTAAAATATTCCGAGAGATCGGAATATTTCGTTACCGTTCAGAATTCTCCCGAAAAATGGCAGTTTCGATCGGATCCCATTTCTATTTGACCGCATAATGCATTCCGTTTGATCAGGTATCCAGTTAAAAACCATCCACTGTGGTTAATAATTCGTTCCACGATGGCGGATCGAGCGAACGTCGATCACAAAATATGTTTCGATACTAGTGCGCCCCTAATTCGAAATTGTTTGTTCCAATTACGTATGCACGTTTAAAGATGTCGTGGAATATAGGTTACGATATAATTCCATCTCTATTTGGAATTGATACAGCCCCTGTAAGCCTGTAAGCCTGTTCATTTCCATTCGGATCATATCTCGGTACAGATCACACTTATGCACTTCTAATAAAGAAAAGTACATCTCGGCCTTAGGACGGTAATTTATTCGCGTTTATTTATTTATTTCACGACAAGATCGTTGCGATATTTCGAAACGATAGAGAGCCAGGTATAAAATGAAAATCGCGCGAAATCTACGAAAAAAAGTTGACTTGTATCTTATATAAACCGTTTAAAAAACATGGCGCGCCTCTAATGTATGGATGCTCGATATACATTTGATCCACCGATGTTTCCACATTCTGAGCTCGTCTATTCGCACCTTATATTTTATGTCGCTATATATTTATGGGAGAAAGTAAATATTCAAATGAATTAAATTCTGTTTCGATCTTGGAGTAAAAAAGGATGGAACGAAAAATGAAAAGGTGTAGTCCGAATTTGAAATAAAGGCGATAGATGGGATCGAAGTAGATGGAATTGTAATAAGTGGAAATTTAATTGTGAAATCAATGGTGGAATAGTAATTAAGTGGAGAATTCGATCGAAAAATTATAACTTAATTTTTTTCCACGGAAAATTGTGTTACGCGAAAATGGTGGACGATGATTGAAGAAGGAAAAGAAAGAAAAAAAATGTAGAGCAACGTTCATTTTATGCAATTTGTTTCCATTCGCGGTGAACGTATGGGTCGTGCATATTTCATGACACATTTTGGTCATTTGGTATACAATTGCATTGATAGATAAAGCTGAAAATGCACATGCCCTATAACTGATATTCTCCGATTTCAATGATATTGATTATAACGAGAAAGCTTGGAATTGAAGGATATGCAGCGTTTTTTAAATTTTTGCATTTTATTATGCTTAAATTCAATTTGTATTTATTCACACGATTTTCGAATGAAGATAGTCAACGGTCACCGATATATTACGATATGTTAATCTGTCGGTATTTTATATATTATGCAATATTACAAATGTATAAATAGTTGGAATTCCTTTGAAAATCAAAAAATATAAATATGCAATAAAAATATTATATTCGTGCTATACAATATACGAAATCTTCCATTTATAATATTTTAAGTTGATAATTAAATGAAAACAAATATATAAATTAAGACCATCTCCAATATATGTTAATGAAATGCATCGAGATTCCTATGCGTATTATCAAAATTATAACTACTTACTTGAATGTACTAACCCGGTATGGAACAAACTAACGATAATTTAAACGCAGAATTTAATATAATATAAATTTGAATTATACATCAAAAAGTTGGAAAACAACTAACCTGTGTCTCGTATATGAAGTTCGTGATTTTGGATAAACTGTGATAAACTTTAATATTCCAGTTTTAAATAAGCGAAATGTACTTGAGAATTTCATACGATCTAAAGTATCTGTCCAACGAGAACGCAAGTACCATCCACTTCTCTCAGATGAACAATACCAATGCATTTGGGGAAAATATTCAGTGGAGTGCGTGTTATGTAACAAAGGGCTCATAGAAATTCTCCCGCGAGGCAGAGATCGTGTGTGCGCATTCTGAAAAGATAAGGTTCTCAAGCGACGCTTCATAGTCACGGTTACTTCCTGTTTCCGTGATCTCGTTTCTGGTGTACCAGATTTAAATATTCCCATCGCTAATATTTCCTTTAAACACATTTTACTTACTTCAGCCATAACGTTCTTTCGAAATAGCATAGTGGATGCGTTTCTAACGTGTTTTGCAATTTTTTCGAAAAAAATTATCAGTACATTTTCAAGTATTCACTTTTAGGTTATGTGCAATTGATGATGCTCGGAAGATATATAAATTTTGTATCGTTACTGCAGTAATGGATTCCGATTTACATTGTAGAATTAGAAAATTTCGCAAAGATTTAAATCATCTCGATGATTTAACGAGGGAAAAAGATCTTCGTCCGTTGGTCGTTCACGGTCGCGTTGCCCTCGGCTGAAAATTAGCAATTTGTAACGTAATCGCAATATAATAATAAATCGTAAAAAGGGAGATTTTCAGGGCTTGATCGTTTCGCGAAAGGAGTAGTAGCTCGCAAAATGGCGAGTTCTTGATTTTGTCACGTCGAGATACCAGTTGAAACGCGTTCCAGACGGTTAGTACGTATTGATTCCTTCCTTGCCCTCTCTCCTTGCCTCGAGAAAGCATCCTTTGCCACCCGCGGATCTTCCTTAAACCTCACCCTTTGACCTCACCTATCGCCTTCGGGAAAGCCAGGCTTTCTTTGATCTCTCCGGCTCGATACATAACGAGACTTCCGGCTGCCTCTGGTAGGCTAAAAGGATTTCGTTGCGAGGACGACGACTGCGAAATGTTGCGATGAAATTCATTTTTTCCGCGAATAAACACTTTCGAAACTAACGAGGGAAATTTTATACAAATATCACTTTTTCCCTTGTATTACTATTTTCCTTGTTTTTCTTTTTAATATTATTCGATTTGTTCTATTTTTATTTTTATTTTTTTTTTATCTTTCTTAATTTAAGAAAACATGTGTTATTACACGTGAAAATTATTCTTTTATCTCAAAAGTATTCTTTCATCTTAATAGTCAGTTCTTTTTCTATCACAAAAATAAAAGAATTAGAATTCATCGGTTCGCAATGTTTGATAGTTCTAGTAGCATCAAACAATGATAATCAGACAGGCCCAACGTCTGACAAGTTATCGTCTCGTACTACTTGCCGGCGGCTGCGTACCGAACGCTCTAAACTTCTAATTTAATGAATGTGAATAATTATTCTATGTTTCTGTTGTTAAAGTTTCTATTGTATGAAGTTTTAATTACTATAAAACGTGTACAAAAAAAATACGAAGATATAATTATAAATGATTTAATTTCAATGAAAGAAAACGTGAATATTAACTTATGAGCGAATATTATTTTGTTCCTTTGCATAAACGAACTTTTAAAAATACTCGATACTTTTATTTGCGCAATGTTTAGCAAATAATTTTTCTTTTCTTTTTTCACACGACGCACTGCCGTAAAATAAAGGCAATTTGTCGACGAATCCATTCTGCCAGGGATTTGTATTTCAATTTTAAAAACGTTTGGGCGAAACCGCGTTAAAAATCGATCAGCTATGCAAACAAAACAACTACAAAGTAACGCAGATCAGAAATTTTTTTAAATTCGTGACAACAATGATGTTTGGATTGTGATCACGTAGATAATTTGAATTTCAGATTCTCAGTTAGTTATGGCGTAGTATTACGTATTATTATATCCAATTTTTGTTCTCCGAAAAAAAGATCGACCGAAAATGTTCCTGATCGTCGTGAAAAATGCCGCTACATACGTGGAATTTTTACGATCAGATGAATTTCGAAAAGAATTATGGAACTGTGGAAAAAATCATTTTTATGGAACAATCTTCCTGTAAAATCTCGACTTAATCATCGACGCGATATTTCAACTGTCGACAGATGGAAAAATATACGCGTATCAAAGCGAGCGTACAGTAAAAATATTTAAATGTAAAGATTTCTTTGTCGAGAATTACATTTTCAACGAGACAATGGAAAAAAGACCAATAAATCGAAGAATTTTCATTCGATGATATTTTTTAATCGATATTTCATTTTATCCAATCTCGTTTGAAATCTCATATGACGAAGAAATTTCTTTCCCTTCTTCTTCAGTCAGACGGATTTTCATCCCATCTCATAATGGTCAGCCACAACCTCTTCCCCGGCGCACATTTCGACAATGTGCTGGCACTTTAAACGATGTCTCGGCAAAATTTTTCCCAGAACATCGCGAATGTCCATTGCAACTTTCACGCTGGCAAATAAATTCCACTCGTTCTTGTACGTTCGCCGGCGACGTCCGAAGAGGCCCACACCCTTCGTTTTTAATTAAATGCTCGCCACCCTCGCCTCCCTTTTTCCGTCTTTTTCCACTCTCATTTATTCCTTCTATCTATTTTCTTGTTCCCTTTGATTAATCCTACTCTCTATCACGTATCTGTTTTTCTGAACGGTGTATTATCTTGCGTCTCGTTTGTTGCGTCTATCAACTTACTTCATCTTTTTCGTTGATTTTTTTCACGTTTACATTTAATTACTTAACGATCAACTAAACTTGCTTAAATTTGCTTCTCATGTTTCAAAATTAAATACTTGCGAATAATATAAATTTTATATTTTCGATACGGTATCAAAATTGAATATCCTACTTGCTTATTATTAATTATTATTAATGTATTCATTAATTAATTTGTACGACATTCTTGAAATTCATCACAATTCCTTTTTTTCATTCACAGTTTCTATATTAAATGTTTCTTTCCAGAAAATTTCCCTTCATTTTCTCGGAATCGTCCCAAGCATTATTACTTCTTCTCGTTTCTCTTCTCTCTATGCATCCTCTTCAATCGCGTTTCCCCTCATTCTTCGATTCACTCGCGCTAACTTATCCATTTAGCTCGTCTCTTTTTCCGTTTGTAGCCTTCGATATCGATCGTGGTATATAATCAGCGGTACCGGAAGTAGAAATAGCGGCCAACTTGTTTGCCAGTACGTACACATATTGTGCAGATGAACAAAGAAAAGGAGAGAGAGACAGAGGAGCACGTCGATCCGGTTTTTATAAGGCAGAGGGAACTGAGAGTGGAATACGCGGACAATACCGCTTTTCTCCTCGATATTCGAGTATCTTCGACAGAGCTGTTATCTTTTTGCATTTCGTTGCACCGACCGTTCGACCGTTGTTTAAAGCCATATCTCACCCCCGAGCTAAACTTATCTCTTTCCTTTTCGTTTGTTCGTCTTGTTGTTTCGAGCGCGTCGATGCTTCGGATATATTTTTTACGGATGAACGCTTTATTTACGCACATCGAAACGGTTTGCTTGTTTGGTCAACGCACAGTTTACAGCGTGGACAAATACTCAAATATTTGTCGATATTTATCGTCGGTTTGGTACGGTCGGTTTAAACGATTAAGCAATATCTTGATATTTGTGAAATATGCGATGTGATTAGTATGACGGGGGAGGAAGAGGGGGGAAGGAAATTTCATTGACAGGGACAAGTTAATATCTCACGTTCGAATCCGTAGTTTGCGCTTTACAATGAGGCGGTGTTCGAGGCCGGGGGAGGATCGAAGGAATACGGATAAAAAGTTGGTAATGGAGTTTTCCTTAATCGAGAAAACTTTAATTTCGACCCATGAGGGCGAATATCTCGCTGTACAGTCATTTGCTCGTACCATTTTGACGTTTGCATTTAAATGGGTATTGTCACCTTTTCTCATTGTCGAGTTCCTCTCTGCCGTTTAAATTTCCCAACTATCACCGAACCTTATTCTCTGTTAAAACGTTTTATTGTACTTTTTAAGTCTATAGACAAAAGATTTCCCGTTGTTGTCGATTAAATATTGCATTTCAATAGACATAAATTAACGATTAATAATATAATGTGTTGTGTTTTTAAAGAAATTTTATTCGTTCCTCTCTTTGATTTATTAAATTCCGATTGTACATTTGGATATTTAATATGAAGTGTATAGGAATTATAATATGATATTATAGAAATGAAATTATACCGGAGATATCTCATCCGAGGATGTAGGCGTTAATAATGCCAAATGTTGAACGTGTTGGTCCTTTGAAATTCTTCTACGCGAAACAAAATTTAACGCGCATTTTGATGATTAAACAAATATTTAATCAATCACAAAAATCTTCGTACACCTCATAAACAGAATATACAACATTTATTGAAAATTACGAAGACTCGACTAAAAACCAATAGCCGCAATATATTATTAATGATGTAACTTCTATTTAAAAAATTGAGACACGTATTTCGATATTCTCTTATTTGTTCAAATATATCGAAACAATGTACGAAGAATTTCACAAGTGATTGTATATCGATTACGAACAAAATCATGAGATATTTCGCGCGAAGAGTTTCGTAACAGTGCTATATTCCACTCCGAATAACAAATATTCCTCCTCTACTTTCCGATATAGCAACTACGATGTTAATTTTTATCGAATCTATCCTCCTCGGGCATTCACGAATCATCCCTGTTAATCAATCCCCAGGGATAGAATTCTATTTATTCGATCTCGATCGAGTCCCCATACACTCGCGTGTACCACGCTATCGAGCCTGATTGAAGCTAATTTATTTCCCGCCGCGTAAACAACTTCCCGTTCGTAAAATGGGAACGGAAAAAATGGCGGTGAACGATCGTCGAGGATCGGGGAACGATAGAATTTCTCCCCCGTCATGAAACGCGATCGCGTTCTCGAAAAAGAAAACAAGACTCGATTAAAGGCAAACAAAACATGGTGCCACGGCTTCCGTCGAATTCAGATCTCGATAATTGACCGGATAATCGAAAATCCACAATGAACCCTCGCTTCATCCCCCATTTTACTTCGCCCCGCCCTCCGATTTTTTCTTTCTTTCTTTCTTTCTGCTCGAATATATCGCGCGTTCTACTTTTCCAAGACAATCGCTAGTCGAGGAAGATGTTCAAGGAAACATCTTATTATCTCACTTATGAATTCTGTCTTCGTGCAACTTCGTGTAACAAATTCGTTCTAATATGGCGGCACTGCTTCCTCCATCTTATTACAATTACACGGCACGTGGTGTGTTAGGTTGCCACTTGTTCGCCTCACTTTCAGCGACGATCACTTTCGTGACTTTGTCGAACCGGTTCCTTGGGTTGAACAAGTTGGTAGAATGACGAGGGTTTATTAAACATGGATGGAGTTAGGAGAATTAGATTTTGTATCAGGGTGGAAGTTTGTAAAAATACGCAAGATTTTTGAGGATTATTTTAAAAGTATTCATACGTCGTTACACGTATTTACATATTAATTAATTAATTGCAAAAATTTTTCTTTTTCACTCTGTGGATGTACTTCTATTAATTTTTAAGATTAATAGATATAAGAGAAATTTTTAAATGTACGAAATTATTTGCATACTTATGTATGCTCATTTTTTTTAGTCATTGTAATCTCGTATGTTGTATATCATAAAAAGAAAGCGTAATCGTTTAGAAAAGTGATTCGATTAATTCGGGAACAGAGACCAGACAGTGAATCTTTATTGTCGAACACGAAGCACATTACTCTGTCAGGATCGTGATCACGAAACGATGCCTTAGGTACGTATCGTATCTTCGTTAATCCGACTAATAGCACTTTATTAACGGCCATTATCTACCACAGCGCTCTTCGTCTGTCCAAGTGATTTCGGCTTATTTTCTCGAATTGATGGTATCACTTTTGGAACTATCGTTTCTTTTTAATCAAACATGTCGAATCGTTCAAATCGAGAAGTATGTAAATAATTCTTCGCACAATTCATGAGCTTATTCGATTATTTTATATTGTTTAATTCGTAAATGAAGAATATTATTTCAAAATTAAAATTGCAATCAGCGTTTCTATTTCGATCTTCCGTCCTTGTTTCGTAAGAATTAATTTCATTAAAGAAATAAATAAATAAATTAATAAAGAATCCGTTCAGTTGGTTATTGCACCTAATATTTTAATTGAAATGCAGAGTGCAAGATATTCATGTCGAGAAGCCATTTAGTAACCGTGTAATTGGAGTGCTATCTCAGTATCCCAATGAGTGCTTTGCGTAACGATACTTGTACCAATAAAAATTGTTTCATTTTCTTTTCTTTTTTCTTTTTTATTTTTATTAAACAAATGATCAATAATTTCATCAATTATTCAACCACTTTACATGGCATAATTGTTGAACGTTCGAGGAAATTTTGTCAAAAGTTGCTTTATATAACGATTTGTTACATTTTTATTTATCTCAATTTAAGATTTTATTAAACAGTCCATAACATAGAAGGTAATTTATATGTGCACTGATAAGAATCTACGATGTATTTTCTAAATACGTGGATCGATAAATTTTTTTATTATCTCACACCATGATCTCACAACCGATCCCTTATCGTAATTATAACTTCGTTAATTAAATTAACGGATCTTTATCAGACAAAATTAGCATATCTAAAGTTAAATAATTATTTATCGAGAAAGATCATTTACATACTAATAATAAATCATTTTTAAGAATTTAATAAATTGTAATATCGTAATTACAATTTAAAAGTATTTGAATATTTAAATTAAAAAATAATAATTATTAATTTTTCGTCGTAAACGAATTACAATATCCAAGTTGGTAAAATGCATGTTTGGTCAGCATTTAACTCGGCTAATTTAAATAAGTGAAGCGAACTGCGACGTATGCAATCGCGAATAATTAGTACACTTTCTACGAAGGAACAAACTTCCATTAAGGGAAACAATAATTAAATTGTACTTTTTTTTTCGCGGTGCATTTATTTATAGAAGTTAATTGGTTTCCCGAACAATCGTTTATCTTTCAATCCAGAATCCCATGTAATTATTTTCTTTTATTCGTTTCGAATAAAGTTGCATGCGTAGAACGATATTTGAAAATGATTAGTTGAATGTGGTCGATGAAAAATAGTGGAATAACAGAGAATTCAATTAGGAGACTTTCAGCCACAAAACGAACGTAAGTATTGTATCGTGCGTTGTGTAACAAGAATCTGTACCTTCATTTATATGACGTGAACATAATTGCAATTAATTATCAATTCTCTTACCATTGCATTATCATAGAACTGTAAGTTCCCCAATAGAGCCTAGGTATCTGGGTTAATTCAATTATATCTTTGATCTAATTGCTGTTATTCAATGTACTTTCAACTATCAAAAGAAAAATTATTACCTCAAAAAGAATCATCCTTATTAGACAATTTTATTATTTTGTATTATTTTGTATTATTAGAACATTATCATTTTTAATATAAAATATCTCTATTGAATAATTTAAATTAGTTTAATCAATTCTTTTTATTATGGCAATAAGATTCTTATTTGATGCAGAATATAGACAAATGTTATTGATTATAGAGTTTAATTTTAATTTTAATCTAGGTTTCGATTTTTTTTTAAACAGAGAGAATTATTAATTTAATTTATTCATTTATTCGGAAATTTAACAATAACCAATATTTACATATCGTATTTTAACGATAACCGATATTGATTTAAAAAGTTATTAAAAAGATTTGTTATTATTAAATTCTTATTATCCTCGCCAACTATTGAACAAGCACGGTTTAATTAAAGGCTTAAATTTAATAAATCGAAGAAATCCAATAATTTTTCATCGATCGCAACCCGAATCAAAATCGAAGAAGGCGACGTGTTTCTAGTCGCAATGCATTGCTGAATCGCCGTTTCGCAAGATTTTAATTACTACAACATGAGCGCCAGTTCCACTACCAGAATTACTCCATTAGTGAATAAAAGCTAGCTCAGCTTTACTAATTCTACGTGCCTCTAGCTAAAATGTTCACTGCTTCAATTATAGAAATTGTCGCAACACGTTCAACTTTTCACCCTTACAGAAAATGAAATTCTTTTTCATCGACTGTCCAATCGATGATCACAGAGGAACGATCACAGAATTAAAATCTATTTTTTCGATCGATCTCATACATTTTTTCTGTTCTGAGAATATTACACGGCTCGTTCATAATGTATTCGTAAAATATAATCGATAAGGGAAACACGCGATTCAATATTCCACTTCTGAGTGTGATACATGCATTTGCGCCGACTTTGACAGGATGTCGATCGATCGAAAATGTCCATATATTTTTCTGTCTTCCCATTGCTTGCGTGATATATCGAGCGACAGTGACATCATTCCGAATACACACCTCTCAGAAACGGCTGTTTCTACGTACGAATACAAAACTCGTTCCCTCGACCCCTACGTTACACTTCGTACATGCATTTTGCCATCCTCGATCAGTTTTACGACGAGTCATCGATATTTGTCAATTCTGTTTCAACCGGATATATCTTACTTAAGGTGAACAGCGAAATAAAATCGTGGAAATAAAGAAAGGAATAATCTTTTTTTGTTTGGATTTAACTAACTTAATGAAAATGATTATTTGAAAATATTTTGATTAATTCTTGCTCCGTTCATTAGGAAAACTTAATTCTTTTAATTCTTGATTATCTGTTTTTTTTTTTAATTTCTAATTTTCCAATTCTAGTTCTATTAACTCAAAAAAAATACAATGAAAGAAAATTATATAAAAATTTGATTGGAATAAAGTTTCGCAATCATTTTTTAATGATTCACATTTTCAAAATTTCAAAGTCAAAACATTATAATTGTTATTAATTTTCTTTTTAGCGGCAAATTTGAATTTAATAATATTAATTTAAGAGCGCTAATGTTACATAATACTCTTATATTATCCTCTCGAGGATTCTCATAGAATCGTTCACTCCATAAAAGTATATGTACTAGAAAATGTCTGTTGTTGCGTACTTATGGGACCTCCTGTCTCATGGTGCGATAAACTGTACACCTTAGTGGAATTTTTAAAGCGAAAGAAGATAAGAACTTATAAATCGATAGCTTCTATAAAATATAAATGACGCAAAATTTTTCGCTAGATTCATAAATTTATCCGCATCTTTAATCGAATATTTTATAATGAATGAAATATTATTTACCAGAAAAAAATCACCATTCGAAGGAAAAATAATCATTCTTAATTATACAAATCCAGTAACTTTCTATATCAAGATCAATCAGCGTTATCTTTACCCTTTTCCCCTTTTTCCTTTTCAAAACTTTCAAAACTTTCTCAACTCTCCTGAGATATAATTTTAAAAATCTTTAATGCTAATGCGAAGTAACATCAATTCCTCTCGCGAGTATTCCACGATGAACTTGGAACAACTATTATCTTATAATAATTTTACTGATTCAACTAAACCGCGTTACTCAATTATCTATTCATCCGTTTCTTCGAACATAAGAGAAAAGAAGCAATTTCCAAAGAAGCAAAAGATTTTCAATTTTCAGACTAGTTTAAAACTCGATGGAATTCGTGATTCGCATTTCCCATTTCGTACACATATATTCCTTATCTCTTTTTTTTTTTTGCCGAAATCGTCCAGAATCCTGTTTCATTTAACGCTGTATCATTCGAAGATGGAAGAAGGAGCTCACGATAAGAGTAACAAACTCTCGTATTTTTCTCTCTCGAAATTCACCGATAAACTCCTCCACGTTTCTCGAAGAAAGAGACAACTTTGAAAATATTTGCCTATGAACCGGTAATTTCACGCTTGACTCCTGTCCGCTCGTCGATCTATGTGCACTCGAGTTTTGGATCCTTCCTCTCCATCTTTCCATCTAACATTTAGATAGAAAGTGAAAATTAAATTTCCTGAAAATTTAGGCTTGTCTATCGGAACATAAAATATGGAATATGAGGAAGTTTATAGTCTTCTCAGTCCTCTTGCTGACTTTTAACTTTTCCCTATTCTTTCTTCAATTCGTTCCGCCATTTTTATTTTCGCGCGAGTTATCTAAGAAGAAGAATACGAATATAGAAGAATAATATGTCTTTTCGATGACCACTGAGATTCTTTTGCATGCGAGAGAATTCCTTTCTTGGATATTGTGCCGTAAAATCGACTACTTTAGTGCTTCGCAATTTTACACATCGAATTCATTTAACGACTTATCAGGTATTTAAGTAATTTATTGTGACAAAATATCTATCGCATGAAGATATTTCTTTAAAAATATATCGGATAATAATCACATGCTAATAGTCAATGAAGACATATTATATCGCATGGAGATATTTTTCAAAAATTGTATATTGAAATAACTTCGTGCATACATTTATATTCATACATTTCTTTCATCGTATAATATTGCATATATATATAAATATTTTCTAAGTAATTTCTTCGGTTAAAGACAAACTTTGACAAAATGTGACAATCATCACTTTTAAAAATATCAATTTAATATTTCCCATTTTGAAAAACGAGGATAACTTCAGTGTTCTCGTTTTCCGATATTCATCTCTAGGATTTTGCACCCTTTTTGACGTAGACACGGAAGGAAAATGGTTCGCGAGACTTCTTGCAAAGGTAAAACGGATATCTAGATAAAATTCTTTATAGCCGGTAGGTCCTTGAATTTATGAAATTCCATAGGCGAAACTTGCAAACTCGTACCAAGAATAAAAATATCATTTTCGAGAGAAGACAGAAGGGAAAATTTAAATTTCGCCGAATTTCTCTCGATTTTGTTAACGATAATCGTTATTCGATCGATAAATTATTTATTCAACAAATAACCATGAACGTGGAAACGAGATAATTATCTGATATTTATCGAATAATCGCGACCGAATTATTCCTGCGATAATACCTCTAATAATGCCGATGAACGTTTGAACTTTCGGTTTAATTTATCTATGCAATATTTATAAAAGAAAGAAAGGAAAAAAGATTGATAGTGCAACGGAAGATGAAAGAATCTTCTCCATCATATAAAGTGAATGTTAAATTACCGCGAGTGTTACTTTGTCGCCTGTGAAGACTGGCAGAAAAATAGGTCGTAATGTTTTGCACAATTCTGAAAACTGGCGAAAGCTTCTATGGCGTGATTAAAAAGCTTGTTTCAAAATTTAAAAATGTATGCTTGAGCGAATTCATTCCGAAGATAAAAGTCGTCCACATAGTTCCAAGTGGTTTTCTAATTATAAAAATATTCCAATCATATTCCTGTACTTCGAAAAAAGACGTAAACTCTTAACTTCGAAAATTGTCCTCGTGTACCTTCTCTTCAAACGATCGTGAGATTCCAACATCTGGAATCACGTATCATCATAGTCGACTTTCACGAGCGAACGTGTGGCTTATGAGAATTTTACATCTCTACGGACAGTAATAGGATTGGAAAGCTTTTTTCTAATCTAGTGGTATCTTTTCATCCACAGGTGACGACTTTCAACGTTGAACAACTGGGCGTTCGTCCTGTGGGAGACAGAGAGCAGAAATAAGGATGGCCTTTCATTGGGATAAGCTCTCACCAGCGGAATTTCAACAACTGCAGGATTTAGCAGCTTGTAAGTAAAGGGGAAAAAGTGGAAACAGTAGAATGTCACCGAGTTTCACGGGAATCAAACTCTGTTACACGAACTAAGGGAAAACCAGTAGTATCGGAAAAATGGAGGCATCGGTGTAATCGAGTTTTTATATCGGTATGGAACACTTTCCAAGAGAGTGAAAAATTTTATCGTTCGATTGTATTATATATATGAAAAATGCTCTTTATATTTTGAACAAATCCCGTTGAGATTATTTTACGATAGATTTTATCGCCCGTGTGTGAATAAGATTTTCACAGAATTTTTTAAAGTTATTGCAAACTTATTACATAGTTGATACGTATGAGATTTTGTTTCTTGAATTTGACAGGCAAGTATCATTAAACTATCAAATTTTCTGTAAATTATATGCAACGTATTATATTTGGAATATCACGATAAAAATATTAAAAAAGTCGGAATATTTGTGATAATTGAATTTGGAAAGAGTGAAGTTGTGTCGAAAATATGAATTTAGATCCATTTAAATAATTTTTCGATCGATAAATTGTTTGGAAAAAGTTGGATTTGAAGATTCCTTGATTTGGTAACGAATAACGAAACTGGCATAATATTTCAAAGTATATATTAACATACTAAATGAACCAAAGTACACATTTGAAAATGATTAGAACTCGTAGCGTGATTAATAAAATAACTTGCGGAGGTCTCGAGTGAAACTCGTAGAATGTCGAGCTCATTGTTTATGGAATTATGGAAATTCATGCGGTATCGTTTGGAAGGAACTGGAATTCATTTTGAATGTATTGTAGAAGCCGGCTGCTTTTCGGATAAATTCCAAATTTTGTGAAAGCGCACTTTTCTCATACAATACTCCGGTAAAACTTACGATCTTGTGTTCTTCGTTTTATTAATCCTATAAACACCGTTGAAATTGTTAGCTTTCCGTTTCAATATCATGAATCTTGGTCCGGAAAGGGCGCTTTCGCGTATCACGTATTTATGTATCCGTCCGTAACAAGTCATTTCCACTGTATCCAGCCAGGCAACGCTGTATAATTTCTATCGGATGATTCGTCAAAAATCACCGTTTATTAATCATACTTTGATGAATATTAATTACTCCATTTATTCAAATTGATAATTGTTACCTCCGTCAATTTCAATTTAAATAACGAAACGTTTCCGATCGAACACCGAAAGAAAAAAATGAAAAGAAGGAAAAGAAAAAAAGAGAGAAAAAGGCATAATTGCAATCAGTATTCAATATCCTCGACATTGATTTCCCATTTTTAAGGAGAATTAACCTCAATTTCCTGATTTCCCGATTTTCGGCCGGAAACACGAGTTTCCACGCAAGAACGTTAATCATGCGTTCCATAGGTGCACGATCCATCATATTTCTCGTCAATCGTCCCGAAAATAGTCGCCACCCAAAAATATCCTGTTCGTTAAGTGCATTATGACGTCGACGCTAGCTAGATTAGGCCAATGGTCTCCTATTATTAGTCGATTTATCGTCGTTGTTTCCTCTGCAAACAACTGAATCCCGAAAGTACGATCGATCGCGTTTCTGCCCCTGGCCAAATCTCTTCTTTTTCTTTCTTTCTTATGGCAAAACCTGGCCAATAAATCGGGTGAAAAGGCACCTTCGTCGCCTATCCCTTTTTGTCTGAATATCGGTTCGAGCGGTCAGTTTCCACTCGACGAGCTCGAGTAATAACGCGCCGATATCGTTTTTAATTGTCGTCGCGAGATACCGCGAGCTGTTGACATTTGCCCCGATAAAGTTTGCTCGAAGGTTGGAGCAGGTGGATAAAAATGTGGTTTCGCTTCGCTCAGAAATAGAATCGGAAATAAGAAATAAGGGACAGGTCTGGTCAGTACGTTTTACGAGCACTTGAGCGAGATTTGTTATTTTTGAGATCAGGAAGTAGCGTGGGTTTTGATCAGGAAGCTCGATCGTTTCGTTGATTCGTGAAGAACAGAGATTGAAATTTGAGAGATTTGATAATGTAGAATTGAGTATATTTTATTATCTTTCCTTCGATATCTTAACCTTAATCAAATTGAACGTAACGATTTTATGAAAAATCTATTGAAGTTTGCGATACGTATTATAAATTTTCTTTAGTTTGTTTTGTTTTCTTTATATCCATTGATTTTATTTTAAAACAGGCTTATTAGAATTACTTTAAAATAACGAGGATTGACTTGGTTGATCTTCTCTCGATTATCTTATTTCTTTTAAGGATCTTTGACTTATTTTGTATTTTCTTTTTGTTCTTTCAAAACACATTTTTACGCATATAATATAATTTTACGTAATCTAAGATTGGCAAGTTTTCGTACGTTTGAGGTCAAAACGTTTCGTTATACATTTTAAACGGAGAATACAACTCGATACATTTCATTCATTACATTACTATTCACGAAATTACATTTTCTGTTCCGGTAAACAGGAAGTTGATGCTACCGCATACAGGAAATCATGGTTGCTTTTAACTTCATTGTTTCAGATTCCACACGAAAGCTACAGGATGTCCTCACTGAGTTTTGCGGATCAAACACAACACCCAGCGGGGCGCCCAAATATCATCCAGATGGTGTAAGTTTGAAAAAATTATCCACAAATTAAGATACCAAGTAATGATTTATTAAAAATTTATTCGGCATGATCTCATCACGTGTATGTTTTACATATTTTCGTTGATTGACAAAAATTTTATCACTTTTTATCAAAAATTTGAGTAATTATATCAAAATAAATATATATGGGGAGGAAATAAATTGCTTACAATTAAATAAATAAATATATTATTCTATTATTATTAAACTTGCGTTAATACAATATTTAATTTTTAATTGTTTTCATTCAACATATTATTTTATTCTATATTATAGTTCTAAAGGAATATTTTCTCCATCGTTTTTCTTTTTCTTTCTATTTAAATTTTGTAAAATTTTATACAATTCTAAAAATTTGATTTTTATTTCCATAATGATAGTTTCCTTTTCAAATAATGGAAGTATTTTCTGAATTTTATATAATTGTGTTTTTTTTAATGACATTTATACATATAATATCCGTTATAAATACTCGTATCGATGAGCATTGTATTTACGCAAAATATTTTGAAAAATTTCAACGCAGAGGTAAATTTGAAAGGCCAAAACTGTATAAATGTAAAATTTTGTTACGATAAAAATTATTTTTAAAAACATTCATCTTCCCCAATATATTTATTAAATAACATAAAGAAAAAGAATAAAAAAACAAATTCACTGAAATCATTAATCGATTAATTTTAAGTTGAGCATCGTCTTAATTTTTCACGATCAAACGGTTCCCATTAATTTTCTCGTTGGTTTCGAGAAAAATACGATTTGCCTTAATATTTCGAATTCTCCGCTATTCAAATGAAAGACTCGAGGAAGATACGATATTCATAAAATATGCTCAATTTTTAAGAGAGGAAAAGATGATATAGAAAGAGTAATTAGATGAATCAACGTCATTGCAACACCAAAATGATCGAATAATACGTTACGTACTTGAAAGCTTTAATTCTCAGGATATGATATAATTACGATTTTTTGTCTTTTTTCTTTCTTTCCTTTTTTTTTTTTCGACCAAATACAGTCGTCGAAAAGTAGTCGACTGTCGAGCGTCAACTGAATTTCCTCCAATGGGTACGCGAAATAATGTACTCGCAATTTGCATTTTTCCCTTCTTCGTCGGTTACGGTTGAAATAAAACAATACTGATAGATAATAAAATGTGACGCGAGGGAAAATAATTTCCACAATTTCCGGATAAACATCTTCACTTTATTTCTTTTTTTTTTGTTTTAATTTTTTTTGCAATAATGAATTGTTTATCGAAGTACAATAATATTTTTTTTACGCAGCCAGCAAATTTTTTAATACAATATATTTACAGTTTCTTTTTTTAAAAATATCCTCGTGATTATTCATTGATGTAAATAATTGTTAAATATCCAAACGTTTAATCGTTGCCAACAAAACCTGGTTGTCGTAAAAGACAAACTTCATTGGTCAGAAATGCGTTTGTATGGCGTTATATTCTTTAAATACAATGACGCGATCATATTCGCTCATGAAGAACATAAGAGTGTATAGAACGCTTATGTAGAAAGACTAGAACGTATTAGTATGCATATAGGAAACGCGTGTCCCATAAAATCTCAAATTATTCCTGTAGCTATTACAGTGGGAATACGTCTGAGTCCAGAGGAACAGGTGCGAGTTATTGCGAGTTTATACCGCAGGATGTTCTCTATGTATGTTTGTGTTTCCGTATATGCGGGGGCGTGTGTTGTTTATGATGGTATCCCCAAATCGACCATACCTCATACGAAAAATTTGAAAAATTCGAAATTCATTGCTTTCAAAAATATCGAATCGTCCAATGGATTGTACAAGATTCATCAATTATTTTCATAGAGAAAAGAATATTCTTTGTTAATAATTTATTATTTAACAGAGAATCACTTGCATAAATGCAGATTCGATATCAAGATTATCGTGTTGAAATAAATGAAACGAAGTTGAATTTATGTAATGAAATTGCGTTTTGGATTTTTTTTTTTAGAAATTTCATTTTTAAAGCGAATGTTTCTATTGTGACGTAAGTGGTCTCTTGTTTTCTCCTAGAATCGTTGGGAGAAGGTATCACAGTCTTCCCTACTTTGTTACCAGATCTTTGAAGATCAATGTTTACCGACTTGACATCCCTGCCTTTTTCTTTTTATCAAGAAATTTGATATCTGGATACTCGATAACCTCAGATTTCTGTAATTTATAGATTATAACAAGTATTACGTTACAAATTAGGAAATGTTACAAAAATAATTAACAGAGAATAATTTCTTATAAAAAGAAAAATCAAAAAATGATTCTCTGATATCCTTCCACTAAAATCTATCGCTATAAAATATAACATCGATCTCCATTCATAAAAGTTACAAACAACATCAAATGATTATTTTTAATGTTTATCAAAGCATTAGTAATAATTAATTATTAAAGAAATTTACGGTGTCATTTTTTGACACGATGATAAAACTATGAAAGTAAAAGTTGTTATCGTAGTCGACACGATAGCTGATAACGTCTCCTGACTGATAGATTGTCGGGTGGCGCATCAACCATAGGGAAGCTGTGAAAGACGAGTATACGTCGTTATCCGCCACCAGGATAACGATCCCTTTATATCATGCTCACTTACACCTTTATATTTATTTCTACTCTTCCATATCCAACCATCCTCCACAAATAACGCAAGAAATTTTTCCGTATCTTTTGCAAGTCTTTTAATTTTTTTTCTTAATTAATCCTCATCCTCTTATTTATTTATCCTCATTATACAAAAATCGTCTTTGTTTAAACAAGTAAATAATGTTCGTCTTTGCTCGATTCTCTTTTTTTTTTCGTTTATCCATGAAAGGATTTAAGTGAAAATATCCTTGCACAAAACAGGATTTGTTACGCGTTTGACGTAAATACAATTTGCCTCGTTTTATCATGTGTACACGATACTCATGGATATAAATAACAGAGAAAATTCTTTGATCGAGCAAACTGCTCTCCTTTATCTGTAGAGTGAAAAAGAGGTCTATCAGGATGGATCAGTTTGGCGGAAAAAATAACATCGGTTAGCACTAACCGATCGTTCGTGTAATTCGAATTTTCTCTTTCCCGGAAAATGGTTAAATTCTGCGAAAGAGTGATAGAAAAGGGATAGACAAGGATTTCGGATAATTAATCCTATTGTAGAATTGCACGGAAATTCGAAATAATCTCTCTGAAATTAATCATCGTTTATATCGAACCGTAAAATATGGTTTCTGTTAACAA
This sequence comes from Apis cerana, assembly GCF_029169275.1. Lineage (NCBI taxonomy): Eukaryota > Metazoa > Arthropoda > Insecta > Hymenoptera > Apidae > Apis > Apis cerana. The sequence continues at coordinate 18,035,973 of NC_083852.1, forward strand.
ATGATTCCACTGGATTCAATTATTTTTCATTTAATATCTGTTCCTGACGATACTACCAAAGCTTTTAAAAGTGAAATTACGAATAAAGCAATTGATTATTTAATTAAAATTTTACGTTTGGAAAAATTTTTTCCAACTTTCTAAATTAAAGCTGCTTTGAATTATAAACGACATCCGTTCCAACTTTCCACACTTTTCTTAAATAAGAAGCAAAGAACAATACTTCAAACACGAAACATTGGACAACTATTTGTACATTTTAGTTAAAGCAAAACTCAAAGAACAAAGCTTCAAAGAAAGCTTGGGGGATGAAAATTTTCACTGTTTCCAATTTCTCAAATTAGATTATTTGCCTCTGTCGAATCTTCTCGGCAGGAGCTCGGGAGAAACAAAGTGAAAATTTTCACTGTTTCTGATTTCTCAAATTAGAGTTGGCTGGATTGAAACCCCCCCGCTATGCAACCCGAGAGAAACAAAGTGAAAATTTCCCCTGTTCCTGATTTCTCAAATTAGAAGTGACTGGATTGAAATTTCTAAGCGAAGCTCGAAAGGGGCGGAATGATTCGAAGAACCGCAAAACGTTTTCGTCCTATTCACCGATCGTGAATCATAATTGAACATGCCAGACGTGGTTAACTATTCGGTGTCGGTCACGATCGACCTCAAATCTCCTCACTGACCACTATTGAGAGAATTCAATTTGCTCTGTCACGCCTTCTCCTAATACACGCTATTAATTATGCACGCTAGAATTAGAATATTCGCCGTGATGAGCGAGCATTAAGAAGTCCAATTTGCACGGTATATGGGAGAAGCGTGTCCACCACTGTGGACTTCCGGCGGATAGGAAATCTCTGCCGTTAATTCGAGAACTTCTGACAGAGATCGCGAAGCGAAATTAATTATCAATGGGACGAAATTATCTCGGGAAGATAGAAGTGAGAAACGATCTCTTTAAAATTTGTTATGTCACGAGTTTGTTCGACGATTTTAGAAAAAAATGGTATCACTTGGAATATTTCGTGTATTAAAATACTGTTTGAATGGGTTGTTTGAATCAGTTGTTATATAAATGTAGACAATTTGGATTAATAATTGTGACTTATGAAATTTCAGTAGTGTTAATTTAACGAAGAATTAGAAAATGTGTATAGGAAAATTTCCCTCGGTTTGTTTAGGTTGCATGTTAATTGGTTGTTATCGATAATGCTAATTTTCTAATTAAGTGTCCTAAGTGCCTCGACTATCTTACTATCACGCGACCTTAATGCCAAAGAGAATTAACGCGAAGTGTTGAGAGTTCATCGGAAAAGTCAGGGGATCTTCTTTACCAGTAATTTCACCTGTCTATCATTTCCATCATTATAATATTGAATTTATTAAGATATCTTCGATCATAAGCATCATAAAAATCAAATATAGAACAATTTATATTTATTTATTTTTTATTTAACGTGATTTCATTCATAAATTTGATGAAATTGTATTTTTATTCCCGAACAAAAGAGAATTTATCTTAAAAATTAGCTTAAAAATAAATCCAAATTAAATTCCATGGAATTTCCACCGAATGATCGTTTTCAAGCCGAACAATATTCAAATATTTCCTATTTAATTCGTCCTTCTGACCGTTTGAACTCACGAATCGTCTAATCGAGCCGACGAAAGCTACTCATAGGAAATCAGAAATTCAAACGCAACGAGGAGGAAAACACAGACGGATTCCGACCCGGGCAAGAATGCTGGTCGAGAACTCTCAATTAGGCGCAAACTTAGGGTCACGTTCCGTGTAGTTCGTTTGTGTTCGCCTGTTTGAACGCATATTTCCGCCATTAACCCGTCAAATATGCAAGAGAAACGCTCCATCGAGTATCGACTACGTCCGATAATGATTCTCCGCGGAAACACGAGTGGCTCCATCGAAACCCGAGATGGTTGGCAAAGCAGCTTACATCCCGTACACCCGTTTCACGCCGTTGAGCACGGCAAATCAGGTTTTTCGTAGAGATCCGAGTCCCTTTTCCTTTATCGAAGGAAAACCAACCCGTTTGAAAAAAGAAAAACGAAGCTTCCTTTGCGACTCCTTTCCTTTGCCAATCTCCTGGTAATTGTTTTCTGGTAAAGGAAGGATACGAGACGATTAATTTCCAGTTAGATGTTCTACATATAAACACAAATAAACGTATAAATGCGGTTTACAAGATGCGGATAAACAGGATTAAATGCGAATAAATTAGAGGTCAAACGATATGGATAAATAAATCATGCGATAAACGAACGTGCGAATAAATAAACTACGAGTCAGAGATATAAATAAGCGCGAGTGAAAGAAGTCAATAAACGGATCGACGTGATCCGACGAAGGCGACAGGGATTCTGGCAAAACTGTAAACCGTGGAATTAAATGCCGGTGTGTTAGATGGAAGATAATCGAGCAACTGAGTCGAAAGTTAGTTTCGACGTACGATCAAATCGAGGAAAGTTGTCACACCGCCGGGGGCTTGCGATGCCTTTTTTCTTTTCCCAATACTGCGTCAGAGTGCAGAGGTCGCCGATATCGAAATCCAATTTAGTGGAACAAAGGGGACCGCGAATCTGGCGCGTACAAGGTGTTAAACCCTTCAACGGTCCCTAACTCTCGTCATACTTTGTATCACTGGACTAGATTTTTCGAAATTTAAACTCTTAAACTCCTCTGTATTTAAGCTTTAGAACACGAAGATGAGATACGCTCGAATATTTCAACGGTTCTGCTTTTTTTTAAATAACTGAAGCAGTAAGAATGATTTATTTTGATAGATCAATCACAAAAATTTTGTCACATCATTTTTTATAATTCGGTATCTATGTTAATAGAAACGAGAAATCATTAATTATATCGTTTCGTTCCTTTTGTTCGAACGATTGATGGACATATCTGTTTCCATCAAAACTAAAACTTACAATTCTCGTGAGAATTCGATAGAAAATAAACCGACATAACGGTATGTATCTCTCAAATAACCCACTCGATAAAAACTATCTATTTTTCAATCGAGTACACCAATTGAAGTACGGTAAAAGTTGAAATAACCGATGTGACAAAATCATCCCTCAGCAATTAGAAAATCGAGCCAGGAATCGGGTGATCTCGATTGAAATCCAATTGCAAACACAATTGGAAACATCGAGTCGATAATTGGACAGGGGAATCCTGTTGCAACGAGAGGCACGAAATATTCGTCGAGAAGATTTCTGACTAATCGCTCGTGAAACGCCTGCATCTGTTCTGGCCACGTGCCAGAATCCGGAAGCGTGAAAAATCACGCAGCTTCGTTTTACTGGAAACACGTTAATTTCCGCCAATTTCGCACGCTTTTGCCAGAGCGCGCCATTAACACGCAGCACGATGAAAATCTTGAGTAACGAACGAGTGATTAAGCAACCGCTTGTTCTCGGTTGAACAATCGAGTGGTCGTCCGTAGCTAATTCTTCGAGATTTTCTCTATGTTTCGCGACAAGAGTTTCGTTCAGTTTCCGCATCTTTCGATCGATAATTTCCATCTTGGACGAAAGAATGAGGAGGAGGAGATGAAAGAGCGAGGATTAATGCGATTCGCGGTCGTTCTTTCGCTACGTCGCCTGTGATTGATTAAGGTAGTTCGATTCAAAGTTTCTTAGCTACGTCTTCGATGTAAACTTTGTCGGGTGAGCGAGAGAGATGAATTTATTATTTAGAAAGTTGCACCAATAACTTGGATTAATTTAGTAGAGAGCTAGTTAAGCCGCTACGAACTTGATTATGTATTTAATTAAAATCCATGTATATGTATATAGTTGTGGATAATTACTGTGATAAATTAATATTCTTTATCGTGTAAAATTTATTATCGAAGAATTTATTCGGCTTGTATAACGTGACGCGCTTCTTCTATTAGTCGATGTATAATAATAATAACGATGAATAATTTTATAAATATCTGACGAAAATTAAACACGAAGTATAACGAAAGAGAAAAAATAATTATACTTCTTATTCGTTGGTTAATATTCTTTTTACTTTCTTTTAACGACCAAATTTCCCGTTACGCTCTATATAAATAAAAAGAATCGTTCCACGCGTTTTACTCCTCTTTTTCAACGATTGCTTTTTTTGCGATTAAACTGACCTCGCGTATCCAGCCTCCGTGGTTTTTATTTATACGAAAGCAAAGTTTGCCGAGTTTAAAAAATATTCGACAACGAAAGAATAGCGCCAAGCAGTGGATAAAAAAACTCTGGATCTCTTTGAAACTGCAACAGCCGCAAAAGTTTCAAACGAAGATAAAAAAAAATGGGGTGAAAGGAACGGAAGGAAGAGGAAAATTTCGTGAGATATTATTTCTACAAATGGACCAACAATTTTTTAATTCCTCGCCCGTGAAAAGTAATGCTTAATTCTTAATCGGCCGGCTTAAGAAAACTTTTCCCTATAAGAGAGAGACCAACCAACTTACTGACCGGTCTTTTACCACGAAATAACCCTCGACGGTATCTCGTTCTCGCGTTTAAACAAATAAAACTGCACGCAAAACACGAATAAAATTTAAGTGGATAAGCGTTCCAGTTGCATTAATCCCGTTTAGTGCGTGCTACATTATTTCCCCGGAGTAAAGTTTCTCTATTCCTCGAATGTTTCCATTGTCCACGATATCACGGAACAACTATGTAGCTAAGATGATGGCCTGTAACGCCACAATTATCTTTTCCTCTCGCGTGAAGGAACCATGGCTAATTTTAAAGCGGATCTATCGAGGTAGATAACGATTCATCACACTTTCTTCATAAGTAAGTACTATCCAACTATTCGCGCGATTACTCATAAAAAAAAAATTAGCTTTACACACCCTTTGACACGTCAAGGATGGTGATGGCTCGCACAAAGCTATCCCTGGAAGATGAACCATGCGTTTAATTTATTATAAGACGATTATTTCTGAGAAGAAAAAATATCTCTCTGCTCTTGACCCTTACTCTGACCTTCTTCCGCCCTATTTCCTTCTCTCTCTCACACACACATTCTCTCTTGCACCGATTAACCGCTATTTTGCCTCTCTTTATATAACTATCGATTTATTTAAACGCGCATTACATCTCCTGCCCCTCTTACGAAGTTTCGCCTGGTCGACGAAACGCGTTGCCTTATCTTGGGATGCGGAGGCGGGTTGAACCTGAACGAGAAAATTTCATTCGAACAATACCTCTGTGATGTTGCCTAAATATATTCCCAGCCAATTCCCCTTCGCTTCGACGATCCTCCATAGGTGGAAACTCGCGCCCATATAATAGAAACCCGCCAAGTATCGTCAAACTGTCATGCATAAAACATTAACATTAACGAAAGCAATTTGCCGCGCGAATATTCTCGAATTTTGTGAATTCACCGTCGCCTGTTATCAAAGCTGCGAAAAATAAATAAATAAATAAAGATGGTGGAGTTGGAGATATTCGAGTTATCCATTTTCGAGGAATTTCCAGAGATACAAAAACAATTTCACGGGACTCAAGACGAAGATAAACAAGAGGAGATCAGGATGAATCTCGTAAAAGAAAGGGGTTTTATATCGAACATTATACGCCGATATTTTCGCTGGGAATGGATTTCTTCTGGAAGTCATGTACAGAGACATCGCAATTGTATGTCATGTAGAACTCTGGTGGAATCGTATCTGACGATGCAATCGTTGTTGATCGTGATAAAACTCGAGTGAAATTGATCGACAGATTGTAATAAGCCAAATGTTCGATTCGTAATAATTTAATCGATGAAGAGAATTTCCTTTATTTTTTAAAGGTTTATCTTGTTTGTTATCAACTAATTTATTTTATACTACAGCGGATTAATATTAAATAATATTAAATACAATAATTTGGAAAAAGAGAGAATATAGAGATAATTACATCGAAATAATTTAATAATATTCTATCTCAAAATCATTATTTTATTGTTATTATTAAGTAAAATATTAATATATGATGCATTAATAATATATATATATATTACATAATTTAATAATATTAATACAATAATATTGTCTATCAACACAGAATTATTATTTTATCATTCAAAGATAAAATATATAATTAATACAAATATAATACACAAAATATACGAAGGAAAATTAATATAATACACAAAATATACGAATATTATAAATTAACATTTAAAAAAAATATATAAAACAGAGCATTCGAATTAAAATCGTAATCGACGATCTTCCAATTAAAATTCCAATTAATGAAGACCAGATTACATCCTCCGTCGGTTCTTTGCATCAGGCAGATAGTCCACGCAAAAGTGCGATAACGTCTCATCGGTTCAGGCCAATTAACTTAAGGAGAGGAGGTCGTCCGAACGTAAGTAACGTTATTTTCGATATTAACGAACTTCCACTACGATAGATTATTAAACCAAGCAAAGATTGCCTTCTTCGCGTGCACCCCCCTCTTCCTTGGCGGAAGAGGTGGACGCGTGGAAGCGGACGAATAGAAACGAAAGATAGAGAAAAACCGGGTGGATCGTGAGGGTGCGGTTGCCTAGCTACTACGTGACGTCATTCGTGACGCAGTGGAGAAGATCCGCATGGAGAAGACGAGGAAACGAGATAGAGAGCGGGGTCAAAGCGTCATCATCCACGGGTATCCTCTTCCAAAGGTGGATTGACCGGATATCTTCTTTTCGCAGGTTCTCGAACCCCTCTGTCCCGGAATTTATCTCGTCACGGTGGATGACAAGGATGTAAAACGCGTAAAAAAGATCCGCTTTCGGTGTACGTATAATTCATTGACGCCTAACGATCTCTGCCAATTTTGCGTAGGATTGGATGTCTTCCATAGCGTAAAATGTACTACTGATTTGGCGGGAAAACGTGTTTTTTTCGATGAAATTTCCGATGAATTGATTGTTATTTAATTAATGAAATATTGTTTCGATCAAGTTAATGAAATTTGTGTCTATATATAGTACATGTATTGCGAAGATTAAGATACGATACAATTTACCCTCAAAGTTACGATCTAACTGTTGACGAAATTCAAGAATATATTCCGGTAAACGAGTAAATAAATATCATTATCGATATCGAAGTGGACATTGATGTTCGACCATGCTCTGACAAGCACTACCGATGTCTCGAAGAAGAGATGGGAATATTAGAATTTTTCAACGAGTTCCCGCGCTAATAAGAATAGCATTGTCGTAAATATGGAATTCTCCGTGACCTCGAGAATCATACATCACGTTCAGACGTGTAAAGGATATATCTTCCATAAGGAGAACTTGTCGCCGAGGCACGAAGCGAACGAGCCGTCGGATATTACATTTTCTCCGGGTCGTCTCATCTCGCCTTGCAACGATTATGGCCACTGATGTCAAGTTATTCACGCTCGATGAAGCATGCCACGGGTATCCCGTGTTGCTTTTGAAAACGATGATGAAAAAGACTCGGCCGTTTAAGTCACCATATATATATCTGTCGCCGCTTTCTTTCGGAATTCGCATTGGCCGATCTTTTATCTCATTCGTTGTCTATCCTCCGATGCAATCGATATATGAAAACGGAAAATGATAAAACGTTTTTCTTAAAAACGTAGAATCGATAGTTTCATTTTCTCCCTTAAATTCTTCTCATTCTTCTTTTATTAAACGTATCGTGGAAGAATTATAAGCATGAAATAGCAAAGATCTCATCAAATCAAAAAACTGGAAGAGATCATTCTTATTACGAACTTCTCGTTCCCTCTGTCCATATAAAATGTTTCATACTGGTCGGTGAAGCTTGATTTCCCAGATGATTCCATTCCGTATGCACGATCCATTGGAATTCGCGAGAAAGAAATTGGCAAGATAGTAGAGAAATCCCTTTTATGCCGTACGTGGCTCGTTCTTGAAAATAATTGTTCTTAAGCACCACTAGCTTCCACACGGAGACGTGTGTTCAAAAACTGTCTGAAGAAAAACCGGGTCACGTGGAAGAAGCGCATCGTTCTTAACGTGTACCCTCCATGCTTCCCGTAACGAGTATCACTGTTTCCGGTTTGAAAACTCGAAAGAGCTCGATGGAAGGGAACCGACGCCTTGTTTTCTCGTTTCGCTTTAATCGAGTATCTTTCATTAAAGCCCTCTCGGCATAGCATCACGATGAAAGGCTCGCCAGTTAAGTAATGGATTGGAAACGACGAGAGCGAGATGAAAATGGGGAAAATAATAATTGAAAAACGCTCAAAACGGGACGAGAATAGATTCTTCTCGCAATAGATATCGATCGTGTTTCTTCTCGCGCGAATACTCTAATTAATGGACGCTGTATAACTTTGGCTTTTATTTGCGTGAAAATTCGAAAGTAAAAAAGAGAATTGATTCATCTCTCGAGAGGGGGAGAGAGATAAAGATCATTGGATGGAAAAATTCACAACGATTTCACGGTAAAATCGTCGTTTCGATGTATTCTATGTACGTGGACGAAAATACTGTTGCGAGGCGTACACGCGTCGTTACGTTAAATCACGATTCGCCCGCGAAATTTTCCGCTAACGAACTGAATAACTGAGTAAACGTTTTGGACAGCTGGCAGAAACGATAAAAAGTCGGACGAGCTGGACAACTACGAGAAGATCGATCCCGTTCGATGCTTCTTGCTGTATATAAAACGCGAAAATAACGAGTGGATATTACTCTATTAATATCGCAGAACATCGTACAAAACATGCATAAAAGGATGTATAATTCATGATACTGTCAACTTATTGTCTCAAAAAATTCCAACGGAGTGAAAAAAGAAAAAAAAGATGAACGATTATACGTTCATCGAAGATCTGCATATCGTCAATGCAACTATAACCGTGCAAGTTTGCGAAATTTCAAGGTAAAAGAATTACGCAATATTCGAGGAACTCGCGAAATCTCTGAATTTCTCTGCATCGTATCGATACAAACTTCTTTGGTATCCAGAAATACCAAGGAGAATGCGAATATTGCACGTATAGAGAAAAAAGAAATACATAAAAGAAATATGAAATCACGATACTTTTTCTCCAAGATGCAGGTTTCGTGAATGTTTCTTACCTGTTTCTAATAAAAAATTGAAACCAACGAGGATAGAAGAGGAGGAATGGAACGAGAAAAGAATCGAAGGATCCCTGTGGAAAAATTTACTACGCTATTTCCACGTTGCTGCAGTGGCTGTTTCTTGTCCGTCCCTTTTTTTCTCCCCACAAACTGTGTTTATCTTCCTCTCTCCTTGCTGCCCGCTTGTATATCCAACGAAGTTTCAGCAATCGCGGGGAAATATTTAGAGAGATCCTCGGTTTTTAAGTCGAGATGGAGGAAGGAATAAGCGGAGGCGTGAAATTAAAGCGACGTCTTGGGAAACCGGCCGACCAATTCACGAAAACCCGACCTAATCTCTTTTCTTTATTACGTTCTCAAAGCGGCCATCACTTCGAGCCTCGATTTTCTATAAAGCTCGAATCGCTCGAGTTATTCGAATTGAAACAACGTTGAATTTGGACAACGTCGAAATCTTTTTATTAGCGAGAAATTTATTCGAAATATTTTTCTTATCGATCACTTCAAATCCTTTCAATTTAAAATTCTACATCTATTAACGAGCACCTATTATTTTACGTAATTTGAAGTAGTCTTTTCAGGTTTTAAACGAAGGATCGAGATTTTTTTAAGTATTGCTCGAGTTGGAAAAGATTTCAGATGTTGGGTATCAGTTTCGTGTTATTGATTTTATAACTCGATTTTGTATCGGATGTACGAAAGATATAATATTATTATATTTTATTTTTCTAATTGTCCTCGTATAACCATCTCTGATTCGAAAATTGCTATCATCGATGTACGATGAATTCATACGTAGTTTAATCCCGGATAATGGCTCACGCTCGATTGTACGCTTTCGATCAGTTTGAAAAGCATCGAGAGTCAAAAGATTTGAAGAATCGCGTTTTAATAACTTCCTCTATAATCGAGTATTATGCTAAATATAATATTACGGTTGTGTATCTTTCCGAATATCCGATGATTATTAAGAAATAATAAAAACCGTTTTTCGCGAAATAGATCGCTTTTCAAGATATCGAACGAACGTGAAGAAAAAAAAAGAAGAAAGAAAAATTGGAAAGAACTACTTATTATGCGATAAAAGTAGGTCAAGCATGCAGATCGCCTTTTTCTTTTACGAAAAAAAAAGAAGGAATTTTGCAATAAAGTAATTTTCTCGAATATTATGTTCCTCGAGGATAAACAAGCTGTAATATAAAATAATTACGCACGGAATTCCTTCTCTGTTCTAAACGACTTTCATAATTAGACAAATGGTGAATGATTGCGCTCAAAAGGAATTCCCTCGTTAATTGAAAAGTGGACGAGATAGATACTACTTTAATTCGTTGATAATCAAATCCATTTCTTTCGCCACGCTCTTTATCGTTGGGAGGAAAAAAAAATGGAAGAATTTGAAGAAATTCGATTCCTCGACCGATTGAGATACGTCGAACGTAAAATGGAAATTAAAATAAAAAGATATCCTTTCGTCGATTGAGGAAGGGTTCTCTTTCAACTCTCGTGGAAAATGCGGGTGAAAAGCGAGCCGATTAACGATGGATAAGAAAACGTATTTCGAATCTCGTTTTGTGCCGCGCTGTTTTCTCATACGTAAATAAACAGATATTCTTTTCTGGAAGCGCTGCTTTTCTGGATTAGCGCCAGATTTCTTTTTTATGAAAAATGGGGTACAAGTTGATCTAAAACGAGGGTTGAAGAATTTAGTAGAGTACGGTAGAGAGAGTAAAAGTGGACGAAACGTATTCGCTTGAGATTGACTTATAAATCAATCATTCTGAAATATAAAAAGCGGAACTTATTACAGATCAAAATCTCATTTCGTAAGGTCGTAAAAAATGTTTTAATCCCCGAATAACATCGTGTTATGAATATTTTCCCCATCGCGTAGATATCTCGTCATAAATGCGATAGTTGGAAATAACCAAATGAACGAAATAAAATTCACCGATCCTTTTCTTTGCGTAATATTTCACACAGGAGAAAAATTCCAAAGGAAAGTTGGAAAACAACGTTTCATTACGTGATATTTTTGAATATCGAATTGCCGAAAGAACGAGGTAAACATCTGCGGCAGCGAGAAGAAAATGATGCAGTGACGTCATTGCACAGATGCACTCCAGATGCAGCGCGCTGGGTGCACCGACCTTCGGTGCCGTCACCCCAAGCTCCCGCGGCTAGTGACGTCATCGTTCGCCCTCCCTCCCGTCCCGGTTTCCATGAGAACAATGACGTCACAGTTTCCGGGCCGTGAATCCACCTTGATTCCCGGTCGGTGAACCAATATTCGCGGATTTTATCGAACGAGCCCGTGACTCGTCGCCTTTTGCGCCGGAACAAATGGACTGTGAAATAAAACTACACGTTCCGCGTAATACAGCATGAATAATACAACGGTTCCGGTCGAACGGAATAATTAAAATGTCTCGTAAAACAAAACAGATTGAAACGAGAATCGTTGGGTGGAAAAATTTTCAAACTTCGTTTCCAAACGCGTATCCTCCGTCGAGAATATCGCTGTTTATTTATAAATTCTGAACCGAGTAATTCGAGGAGTCTAAGGGGAGAATCTCGTTCCTTATTTCATTAAGAAGGTAACGCGAAAGAGCGGATGAAAATGGTCGAGATAAAAGTGGCCATCTACGTTGAACGCCAATATATTATTCTTGAAAACGTTGTCCCGAATCATTGATCGTATACCTTGCACGTAACGGCCGACCTCTTTCAATCTGACAACACGTAATATGCGAGAGATCTTCCGATCTCTGCGGTCGCAAAAATAGGAGGAATCCGCCAGATCTTGTTGCATATGCTTTACGATCACAATTTCCGAAACGAAAACTTGCCACTTCCCCTCGAGCGGAGTCAGGAGTCAAGCTTCTTGTTAGCGAGCACCTCTATCAAAAACTTTGCGTAAGGATAACCTGTGCGCCTGTCGTTTACACGCGTTAACTCTCTCTGATTTTTAATGATTGTTTTACAACAGTATGTTGTCCCACTACTATCGTTCTTTACTTCTTAAAAAAGTTCTTTGAATAAAGTTTTGATTAAACGGTCTCTTCAGAAAGGTATATTAACTACTCTTAATTCTTTTCGATTAAAAATCCATGCATAAGTGAAGTTAAACTGTGAAACGTTGAATTTTGATGTCGTTTTTTTGAACTTTTCCATTCTTTAAGAGTGGATTTATTTTACCTCGATGATCAGTTAGACACCTTTCCCTTATTTCTTATTCGATTTCTATCTTCCGAGTCCGATGTTCATTGTGTTCTATCAAAGATACGAATACACGTGAGCGTGAGTATTATGAGAAAACCCGGATGCTGGATGAATGCGTGCGTCGAATAGTGCGTACTATAGTTATCACGACAACAAACAGAGAACCCCCGGTTATTTTCGGAGTATCAGCCGGTACACTGTATATTTAGATGATACGTATGCGTCTATCATGCTTTGTATGAACGCGTGTGGCTACGCAACTATTCCCTTTCGAGTGACGCACTCGAAGAAGGGTGCCACTGACCTCCTCAATAAACAATCTAATTGAAACGTGGAAAACATTCGTTTCTTTCTTTCACATTTAGACGTGTTACGTTGCGGAGATATTTCTGAACATCTGTGTGTGATTTATTTTGGATTGCGATACAAGGGAAAATTAGAAAATGATTGATTAAATTTAAGTAGTATAAGTAAGTCTTAATACAGGCAATAACAGAGAAAATTGTTATGGATGTCTTAAGTATCTTTTAAAAGTTTTATCTTATTGTACAAATTTTTAAATATCTTGAACAGTCATCTTGAAGAGTCATCTCGATCTACAAAAAGTTTTTTCAAAATTTTCTAAATTCTAACAAAGTTTGATATTTGATGTAAATCATATATTTTTACTGTATTAAAGTTTCAATATTTTCTTAAATAATATAAATTATAGAGATTCGGAAATGCATCTTTTCAAGATATCTATCAAGCTAGGAATTGTTCATAAAGTACAAATACATTCCATTATCAGTAGGTTAACATAATAAGCTATCCATAGTCGCGATCCATTGTAGGAATTTACCACATGGAATCCTAGGAACGAGAGTTGTCCAATAGTCTGGATTCCAAAGAAAACTTGGAGCAAAAATTAGACGTTCCCTCTTCAATAATATTCACATAACGGTCCAAAGAGATAGAGAGAGAGAAAGTTTGTTAATAAGAATGGAAAGAAAATTGAAAGTCCGCTTCGAAGTAGCATTCACGACCAGTTTGCAGACAGATTTAATGATACGCTTCGAGTTTTACGTATCGAGCTTTTTAAATTCTGATATACAGACTATTCTTAGCCGATCCCCTCCTATCGATTTCAGTTTATTTGAACGTTTCTAAACGGGAGGTAGCAACACTCACAAATGGTATCTATATTTGTTTTAATCAATCTAAAATATGGTTTAAACTGTTTACTGTCTATCAACGAATCGATCTTCGAATCCACGAATTTTTAACGTTTTAACTGTTACACGCCAAACGAAAAAATTGTTTGATCTCTCAATTTAGTTTCGCAGCGTGGAAACTACTCACAGAAACTCTCGTCTCTCGTCTCTCCTCTAGCGAGTTTTATCTTCTTTCATCGGTTTTTCGCACTCTCTCTCTCTCTCTCTCTCTGTTCGTGTTTCGCCGTTTATTTTATTTTCTCCCTTTCCCAGTTCAATTTCTCAAAAGTTAGACAGCCAACTTTTTCTTCGTCGATCTTTTTAATTTCCCTCGATGATCCCAAGGAACACGAGCGATCCATTCTTATTCCGTGTGTGTAATTTCCAACTCGAAAATTTAATAGCTGTCCAGAGAATCGAAGAGTGCAACGATGCCTGCTTCTCCCTTTTCGAAAACGGCTCGTGACAATATTGAATTCGAAAGAAGGAAATCCATCTCCCTTCTCGAACCACTCTCCTCGGGAGAGCTACTTCCTTGTAATTCAACGGGTATTGGCTTAAAAAGTATCTAAGGATACTTACTCGTCGATCACTCGAACGACTTTATGTAACGTGTTCGAGCCTCGAAATCGATGCCTCTAATGTCGACGAACGAATCGTTCAACCGTATCGATTCACCGGCGGAAGATCATACAACCCGTAATTTCCTTCCATATTTTATTCACGAATTCAACTTCGAACTTCTCCCTCAAGCTCGCTTTCTAAACTTCTCGAAAATAACAAATATTTTTCCGCCCGAGCGATGAGAATAGAGGAAAAAAGATACTTTATGAAACTGTTCGAACCGGTAGAAGAGAGGAGCGAAACTTTTCTAACACGGGGATATAAGTTCGATCGAGTGGGTTCCATTTCGTCGTCGTTTAACGAACACGCGATTCACTTATACCGATCCTTCGTACCAAAGAGACAATGACCCAGAAGCGATTGTGCGCTGCGCTTCTTCAACGAAACTTGGAACTTTCTCAAAGCGAGAGGCATAAATCTCATCGGGTTGGAGCAAGCCCATACGCGAGATATAAAGGATGTGCTCGATGCGGAAACAAGATCGAACGAAGAATCCTTTCAAGAATGGGGACGCTTAATAAATATGATTGGACTTCGATCCGATCGATAATCTGTTCGTTCCATATCCTATCCGATATGGAAATTTTTAATTCCGAAATGCGGTTCCTATGGAAAGTAGTTTAAATTGTCACGCTGTGAAGATTGATTTGAAACAGGGGAAGCAACGAATTCGTGTTATAGTGAGTAAGTGGAACGACTGGAGTAGGACTCGTTATCGCGTTTGCATTGCAATTGTTCCTCCTTTGGAACGTGATATTGCTGAAAAGCGTTTATCGATCCGCGAGATAGTGCGAGAAACGAAATCAAATCAGACGATGAACAGGAGGCAGAGGGGAAAGTTACGTATCGGTCTGATGATTTATTCAGTGAAATGGAAAAGAATAATGGGAATTTTTGATTCCTTTCCTGACTGAAATATAATTAGAACATAGTGTTGTTATCAAAAGAATATTCATCATCCTCTATTGATCCTATTCTACTAAAAACTTGTTAATATTATTCGGGCGATTATACGATTAATACTTTTTTCCTAGAAATTAAATATTAAGATTCGGTTCAAATAATAAAAATTATTACAAGTAAATGTTAAAATAGATTTGGATGCTACATTTTCGATCAAAATAACTCTTTTCGCGGTATAAAATTCTAAATGGTACAACAATACAGAGGTTTTTCTTCGGGGTATAAAGGATGCTTCTTAGAGCAAAGAACTGAGTACATATGATGGTAGAAGTTCAGCCAGACTCGTAAGGGTGAAAAGCTTATTATGTTTGTACAAGGTGTGGATTCTCTCCATAAGAGGTTTAATTGGAACCAACCCATCATTCGTAGCAGGCAACCTTTAAGGTCTCCTTATAGCCAGGTACATGGATGATACTATTCCTGGCATTTGAATTGTTGACACTGCTCCACCCCCTATCGAATAATCGAATCCTCTACACACTGCCCGTATAACACGTGTAAACATGTGTTGAATTAGTTTTAACCACGATTCGTATAACAGCGTTGAATGAAACTTTCTTTCCTCGCTTCAGGTTAAAATTAACAGATCCGGATTAACGAACCAGTTGCCTCTGATTAGGAGAAATATTTAAACAGATGGGCTGGTTTAAAACGTTTCAATTCAATCGTGTTTCGTCGTTTTAGACCGTTTTGATTTAACGAGTTTTTGTTTGCCGGTATTTAACATGGATGTATATAATTATTTTAACTTACTCCTCCACTCTTGTTGAAAAATAAAATGGTGTAAAAATTCATTTTGCATACATGCGGAAATATTTATTTGAATATTTAAAACAAATGGAAGAGTATCATGAGAGAATGGATAAAATTAAAAGTTTTAATTTAAAACTTGAGGGATTCTAACGTCCTGGTGGTGATTTTCTATTCCATTAAAGAGATGCAAATCCACCTTTTAACCTGACCTCTGATATTGCAGAATCTAAGGCCTATTAAGTAGCCTTTCCGACAAATTCTTCGCCATTGACGAAACCCACTAGGAACGAACGCTTCTTTTTATCCTTTCATTACAAAGTGCCGACAAAGTCTCTCCTCGTTCTCACACAGACCCCTATAATTTGCAACACACTTTTTTTACATGCACAAAAAATTCTCCTTTCCTTTTTCACCGTCAAACACGGTCAATCAATAAATTTCTCCGAAACTAAAAATTTCTTTCCCTTATTCGATTCTCGACAATATTTATTCAAAATTATGACGTTGCGAGTGTTTCCCCAATTATCGAAGATATCGAAATTTATAAATCTCTATAAGAATAGCTCCGGCCATCTTTCATCGTTTCACCAACGGTGTGCCCCATTGGAAAATACAAGCGGTTCCCATAGTGGATGTGTAATACCAGAATCCATCGTTTCCCATTTTTCTTCATTTCTCAGCTGCGTATTAACGGGGCAATGAGTCAATTTTACAGCAGCCTACGTGACATTTGAAAATACCTCACCCTTTCTCTCTCTCTCTCTCTCTCTCTCTATGATCCAACAGCTATGATCCTCCATCACTTTGACCTATATACCCAGCAGCCTTATCGGGGTTATGACGACCTCACGATGATGTCATCGTCCCACTGACGTCACCACCACTCCCTTACGTGACCATTGAGAACAACCTCGTTTCTATATTCCCTCGCACCCTCCCTCTCCTCTTCTCGTTCATCGTCTCGCCCTTCACGACTTCTCCGCTCTCTGTATCTCTTCCGAAAGCTTAATGGCCGTGTCCTGTCTCATTCATGCGGATATTCCTTCAGACAACGAGCGTGACCTAGTTTCCGGGATATTCGTATATCGAGGATAAGCAGCGATACGATCGATTCGCAATTCTTGAAAGGATCCTTCTTGCTGCCGTTCGACTCGATCATCTCTTTCTATTCTCGATGAAATTTTCTCGGTTATTTCGACGCTTCTGATATTGATTTTTCTTCTCCTTTTTCAAATATTATTTCTTTCTTTTTTTTTTGTTTTTGTTTTTGTTTATTGGATTATTAGTATTGGGCGAGATAGGAAACATGTTGGGTTGGGTAATCGTGAAATAGAATTTCAAGACGATCCGTATTAATCCTTTGGAATAATATTTTGATTTATTAAAGCAATCGCCTTGATGAATCTCCACGTGACTTCTTCTCAGATTATTGTTGAACTTCCGCCAAGTTCGGTGAGACAGCAATTTTTACAATTTTATTATCAATAAAATGTTGTTCGGTAGATTGAACTTCGAAAAAGATTTGGAATAATATTTTTTTAATACAGTTATTAGTTATCAAAAGTTGATAGAATAATAATCGAATGAAAAATTAAGTTTGTTAAAATATTACGAATCGTATCCTTTCGAAACATTTTCCTTCTTTCGCTTTCGTTGCACAACTTCGAAGCGGCGTCGTAAAAAGCAGCTTTCCACAAAACTCTATATACTGTATACTGTTCTTTTTACGCCATAGCGACGTCGTAACAAGCGTTTCACTTACCAATCGAGATTTAAATGATTTACAAGTGTACACCATTTAATGATTACAGCCATTCAAAATTACTGTAGAAAAACGATCTATTAGAACTTTCCTTTCTTTGCCCCTCTCTATTTCACTCTCTCTCTCTCTCATCATGAAAATTATATTGACTCGTTAAAATTGTAGGGGCCTTTTAAGGAAGATGCTGAAAGTGCACCACTTGGCTTAACTAACCGGCCAACGAGTAAGTCGTAAACCGTGACCCGAGTACAATCGTTAGTTACAGTTACGATCAGGTTGAATCGGTTGTTTCACTTTAGAATAGAATGTAAAATCGGTAATGTTCACGGTCCCTTGTTGCTTGCTTGTTCCTTGTTCGTGAAAACACCCTGTTAAATACGATTGTGGCGTATATGCCGCGTTGCCTATTAAGTAGTAAATTCGAGCATTCGCCGGACCAATTGCATCCGCGGTTAATCGATCGATAACAAGTGCATTTGCGAATTCCATTTCCAAGTCTATGTTTTCCGTACGGAGAAATTACTTTAGAGAGGAAGATAATGAAAGGGGATTCGAAGTATTCATACAAACAATTTTATAGTTTTCTTGTATATTCTTGAAAAAACTCGATAAAGAGCGGTTATCATGTAAAAATATATGCAGTTCATCTGTTTATTAAATGATATAACTTTCTTTTCTTAGAGTCTTGAAAGAGTATAAATACAAATAATCAAAATCGATGATAATGCATATAATTTCATGAAACTTTAAGAGTTTTCATATACAGTTGTGCGCATGTATTTCTAAAAATTATATTCTAAAAAAAAAACATACGGGAAATCGATATCTTCAAATGTTCACAAAAATCTTTTAATCCTTTCAAATATATTTATCCAAGTAACCGATCCTCTCGATAAGATGTATAAAACGAAACGCAAAATTTCTCGAATCTCAAGCTATGAGCAACGCGATATTTTATTAGAAAATTGAGTATACTTCGAGCGAAATAATAACACGTTTCGATTACGTGTATCGATATCGATAAATTGTTCTTTTTTTCTTGGGATAATCCCTTATTTCGGGACGAACATGTTCCGTTATAGCTCGTAAGTAACTACGCTCTTTTCTCTAACTGTAGTTCGTTCCGGAGCTTTATCGTCCATGGTGTTGAACAGAAGGTGAAGAAAAAGAGATGGAAAGGAGGAAAGATGGGAGAAGGAAATGACAAAAGGCAACGCCCTTGGCGCCGGAACATCGATAAATGTCGCTCTCGAACGGATCTGTTCAAATAAAACGCGAAACTGGGTTGGTCGTTAGCGACTCGTGGCTTGTTTCCTCATTAACTTGACTTGCAATTAAAAGATCCTGACGAACTTAGGCGAAAACCCTGAATCCTGATTCTGCAAACTCGGAAAGCTTCCGTAAATAAAATGGTCGATTGTCCAATTTCTCAACGAGATCCGCAAATTATTAATTATAATCACCGTTATATAATTTGTAATAAGTGGAGATTTACAACAAAAAATGGAAAAATATAATACGTTATTAAAGTAAGGGTGTTTATAATGAGCGTTGTGATAACGAAGGCAACACACATTAAAATACCAAGATAATTAATCATTTGTGATATCGCAAACACATTACTCGAGACACCTTCACTGAAATAAACAGCTGAATAATTATAATTGGCATTCATAAGCGGCGACTAATGAATGTTAATTAATTTCACGCGAGCATGTTGCAAGGTGTTGTAATTATCGATTATGTTAAATATCTGTACAGGTGTTGAACAAAATTCTGTTAAGCGAAAAACGAATTAATTAACGACGCCAGCAAGTATTAAGTGATAATCATGTTTATATTGCTCGAATGTGGAAAGTATTCAAAGTCGAAGTTGCTGTTATTCATCGGGGCGAATGATACTTGTACAACTTAATCTCTATGATATTACGATGATTAATTCCGATTACTCTTCAATTTAAATATATAACTTAATTTAAGTGTAATAAATGGGGAAAGGCGTGCAATCAATTTTCCCCATTCGATCATTTTCCGTCAAGTAACATTACGATATTTCTTGCTCTTGATCAACAGGTATAAGGGCCGTCAGCCCAGTTAAATATCCAATCAATTAAAGCAATTGCTTCATTACCCAGGTGCTCGAGCAACTTTCACCTGAGCCTCGAGTCAAATTTAATTTCGACTCTGGTGTGCGACTATCGGTGGCGAGACAAGTGTCCAAAGATTTCCCTTGCATACGCTTTCCGCCGGAAACGATTACGTTACAATCGGCGCCGTTATTTTAATCTTTTCGGGAAACGATTTTAATATCTCTCCTATCTGAATTTACGGTCGGATGAAAGGTCATTTTCTGGACAGGAAATTTCTCGTATGGTGATTTGAAGCGCGTGATAGAATCTCATTTCGTACCGCGAACACGGTGTGCCGCCTTTGTGTGCGGAAAGCTTATGCGTTAACAAGATTTAGATCACCGCATAATCCATGTATAATAGCCGTTGATCTAGATCGACCAGTCCCGAGCAAACTATTCAGCATTACTGATTACAAGATGTCCATTGCTATTATCGAGCTAATATATTCACTATGGGAATCGTGAAGATCCGATAAATTGACTGGTTGGGAAAATTGGAAAGCATTTTTAGCACACTATGATATAATAAATAATTAAAAAATATTTTAAAAATTGTCAAATCTTGTGAATAATTTAGATTACAAGAAAAAAATTTTGATAAGAATTATACGTATTATATTGAATATTTTTATGACCATCTTTGATCTTTAAGTCTCAATGATCTTGATTTTTGATAATTTTTCCACAAGCTCGAAATGACGAGTTTTATATTTTTCTCCAATGAAAATTTGTTTTAATATGTCGGATCAGGGATTTGATAATTTGATGTTATATTTAAATTGTACATGAATACAATATATTCTACGATAGGTTTCAGGGTTAATGACTAATTAAATTAAGTGACATCGATCCGGTTGCGCAATAAACAGCTCGTAATTTCGAAATAGATTCCCTTAAATAATGAACTTACCGTATTTATCAGTTGATGCCTTATCGTTGGTTGATTATTTTTTGATTGAGAACTTGATCGTAAATTAAAATTAAAACAATCTTTCGTTGGATATTGCCAATTTGATTATAATTGCGTGTTCGTTTAACATTTGGAATAGATTTAAAGTATTATTATCACTAAGATAGCGAATCTTTGTTTCAGGATATTGATTATGAGGGATTTCGTAAATTTCTGGACACCTATCTCGAAGTGACAACTCCTGACGAACTTTCACGACATCTTTTTTTGTCGTTCGTTAAAAAGGTGCCACGAGGAGTCGATGGGAAAGCTTTTAAGGTAGGATATTCTTTCTTATAATTTTTCTAAAGATTTTTCTATCTAAGAAGAAAAAAAATTAGTAATAATTTTCAAGTATTGTTATTGTATTAATATTATATAATCCATTCCATGTATTCGATGTTCGATCAAATTTTTCACGCTGATTTTTGAATTAAATATTCGAAGATTTATCAGAGATAGGAATCTTTGCATCAGGAAATGGCCGTGCTTTCGTCGACAACCGCTTGTGCCGCCATTACGTCTCACACAACGTCCAGCAGCAACGTGAACAGCACAGGTCTACCTGGTGGAACATCGTCGGAGGGTGGACACGGTTCCTCTTTGGCTGACAAAATTCACGGTCTCACGGAGAAATTGCAGGCGTTGGGACATCATAGAACGGACAGTGAAGTCTCCACCAGAGCACGCACAGGTAATTAAAATATTATTTTTCATAAGGGTGGAATTATTATTTAAAATCAATTTTTGAAAACTTTTTGACAGAGAGGAAATTATTATTATTGTTTTAATTACTCGCTCGTTTAATCCTTGAAGCGTTGACGAAGGAAAAGTCTATTTAGAGTGTCCTTCGATGATAAATTTAGATCTTTGATAAAGATATTTACAGTGTAAACGCAATATACTTACACGTAAACGCGTTGAATCATTTTTCACCGGTTTACAACCATATTATGCAATATTAACATACTCTAAAGAGAAAACAATGAAACGTTTGCACTAAATGGTTATTTCTCACGGGATACGAAAGGATCAGACGATAGATACTTGTAATACATTTCACTGTCCATAGACAATTCTAAGAGAACTACGTAATGCACGCTATACGTACATATCCTCTGAACATTATTTTATCCTTACAAATGCTCCATGAAATACTACGAACGACGTTGAAAAATATAGAATATAAATCATTGAAAAAATTGATTTAAATTTCAATGATACGCATAAATATTCTCATAATTGGAAGATTGAATAGTTATTGAATATAGTTTAGCAGATCAAATAATTTACAATTTCCGATAGTACAGAATAAATAAATTTTACCATTGTATAATTTAAAAAATCATATAGTATATCTCAAAAAAATAATGTTCAATATTCGTCAATTATCTGTCATTCGTCTCATTCGTCGTTGTAATAACGAGTGATAAATTGCACGATCGAATATTTCTGTTATATTGTCACGAACGAATAACAGCATAGAGACGAGTTTCGAAGCGAAAGCGAAAAAATCGATAAAAAGTGGATTACCGTGAATGATTACCGATTTCATCTCGCTGATTTAATCTCACCATTGATCAGATCAATTTTTCATTTTGCGAAGCTGAAGATCCAGAAGAAGATTTGGTTGTCCAATGGCGATACTACGATAATCTGAGCTTTGAAGAAAAAAAATAGAATTGCACACAACGTGCGATTTCGTTGTGCAGTTCTTTTGTCAAGTTTTTCAATTGTTCACCGGAACGTTTCTTTGTAAAATTGGAGCGTAAACAAAAAAAGGATGAAGTGAAGAATGCGAGAAAAATTAAATCAATGATACATTTTTCTTTGTGCACCGTGTACTACGATGGATCCTGAAAAATCTCACTTTGATCACGTTTCTCTTTGATTATTTGCTTTGTATGAATATTATAAATAAAAGAATGTATTATGTATCGCTGTTAATCCGTGTAGAGCGTAATAAATGTGTTTGTTAAAAATTTTAACGATCCAACAAGACGCCTATTTTTTTAAAAATTAAAATCAAAACAATAGAACGCATCACGATAAAAATTAACAATATAGGGAACATAATCTTCTAACATATCAATCGTACAAACGAATATACTTTCATAACAATCATATCATGTCTAAATATTCTTTCCATCAAATCGAAAACGATCCAGATTTAAAATCGAAACTCTCTCCAATCGCAAATGGAACAATAATATAGAAAGAACAATTTAACGCATTAACATTACGGACGATATATCGGTAATTCTGCCTGTCTACCAAACATTGAACATTGGGGGGAAATCAACGCTCACACGCATATCGAATGTCGGTCTATCCTCTGCTTGTTTTATCTGATTGATCGGATCAGAGGAACAGAAAGCGATAAACTTGCCACGATCGTCCATTAGACGTTCTTTTCCCTGCCATTAAATCGAGAATCTGCTCGCGATATATCACAAACCCCGTAATCCTACTCTCGAGTCATCCGATCACGTCAATAATACTAATATTCTCCCTTGTGTTCCATCGACGGGCTTCAAGGAAGCGTTCATCCCATATTGACGATACAACAGCACACGTCGTACAGTTGCCATGACGTGATAGAGAAAAAGAGCACGGACAGCAGCCCGAGCCATAGCCAAATGTCGCGGAATTCGTCCAGGAAGTCGAACAATTCGCTCCTCATCAACAACGGGAAATTAGAAGGTAGGTCGAGCTTGATATTAACGATACCGTCAACCAATTTGCTCCTGGACGTCATCCCGTCCAAATGCAACGGGATTACGTCCCTCTGATAGACCGTTTGCTCCATTTTCACTTACTTTTTTTTCTTCTTTCCACCTTTGACGATGCATTTGCTGTCGCGATAAATTAGAAAAAATATTTTCCTTGTAAAATTTGCGTGACGTGGAAAAAGCGGGAAAGTAGAAAATAACATTACGTGAATAATTGTTAAGTCAATAATAATTAGTCAATAAAAATTCTGTCAGAATTATCCGCGGATCTTTTCAAGAATAATTTTAAAATATTTTTTACGTTTTAGATAATTTTTGATTATTTTAAACAACGCTCGTTTATCTCTATTATTGCATCGATCTAAAATCGAAAAAAGGTATTAAAGTTCCTGAACGACGATGAACATGAAACTCGCATTTGAGCACAAGGCAGAAATTTACGTGGAAGGCAAATAAGATGGTTCCGTTTAACTCGAGCGCGATGTTATAACTTGTGTTTCGCATTTCGAATGGAATTCACAAAGGTTCCGTCTGGAGGAGCATAATGGAGCGGAATGGATAAATATCCGATTCCAAAGAAGAATAATTCCACGCCTATGGGCAATCTCGAGTTAAACGACACAATATCGCGAGATGATCTTACCTCATTCTTTCTTCCTCTCCATGATCGTAAGATTCTTTACGATGAGCCGTGACATATAAGTTGGCAAACAAATCGATGCCCATAAAAGCTGCCCGAAACCGTAAAACTCGTAAGGACGTGTACGACTTAATATAGTTCGTGGTAGCTCGATGATGATACTGTAATCGATTTCTCTCCGCGTTATTCACACAAACGCGCGCGAGATGCGTGCAAAAAACTCTCGACGTCCTAAGTTACTCGATAAAAAATTATTTTTCCCCTCGCACTTCTCTTCTTCCTTTCCTCGTCGTCATATCGAAGAAGCAACGATTTTTCTTAAAATTTTGTAACCAATATTAAGAGAATTTTAAGAGAAGGCAAAAGCAAAAGTCTCTCTCAACTTAAACATGATGATGACGGTAACTAAATCGGCATAAGATTCGAAAACGGAAGACTTATCGAAGGAAATCTCGCCACTACGCACGTACTACAAACTCGAAGGATTTCCTCCTCTTCCGAGAATAATATCGATCATTCGAATCCTCGGTTAAAGACACGGGGCCAGTGGACGCGATAAATAACGCGATAAAGCCGCGGAACGGCGCATTATTGTCGCTCGACTTTCGTGAAGTTTCAATTTAAGGGGGTGGAGGTGATTTCCATACTGATGGAACCGTCCGTCTGGGCCGGAGAAATTTGTGTATCGGGGCGAAAATATCGGGAGCGCAATATTCTACGGGGATCAAGCTGAGGAAACGTTGAAACGGAGCAGCGACACGAGAATACCCTTTGCCTGGTGGAAAAATTTATGTGCGTTCCGAGAATGGAGCGGAATCTCCTTTGCCTGGGGAGCCTGGGTTACGCTTGATATGATAAGGAAAGGTTTCATTCCGTACACCCACCGATTTTTACGCTGATGCATTATTCACGGGAATAGTGGGATCGTTGAATGCGGTTGGATTGTGACTCTCGACCGGAAGTATAGTAGCATCTTCGACGAATAATATTGAAAAAAACGAAAAAAAGAAAAAGAAAGAAAAAAATACAGGTAAGATTTTTCGATTCTGAAAAGTTTTGTTAGGATATCTATATGCCCCATTGTGATCAGGAATTGAATAGGATAAGGAAAATATTCGATATTAATTGGTTATAGTAAAATGAAGGCAAAATTTTTTAAGTTATTATAGTAAAGTTTTATTTATTTTAGTCTGATCATATTGATTAATATAATCTCGCTTCTATCTATGATCTTTCGCTCTTAATAATTGAAATTCGTATTCCAATAATATGAATTATTTAATCGATCAGAGATTAATCATGATTAATTAATTAGAATTAATTAAAACTAGAGTTTGGTATAAATGGAGTCGTATAAATGAAATTGTGTAAAATTCGCCCGTTACGTAGATGAAAGGGTCTATTAAAAAACTCAGGTAATGCTGGGATGACCTTTAATGCGTGGGGAAATGTTTAGCAGAGTTTGACGCGTGATTTTGACGAGTTAGACTAAATCTTCGCGACTTCCTAGTTCCAATAAACCGCGTAAATATCCATTTTAAAATGACAGCATGATCTTTGCAAAATGTCACGAAGCAAGCCGTGAAAATTCTAGATCGACTGTTTGCGGAGTTGTCTCGGACGAGAGAGAGAAATCTCAAAGGCGATATTTTTGAAACATGAAAAGAGTTGAGGGAACGGAGACATCAAACGATGTGTTCTTGCCTCGGTTTAAACGGTTTGTCACCTCCTTCCTTGATCAGAAAGGTCAATCTCGTTTAAAAAATCTTTCGCGGAAAGATCGAAAAAAATACGTAGCATAAACAGCCGTTTCTAATGCAAAATTAAAACATCTTCTGTTCATTTTAATCAAATTATCCTACGCTTCTGAACTTTCATTAATAAAATTTTCCGCTTATATATCTGCTATTATAATCTTCCATTAACTACACCTCCTAATAATTTTCTAATTTGTTCCAACTGGCAAGAACACAGAATTATAAGCAAACTCTTATTATTATTATTAAAGGTACAATTTTTGGATTTTTATTTCAACAAAGTATTCGAAATTATTCTTCTACTAGAGAAATGTAATTCTTCTACTCAAAAACTATCGCGTTTTAGATTGGAATCTTTTTTTATCATTTGTACCTACAATATCCAAACTATTTCTTTTATTTTACGCCACGCTTTTATTAATTTCTTTATCTGAAATTTTGCCGTTCTAGATCTCCATTTGAACCCCCTTCTCGCCATTTAATTATCCCGCTACTCGCCAATGAGTTTGCGTACTCGTTCGATCCCCGAAATAACGCGAACCGGTATCATCCGGTATAAATAACGTCAAGCATAGAGAGAACATCGAGACTCGTCTCGACTTCAATCTCTCTCGATATACTTTCTCAGTATCTCTCGAGTCACGCGAGAAGCAACAAGTGTCATCTTCATATTTCCCGCCCTACGATAATCGCGATCGCTTGTAATTGATATTATTCACGATTGCACAGTTTTCGCGTTTGTTTTTTTTTTTTTTTTTAGTCTGTGAAACTACGTTGCTCGTTAAGTATCGATTGTCGAGGCAATGATGTTGAAGAACGATCGAATATGTTTACCGGATATTCCTGGTGCGTTGCTGAAGGAAGGTGAGTAAGGAAAAGGAAACTTTTTAGAGGAAATTAAAGATTAGTAATAATTTAAACGAATAATGGATTTTTTTGAGAACTTTTAAATATCCAATAAATAAATTGGAAACTTTATTAGCATCAATGATATATGATATACAATTATTATACGATATGTATAGAAGACAAACGAATGTTGTCTTACTTTACATTAATTACTTTCAATCAACAATAAAAATTTTACAAGTAAATATCTTTCAAAACTTCTTCTTGTCGCTTTCCATTTTTGTAAATAATTCGAAAGATCTTATGACTAAACAATCTTATACGATATTATACAATCTTCTCGCCGAAAATTAATAAATTCTATCTAAATGGAATGTTTCTCGATGTATGTAACGAAAATTGAATGTCATAAATATCCACGTTGACATAAAATACGCTTGCGTCGTCGACCAATATACAAACCGAAACATTCAAGGCCTTTTGTCAAATGAAAATGACATCGAAGAACATCCTATTTTTTTTTTTCTTTCGATCGAAAAACCATTTCGATCGTAGAGGGTGGTGTCGGATTAATCGCCGCGGGAAACAATGCACGTGGTGAATTGATTGTATGATTCTATTCATACGGCGAAATGAAATCGGAAATAACGAATAAGTTAGCCCCCATCCGGTTATTCATTACAGCTGTGATCGTAGCGGCGAAGCAATCAATCGTGTCATCCGGCGAGCATCGATGGTTTCAATTAAATTAATCGTTCGCAGTGATCCTCCAGTTGCTCGATGGAATAAATTGAAGTCAACTTCTCGAAACGAATCTGTTCCTCGATGATCGATGAAATTTTCTTTCATCCCTAGTTTCGTTGTTTCGAACGAATAATTAGGGAATCTATCATCCCCTTTTTATCATTATTCGAAACTTCGCGTTGCATCGTTGAAAATATTCGAAATATTTAATAGCCGGTCAATTTGTCGTTTGAATAGGAAAGTGGTATGTTAAGGGATAATGTTTAATTTTCTCTTGTTTATCTTGTTGCTATCTTGAGTGCAAATATTCGAAAACAGCATTTCCAATTTATTGCAAAATGATATCTCTTCCTGAGGATTTACGAATACATTTAAAAGTCTTGGAAATTATCATCTTAATAATTTCCACTCGCGAAAAATACTCTGTCAAGAGTAAATCTCGACACATTTTACTCCTAAAATGATAAAATATACGTGGGAAGTTACAACGACACGATCCTTTCTCGAAACGAGGAAAGAATTTTTCCACGAGTTTCTTAGAGGCACGGTTCGATTTTCGTGCGTCATTCGAAATCGCCGCGAGATAAATCGCGGCATATAGCCATCAAAAAATCACGGACGAGGCAAAATGGATCGCAGGAGAGTAATATAGTAATAGAATAGTCGGTGAATTTGTTTCAACGTGTTGTTGCGCGTACTAAAGATAAATCGTTCGCGATTGATCGACCGACTTTATTTCCCTCGTGACCATCCGCTTTATCCGTTTCTCCATCTTTTTTCTTTCTTCCTTTCTTTCTTTCTTTCTTTCTTCTCTATTCTCTTGCACATCTCAGCCGCCTATGTATGCGCAGATTCGTAAAATCACGGGAGGGAATTACAGGGAGGGAATATTGTGTTCCAAGCTTTGTCTCGTCTTCGATTCGATGCTATTTTTATCGAGAACGTAACAATCGCATTTTATTTTGATGTTTCGCGGAATCATCTTCGATGTCTTCATAGTTCCGATTAATTGGACTCGTAGGAGTATAATTCGAAATCGTAGATGATCCAATCGTGCAACGCTTCAAGGTATCAGAGTTTTTGTATTTTTCGTGGGAAAAAAGTAAGATAAATCTAATTGTAATAAATGTCTAATCTATTGGTCTAATCGAGGATTAAGCTACGTTATCAAGGCCATTTGGAAATCATCAATATTCAAATATATTCATTCAGAAGCTATTTGTTTAATCTTCAGAAAACGTTGTTATAATCTTTCTCGTAATATAATCTACCGAAATAATTTGCAAAGATCTACAAACGGGGATCTAAGTCTTATCTCTAAGTCTTCTCTTTAATTTCTCTAAGTTAAGATTACAAATATTTCTCGGTTATTCCAAATCGAGAGATTATTGCAAGAAGGTGCATAACAGAACAGCCAATTATCTTTCAATATCTTCCCGAGAAACGCGTAATCGAAACAAACGTTTGTTACGTTCCGATCATTTGGATGGAGAAATTGTTTACGTGTCGGTTGAAATTACACGTGAAATTTCTGCTTACAAATATCGTTCCAAGAATATTCGTCGCGACAAGATCTATCTACGAACGGCCATACACGTGCAACGTTCGATCGTTATAATTAGAGCACTCGTGTACACGCATCGATACTTGGCTCCCAAATCTCTCTGCGCGAAGCAACAGGTTCTCCTTGTAGAGCCTCTTAGACATCGCTGACGAAATTGTTTCGTTTTAATCTAAAAATAATTCTTTCCATCACTTTTCGCCGATTCAAACGTCGCCAATTATATTCGAAAAGCTAATCTAAGAGAAATTCATCACGAGAATTCGTATAATACAATGGTTCAAACTCTAATAGTGTCACTAATGTCAAGATTATAAGTAATATTTTTTTTTATTTTTATATATGGAGCATGAGTGATGATGACACGTTGAGATTTCGCAATAGTGATGTGATATTATTCGATATATTTATGTATTTATATATCTAATGAGATCACGTCATTAAATATTCTTACAGAAGTGCCAAATCATACAGATACGAAATCGCAACTGATGTCACATAATTCGCCTGTGTTAGATCTTATATTTCTAATGATAATTCATAAGGCTTTTATTCGTAATAAGGTTAAGTAACATATACAATTCGATGAGTTTCTCGTATCTCTAGTGAAGCAGTGCTCCCTCAAAAGAGTACATAATCATTTTTACATAAAATCGATTTTTGATCGTCGCCATTCATTTTGTTTCTTGTAAGTTAAAATTGACTTTCTATAAAACAATCTGCTATAATATAAAATCGAGAAGTCGTTGTTTCGAATACACGTATTTTAAAATACACGTGCATGTACAATTTAAACATCCATTTTATTAATACATGTATATTCTAATTATAAATGCATGTATGTATGATGATTTTGAATCCGTTATGTTTCGTATAAAATTTTCCAATATTATTGGAAATAAAAAAATTCCTCTACCTCCTCTCAGATTATAGTCTTCTGTACAAAATCAAAATTTCTGAGACTTATAATTCTATATCAGGAAAATATAATTGGAAAAGAAGTGGCACGTGAATTTTTTCTAGAATTTTTAAATTATCGTGACATAGACAAAAAAAATTTCAGTTTTTATTAAATTTCACGGCTTTACAATAAGGAAAATATAATCTAAAAGTATCATATAAAAGCATATATTATCTAACATTTTATTTATCTGTTTTTTAATTATACTTATTATATTAATATAGTTTCTTTATATTGCTTTAATCATTGTTTTAATTTTTTTTTTCTGTTACAAAATTTAATTATAAAATTTAATATATTTATATATTTATAAAATATGTGTAAAGTATATACGTAACAGAAGAGATACATTTACGAAATATATAAAACAAAAAAAAGACAAAAATATATATATAGAATTTGATATTATATACATATAGAAACATAAAGTACATTTTGTCTATATAAGTTAGACAAGAAAAGAAAATAAAAAATTGAAGTTTTAATACTGGTGGCGCCATCTCGCGGATGGATGCTAGAAGCTTCGACTTGCTACGCGGGTTACAGAACATGCAAGGAGGTATTCGTGACGTCATAAACAAAGAAAGGAATATTGTGCGAAAAGGATACAGAATAAACGCGACTAACTATATGCGCATGCGCAATAAAATTTTCTAATATATGGAAAACATTACATCGAAAATTAATTAATTACTAGTTTTTTATACAGAATTTCCATACTTTTAAGATCGCATATCAAAGCTACAATCCTAAACAACTTTCTCGTATAAATTTTAGTACGATTCTCTTTTTAAATAATTATTTATTAATGATTATCAATGATACGGTACGTACGGACTAACCGATATTCAATACATTTTTCCCTAATTTCACATTATTATGAGATTTATTTATAAATATAGATATATGTCGGAAATGTTGTTTCTTCCGCTACATTCACATATAATTTTTATTCATAATCTTGTTCTCGTTTGAACGAATAAATCGATTGTTACTAAGTTATAGATCAAGAATTTACGATTGAGACATTCTGTATAATAAGTACCAATAAATAATTAGTTGAAAAAAATTTTTTGTTAAAATTAATATGAGAAATTTGCTCGAGCTTCTAACCTTGAGATACAACCTTAAAAATATAAAAATTTTTAGTATAAAAGTAATAATTAATTAATTTTCACCGTAGTCATCCCGATATATTAAAAAATTTTATTGCGCATGTCAAAAATCAAATAAGAAGTTTGCAATTTGCGATTATAATAAACAATCGATTTATTCATTCAAACGAGAATGAAGTTATAAATAAAAATTATACACAAATGTAGTGGAGAAAATCATATTTCTGATGTATATATTCATATCTGTAAATAAATCTCATAATAATGTGAAATTAGAGAAAAATGTATTGAATATCAGTTACGTCAATCCGTACACGACGCATTAATCATTAATAAATAATTAATTAAGAAGAGAATCATACTAAAATTTATATGAGAAAATTGCTTGAGGTTCTAGCTTTGATATGCGATCTTAAAAGTAAAGAAATTTTGTATAAAAAACTAATAATTAATTAATTTTCGATGTAATGTTTTCGATATATTAGAAAGTTTTACTGCGCATGCGCATATAGTTAGTGGCGCTAGTGTGTCCTTTTCGCACGATATTGCTTTCTTTGTTTATGACGTCACGAATACCTCCTTGCATGTTCTATAACCCGCGTAACAAGTCGAAGCTTCCACCGTCCATCCGCGAGATGGCGCCACCAGTATTAAAATTTTCAATTTCCTTTTATTCTTAAAATGTATTCTGTCAATTATTAATATTATAAGAAGAAAAAGAAGAAATTCAATCATAATATTATGTTATTCAGACATATTTGTTTTCGAAATTACAAACTATGCAAATAGTTTGAATGAGAAATGAAAAATTCTTAAAAGAAATGTTGAAAAAACAAATTAAAAAAATAAAATTTCTTTAAAGAAAAAGATAGTGATAAAAGAGTTATTATATAATAAAGTAAAGAAATAAACTATAGATTTCGTGATAGATCTTAAAGTCATTAAGTAATTAAAAAATAAATTTGAAATCGATCAAAATTTTTAACTTCATTTATTATTTTTCAATTTTTAGAAATGAGACATCTCGTTAGAAAGCAAAGCACGATAGACGTCCATTCGATTAAAGTCAGTCTTAAGGATATTGTGTGCTATCTTTCTCTTCTGGAGGCTGGCAGACCAGAAGATAAATTAGAGTGTAAGTAATCGTTTCTTTTGTATCGTTCAAAATTAATTACACTCTATGAAGGCAAACCTTGATATGATATTTTATATATGATTTCTAAGTTCATGAACAACCCCTTCTCATTAAAGTGTTATATTTTATTATGAATCGATAAAAGAAAATTTGATCATTAATATCTCGAAAATTTGAACGATATATTCCAAACTTTTTAAACATTCAGATTCGGATATCATATGTAAAGTCAGTTGTTTCTTCAGAAGATTAATTCGCTATCTATGTTCATATATAATGCACTTGAATTTGCATATCTACTACAACTCATTGCACGCTAATTTCGATGATATTAATTCATTTGCATTTCTTTCTTTTTTCCAGTCATGTTCCGGCTATATGATACAGATGGAAACGGAGTTCTTGATACCAATGTAAATAAAACAAGAAAAAATTTAATTTTTTTCTTTTTTTTTTAAACACAACATAACTTTAACTTTTAATTATTAATATATTCAGTTGGTAATTTCATTGCAATTTCGAAGCAAACATGAAATTGTAAAATTTTGACATTAAACAAAAATTTGGTGAATTTTATTTCAAATTATATTTTGTATCATTTATTATTTATTATTATTCTATATATGAATGTAATTAGTTAATTTTTAATTTTTCTTTTTATTTGAAATTCTCCAATAATTCTTTCTCAATCTTAAAAAAAAAAATTATAGATTTTATATCATGAAGATACTGAATAATCGATCAATTAATTATAGATGTATCTATCAATATGATTATTATATTGATAAACGAAATCTATTAACAAATTGAAATAAATCGATTTGAAAATGCTTTATCTATTGTAATCAAAATTTTAATATTATAATATTATTATTTATTTTTAGGAAATGGATTGCATAGTCAATCAAATGATGAATGTCGCCGAGTATCTCGGATGGGATGTTACGGAATTGAAACCGGTAAATTAAAAATAATAATTTAATATATAATTAAATTATAATAATAATATAATAATAATTTAATCATTAATAACTTTCTTTTCCAATAATTAGCTTCATGATAATTTCATTTTTATATTATATATTATATATTATATTATATATTATCTATTATCTATTATATTATATTCTATTATATTATATTATCTGAAAATAATTCTTTTTCTTTATAATAAATAAATTAATCATTTATTAAAATTCGAACATAGAATAAATGTATTTATAATCGTATGTACATTTATATTTATAGTCAAATAAAAAAAAATGTTTGTAAGAAATATGTATAAAATTCACAGTTTCTTTGTTTATAGAAAGCAAAAAAATGAGAAATTGATGAACGATATCTGAATGTAAGTTCTCTCAATATTTATAGATACTGCAAGACATGATGATAGAAATAGATTATGATGCGGATGGTACAGTGTCTTTAGAAGAGTGGAAAAGAGGTGGTCTTACAACGATACCTTTACTTGTTCTTTTGGGCTTGGATTCTCATGTAAAGGAAGATGGTAACCATCTCTGGAGGCTAAAACACTTTAGCAAACCCGCCTATTGTAATCTCTGTTTAAATATGTTAGTTGGTCTCGGGAAGAAGGGTCTTTGCTGTGTTTGTAAGTATTATCGAAAATTCTTTGATATCGCATTGTTCTTTTTTTTTTTTACACGTATTTTCTTAAAAATTTTTATCTGGTAATTTCTTTATATATATATATATATATATATTTTTTTTTTCCTTTTTTTCTTTTTTGTATTCTTCAATAATCCATAAAAAAAACAATTTTGTAAAATATATGTTATTTTTATTATTTAAAATGATATCGAAAAGAAAGATAAAAGTAATTATTTTCTTTTATGCAGTCTGCAAGTACACGGTCCATGAAAGATGTGTTCAAAGAGCGCCAGCTTCTTGTATTGCCACCTACGTTAAAAGTAAAAAAACATCCCAGACAATGGTGCATCATTGGGTCGAAGGAAATTGTCACGGAAAATGCTTCAAATGTAAAAAAACTATCAAAAGTTATAATGGAATTACGGGTTTACACTGTAGATGGTGTCAAATAACAGTAAGTAATCTTTCTTTTATAATTATTATATTTTTATATTATAATATAATTATTATATTATTATTATATTATATTATTATTATATTTTATTATATTGAATCAGATTTAAAAAAGAAATAATAAAGAATAAAACTATATTAATTTCAAAATTTTTATAGTTACATAACAGATGTGTCTCGCAAATAAGGGCGGAATGTACACTTGGTGAATATGCAGTTCATATTCTCCCTCCTACAGCGATTTGTCCAGTCGTTCTGGACAGGCAAAGATCGTTATCAAGAGATAGTAAAAGAGGAAGTAAACATGGACAAGATTCATCAACTGTTAGTGCAGTAAGTATAATAAGATATATAATTAAATATATAATCAACTAAATATTTCATTAATAATTTTATTAGCAGAGTGGGTTCTTAACATCTGGAACAGCTACTAATCAACAACCAGCAATGTCTTTCCAAATTACACCACCATCAGGGATCGTGCCACTTTTAGTATTTATAAATCCAAAATCTGGAGGAAGGCAAGGCGAACGTATGTTGAGGAAGTTCCAATACATCTTGAATCCGCGCCAAGTTCATAATTTGGCCATGGGTGGACCTATGCAAGGTTTACAAATGTTCAAAGACGTAGAAAACTTTAAGGTGATCTGCTGCGGCGGTGATGGTACCGTTGGCTGGGTCTTAGAAACAATGGGTATAATTAATAATTTAGAAATTCGATCTTTAAAAAACTCATTTATAAATAATATTTTGTCTTTGAATTTCAGATCGCGTTCAATTCGAACATCAACCCGCTGTAGGTGTTATACCATTGGGTACAGGCAATGATCTTGCAAGATGTTTACGATGGGGTGGTGGTTATGAAGGAGAAGCTATCCATAAAGTTCTCAAAGTATGTAATGAAATAATAATTGAAAATATTTTAATAAAAAAATTTAGAAATATTTTAAAAATATTTAATATTATTTCTTAATAAAATTTTTAGAAAATAGAGAAAGCAACGCCTGTAATGATGGATCGCTGGCAAATAGAAGTACTTGATCAAAAAGATGAGAAAAAACCAAATCAAGATAGTATACCGTATAATATCATTAACAATTATTTCTCGGTGGGTGTGGACGCAGCGATTTGTGTAAAATTTCATATGGAAAGGGAGAAAAATCCCGAAAAATTCAATAGTAGAATGAAAAATAAACTTTGGTATTTTGAATACGCAACCACAGAACAATTTGCTGCCAGCTGTAAAAATCTTCATGAAGACCTCGAAATTATTGTATGTAAATTTGCTTAAATCCATTTATCCAATAATATTGATTACATTTTTTTATTTCTAGTGTGATGGAACTCCATTGGATTTAGCACATGGACCTTCTCTCCAAGGTGTCGCATTATTAAACATTCCTTTTACTCACGGAGGTTCCAATCTCTGGGGTGAACATCATACAAGACATCGTCGTCTTGGCAAACGGAAAAAACGACCAGACAAAGAACTCAGTACTAGCAGTTTTAATTCCGTAGATCTTACAGCCGCAATACAAGGTATGCACTTAATATATAATTAATTATTTAACGAAATATAAATTTAAAACTAAAAAATATTTCATTTATTTGTAGATATTGGAGACAATCTCATAGAAGTGATCGGTTTAGAAAACTGTTTGCATATGGGTCAAGTGAAAACTGGACTTCGTCATTCCGGTAGAAGATTGGCTCAGTGTAGTAGCGTCACTATTACTACTAGCAAACGTTTTCCAATGCAAATTGATGGTGAACCATGGATGCAGGGTCCATGTACTGTAGGTTGATTTTTTAAATATTTAATAAAAATTTTATTATATATATTATAAATATCAAAGTATTATTAAAATGTTTTGTTATTTTAGATTCATATAACACATAAAAACCAAGTACCAATGCTAATGGCACCACCACCAGAGAAGGGTCGAGGCTTTTTCCGGTTTTTAAAGAGGTGAACTTTGACATTATCAAATAATGAAACTGAAGAATTGAAATCATTAATTCAGTTTCCAATCAGAACGTAGTTTCAGCGTCATCCCGCCTCTTTTATCTTATCTTAAATAAACAAAAAAGAAAAGGAAGCGTATCAGTTCGATCATATTTAATACAGTTTTTGTGCTCGTTCGAGCGCGTGGAACGAGCTTCGACATAACTTAGGTATTCTTGTATACAGTATTTTTGAGAATAATAAAGCATCGTTCATCTTAGATTTAGAATCTAGCGGTAGACTCATAAATTATCGGTGCTTTGAGAAGTTCGGAATAAAATTTTAATCGTTTTATACATTATATTAAAAAGCACCGAATGTTTTTTTTTGTTTTTCGAATCCGTAGTTTGAGTCTACCGCTTTAAATATACAAGTACAAGCTTGTACTATTGCAATCGAGCGTATAATAATATACCGACGGATTGTACGGTATCATGCAAAAGAGAAAATAATCTCGTAGATAATATTATTTAATCTCATAGATAATATTATTTTTAAATAATATTATCAATGATTTTAATTATTCTCTTTTTTTGTACAAAACATAGAGATATTGTAAAGATTTCATTTCTTCATAAAATAAGCTATAATCAGAATAGTCGGGGATAAACAGTTCATTTTTCTTAGATAAATAATATTTATTATATATGAAGAAAATAAAATTTAATTTGCCAATTAAATATTGAGTATTTACGAATAATATATATTATTTTATATTCTACATATATGTTATCTTTTGATCTGTCTATTCTCGACCAATTTTACAACTATTTACTTTTATAAAAAGGAAAAGAAAAGAATTTATCGAACGGCATGAAACAATTCAGATCGCTCCTCTTTTTTGCACGACTCCGTCCAACAATCAAAGATCTATCTTTCCTCTCTTAACATTAAGATTTTTGTACGAAAGCTTAGTCGTAACTGCTTAGATATAAATCACAATCGATTGGTTTTATTTATTTATTTATTTATTTATTTATTTATTTATTTATTCCAATATATTATTTATTTATTCGATGGCTCTCAAGCCGGAGCAATATATCGTAAGCATATCAACAAATCAAACGCGACGATAAAATAACAATGAATTTATTTCGCATTTATTTTTGTTTATAAATCATGTAATCAAACATTATTAAAATTAAACATATATTTCCAATTAGATGCAATGTAGATTATTAATCGATATTATAATTGCATATTATTATAAATTATGTTTTTTTAAATCTATTATCTTTTTACACGTTGGCCACTTTTGATCGATACACGAACGTTGATGCTTTTTTGATTGTACGCATGACGAATTATTAAAATATAGAAACGGAACACATATATTAAATATTGTATTGTTAAATAAATAGAAGACAAGCATAGATATAATATATTAATCAAAATCAATGCAGCCAACGTGTTACATATAATGATCAGTATTGTGGTATAGAATTTATAGAATTTTTCGTAGAATTCTTCTTCGAAACTACATTAGCATGCATTTCCTCATTGTCTGTCGGACGAACGCTTCTATACATTTACAAATTTTCATAGCCTCATTTCTACTGCTCTAAAGTATCGACATGCTATTTATTTTTTTATATAACTAATTAATTTTATGTAATTATCTTTGAAAAAAAACAAACTAATGTATGTCAATAATTACAGAATTTTTTTATAATTTTTCAAAAGTAATTTTCCGTCCGATAATAAAAATAAATAATAATTGATTTTTTTTTAATAAATTAACTCATATTTTTATTAAAATATCATGTTCATTTTCTAAACACACAAATGTCACTTCATGTACATTCACTTCATTATTATTCTAAAATGTCAATTTTAAGAAAAATCGAAACAAATCCAATCATATTTTAACAAAAAATCATCGTAGCAATATTGAATACTATAATAGAGCTTCGATCGATTTATGAAAATAAAAATTAATAAATTTTTCATCCAATATCAGATCGATGTCATCAAATTCACTTACATTATTCCATAATCTATAAGTATCTATTTTTGCTTTCGTATCATGTTATGCTTTTGTATAAAAAGTGTAACGAAAAATATGACACCAAGTATATGAAATCCCACAGGGACCATCACAACATCGAAAATTCATGTAACGATACAAAATGATCTTAGAGTTTATTTTGTAGTAATTGATGATCATTAATCTCATATAATCAATTCAAACGACATCAATGATATCCATTGTTTCTTGAAATTGATTAAATTTTATCGTGTAAATAGAATATGAAATTTCTTCTCCATTTCATTTTCATTTTCATATTTTTTACATTTTATTTATTTATTCGTTATTTATTTAATTACAAGCAAATACAGATTGTTCCCAAAATGAATTTCTATGAAAAGACATTTTAAAGGCAAGCGTTTACGAGTCAATATTTTCAAGTATATATTTCTTGACCGTTTTATGTAGAGAATTGATATACAATTTATTCGTCGCGAAAATAATTACTTCCTTTACAATCGTAATATATGCATACTTTTCTTAGCAATTATATGATTGACTATAATATATATATGTATATGTATATACATATATATACATATATAGTTGCTCTTGTTAGACGAATCGAAATATTACGCTTATCTATAATGATAAAATCATTAAGATCTTAATGATTAAGATATTATTCATTAGAGAAAAATCGGACGAAAGAAGTACGACAATATTATTATTTATTCTCTAATTAAAAATAAATATTGTCATGTTTCTTTGTGCGAAGCTGTGAATAAATGAATACTATTGGCACAATAATATTATAATATTGTTTTTCTATTGGATTGGCACAGTGTCTCACTATATTTGTCATTGTATAATATTATGGTATAAAGAAAGACCCAAAAATCAAAAATGAAAAAGGAAAAAATAAAAAAAATATATATATATTCCGATGCATATAGCAGAGGATGAAAAATCGTAAAACGATTACTTATAATAAAAACGAACTTTTTAATCCTTAATGCAAAATATCGATTTCCTCAATAAAGAAATATTTATATTCTAATTTATAATCAATATATATGATATAATATGATAATATTTTTAAACAGAAATTATTACATTTTTAAGAATATTGAAAATTAAAAATTACTAAATTTTAATAAATTTCATATCTTGATGTCTCCTTATGTGAATTGTTCTTATTTAATAATTTCAAATTTAAAAAGTTCCTTTTTTCAAGTTAATGCATTTCTATATTATAATTATTAAAAAATAATAATTGATATTTTCAAATAAAACACTCTATATATAAAAATAACGTATAATAACATTGATAATAGCATATACCAATTATTTTTTTTTTTATTAAGCGCATTCAATGATTTGTAAGAAAATCAATAAATTAAAAGAACAATGTTATTATTTTCAGCAATAAAATAAAAATATTTCAATGACAAAAAACAAAAAGATTTTTTATTGATAATTAAGAAGACAAAAAAATAATATTGAATCATAGAATTCAAATTAAAAATTCAAAAAAATTCGCGATATTTTAATATAATTGATTAACTATCTTGAATATTTTAATTTAAATCGTTGAATAAATATGATTAAAATGTAATAGAATAAAAATTATATATAATATTGATTTTTTATCGATTTTGAAAAATTTTCTTATACATATCAAATGTATTTCTATCATCTTTGATTCTATCAAAAAGTATTTTTTTCTTTTTTAAATTTAAATTTTTTATGAAAATAATTTTTTTTTATTATATTTAAAAAATGTAAAAATTATAATATTAAAGGAAATATTTATTTTTTTTATCTTTTTACGAGTACAAAATCAATGAACTGAAAAAGAAAAATATAAAACTTTTAAATAAAAATATAAATAAATAAATATACATTTAAAATTATTACAATTCGCATAACGATAATTTATTTATCGTTCAATTATCGAATCAATTATCATGAGACTATACTATTTACTATTTCCTTGTATCTAAACTCTTAAGCGCTTGATTCGCTTAAAGGCAATCTATATACAAATCTAAATATCTTTATGACATCATGCATTTTATTTCAGTCATTATTTACATTTTTAAAATCATTTCATAATCATACTCTAAACAAAGATTTAATTTGATTCAATGTTATCTTAATTGGTTACCTATATCCGCTTTTTGTCATATAAAAATCCATATAAAGTTATTAATTTTATTAATTATTTATAATATTTAATGAATGAAAAAAACTTTGATATTAAAAAATTTGTTATTTTCCAGTTGTTGTAACTTATTTTTTTTTTGTTGTATTTATTTTTTCAAATTATATTGATTCTAATTTATATTTTAAGTTATTTATCCTAAATAATTAAAATCAATAAAAAATATATTGTTTTATGAAATTTTATCAGAGGAACTCGAAATAAAATGCAAAGGGTTAAAAATTAAAAAATGTTATATTGGGATTTATAATAGTTAAGCGTTATTGAAAAATATTTGAATTAAAAAAAATTTACTGCCATTTTTCTTGGGTCTTCATACATTTGAGCACTACTGCCATTTTCCAAAAGATATTAATTATGTATGATAAAAAAAAGCCTGTTTATTATAGTGTATTATACCAAATAAAATGTAAATTACGATATAGAATTCCCTATGAGTATTCATTTAAATATTTTATGTAGAATATTAAATATTATATCTTATAGTGAACATAAAATATTCGAAAAGTACATATAGTACATACTTTTTATTATATAATTATAATCATAAATTAAAAGATTATTATTATAAAAAATATATAATATAATATAATATAATATAATATAAAAAGTATATAATAATATACTTTATAATTTATTTACAAAGAAATATAAAATCGTTTTATGCTGATAATTTAAAAGATAAATAAGTATATATAATATGTATTATGTATGTATTATGTATGTTTATACTAATTGAAACCTTTAAAATTAAGATGGCGTAAAGCGCCACATAGCGCGAAGTAGATAAAATATCGTTACTGTACTTCCGGTTCGTTTTTCTGACAAGTATCTGATGGTTGCTTGACATTTCGATTTTAATAATTTTATTAAAGTATGTCCATAAAGCATATTATTTATTTATATCAATAAAATAATAATTTACCTATGATTTATTAAAGTAAATAACATATAATTGGAAAAACATTTTCGCAATCCGGCAAATATATGCACGAAAGGTAAGACTACTCAAATATATCATTATCAGGCGTGCCACCGGCTGAGGTTAGATTTATCTGAATTCCGGTACGTTAATTGCTAAAATTTTATTAATTTTATTACTTTTTAGGATAGGCTATAATTTTTGTCAAAATGATCAAAACAGGAGAGGATAACCTAAGACATCTTCACTATCAGCAAACAGTGTACGTACTTTTTAAATTTTCATTATAAACGATAAAATTTTTATTAATAGTTTTTTTTATTAATATATTTATTTTCATGTTTCTATTCTTTATAATAATTTCTAATAATAATTTGGTATTTCTATCTATAGATCTATTTTTATTTTATTTATTTTAGTATATTTTTATTTTAGTATAAGTATAATATATCTGTCTTTATATTAATTATAATATATTATCATTCTAAATTTTTAAATTTTCATTTAAATTATATAATTTTCATTATTAAATGTTAATAAAATTATTTTATTATTATTATAAGTATCATTATAAATATTATATTATTATTATTTTAATATTTTTATTATTTTATTTTATTATTATTTCAATTACTTTTTTTATATATGTATCATAAAAATAAATTTATGTTTAGAGAATTCACTGGACAAGAAAATCAACATTCAATTGAATTATATGGTACCAATATTACTGTTATTCCTTCACCAGGAGGGCATAATCATGGTAGTTCAAAGGTGAAACTAAAAAATATTGTTGATTTTACATGGGAACATAACTTTTATCCAGGCCAATTATTAGCTGTTCATATGTCTGGAAAATATTTAGCATATGGTATAAAAGGTAATCTTTATTTCAATTAAAGTTGCATTTATTTTATTATATATATATTTTTTAAATTTAAAAAAATAATATTATTTAGTTGGTAATGGAGGAGGTATGGTTAGAGTTGTATATAAAGAATTGGAACAAAGAGCTCTATTAAGAGGAATGCGTGCTGCAATACAAGATCTGGCATTTGCACATGTTTCAAATGCAATTTTAGCATGCGTTGATTATTTGGGAAACCTTTTCATACATACCATTGAATCAACACCATCTGAACTATTATGTAGTTTATTACTACAAGTAAATGCAGAAGATATGTCTCCTCATCGTGTGATATGGTGTCCATATATTCCAGAAGATGTACCATCAGATGGAGATAGAGTTTCAAAGCTTTTAGTTCTAACTCGGGGTTCCAAAGTAGAGTTGTGGTCAGTTAATACTGTTTCAGCAAGATTCAGATCAATAGAGGTGAATGTGTACCTTACTTACAGATTATAAAATCCATACAAAATGAACAAAGTATCCAACTGTTTGACTAAATGATAGGCAACTGATCCAGCTGTAAAGGAAAATGGAGGCATGTTGGAAATTGATCAACATTCTGATACAATCATAGAAGCAACATTCAGTCCAGATGGTACAGCTTTAGCTACAGCTAGTTTTGATGGAGAAGTAAAATTCTTTCAAGTTTATTTACATAGTAATTCTCATGGTAATCAAGCACAACCACGTTGTTTACATCAATGGAGACCACATGGTGGACGACCTATTTCTTGCTTATTCTTCCTAGATGATCATAAAACATATCATCCAGAGTAAGTAATTTTTAAAAAAAATATTACTGAATTTATTTTATTACTGACAAAATAATCATTATAATTATATTTTATTTTTTAGAGTTCAGTTTTGGAGATTTGCTATAACTGGATGTGATAATAACACAGAATTGAAAGTTTGGTCTTGTGAAGTATGGTCATGCTTACAAACTATTAAATTCGCACCCACGCCTTCTACTGGTAAATTACCAGTATTAAAAGCAGGCTTAGATCTTAGTGCAGGATATCTTTTATTATCAGATATCTACAATAAAGTTCTATATATATTAAGTCTTATAAAAGATAATGGGGATACATTAACATCAGTAAGTACAATATCAGAATTTCTTCTCCCATATCCAATATTGAGTTTTGGAATTGTCGACGCTGGTCTATGTAAAGTACGTCCCACTGGTGAATCGCTTGAAGATTTAAGTCCTTGTGAAGATGATATAGAAGAGCAACTTGTCATCAGGATGTATCTAGTTCAACCAAAATCATTGCAAGAATGTCATATTGCTTTTAAACCTGCCTCACATGTGAGTGGTAACTGCCTCATGGACACACTGACTCATGATTCATTGGGCTTTTCTGAAGACTTACCAGATATGGGAAATGTTAATCACAATGGAATTTCAGGGGAAAATTGTGAAGAAAATTGTTCTTTATCTGCTACAATTGAAGCAACAACGAATCATAATACTGGCTTAAATTTAATGACACCTGATGCATTCAGTTCTCCTGCCAAAAAAGAAAATAATGAACTAGATTCTCGTCCTAGTAGTCCAGAATTAGGTAAAGTCTTATCTGCTAGTCCATCACTTGCGCAAGCAGTGCAGGCTTTAAATGCAACAGACCCACCATTAGCTACAAGCGAATTAGAAGAACAAGCACCTGCTAGTAGTGGTAGTAGTCCATCTAGAGAAGTAAGAGAAATTTTATCCCTTACAAAAGCAAATGAAGAACCAGAAACCGAAAATAAACCAGAAATTACTAATACTGTTGATGAAGATTGGCCTAATATTCCGATGGTATTATTAAAAGATGTAAGCAGACATGCAATGCAGGAAACTGATGGT
Source organism: Apis cerana (assembly GCF_029169275.1). Classification (NCBI taxonomy): domain Eukaryota; kingdom Metazoa; phylum Arthropoda; class Insecta; order Hymenoptera; family Apidae; genus Apis; species Apis cerana. The sequence continues at coordinate 18,080,092 of NC_083852.1, forward strand.
TTTACAAATGAAGAAGAAAAAAGAAAAAAAATAAAAGATGAATCAACTATTGCAGAAAATGAAGAAACTACTTGGTCAGCAACAAGCAAATTAAATGTTCTTGAATTAATAAGTAAAATAGAATCAATTTTAGAAGTAGTTCAAAATCAACGACAAGAATTAAGAGAATTACGCACCGAAATGACTAGATTAAGACAAGAAACACCAATTTCGACGCGAATAGAATCTGCTCTAGCAAGAGCTTCACAACAACAAAATGCAACCTTGGAACAAACATTATATAGCCAAATGGCTCGTCAACATGAATTTCTTAAGACACTTGAAACAACAATTAAAGATAAAATTGAAACTACTTTACCACGTATTATTGAAGACACAGTAGAACCATTAAAGCATCAACTTAGATTAGATTCAGCTCGAATGGATGAACTCTTAAAGAAGAATTTAACGGATTTAATTAATAGTTCTCATATAAAAGATACACTTGCTGTGGCTGCAGTAAATGCAGCAAAACCAGCATTAGATGCAGCATTTAAAGAAGCCTTTACAAATGTTCTTTTACCTGGAATGGAAAAAGCATGTCAAACGATGTTCAGACAAGTACAAGATGTTTTTATCAGGGGTACTCGTGAATGTAAGATATTCTATATAATTTAAAGAAAATGTTACAATACATATATTTTATATAAAATATTTCTTTTATTTTATAGATCTTCAAAATGTGGATGCAATTGCAGATAAGCAATATCAACAACGAAATGAACAACAAAGTGAAGCATTATCTGCTTTAGTTCGTGAAGAATTACAAACAGAATTAAATAGAGGTTTAATTATTCTACAAGAAGGAACGATACGTACAATTCGTGATTCTATTAGAGATAATTTAAATCAACAATTAACAGAGATTACAAATGCACGGTAAGTGAAATATAAGTATTACATTAATTTTTATTAAAGAATGATATTAATTTAATGTATATTTATAGCTCTCGAGCTACTACACCTGCTATACCAGTCTCAGCAGTCGCCGATGCTCAAGCACGAGTTATATCTCTTCTTCAAAGAGGACAATTAAATGCTGCTTTTCAACAAGCTTTAAGTGCTAGTGATTTAGGTTTGGTAGTATTAGTTTGTGAAAAAACAGAACCCGCCAGAGTATTTTCTTCTGTGGGACCTCAGGGTCAAGGTACAAGATGTATTTTACAACAACCTGTAATTCTCTCACTTGTACAACAATTATCTGCAGATTTAGGACATCGTACGGAGCTTAAACATAGGTAATTTTTCATGAATATATTTTACTGAATATATTTAAATTTTAATTTTAATTAAATTTAAATTTTAATTTGATTTTTTTATTATTATTTATTAGGTGGCTTGAAGAAGCAATATTAAATTTAGATCCGAACGATCCAGTGACACGAGAGCATATGGGTACCGTATTAATGACATTACAAACACAGTTAGCTGCTTTTGTTGCAGCAAATCCAAATCATAGTTCTACTCGACGTATGAAAATGTTAGCTATGGCTGCACGTGCGCTTTTAAATCAACAACCTTGATGTTATATACATATGGAATAGAGAAAACGCACTGACACGAGATTTTATATGTTTTGTTTAAAAAAATACTTTAATATTATCTGAAAGTAATATTCACATTATCTTCCTGTTTAAGACTGGCAGTAATTTACATAGAATATGAAAAAAATATTGTACGAAGTTATTAGCAGTTAACACAATTTCAAAAAATCTGTTTTTATAATTTAATTTTTCATAAAGTATATACGTTTACGAAATATTGAAGAACAAAAGAGTTTAACAGAAGATTATTTTCTTGATTATAAATATTATGTAAGTGTATTATACATAATAAGTAAAAAGCGTGATATAAATAAGAATGTCATTAAAATGACACACAACTTAAGGAATTTAAATTATTATTTTATTAATTATCAATAAAAAATTTTATGAATTACTAGTATATTGACTGATATTAAGAAAGTTCTTTTATAATTTGTATGATACACAAAAGAAATTTATTTTTAATTATTATAATTACATTTCTTAAATAGTATTTTCTTGTAAAATTAAACTATGTAATGTTTTCACATTTAAAGCGAAATTTTAAAAAATAGAATTTAAATATAATTAACATATATTCTCTTAATTTTCCTAAATATTGACTTTGTATTAATATATAGATAATGCATTTCATGACATATTGTATGATACACATAAAACTTTTCATATGCACGAAAAAAGTAGCCTGTTAAATTTTAATTAGATTTAAATTATAAGCTTTAATGACTTTTTTTCTAACAAAAAAAATTTCATAAATTCTGTGTTTGAAAACTATATGTATTGAAATATTTCTGTTCTATATAATTTTATTTTATCTCTATTTCTTCCGTATTTTCTTTTATTGAATATACTGCTAAATGTAATGTAATAAACCAAAATATTCTATATTTCTTACTATGAAAAAATAAACATTTTAAAATGAATAAGTTGTATCTCAAATTTTATAATATATATATTAATAAATGGGGTAATTTCGTTATATTTTAATAATTAACACAATGAGCATGTGTATAAGCATATAAACAAAATGTTTTACATCAATGATATATATATCAATATATCAATATATGTATCGATATATCAATGATAAAATGATATATATATATATACACACATCTTCTATATTCACAGTTTATAATTCTTCAAAGAATGTAAATAATATGTAATAATATGCATTTATATTTTTCTTGTATTTATATATTTATATACACTAGCTATATATAAAAGTTCCTAGTTCCAAATTTACATTGTGTTCCTTATATAATATAATTAAATATTAAATCAAAAGTAGTATATATATGAATATAGTATATATGATTCTACTTATTTTTTTTCTCTTATTATTTTTATTATATGTAATTCTTAATATTATTTGCATATTATAAAAAGTAAAATATTTAAAAATATAAAAAATAATGACATGTATTCGCAATAAAAAAATTAAATAATTTAGCAAATTTTAATATTAATATTGTATAAAAATTGTTGAAACAATTTATAATGTATATGAAAATCTTTGATTGTAATTTTATTAAGCATAAATAATATAGTTGTGTATAATATTTTATATATTTACTATAAGAATTAAAAATAAAATAATATATTTATATTTATGATCTATATGATGAATTCATAAATCTATGTTGCAATATTCTATTTATTTAAATTTTATAAATTAAAAAAAATAAATAAAAAAATTAATGGAATAATTTTAATAATTTATTCATATACAAGTTTTTTGAACAAATATTTATTTTCAACTCATTTTGCTTTTTCTAGTTTATTTTTATTTATTTCTGCAACTAATGCTTCTTTAATATGTGCTGCTATTTTTATTTTTGTTCTTTTTTTAACTTTACCAGAATTTTTCTCATTGGTATTTTTTAAAATATTTGTTTGTGTTTTTTTCTTTTTTTTTAAACAACTAAGAGGATTTGGGCCTTTTTTTTTCTTTTTTTTAAATTTTACTTCTGCTTTTTCTATTATTCCAGCTGCTTCTTTTAATATTTTAATATTTTCTTTTTCTCTCTCAGTCATTCCTAGTCCTTTACGAATATTTTCAGCATATTTATGGCTAGCTTGTGAAGGTGCTTCCAATGTTGGTGCTTTACCATGTAAATATATTATTGGAACACCTGGAATTTTTCTTAAACTATCCTGAAGATCTCTATCTTGTGTAGCTATAATATATCTGAAAAATATAATATAATATATATATATATATATATGTGTGTGTGTGTGCATGTATGTAAATACAAATGTATATTTATTAATATTATAAATATATTATACCTAAATAAGTTATTTCTTCCAATCATAGATTGTAAACATTTTGTACCACTAATTGAATATTTTTCATGTCCACATTTATGTATAGGATATTGTTTAACTATTTGCATAGCACCACTAACTGCTTTTGAAAATGAACTTAATTTTTCTGTTTCCAAAATTATACATGGCGTAGTTAATAATTTTATATCAGATTGGAAATATTTTGATAATTGATCTTGTATATTAAATTTATTCTAAAAAACAAATATATCAAAAAGTAAATATATATATGTATATATATATACATATATATATATATATGTCTATTTTTTTATATTAAATATTTTTTATATTAAATTTTTTTATATTAATTTTTTTATATTAAATTATATATATATCTTCTACTCATCTCCAATTTAGATAATAAAATTGTTAATTTTAATTAAAAAATATTAAGATATTAAAATATATAAGATTATATTTAGATACAAACCTCTAAAGCAGCCAAAGCAAATGTACCATCAATAAGAACTTGAAACGGCGATCTAAATTTGAAATTATTAATAAAAAAACCTAAATTTTTTCTAGCCTTTTTCTGACGAGTTGATTTCATATTGCTATTTCTTTAAAAATATACTACTTTGTTATGATATATATCGATACTTTTATAACCTCTGAAATATTAAAATATAAAATATTAAAAATTTTAAATAATTAAATTAAATTTAAATAAATTTTTCTTTTTAAAAAATACTTTTTTAATTCATTTTTTATTATTTTCACTTATTTTTATTCTTAATATACAAAATATACACTTATAAAGGTATGTTATAAAAATCATTTCTCAATGTGTTTCTCAATTTGCTAAATAGTGTAAGAAACATAACCTATTTCATTCAGTAAACGAAAGGGGCAACATTATTCAAAGTGTATCGTTTATTAATTTTAAAACTCAAATATTATATCGTGATAATATTGCTTAAAAAAAAAAAATATTTTATTTTTACCTATAAAAAAATTTCATCAGAATGTAAATATTTATGTAATATTTTTTATTGTTTTAATTTTATACATTTATATGTATTGAAATACATAACCTTATTTTATCATTATTTATTTGATATTTTTAATAAATGAATGTTATTTAAAATGATATTTTTTTAAAATAATATTAACATTTTTCTATTTCAGATTTCTAATTTTTATTTTATAACTTTTAATTTCTATTTTTAGGTCTTCTTTAACTAAACCAAAATCTGAAATGACTCCTGAGGAATTAGCAAAAAGAGAAGAAGAAGAATTTAATACTGGACCACTCTCAGTATTAACACAATCTGTAAAAAATAATACACAAGTCTTAATTAATTGTAGAAATAATAAAAAATTATTAGGAAGAGTAAAAGCATTTGATAGGCATTGCAATATGGTTTTAGAAAATGTAAAAGAAATGTGGACTGAACTTCCTCGTACTGGAAAAGGAAAAAAAAAGGTAATTAATATATTATTATAAGAATTAAAAATATAATATAAAATAAAATATTAATAAATTTTTGACTAGGCAAAACCAGTAAACAAGGATAGATTTATTTCTAAGATGTTTCTAAGAGGTGATTCTGTAATTCTAGTTCTACGGAACCCATTAGCAACAGCATCAGGAAAATAATTTTACAAATAAATTCACTTTAAAACTCTACTGTAACTTATTACTTATAATTATTTACTATAAATGAAAAATAAAAATTTCAAATAAATTTCTTAATAAATTTAAATTATAAATGTATAATTTTCGTATCAATATTTACATCTTGAATTTAATAAAATATGTTTTTTTTATATTAAAAATATTAAAATAAAATAAAATTAAGTAAGATATGATATTTATTTGTAATGAATTATACATAAAATCATTAATCTTTTTCAGCAATTGCAGTAAGATGCTTATCAATTTCTTGTTCTGTTAGAGTTCTGAAATATAAAATATAAAACATATATATTAGTTATTTATGATGATTATATAAATAAAATAAAAATAATAAGATCATGATATATTTACCGAAATTTAGGATTATCTTTTGATACCACACCAACTTCTATTTCTGTTGGCTTAAAATCTACTGATAAAACAGTAGATAAACATGTAATTGCTAACTGTATTGTTTCATCATGATCATAATTTTGTTTTTTTTTTAATTTTTTCTCAAGATAAGAATTAGCTTCAGTTTGTTTAGCACCAACAGAAATAGCTCTATAACCACAATAATATCCAGCAGGATCAGCTTTATAAACACAAGGACCTTTTTCTTTATCATATGAAATGAGCATCATAGAGCATCCAAGAGGCCGCATCTCTGCATTTTGTGTATAAACTTGACTGATATCAGCAATACGTTTGCATAATGCATCTACAGGAATTTCATATTCGTATTTATATTTAAAATGAGCTGCTTCATATCTTGCACGTTGAACTTGAGATCTGCTATCAGCTAAAATATACAATATAAAAATATATTTAAAAAAGAAATATTTTATATACTTTTTTATTACTAATTATTATTATAATTTTCTTTTTTGAAGTTTTACCTATCATGCCTGTTACAAGGCAACCAATATGTTCAGTAAGTTGAAAAATATGAGTAACACTAGAAGCATCAAGTAATTTATCCTATAAATAAATATTTTTATATAAATTACAAAAGAATAATAGTATAATATTACAAAGAACTGTTGGAAACAAATTAATAGAGGTTATCTTACAGGCACTTTCTTTTGTGTCGCAAAAACGGCGGTATCGACACCTTTCACCGCAACAGATGTTAAACCACCTTGATTTATTGCTTTAAATGCATATTCTGTAAAATATTCATTAATTACATTCAAAAAGGTTCAAAATTGCAGGTCACGCCATGTCATAATTCTCGCTTAGAGAATTAATATAAGAATTAATAGTTTAAAATATATTAGTAATATTAAATTAATTATATTTTATTATAAAATATTTTCATAAATCTTACCTACTTGGTAAAGCCGTCCTTCTGGTGAAAAAATTGTAATATGTCTATCAAAACCAGCACTACTACCTCGCGCCATATTTGCAAATAATGTTAATGGTCGTATTTAAAAGTTGTAAGTAACTTTTCGAAATGTCAAATCATGCAAGCCATACATTAAGATAGTTTACATTAAATATTAAACTTATTCATTAAAAAAATCAAATTAAAATCAAATACGTAAATCGATTTTTGAAAAACTTTTTACAATTACTTATGAATTATATTTATAATATGAATATATTTGTTTTTCTTTATATAAAAATTTATATAAAATTGTATTTTAATTAAAAAAAAAATTTTAAATATTATTAACTTAAATTTTAAATAATAATTAATTTTAAATAGATTTTGAAAATATTCAACTTTGTTAAAAATATTTATATTTTTAAAAGTATATATAACTAAATTTTTTAATAAATCTTTAAAAAACCTTTTTATTAAAAAAAGAATAATTTAAATTGAATTTTTTTTATTGACAATATATAATTTTAATGTATATATATTGTCAATAAATAAATATATATGTGTGTGTGTGTATATGTATGTATATAATTATTCATATATGTTTTATTATAAATAATTTGTAAGATATTTTTTAATATTTAAATTTGTTTTGATTAAGATCGAATTTAATTAAGTTTATACATGTAATACGTAATATATGATACACATTGATATATACATACATTGAACATTAGATTTCGTAAGCAATGTTATCATAAATTACTTCTTAAATTATTACTGATAGAAATTTTCCAGTACGCTAATAAATCACTTAAGCCACACTTCTTAACAAAAAACAAATGTCTACATCAATAGGTAAAAATATTTTAATTCTAATTAATTTTTAGACAAATTTTTAAATAAAATATTTATAAAAGATAATCAATTATATATTATTGATCATATAATATTTTTTAAATAAATTTTTGAAAAGCATAAGCATCAGTCATATGATTTCCCACGAGTTTTTTTTATTTTCTACAGTAGATTTTATATTAATTATAATTTTTACAGTTATATTTATTATATTATATTTATTATACGATCAAAATGAAAACGAAGCTCGCATGAATCAATTGTATATTATTTATGATTATGATTTAAAATGAAATTATATATAATATAATTTAAATTTATATCACGATTTATAGTATTTCAAAATTGTAAGTAATGTATATATATATTATTAAAACAAATATTTTTACATAATATTTTGATTATTTGAAAGTTTATTTTTAATAATATTTTAATAAAATAAACTTTAATATAATTTTATTAAATAAATTATTTTATAATTTAATGCATTAATATAATATAAACATAATTTTTCTTGAATTTTTTATATTTATATTAATTTTCAGATGACAAAGCAAGCCTAAGAAATGGCGAAGAATTAAGAGAAAAATTTGATCCTACTGGTTAGAATTTTCGTTCTTATGAAGAAATTTCTTCAAATTTAGTTCTATGTTTCAACTATTAGATCAATATTTTATAGAACATCAACATATTCGATACAATCCTTTAAAGGGAGAATGGGTATTAGTATCACCACATCGAATGAAACGACCATGGGGAGGACAAATTGAATCAAATGTAGAAGAAGATCTTCCAGATTATGACCCTAATAATCCACTTTGTCCAGGCAATATTAGAGCTAGTGGACAGGTGATATTTTTGATAATTCTTATGTGTTTTTATATTTTATTAAGTTGAAAAATAATTAATGAAAGAAATTATATATATCTTTTATTTTAATATTAAATTTTTTATGTTTTTTAGATAACTCCAATATATGAAAATACATATTCATTCATTAATGACTTTCCTGCATTATTGGAATCAGTTCCCAGCCCATCAAAATCAGAAGATGAATTATTTCAAATGGATGCTGCTAGAGGTATTTGTAAAGTAATGTGTTTTCATCCAAAATCAAATGTAACAATAGCACTTATGAAAATTTCTGAAATTAAAGAAGTGATTAAAAGGTATATTGAATATATTTATTTTATAATATTAGGATAATTATATTTACAATGAATATCTAATAAATATTTAAATTAGATGGATTTTTGAAATGCTTGAGTTGGGAGAAAAATGGACTTGGGTACAAATATTTGAAAATCGTGGTGCTTTAATGGGATGTAGCAATGCTCATCCTCATTGTCAAATTTGGGCTAGTTCATTTTTACCAAATGAAGCTAAAATAAAGGATAGATTTCTCAGTGATTATTATAATCGCAATAAGAAACCACTTCTTATAGATTATGTGCAAAAAGAGCTTTTTAAAAAGGTAAAAAATAATATTAATAGAATTTTAAATTTGAATCTTTAAAATATTTTAATTCAAATTTCATAAAATTTAAACACAATTTATATTATAGGAACGCATTGTATTAGATAATCGAGATTGGGTAGTTTTAGTACCATTTTGGGCAATATGGCCTTATGAAACTATGGTATTACCCAAAAAACAAATATCTAGAATGCAAGATTTAACAGAAAGTCAACAAGAATCATTAGCTGTTATTATGAAAATTTTATGTACTAAATATGATAATTTATTCCATTGTTCATTTCCCTATTCTATGGGTTGGCATGGTATATTTAATTATTATATGTATTTATTTAAAAAGTTTTTGATACTTTTAATTTTTATATTTCATTTAAAACTTTTTTAAAGGTGCACCAACTGGTCCATATGTAAAACAAGATTATCCTTACTGGACATTTCATGGAATTTATTTACCTCCTTTGTTGCGTTCAGCTACTGTAAAAAAACATATGGTTGGATATGAACTTCTTGCACAAGCCCAAAGAGATTTAACACCAGAACGAGCAGCAGAAAAATTAAGAACTTTATCAGATTCTCATTATAAACATCCAGAAACAAGTTTAACTAATTGTGAAATAGAAAAATATTCTAAATAAATCAATTCACATTTTATATATAACTATATATTTTTATAAATATATATGTTATTCATATATATATTATTTATAAAAGTGTAATATTGAACATTACTTAATTATACATATATTAATTATATGAATAAAAATCAATGGATATTGTAATAAGTAGTTACAATTTTGCACAGTTAATATATAGGAATTGTACAATCAATTTTTTTACTCCAAGCATGAATGCCACCAATAATATCTTTTATTTCTAAATTACTTTCTTTAAACACAGTCTGAAGATTTATTACAGCTTTTTGTGAATCATTTCCCCTTCTACATATAACGTATACTAGAATGAAAATATATAAATTTAATATATTTATAATTATTTATAATTTAATATATATTATAATTAAGATACACTTACAAGTAGTTTTATCATATTGTTTTTGCATTTCTTGAATTTTATTTTTTATAAAATTTATTTTTTCATCATTATTAATATCATTCAATGGTATATTTATAGAATTTTTTAAATGACAAATTTCAAATTCTTCCGCTGAACGTACATCGATTAAAATATGAGCTTTCGCGTCTACTTTCATTATGTTATATTCTTCCACACTTATTCTTTCTTCTTTTTTTAATAAATTTAAGTTTGGATTTTTATCATTTGCTTTTGCACCACAAAATTGTTCATAATCAATTAATTTGTGTATAGTTGGATGATCACCGCAAACGACACAGTTTACATTTTTAGCACGTAAACTGATATTGCGAAACTTCGTTTCTAGTCCATCAAATAATAGAAGTTGACCAGATAATATACACGGAAGATCGAGTACAATCTTCAGAGCTTCTAATGCTTGTAGGATACCAATTGTGCCAACGGCTGCAGTTAAATCAAGTAATGAATATTTTTTCATGAGAAAATATAATAAAAATAATCGCATATACCTGGACCAAAAACACCTCCATCCCCACAATTTGTTACTGTTTCTGGAGGAGGAGGTTTAGGAAATATACATCTATAGCAAGGTCCATTATAATTAAAAACAGATAAATGACCTTCAAATTTTAATGCTGATCCAGATACCAGAGGTTTATTATTTAGAACACATGCGTCATTCAATAAATAACGTGTGGCTACATTATCAGTAGCATCTAATATTACATCATAACTTTTTATTATATCCAAAGCATTATTACTATCTAGTTGAATTTTGTATGGAATTACTTTAATGGTACTATTCAAACTAAAATTGATATATGTTCAATTAAACATTATTAATTGATCATAAAATTTATGCATATTACATTGATTTACAAATACCGATTAAGAGTTTCTACAGCAGCATTTGCTTTTGATATTCCAATATTTGATTCTGTATATAATAATTGTCTATGAAGATTATTAATCTCAATATCATCATAGTCAATAATACCAATATGTCCAACACCAGCAGATGCTAAATATAATGCAGCAGGACATCCAAGTCCACCTGCTCCTACGATTAATATTGCACTATTTTTTAATTTTATTTGACCTATAAGTATGCAATAAAAATATTATAATTGAAGAATAGAATTTTTATTTTTCATATATAGAATTAAAAATATATATTTAACAGAAAATATTAAATATTGAAAATGAAAATCATTTATTAATCATTTATCCTATTCATCATTCAATAATATATTTTAATTATTTATGAATAAGTTATACACCTTTAATGCCAATTTCTGGCAAAAAAATTTGTCTACTATATCTTAAGATTTCTTCATTACTTAAGCCATAATCTTGTAAAGTTTGTCTTTCGCGCCTTAGAGCAGCTAATTGAGCTTCCTTTATGCGTAATAATTCACGTAATTCAATAATTTCATCAATCAATTTTTTCTCATTCATTTTCGTAAAATAAAATTTTTAAAATGAACTGAATGAACGAAACTGAATGAATTGAATATTATTATTATACTATAAAAAACTTTAAAAAAAAATTGAATTTAAATCTTTTCTATCAAAGATGCATTTAATTAGGTTATATTAATATTTATTAAAAGATGGATGTTCGAAAGGTTAATGATAATAGATGTGTATGTATACATAAGAAATAACTGATTAGAAAATATAAATAATAAAATAAAAATAATTATTCTATAATACTTAGTGTTCTATTATTAATTATGGATACTGTTTATTTTTAAATATTTTACAATGTATTAAATTTACGTATATATATACTACACTTTCAGTTTCACATCTAAGATGTAAATGATGCTATTGAGTCACTACTAATTTTCAATATTGGTCTATAAAATGATTAATCATCTTTTAATTTTTAATCTTTACAGTGTAGTAGATAAAATGAAATTTTTATCATTATAAATAATGTAATAAAAATAAAAATATTTTTCATACTTGTTTAAATCTTAGAATTTATTTTTAAATGAATTTTTATTTCATTTAAATATTAAATAAAAAAATATTTTTTTTTAATCTTCATTATTTATATTAAATATAAATTAAATTATGATGGTTTAAGTTCAAATCAGTAAATATACATTGGATGCATTGTGTAACTTCGTGAATATTTAAAGGAATTAAAGAAATAAAAGTAATGATATCAGAAACGATTAAAAACTACTAGTTTGTTAAAATTATGATATGCTCAATTTCAATGATCTCTGCGAGATCTGTGTTTATTTGTACAGTGTCGTGCGCAATAAAACCAGTACAGTCTTGAGCAAAGGTAGGAAGTTGATGATTAATGTCACGGTCAGCGAGGTTCTGATTCTTGACAAGTGTATATAGGAAAACCATGATTTTTTAAGTAACAAAGTGAGTATTATTTGTGAAGAACTTTATTCATAATATACATCAAGATGGTGGAACCAATTTTTGACTATCAGTTTCGTCTAATACTTATTGGTGACAGTACAGTCGGAAAAAGTTCATTGCTGAAATATTTTACCGATGGGAAGTTCGCAGAGGTACGTAGTGACTCTAACCATACTATCAACATTGATGATAAAAAATAATTTTAAAAAATAGTAAAGCTATTACGTTTTGTTTTTTTCATAATTTTTGATATATTAATTTTAAGTCGCAATTGATATTAAATTCGATATTAAGATAGATTTTATGTTGTTGGAATATTTCCAATTTGTGGATCTAATAATATTTACGTATATTAAAGTTAATTAAATTTATATATATTATTATTTTTAAAATGATAAATTTAAAATAATGCAAAAATATTATGATATAATGTTATTTATACATTTTTTTGTAATAGTGAATAATGAATTTAATTTCAGTATTTAATCATATATATTAATAGGTTAATAAACAAATAAATATTAACTAATTAACAAAAGTATATAATTTGATTAAAAATATATATCTTTTGTTTTTATATAAAGCTATATAATTAAAAATATTACATTTATATTTAGTGAATATAGAAAATATACAATAATATTTTGTTTTAGCTTTCAGATCCAACAGTAGGAGTAGATTTTTTTGCTAGATTAATTGAAGTAAAAGATGGAACAAGAATAAAATTACAATTATGGGATACTGCTGGCCAAGAAAGATTTAGGTATATTACTTTTTTTTTTTCAAATTTTTAATAATTATTAAGAAAATAGAGAGAAATATAGATAATTAGAAATATAATCAATAAAATCATAATTAAATAGGTCAATTACAAAATCCTACTATAGAAACTCTGTTGGAGCCTTGCTTGTATATGATGTTTGTAATAGAGCAAGTTTTGAACATATTCCTCAATGGATGATGGATGCTCGTAGACATATTGAACCACATCGTCCTGTATTTGCATTGGTAGGTTGTAAATTAGATTTAGTTACCAATGGAAGTAGACGAGAAGTTTCAAAGGAAGAAGCAAGAGCTTTTGCTGATGAACATGGAGTACATCACATTGAAACCAGTGCAAAAACTGGAGTTAATGTTGAAGAGGCATTTCGAACAGTTACTCAGGAAGTTTATAATAGAATACAAACTGGTGAATACAAGGTAGAAGATGGTTGGGATGGAATAAAAACTGGATTTGCTAGACCTGGTGGTTTAGATTTTAATCTAGTCGAAGCAGAACCTGCAAAAAGTTCTTGTTGTTAAGTTAAATTTTAATTTGTTATAAAGAATAATAATATTTAGAATGCAGTGTTACTATTATATATGTAATAGAATTTGTTTCTTAAACTTTTTTGTGAATTATTCTTGACACTAAAATGATTAAAATTTTTTTAATAATTTTATTTGATAAAAAAAGAAGAAAATTCTATTTTTTAAAAATTATATTTCACTGCATTCTTATTTTAAAAGAAAAGTTTATAATAAATTTAAAAAATGTGTATAAATTTTGATTAGATTTTGTACATAGCTTGTATAAACAAAATGATTATATATCTCTGAAACACATAGACATTGAACCAGGACTGTTTTCTATCTTATTTAAGATCCAAAATATTTAAGTATAATAAAAATTCATGTTCATAATATTAATTTAGCTATAGTATTTTTATATATTTTTATTATAAATTAATGATTTTGTTTTAATAAAGCAAATGACGGCTGTGCTTTTTTGTCAAAATCATCATTCAAATGTTGTAGCAAAATTTTTAGAAGATATAAAGTTATTATTTATTTATAATAAATATAGTATAAATTAAAAAAAGTTTTTAAAATATAAATATTTGTAGATTGTGTTTTATGTGAAAATGAAATTTTGAAAATTAATGAAATATTTATATCAATTATACTAATTCATTATTTCTTGAACTATATTTTTTTCTGTTAATATCACAATTTGTGATAATATCATATAAAAAACCAAATTAATATATTCATATATATAATATATATATATATATATATATATATATATATATAATATATTATATATAATATATTATATTATATATATATATATATATATATATAATTATCATATTATATTATATATATATTCATATTTAATTAAAGCCAAATAAAGTAACATGTCACTAATTATAATATTTTTAATTTATAAAACATTTATAAAGAAAGGCAGAGGATGAGAAAAGAAAAAATAAAGTATGATATTGTATGTTCTAATTTTAAAACAATAATGTTTTAATACATATATATATATTTTGTATATATCATATGATTTTTTGAAAATATTAAATTTTGTTATATATAAAATAAAAAATATGTATCTTAATTTAATTACTATGAACTAATAAATAACTGTTTTGTTATATTTCTATCATAAAATATAATATGTCAGTTTGAATAGAATACAATTTATATAATCTAGTATATTTTTAATATAACCATTTTTTATTGAATGGTACGTTTTACACTTTTTCATATCAATCTCTTAAAAATAGTATAAATTTCTAACTTTCAAGATAAAAATTAAGAACATAAATATTTCTATATTCTTAAGTCAGAAATAAATTAATCAAAATATATTCAAGTAAATGTCATTTTGTCATTTATATCATCTGCATTTTTCATTAAAAGTTTAACTAAGTAGAGAAGTATTTATTTCTTACAATAAAAAAAATATATAATATTTATTCAGAAAATAATGTGCAGTGAAATTTGTATTCATATAATAAATATTTGAAACTTAAATTTGTAAAAAATATTGTATAAGTACTGCATGGGTAGGATTTATTTTAAAATTAAAAAATATTTAAATTTTATTAACTATTTTATTTTTATTAATTCATTAACTATAATATAAAAAGAAAATATTAAATAAGAAAAGTGCAAATTAATAACATATATCATGCCATTAAATTTGTATAGTTATATATATATAACATTTATGTTTTTGTCAATATAATTGTCAATATATAAACATATATAAGTGACTACATCGTTTTTAAATCTATATAAAATGTAAATTATGTTTTTAAGTATTTTTTTTGTAAATAAAGATTAATAATTACATTAATAATAATATTAATTAAAAATGAATTATAATAAATATATAATTTAATATATAAATATAAAAAATTACAAATATACATATAAAAATAAAAAAATAAACAATATATATATATATATATATATATATATATATATATATATAGCTTGAAATGCATATTTTTTAAAAATTGTTTTCTAATAAAATGTATTATTTTATGTATAATTTAATTAAATTTAGGAATGTATACAATTTTGTGTGCTATTATATTATATTGTGTGTTATTATATTTATATATAATTATGTTAAAAAATAAACAATATATATATATAATATAAGTTCTATATTTATTTGATAATATATACATGTGTTAATTGAAATTACTTTCTGTAATAAATTAAAAATTAGATAATTTTTTTCATAATAAATTAATTTTTTTTTAAGACTAAATCAATTAAAAAAATAATTATATAAAAATCTATTGATATTTTTCATTTATAATTATGTATATAATATTAATAAATAAATAAATATATATATATATATTTGCATGGTTTATTATTTTTTACAAGTTGTAATAAACAAAATAAAATGTTAATAAGATATAGAATTTACATATTTAATATATAATTAATAGCAATTAATATATAATTAATACATACAATATATACATATTTAATATCTTTCTAACAATATGCTTAAATTATATAGATTTTTTATAAATCAAAGATTTCTGAAATGAAAAATTATTAGAGTATAATAAAATTATTACAAAATATCATTGGTAGTTGTTCTTTCAAATAAATATAAAATAATAGTTAAAAGATATAAAATTATATTTTTAAAACAAAAAAAACAAAGTTTATATAGAAAAATAATTTATATAGAAAAATAATATTATTTAAAAAGATGAAAAATAATGACTATTATTAAAGATTCTATATTGAATCCCTTTATAGCATTATTTTTATATTCTATATCGTTTCATTCCATTTTTGTAAATAATATTAAAAAAATTAATCAAATTATAAGAAATAGAGAACATAAATTGAATCTTAAAAAATGTTAAAGACGTATGATTTGTAAAAACTATGTTATAAATATGTATAGTTTTAAAATTTTTAAATTATATACATGCTTATATTATACATATAAACATTATGTTTTACACATAATATATATGCGCGCATGTGTATATACATATACAAGCATTTATTGATAATTATAATATTATAAATTAAACATTGTATAAATTTTTAATAACAAAAACATAATTATATATATATATAAAATATATATTTAAATTAATTTCTATATTAAAACTTCTATTAATATTAAAATTTGATAACTGTTTAAATATTATATAATTTTTAGTTTAATAATTAATTATATCCAATATGAAAATAATAATTGCATATTTATTATTGCAAATTATTCACGAAATTAAATCTAAAATTGAAAAAAATTAGGGGAACAATTTTGCGGAATTAAATTTTAAAAATTTATGTATTCTTATATTATTATTATAAATTTATACTATACATCATAAATTCTTATTTTTAATATTATTTATTATCTTGGAAGAGGAGATTAAATAGCTTAACTATATATATATTTAAAATGACTAGAAATTGCTATTATTTTGGTTATTAATATTTCTTATTTATAATATAATTTCTTATTTTGGCAAAAATGATCTAATGTAAATTTACGAAATTATGAACGAGTTTAGAAATACTCTATTTAAAATTTATGATAATTATTTTTGAATATCTTTTAAAATTATTTTTATGTACATTAAGCAATTAAATATATTCTTTTCTATTTACAAAACAATTTTTTTTGTACTATATATATATATATATATATAAATCATTCTTCAAAGAACAGTTAAACTAAATGGAATGTTTAATTCTCAATTTCTTAATTCTTAGATAAATTAATAAAACTTAGATTTATTAATAAAATTTTTATGAATAAAAAATAAAAATTTGAATGAATTTTTTTGAACTAAATTTGATCATTATTCAAAATATTGAAAATTGAAAGAAATATTGAAAATTTAAGATGGACGGCAATTATATTGTTGAGTTTAAATGATTTTTAATATTAAAATAGAAAAATTAATGAACATTGATGAAAATAAAAATTCATTAAATAAATTATAAGTAGAAAAAAATTTATCAAATTTCTTGTCATTTTGAATTAAGAAATCCTAAGTAAATTAATTAAATTAATTGAACATTAATCATGAATTATAAAATTTCAAGAAAATTGTAAAGGGAAAATAGAAAAGAAATATTAAAATTGTGTGTGTATATGTGTGAGAGTTAGTGAATGAATGAATGAATGAATGAATGACAGAGAGAGAGAGAGAGAGAGAGAGAGAGAGAGAGAGAGAGAGAGAGAGAGAGAGAGAGAGAGAGAGAGAGAGAGAGAGAGAGAGAGAGAGAGAGAGAGAGAGAGAGAGAGAGAGAGAGAGAGAGAGAGAGAGAGAGAGAGAGAGAGAGAGAGAGAGAGAGAGAGAGAGAGAGAGAGAGAGAGAGAGAGAGAGAGAGAGAGAGAGAGAGAGAGAGAGAGAGAGAGAGAGAGAGAGAGAGAGAGAGAGAGAGAGAGAGAGAGAGAGAGAGAGAGAGAGAGAGAGGATTATATATATTAACATCTAATTGTTTTAAAAAGTTTGTGTAAAATTCTTAGATCGTAGATGATGTAATAGAAAAATGTTTAATGGACTTAAATATAACATCATAAATGCGAAAACGTACGTCTACGCAAGTATTTCATTAGATATATATTAGTAAAGTTTATATCTTCGGCATCTTTGTAGGACTTTGAAAAATATCTACAACATAATATACTTTAATAGTGTGATTTCAAAGTTTACGCAATTTATTGAATATATATATTGAATATATATATAAAATTCCTATTGAAAATAATTTTTAATACTAACCAATGTTTATTTTTATCCAAGCATTTAATCTTGGAATGTTCCTCCAATTATCTGTGGTTATATTTTGCATCTAATTTAAAGGCAATTCATTGAAAGATTTTCTTCATGATGGTTTTTCCTTTACTTTTTCAATAGTTTTACATATGCAAAGATTTTGCATTTATATAATAAGTGAGGTATAAGTTTGATTTTATAAAAAAAATCACTTATTACAATTTATTGTTCCAATGATTCACATCCAAATAAAACATATTCTTCTCTTGACAGCCAAAATGGATTACCTTCTATATATTCTGGTGGTGTTTTGTCTAAAATTTAAGTTAATTATATTATACACACACACGCACACACACACACACGCACGCACGCACGCACGCACGCACGCACGCACGCACTATTATATTGTTATGTAATTTTTTAATGACAGTTATATAATTACCAGGATGTACAGTTAAAGGCACATATGTAGAACCCATTGCAACATTCCAACTATGAGTACCAGGACAACTTCTTACTTCTAATATTTTGCTGTATTCTGGTAATAATTCTCGTAAATCTTTAGTTAATCTTAATCCAAAACCTGAAAGATGTGTGTTTCCTCCAGTAAGTAATATATGTGAAAGACAATCATGTAAAACTTCTTCTGATAAACCAGATGTTATATCTTTTATTACTTGTGGCAAACCAAGATTGATATACATCATTTCAGGAGCAATATACAATTCTGAACCTAGAGAAATTCTCTAAAAAATATAAATAAATCTTGTAATTTTAAATTTTGTAAAAATCTTATTATTGTGTATATATATATATATATATATTTACTAACCAAAAATTGCTTATTATCAGCATAGCTTCGAACTCTAACTTTAATACATTCCCCAGCTTTTTGTCCTACTCTTTTTTCTTCATTTTTAATATTATAACTTAATCTACATCTTTCCTTAATAGGCAATGTGTCCAGATATGATATAGGAATATGATAACATCCCTTTAAATACCAATGCATAGCTTGTTTTAAATGATAAGCTACGTGCCAACCACCAACAGGTAATAATCTCCAACGTTGTGGTATAACACGTCCACCAATTACAACAGCTACTGTTGTACTTAAAGCACCACTATCAACTACTACACAAGTTTCCACATCCAGCATTGCACATGCTGCTAAAGGTTTAGGAACTAGACATACTCTAGAAATTTAATTATATATATTTTAAAAATATACTTTATTGTAATATAATATTTTTATCTTACCTTGATATTTTAACTTCTTGAAATAAATAATGTAACAATTGTTTTCTAAGCATTGGATGCATAGCTAAAGGTTCACAAAACATGAGTACTGCATTAGGTTTTCTTAATGTTGAAGTTAATCTCATCTGATGAAATAAATGACCAACAAATGTTTTAAGAACAGTAAATGTTCCTTCACTTAATAATGCTTCTGCTGGACTAACAAGATCAACATTTGGAATTCCAAGAACTTCAACAGTATCAGTGCAATATCCATTTATAAGTTTCTCATAAATTGGATTTGGCCTTGCATAATATGTTGGATCATTTTGATGAGTAATTAATCTCTTTTTTTCTCTATATAATTTTACAGAATTACAAAAAACACAAAATGGGCCACTAGGTCTTGGAATTTTAGCTGTTGCTAATTCAGTTAATTTCAATAATTTTAATTTTTTAGTCAATGATTTGCCATCACATTTTGGATGAGTACTACTACTTGGAATATTTTGTGTTTGTTCTAAATATGTTTCATTATTATATTTAGGTACACCAAACATTGAAAAATGTCTTCTTAATTCAAAATGTGGTGCAATTACCCATGTATATTTATTTCCTATTTCAATTACTACTTTTGCATTAGAACCTTCGACACAATTTCTTTGACATGTATAACCACTGCAATGACGACATTTTGGAAAATGAACAGTTTCTCCTAATGTAATTACCATATATAATCTATAACACATTGCTTTAAAATTAACATTAAGTAATTGCAAACATTTTATATCTGGAAATCTAAAATGTACTCTTGAAATCAATTGTAACCATTTTATTTTCCTGAAAAAACATATATGAATATTTTAAAAGTTTCATTTTGAAAATATATATTTTTAAAATTATATACATTTTAATGAAATCATTAACAATCTCATTTGATGAAAAAATTTGCAAAACGAAATTTTATTTAATAATTGAATAATTTATAAAAATATTATTTATTTTAGTCTAATAATGTAATTATATTTTTAATAATAAGTTAAATGAATTTCACTGTCCTTTTAATATAAATTTTTAAACTTACCACAAATAATCAGTATCTGAAGTTTTTCTTAAATGTTTGCACGTACTACCGATAGCAATAATATCAGGTACATCACAATATAATAAAATTTTTATCCAAATTTCATCAGGGAAAATCGAAGGATCCATAATTATTAATAAAAATTAATATAAAATAATTGCACAAGTAAAAGATACAATTAATAGTTACTAATATAAGACGGCAGACACTCCCCAGAAAATGAATACGTTAGTCAAGTTCAAGGTTACACTTGATGAAAATAGTGAATCAATATGTTATCGACGGATGGTACTTCAATAAAATTATAAAACGATTTAGAGCGATAATTATAAAAATTATATATATATATAAACAAAAATATAAATTTATATATTATATATATAATATATAAATATAATAAAATATAAACATATATAATATTTATAATATAACATGTGTAATATATTTAATTATATATGACATATAAAAAATTTTTAAATATAATATATTCTGTTAAGATATTGATAAAAAGATTAAACAAATAAAACAAAAAAACGACAGATATCCTGAACACATAAAAATTGCGAAATAAATATAGATAAAGAAAAATAATGGGAGAACATTAGAAATAGCATAAAAATTAGAAAATTAATATCTAGAAAATCTCCGCACTAATGAGCTTTAGCGATACTCCATAGTTGTTCAGTGAGATCATCGTCGCGAGGACCTGTATCAACACCAAAGACGGTTACAACTAACGGTGACGCCGGTGTGGCTACGGCGTCGTATGAATTGTACGAAAGAATATCCGTCCCTTTTGAAAATGAATCTCAAATAGGCAATATGCGGGAAGTATCAAAAAAGTTCGACAAAACTTCCCATTACTACCCAGAGGTATTGAAAGATCACCGTGGAAATTTTAGTCGATAAAAGTCCGACACAACCCCGGTCAGACCTCTTCCAGGAGGCTAGTCCTATGAGGATTTCCCCCAAGTTAAAAAAAAAAAAATTTGAAAAAAAAAAAATATAAATATAATAAATAGATAAATAAAAAGATAAAATATGTAACTAAATGAATTAAACATTTATAAATTAAATTCTCTCATGTCGAAAATTTGGGCGAGAAACTTTGAAAAATTGGTCTCTGTTTAAGAATTTTTAGTACTATCTCTTTGTATATCACATACGCTCATTAAAAAGTCGAAATAATGATATTAGAAAATGGAAAATTATAAAAATAAATAGAGACAATATCTCTTATAAAAATTATTATAATTATGATTCATTTGTGACAGCGGTTCTTAATCTGCAATCCATGATGATAATCAAGATGCTACAAGATATTAAAATTATCACATATGCAAGTAAGTAGTCATATTTCTCTATTATGTCATTTTTTAAAGTCTTTTAATTTTCTTTAAAGAAAGAAGATCCAATTTTAACTTTTCTTTAAAGTTTTTATATGATACATTTTTATATATAATATGTTTTATTTTTTTCAGATTTATTTTCATTTGCATTTACAAACACTTATTCACGAAGTATTATTGAAATTTTAATTGTTACAAAATTAAGAAACATTTTTATTCTACCGTCACAGTTAAAAAATAATCACAAAATCTTCGATCTCACAACGAAAGATAATAAAGAAGTAACAATATAAAAGGTAAGTAAAATATAATATTAATTAAATTAATCTAGAATTAAGTAAACTGTTGAAAAAAAATTTATAGATCCCGAAAATATGAAACGCATAAAGGTAAGTATAAAAGGTAAGTATAAAAGGTAAGTAAAATATAATATTAATTAAATTAATCTAGAATTAAGTAAACTGTTGAAAAAAAATTTATAGATCCCGAAAATATGAAACGCATAAAGGTAAGTATAAAAGGTAAGTATAAAAGGTAAGTAAAATATAATATTAATTAAATTAATCTAGAATTAAGTAAACTGTTGAAAAAAAATTTATAGATCCCGAAAATATGAAACGCATAAAGGTAAGTATAAAAGGTAAGTATAAAAGGTAAGTAAAATATAATATTAATTAAATTAATCTAGAATTAAGTAAACTGTTGAAAAAAAATTTATAGATCCCGAAAATATGAAACGCATAAAGGTAAGTATAAAAGGTAAGTACAAAAGGTAAGTAAAATATAATATTAATTAAATTAATCTAGAATTAAGTAAACTGTTGAAAAAAAATTTATAGATCCCGAAAATATGAAACGCATACAGGTAAGTATAAAAGGTAAGTATAAAAGGTAAGTAAAATATAATATTAATTAAATTAATCTAGAATTAAGTAAACTGTTGAAAAAAAATTTATAGATCCCGAAAATATGAAACGCATAAAGGTAAGTATAAAAGGTAAGTATAAAAGGTAAGTAATAGAAAAAATTCTTGCTTGACACTTCCAATAAGATTATATACTCCTAATACAAAATCGTAAAATACACTTGAAAATTTCTGTCAATGGCACAAAATTATGAATTGGGGAAATCTTGGAAAAATTATTCGTGGCATTTTCCTTATGATTATATTTTCCGGTTACAACATTGAAATATTTGGCAAATATTTTTGCTGAAATTTCAACTGTGTATTAGGAAAATATAAAATATAAAGAGGTAATACGGAAAATTATTCCAAGAATTCTAACATTTACAATTTTCGGATAGCCAGACAGGATTTCGGTCAATTATACGATTTATGATTAGGAGAATATAATACTAATGGAAGAGAAACAAGAACGTTTAAAAAAAATTACAAAAATATTAACGACCCTACACATTAAAAATTTTTAGTGTCACCGCACTACATATCATATACTCCAATTAAAAAGTCAAAAATTTTAACGCGAAACTATAAGAAATTACTCTCTGTTAAAATTTTTTAGTGCCACTTCTTTAGATATCATATTATCCTGTTAAAAAGTCCGAAAATTTGGGCGAGAAATTTTAAGAAACTTTAAGAATTGGCTCTCTGTTAAAATTTTTTAGTGCCATCTTTTTATATATCATATTCTCCTGTTAAAAAGGCGGAAATTTGGGCGAGAAATTTTAAGAAACTTTAAGAATTGTCTCTCTGTTAAAATTTTTTAGTGCCACCTCTTTACACATCATATTCTCCTGTTAAAAAGTCGGAAATTTGGGCGAGAAATTTTAAGAAACTTTAAGAATTGGCTCTCTGTTAAAATTTTTAGTGCCACCTCTTTACACATCATATTCTCCTGTTAAAAAGTCGGAAATTTGGGAGAAAAATTTTAAGAAACTTTAAGAATTGGCTCTCTGTTAAAATATTTAGTGCCACCTCTTTACACATCATATTCTCCTGTTAAAAAGTCTGGAAATTTGGGCAAAAATTTTAAGAAACTTTAAGAATTGTCTCTCTGTTAAAATTTTTAGTGCCACCTCTTTACACATCATATTCTCCTGTTAAAAAGTCGGAAATTTGGGCGAGAAATTTTAAGAAACTTTAAGAATCGTCTCTCTGTTAAAATTTTTAGTGCCACCTCTTTACACATCATATTCTCCTGTTAAAAAGTCGGAAATTTGGGCGATACATTTTAAGAAACTTTAAGAATCGTCTCTCTGTTAAAATTTTTAGTGCCACCTCTTTACACATCATATTCTCCTGTTAAAAAGTCGGAAATTTGGGCGAAAAATTTTAAGAAACTTTAAGAATTGGCTCTCTGTTAAAATATTTAGTGCCACCTCTTTACACATCATATTCTCCTGTTAAAAAGTCTGGAAATTTGGGCGAAAAATTTTAAGAAACTTTAAGAATTGTCTCTCTGTTAAAATTTTTAGTGCCACCTCTTTACACATCATATTCTCCTGTTAAAAAGTCGGAAATTTGGGCGAGAAATTTTAAGAAACTTTAAGAATCGTCTCTCTGTTAAAATTTTTAGTGCCACCTCTTTACACATCATATTCTCCTGTTAAAAAGTCGGAAATTTGGGCGATACATTTTAAGAAACTTTAAGAATCGTCTCTCTGTTAAAATTTTTAGTGCCACCTCTTTACACATCATATTCTCCTGTTAAAAAGTCGGAAATTTGGGCGAAAAATTTTAAGAAACTTTAAGAATTGGCTCTCTGTTAAAATTTTTAGTGCCACCTCTTTACACATCATATTCTCCTGTTAAAAAGTCGGAAATTTGGGCGAAAAATTTTAAGAAACTTTAAGAATTGTCTCTCTGTTAAAATTTTTAGTGCCACCTCTTTACATATCATATTCTCCTGTTAAAAAGTCGAAAATTTGGACGAGAAACTTTAAGAAACTTTAAGAATTGTCTTTCCGTTAAAATTTTTAGTGCCACCTCCTTACACATCATATTCTCCTGTTAAAAAGTCGGAAATTTGGGCGAGAAATTTTAAGGAACTTTAAGAATCGTCTCTCTGTTAAAATTTTTAGTGCCACCTCTTTACACATCATATTCTCCTGTTAAAAAGTCGGACATTTGGGCGAGAAATTTTAATCAACTTTAAGAATCGTCTCTCTGTTAAAATTTTTAGTGCCACCTCTTTACACATCATATTCTCCTGTTAAAAAGTCGAAAATTTGGACGAGAAACTTTAAGAAACTTTAAGAATTGTCTCTCTGTTAAAATTTTTAGTGCCACCTCTTTACACATCATATTCTCCTGTTAAAAAGTCGGAAATTTGGGCGAGAAATTTTAAGGAACTTTAAGAATCGTCTCTCTGAAAATTTTTAGTGCCACCTCTTTACACATCATATTCTCCTGTTAAAATTCGGAAATTTGGGCGAAAAATTTTAAGAAACTTTAAGAATTGGCTCTCTGTTAAAATTTTTAGTGCCACCTCTTTACACATCATATTCTCCTGTTAAAAAGTCGGAAATTTGGGCGAGAAATTTTAAGAAACTTTAAGAATCGTCTCTCTGTTAAAATTTTTAGTGCCACCTCTTTACACATCATATTCTCCTGTTAAAAAGTCGGAAATTTGGACGAAAAATTTTAAGAAACTTTAAGAATTGTCTCTCTGTTAAAATTTTTAGTGCCACCTCTTTACACATCATATTCTCCTGTTAAAAAGTCGGAAATTTGGGCGAGAAATTTTAAGAAACTTTAAGAATCGTCTCTCTGTTAAAATTTTTAGTGCCACCTCTTTACACATCATATTCTCCTGTTAAAAAGTCGGAAATTTGGGCGATACATTTTAAGAAACTTTAAGAATCGTCTCTCTGTTAAAATTTTTAGTGCCACCTCTTTACACATCATATTCTCCTGTTAAAAAGTCGGAAATTTGGGCGAAAAATTTTAAGAAACTTTAAGAATTGGCTCTCTGTTAAAATATTTAGTGCCACCTCTTTACACATCATATTCTCCTGTTAAAAAGTCTGGAAATTTGGGCGAAAAATTTTAAGAAACTTTAAGAATTGTCTCTCTGTTAAAATTTTTAGTGCCACCTCTTTACACATCATATTCTCCTGTGAAAAGTCGGAAATTTGGGCGAGAAATTTTAAGAAACTTTAAGAATCGTCTCTCTGTTAAAATTTTTAGTGCCACCTCTTTACACATCATATTCTCCTGTTAAAAAGTCGGAAATTTGGGCGAAGAATTTTAAGAAACTTTAAGAATCGTCTCTCTGTTAAAATTTTTAGTGCCACCTCTTTACACATCATATTCTCCTGTTAAAAGTCGGAAATTTGGGCGAAAAATTTTAAGAAACTTTAAGAATTGTCTCTCTGTTAAAATTTTTAGTGCCACCTCTTTACACATCATATTCTCCTGTTAAAAAGTCGGATATTTGGGCGAAAAATTTTAAGAAACTTTAAGAATTGTCTTTCTGTTAAAATTTTTTAGTGCCACCTCTTTACATATCATATTCTCCTGTTAAAAAGTCGGAAATTTGGGCGAGAAATTTAAGAAACTTTAAGAATTGTCTTTCCGTTAAAATTTTTAGTGCCACCTCTTACACATCATATTCTCCTGTTAAAAAGTCGGAAATTTGGGCGAGAAATTTTAAGAAACTTTAAGAATCGTCTCTCTGTGAAAATTTTTAGTGCCACCTCTTTACACATCATATTCTCCTGTTAAAAAGTCGGAAATTTGGGCGAGAAATTTTAAGAAACTTTAAGAATTGGCTCTCTGTTAAAATTTTTAGTGCCACCTCTTTACACATCATATTCTCCTGTTAAAAAGTCGGAAATTTGGGCGAGAAATTTTAAGAAACTTTAAGAATCGTCTCTCTGTTAAAATTTTTAGTGCCACCTCTTTACACATCATATTCTCCTGTTAAAAAGTCGAAAATTTGGACGAAAAATTTTAAGAAACTTTAAGAATTGTCTCTCTGTTAAAATTTTTAGTGCCACCTCCTTACACATCATATTCTCCTGTTAAAAAGTCTGGAAATTTGGGCGAAAAATTTTAAGAAACTTTAAGAATCGTCTCTCTGTTAAAATTTTTAGTGCCACCTCTTTACACATCATATTCTCCTGTTAAAAAGTCGGAAATTTGGGCGAGAAATTTTACGAAACTTTAAGAATCGTCTCTCTGTTAAAATATTTAGTGCCACCTCTTTACACATCATATTCTCCTGTTAAAAAGTCGGAAATTTGGGCGAGAAATTTTAAGAAACTTTAAGAATCGTCTCTCTGTTAAAATTTTTAGTGCCACCTCTTTACACATCATATTCTCCTGTTAAAAAGTCGGAAATTTGGGCGATACATTTTAAGAAACTTTAAGAATCGTCTCTCTGTTAAAATTTTTAGTGCCACCTCTTTACACATCATATTCTCCTGTTAAGAAGTCGGAAATTTGGGCGAAAAATTTTAAGAAACTTTAAGAATTGTCTCTCTGTTAAAATTTTTAGTGCCACCTCTTTACACATCATATTCTCCTGTTAAAAAGGCGGAAATTTGGGCGAAAAATTTTAAGAAACTTTAAGAATTGTCTATCTGTTAAAATTTTTAGTGCCACCTCTTTACATATCATATTCTCCTGTTAAAAAGTCGGAAATTTGGGCGAGAAATTTTAAGAAACTTTAAGAATTGTCTCTCTGTTAAAATTTTTAGTGCCACCTCCTTACACATCATATTCTCCTGTTAAAAAGTCGGAAATTTGGGCGAGAAATTTTAAGGAACTTTAAGAATCGTCTCTCTGTTAAAATTTTTAGTGCCACCTCTTTACACATCATATTCTCCTGTTAAAAAGTCGGACATTTGGGCGAGAAATTTTAAGAAACTTTAAGAATCGTCTCTGTTAAAATTTTTAGTGCCACCTCTTTACACATCATATTCTCCTGTTAAAAAGTCGGAAATTTGGACGAAAAATTTTAAGAAACTTTAAGAATTGTCTCTCTGTTAAAATTTTTAGTGCCACCTCTTTACACATCATATTCTCCTGTTAAAAAGTCGGAAATTTGGGCGAGAAATTTTAAGGAACTTTAAGAATCGTCTCTCTGTTAAAATTTTTAGTGCCACCTCTTTACACATCATATTCTCCTGTTAAAATTCGGAAATTTGGGCGAAAAATTTTAAGAAACTTTAAGAATTGGCTCTCTGTTAAAATTTTTAGTGCCACCTCTTTACACATCATATTCTCCTGTTAAAAAGTCGGAAATTTGGGCGAGAAATTTTAAGAAACTTTAAGAATCGTCTCTCTGTTAAAATTTTTAGTGCCATCTCTTTACACATCATATTCTCCTGTTAAAAAGTCGGAAATATGGACGAAAAATTTTAAGAAACTTTAAGAATTGTCTCTCTGTTAAAATTTTTAGTGCCACCTCTTTACACATCATATTCTCCTGTTAAAAAGTCTGGAAATTTGGGCGAAAAATTTTAAGAAACTTTAAGAATCGTCCCTCTGTTAAAATTTTTAGTGCCACCTCTTTACACATCATATTCTCCTGTTAAAAAGTCGGAAATTTGGGCGAGAAATTTTAAGGAACTTTAAGAATCGTCTCTGTTAAAATTTTTTAGTGCCACCTCTTTACATATCATATTCTCCTGTTAATAAGTCCGAAATTTGGGCGAAAAATTTTAAGAAACTTTAAGAATCGTCTCTCTGTTAAAATTTTTAGTGCCACCTCTTTACACATCATATTCTCCTGTTAAAAAGTCGGAAATTTGGACGAAAAAT
Source organism: Apis cerana (assembly GCF_029169275.1). Classification (NCBI taxonomy): domain Eukaryota; kingdom Metazoa; phylum Arthropoda; class Insecta; order Hymenoptera; family Apidae; genus Apis; species Apis cerana. The sequence continues at coordinate 18,109,194 of NC_083852.1, forward strand.
TTTAAGAAACTTTAAGAATTGTCTCTCTGTTAAAATTTTTAGTGCCACCTCTTACCACATCATATTCTCCTGTTAAAAAGTCGGAAATTTGGGCGAGGAATTTTAAGAAACTTTAAGAATTGTCTCTCTGTTAAAATTTTTAGTGCCACCTCCTTACACATCATATTCTCCTGTTAAAAAGTCGGAAATTTGGGCGAGAAATTTTAAGAAACTTTAAGAATTGTCTCTCTGTTAAAATTTTTAGTGCCACCTCTTTACACATCATATTCTCCTGTTAAAAAGTCGGAAATTTGGGCGAAAAATTTTAAGAAACTTTAAGAATCGTCTCTGTTAAAATTTTTAGTGCCACCTCTTTACACATCATATTCTCCTGTTAAAAAGTCGGAAATTTGGGATAAAAATTTTAAGAAACTTTAAGAATTGGCTCTCTGTTAAAATTTTTAGTGCCACCTCTTTACACATCATATTCTCCTGTTAAAAAGTCGGAAATTTGGGCGAAAAATTTTAAGAAACTTTAAGAATTGGCTCTCTGTTAAAATTTTTAGTGCCACCTCTTTACACATCATATTCTCCTGTTAAAAAGTCGGAAATTTGGGCGAAAAATTTTAAGAAACTTTAAGAATTGGCTCTCTGTTAAAATATTTAGTGCCACCTCTTTACACATCATATTCTCCTGTTAAAAAGTCGGAAATTTGGGCGATACATTTTAAGAAACTTTAAGAAATCGGTCTCTGTTAAAATTTTTAGTGCCACCTCTTTACACATCATATTCTCCTGTTAAAAAGTCGGAAATTTGGGCGAGAAATTTTAAGAAACTTTAAGAATCGTCTCTCTGTTAAAATTTTTAGTGCCACCTCTTTACACATCATATTCTCCTGTTAAAAAGTCGGAAATTTGGACGAGAAACTTTAAGAAACTTTAAGAATTGTCTCTCTGTTAAAATTTTTAGTGCCACCTCTTTACACATCATATTCTCCTGTTAAAAAGTCGGAAATTTGGGCGAGAAATTTTAAGAAACTTTAAGAATCGTCTCTCTGTTAAAATTTTTAGTGCCACCTCTTTACACATCATATTCTCCTGTTAAAAAGTCGGAAATTTGGGCGAAACATTTTAAGAAACTTTAAGAGTCGTCTCTCTGTTAAAATTTTTAGTGCCACCTCTTTACACATCATATTCTCCTGTTAAAAAGTCGGAAATTTGGGCGAAAAATTTTAAGAAACTTTAAGAATTGTCTCTCTGTTAAAATTTTTAGTGCCACCTCTTTACACATCATATTCTCCTGTGAAAAGTCGGAAATTTGGGCGAAAAATTTTAAGAAACTTTAAGAATTGTCTCTCTGTTAAAATTTTTAGTGCCACCTCTTTACATATCATATTCTCCTGTTAAAAAGTCGGAAATTTGGACGAGAAACTTTAAGAAACTTTAAGAATTGTCTCTCTGTTAAAATTTTTAGTGCCACCTCCTTACACATCATATTCTCCTGTTAAAAAGTCGGAAATTTGGGCGAGAAATTTTAAGGAACTTTAAGAATCGTCTCTCTGTTAATATTTTTAGTGCCACCTCTTTACACATCATATTCTCCTGTTAAAATGTCGGAAATTTGGGCGAAAAATTTTAAGAAACTTTAAGAATTGGCTCTCTGTTAAAATTTTTAGTGCCACCTCTTTACACATCATATTCTCCTGTTAAAAAGTCGGAAATTTGGGCGAGAAATTTTAAGAAACTTTAAGAATTGTCTCTCTGTTAAAATTTTTAGTGCCATCTCTTTACACATCATATTCTCCTGTTAAAAAGTCGGAAATTTGGACGAAAAATTTTAAGAAACTTTAAGAATTGTCTCTCTGTTAAAATTTTTAGTGCCACCTCTTTACACATCATATTCTCCTGTTAAAAAGTCTGGAAATTTGGGCGAAAATTTTAAGAAACTTTAAGAATCGTCTCTCTGTTAAAATTTTTAGTGCCACCTCTTTACACATCATATTCTCCTGTTAAAAAGTCGGAAATTTGGGCGAGAAATTTTAAGGAACTTTAAGAATCGTCTCTCTGTTAAAATATTTAGTGCCACCTCTTTACACATCATATTCTCCTGTTAAAAAGTCGGAAATTTGGGCGAAAAATTTTAAGAAACTTTAAGAATCGTCTCTCTGTTAAAATTTTTAGTGCCACCTCTTTACACATCATATTCTCCTGTTAAAAAGTCGGAAATTTGGGCGATACATTTTAAGAAACTTTAAGAATCGTCTCTCTGTTAAAATTTTTAGTGCCACCTCTTTACACATCATATTCTCCTGTTAAGAAGTCGGAAATTTGGGCGAAAAATTTTAAGAAACTTTAAGAATTGTCTCTCTGTTAAAATTTTTAGTGCCACCTCTTTACACATCATATTCTCCTGTTAAAAAGGCGGAAATTTGGGCGAAAAATTTTAAGAAACTTTAAGAATTGTCTCTCTGTTAAAATTTTTAGTGCCACCTCTTTACATATCATATTCTCCTGTTAAAAAGTCGGAAATTTGGCCGAGAAATTTTAAGAAACTTTAAGAATTGTCTTTCCGTTAAAATTTTTAGTGCCACCTCCTTACACATCATATTCTCCTGTTAAAAAGTCGGAAATTTGGGCGAGAAATTTTAAGGAACTTTAAGAATCGTCTCTCTGTTAAAATTTTTAGTGCCACCTCTTTACACATCATATTCTCCTGTTAAAAAGTCGGACATTTGGGCGAGAAATTTTAAGAAACTTTAAGAATCGTCTCTCTGTTAAAATTTTTAGTGCCACCTCTTTACACATCATATTCTCCTGTTAAAAAGTCGGAAATTTGGACGAAAAATTTTAAGAAACTTTAAGAATTGTCTCTCTGTTAAAATTTTTAGTGCCACCTCTTTACACATCATATTCTCCTGTTAAAAAGTCGGAAATTTGGGCGAGAAATTTTAAGGAACTTTAAGAATCGTCTCTCTGTGAAAATTTTTAGTGCCACCTCTTTACACATCATATTCTCCTGTTAAAATTCGGAAATTTGGGCGAAAAATTTTAAGAAACTTTAAGAATTGGCTCTCTGTTAAAATTTTTAGTGCCACCTCTTTACACATCATATTCTCCTGTTAAAAAGTCGGAAATTTGGGCGAGAAATTTTAAGAAACTTTAAGAATCGTCTCTCTGTTAAAATTTTTAGTGCCATCTCTTTACACATCATATTCTCCTGTTAAAAGTCGGAAATTTGGACGAAAAATTTTTAGAAACTTTATGAATTGTCTCTCTGTTAAAATTTTTAGTGCCACCTCTTTACACATCATATTCTCCTGTTAAAAAGTCTGGAAATTTGGGCGAAAAATTTTAAGAAACTTTAAGAATCGTCCCTCTGTTAAAATTTTTAGTGCCACCTCTTTACACATCATATTCTCCTGTTAAAAAGTCGGAAATTTGGGCGAGAAATTTTAAGGAACTTTAAGAATCGTCTCTCTGTTAAAATTTTTAGTGCCACCTCTTTACATATCATATTCTCCTGTTAATAAGTCCGAAATTTGGGCGAAAAATTTTAAGAAACTTTAAGAATCGTCTCTCTGTTAAAATTTTTAGTGCCACCTCTTTACACATCATATTCTCCTGTTAAAAAGTCGGAAATTTGGACAAAAAATTTTAAGAAACTTTATGAATTGTCTCTCTGTTAAAATTTTTAGTGCCACCTCTTTACACATCATATTCTCCTGTTAAAAAGTCGGAAATTTGGGCGAGAAATTTTAAGGAACTTTAAGAATCGTCTTTCTGTTAAAATTTTTAGTGCCACCTCCTTACACATCATATTCTCCTGTTAAAAAGTCGGAAATTTGGGCGAGAAATTTTAAGGAACTTTAAGAATCGTCTCTCTGTTAAAATTTTTAGTGCCACCTCTTTACACATCATATTCTCCTGTTAAAAAGTCGGAAATTTGGGCGAAAAATTTTACGAAACTTTAAGAATCGTCTCTCTGTTAAAATTTTTAGTGCCACCTCTTTACACATCATATTCTCCTGTTAAAAAGTCGGAAATTTGGGAGAAAAATTTTAAGAAACTTTAAGAATTGGCTCTCTGTTAAAATATTTAGTGCCACCTCTTTACACATCATATTCTCCTGTTAAAAAGTCGGAAATTTGGGCGAAAAATTTTAAGAAACTTTAAGAATTGGCTCTCTGTTAAAATTTTTAGTGCCACCTCTTTACACATCATATTCTCCTGTTAAAAAGTCGGAAATTTGGGAGAAAAATTTTAAGAAACTTTAAGAATTGGCTCTCTGTTAAAATATTTAGTGCCACCTCTTTACACATCATATTCTCCTGTTAAAAAGTCGGAAATTTGGGCGAAAAATTTTAAGAAACTTTAAGAATTGTCTCTCTGTTAAAATTTTTAGTGCCACCTCTTTACACATCATATTCTCCTGTTAAAAAGTCGGAAATTTGGGCGAGAAATTTTAAGAAACTTTAAGAATCGTCTCTCTGTTAAAATTTTTAGTGCCACCTCTTTACACATCATATTCTCCTGTTAAAAAGTCGGAAATTTGGACGAAAAATTTTAAGAAACTTTAAGAATTGTCTCTCTGTTAAAATTTTTAGTGCCACCTCTTTACACATCATATTCTCCTGTTAAAAAGTCGGAAATTTGGGCGAGAAATTTTAAGGAACTTTAAGAATCGTCTCTCTGTTAAAATTTTTAGTGCCACCTCTTTACACATCATATTCTCCTGTTAAAAAGTCGGAAATTTGGGCGAGAAATTTTAAGAAACTTTAAGAATCGTCTCTCTGTTAAAATTTTTAGTGCCACCTCTTTACACATCATATTCTCCTGTTAAAAGTCGGAAATTTGGGCGAAAATTTTAAGAAACTTTAAGAATTGGCTCTCTGTTAAAATTTTTAGTGCCACCTCTTTACACATCATATTCTCCTGTTAAAAAGTCGGAAATTTGGGCGAAGAATTTTAAGAAACTTTAAGAATCGTCTCTCTGTTAAAATTTTTAGTGCCACCTCTTTACACATCATATTCTCCTGTTAAAAAGTCGGAAATTTGGGAGAATATTTTAAGAAACTTTAAGAATTGGCTCTCTGTTAAAATATTTGGTGCCACCTCTTTACACATCATATTCTCCTGTTAAAAAGTCGGAAATTTGGGCGAAAAATTTTAAGAAACTTTAAGAATTGGCTCTCTGTTAAAATTTTTAGTGCCACCTCTTTACACATCATATTCTCCTGTTAAAAAGTCGGAAATTTGGGCGAAAAATTTTAAGAAACTTTAAGAATTGGCTCTCTGTTAAAATATTTAGTGCCACCTCTTTACACATCATATTCTCCTGTTAAAAAGTCGGAAATTTGGGCGAAAAATTTTAAGAAACTTTAAGAATTGTCTCTCTGTTAAAATTTTTAGTGCCACCTCTTTACACATCATATTCTCCTGTTAAAAAGTCGGAAATTTGGGCGAGAAATTTTAAGAAACTTTAAGAATCGTCTCTCTGTTAAAATTTTTAGTGCCACCTCTTTACACATCATATTCTCCTGTTAAAAAGTCGGAAATTTGGACGAAAAATTTTAAGAAACTTTAAGAATTGTCTCTCTGTTAAAATTTTTAGTGCCACCTCTTTACACATCATATTCTCCTGTTAAAAAGTCGGAAATTTGGGCGAGAAATTTTAAGGAACTTTAAGAATCGTCTCTCTGTTAAAATTTTTAGTGCCACCTCTTTACACATCATATTCTCCTGTTAAAAAGTCGGAAATTTGGGCGAGAAATTTTAAGAAACTTTAAGAATCGTCTCTCTGTTAAAATTTTTAGTGCCACCTCTTTACACATCATATTCTCCTGTTAAAATTCGGAAATTTGGGCGAAAAATTTTAAGAAACTTTAAGAATTGGCTCTCTGTTAAAATTTTTAGTGCCACCTCTTTACACATCATATTCTCCTGTTAAAAAGTCGGAAATTTGGGCGAAAAATTTTAAGAAACTTTAAGAATCGTCTCTCTGTTAAAATTTTTAGTGCCACCTCTTTACACATCATATTCTCCTGTTAAAAAGTCGGAAATTTGGGCGAGAAATTTTAAGAAACTTTAAGAATCGTCTCTCTGTTAAAATTTTTAGTGCCACCTCTTTACACATCATATTCTCCTGTTAAAAAGTCGGAAATTTGGGCGATACATTTTAAGAAACTTTAAGAATCGTCTCTCTGTTAAAATTTTTAGTGCCACCTCTTTACACATCATATTCTCCTGTTAAAAAGTCGGAAATTTGGGCGAAAAATTTTAAGAAACTTTAAGAATTGTCTCTCTGTTAAAATTTTTAGTGCCACCTCTTTACACATCATATTCTCCTGTTAAAAAGTCGGATATTTGGGCGAAAAATTTTAAGAAACTTTAAGAATTGTCTTTCTGTTAAAATTTTTTAGTGCCACCTCTTTACATATCATATTCTCCTGTTAAAAAGTCGGAAATTTGGGCGAGAAACTTTAAGAAACTTTAAGAATTGTCTTTCTGTTAAAATATTTAGTGCCACCTCCTTACACATCATATTCTCCTGTTAAAAAGTCGGAAATTTGGGCGAGAAATTTTAAGGAACTTTAAGAATCGTCTCTCTGTGAAAATTTTTAGTGCCACCTCTTTACACATCATATTCTCCTGTTAAAATTCGGAAATTTGGGCGAAAAATTTTAAGAAACTTTAAGAATTGGCTCTCTGTTAAAATTTTTAGTGCCACCTCTTTACACATCATATTCTCCTGTTAAAAAGTCGGAAATTTGGGCGAGAAATTTTAAGAAACTTTAAGAATCGTCTCTCTGTTAAAATTTTTAGTGCCATCTCTTTACACATCATATTCTCCTGTTAAAAAGTCGGAAATTTGGACGAAAAATTTTAAGAAACTTTAAGAATTGTCTCTCTGTTAAAATTTTTAGTGCCACCTCTTTACACATCATATTCTCCTGTTAAAAAGTCTGGAAATTTGGGCGAAAAATTTTAAGAAACTTTAAGAATCGTCTCTCTGTTAAAATTTTTAGTGCCACCTCTTTACACATCATATTCTCCTGTTAAAAAGTCGGAAATTTGGGCGAGAAATTTTAAGGAACTTTAAGAATCGTCTCTCTGTTAAAATATTTAGTGCCACCTCTTTACACATCATATTCTCCTGTTAAAAAGTCGGAAATTTGGGCGAGAAACTTTAAGAAACTTTAAGAATCGTCTCTCTGTTAAAATTTTTAGTGCCACCTCTTTACACATCATATTCTCCTGTTAAAAAGTCGGAAATTTGGGCGAAACATTTTAAGAAACTTTAAGAATCGTCTCTCTGTTAAAATTTTTAGTGCCACCTCTTTACACATCATATTCTCCTGTTAAGAAGTCGGAAATTTGGGCGAAAAATTTTAAGAAACTTTAAGAATTGTCTCTCTGTTAAAATTTTTAGTGCCACCTCTTTACACATCATATTCTCCTGTTAAAAAGGCGGAAATTTGGGCGAAAAATTTTAAGAAACTTTAAGAATTGTCTCTCTGTTAAAATTTTTAGTGCCACCTCTTTACATGTCATATTCTCCTGTTAAAAAGTCGGAAATTTGGGCGAGAAAATTTAAGAAACTTTAAGAATTGTCTTTCCGTTAAAATTTTTAGTGCCACCTCCTTACACATCATATTCTCCTGTTAAAAAGTCGGAAATTTGGGCGAGAAATTTTAAGGAACTTTAAGAATCGTCTCTCTGTTAAAATTTTTAGTGCCACCTCTTTACACATCATATTCTCCTGTTAAAAAGTCGGACATTTGGGCGAAAAATTTTAAGAAACTTTAAGAATCGTCTCTCTGTTAAAATTTTTAGTGCCACCTCTTTACACATCATATTCTCCTGTTAAAAAGTCGGAAATTTGGACGAAAAATTTTAAGAAACTTTAAGAATTGTCTCTCTGTTAAAATTTTTAGTGCCACCTCTTTACACATCATATTCTCCTGTTAAAAAGTCGGAAATTTGGGCGAGAAATTTTAAGGAACTTTAAGAATCGTCTCTCTGTTAAAATTTTTAGTGCCACCTCTTTACACATCATATTCTCCTGTTAAAAGTCGGAAATTTGGGCGAAAAATTTTACGAAACTTTAAGAATTGGCTCTCTGTTAAAATTTTTAGTGCCACCTCTTTACACATCATATTCTCCTGTTAAAAAGTCGGAAATTTGGGCGAGAAATTTTAAGAAACTTTAAGAATCGTCTCTCTGTTAAAATTTTTAGTGCCACCTCTTTACACATCATATTCTCCTGTTAAAAAGTCGGAAATTTGGACGAAAAATTTTAAGAAACTTTAAGAATTGTCTCTCTGTTAAAATTTTTAGTGCCACCTCCTTACACATCATATTCTCCTGTTAAAAAGTCTGGAAATTTGGGCGAAAAATTTTAAGAAACTTTAAGAATCGTCCCTCTGTTAAAATTTTTAGTGCCACCTCTTTACACATCATATTCTCCTGTTAAAAAGTCGGAAATTTGGGCGAGAAATTTTAAGGAACTTTAAGAATCGTCTCTCTGTTAAAATTTTTAGTGCCACCTCTTTACATATCATATTCTCCTGTTAAAAAGTCCGAAATTTGGGCGAAAAATTTTAAGAAACTTTAAGAATCGTCTCTCTGTTAAAATTTTTAGTGCCACCTCTTTACACATCATATTCTCCTGTTAAAAAGTCGGAAATTTGGACAAAAAATTTTAAGAAACTTTATGAATTGTCTCTCTGTTAAAATTTTTAGTGCCACCTCTTTACACATCATATTCTCCTGTTAAAAAGTCGGAAATTTGGGCGAGAAATTTTAAGGAACTTTAAGAATCGTCTTTCCGTTAAAATTTTTAGTGCCACCTCCTTACACATCATATTCTCCTGTTAAAAAGTCGGAAATTTGGGCGAGAAATTTTAAGGAACTTTAAGAATCGTCTCTCTGTTAAAATTTTTAGTGCCACCTCTTTACACATCATATTCTCCTGTTAAAAAGTCGGAAATTTGGGCGAAAAATTTTACGAAACTTTAAGAATCGTCTCTCTGTTAAAATTTTTAGTGCCACCTCTTTACACATCATATTCTCCTGTTAAAAAGTCGGAAATTTGGGAGAAAAATTTTAAGAAACTTTAAGAATTGGCTCTCTGTTAAAATATTTAGTGCCACCTCTTTACACATCATATTCTCCTGTTAAAAAGTCGGAAATTTGGGCGAAAAATTTTAAGAAACTTTAAGAATTGGCTCTCTGTTAAAATTTTTAGTGCCACCTCTTTACACATCATATTCTCCTGTTAAAAAGTCGGAAATTTGGGCGAAAAATTTTAAGAAACTTTAAGAATTGGCTCTCTGTTAAAATATTTAGTGCCACCTCTTTACACATCATATTCTCCTGTTAAAAAGTCGGAAATTTGGGCGAAAAATTTTAAGAAACTTTAAGAATTGTCTCTCTGTTAAAATTTTTAGTGCCACCTCTTTACACATCATATTCTCCTGTTAAAAAGTCGGAAATTTGGGCGAGAAATTTTAAGAAACTTTAAGAATCGTCTCTCTGTTAAAATTTTTAGTGCCACCTCTTTACACATCATATTCTCCTGTTAAAAAGTCGGAAATTTGGACGAAAAATTTTAAGAAACTTTAAGAATTGTCTCTCTGTTAAAATTTTTAGTGCCACCTCTTTACACATCATATTCTCCTGTTAAAAAGTCGGAAATTTGGGCGAGAAATTTTAAGGAACTTTAAGAATCGTCTCTCTGTTAAAATTTTTAGTGCCACCTCTTTACACATCATATTCTCCTGTTAAAAAGTCGGAAATTTGGGCGAGAAATTTTAAGAAACTTTAAGAATCGTCTCTCTGTTAAAATTTTTAGTGCCACCTCTTTACACATCATATTCTCCTGTTAAAATGTCGGAAATTTGGGCGAGAAATTTTAAGAAACTTTAAGAATTGGCTCTCTGTTAAAATTTTTAGTGCCACCTCTTTACACATCATATTCTCCTGTTAAAAAGTCGGAAATTTGGGCGAAAAATTTTAAGAAACTTTAAGAATCGTCTCTCTGTTAAAATTTTTAGTGCCACCTCTTTACACATCATATTCTCCTGTTAAAAAGTCGGAAATTTGGGCGAGAAATTTTAAGAAACTTTAAGAATCGTCTCTCTGTTAAAATTTTTAGTGCCACCTCTTTACACATCATATTCTCCTGTTAAAAAGTCGGAAATTTGGGCGATACATTTTAAGAAACTTTAAGAATCGTCTCTCTGTTAAAATTTTTAGTGCCACCTCTTTACACATCATATTCTCCTGTTAAAAAGTCGGAAATTTGGGCGAAAAATTTTAAGAAACTTTAAGAATCGTCTCTCTGTTAAAATTTTTAGTGCCACCTCTTTACACATCATATTCTCCTGTTAAAAAGTCGGAAATTTGGGCGAGAAATTTTAAGGAACTTTAAGAATCGTCTCTCTGTTAAAATTTTTAGTGCCACCTCTTTACACATCATATTCTCCTGTTAAAATGTCGGAAATTTGGGCGAGAAATTTTAAGGAACTTTAAGAATCGTCTCTCTGTTAAAATTTTTAGTGCCACCTCTTTACACATCATATTCTCCTGTTAAAAAGTCGGAAATTTGGGCGAGAAATTTTAAGAAACTTTAAGAATCGTCTCTCTGTTAAAATTTTTAGTGCCACCTCTTTACACATCATATTCTCCTGTTAAAATGTCGGAAATTTGGGCGAGAAATTTTAAGAAACTTTAAGAATTGGCTCTCTGTTAAAATTTTTAGTGCCACCTCTTTACACATCATATTCTCCTGTTAAAAAGTCGGAAATTTGGGCGAAAAATTTTAAGAAACTTTAAGAATCGTCTCTCTGTTAAAATTTTTAGTGCCACCTCTTTACACATCATATTCTCCTGTTAAAAAGTCGGAAATTTGGGCGAGAAATTTTAAGAAACTTTAAGAATCGTCTCTCTGTTAAAATTTTTAGTGCCACCTCTTTACACATCATATTCTCCTGTTAAAAAGTCGGAAATTTGGGCGATACATTTTAAGAAACTTTAAGAATCGTCTCTCTGTTAAAATTTTTAGTGCCACCTCTTTACACATCATATTCTCCTGTTAAAAAGTCGGAAATTTGGGCGAAAAATTTTAAGAAACTTTAAGAATTGTCTCTCTGTTAAAATTTTTAGTGCCACCTCTTTACACATCATATTCTCCTGTTAAAAAGTCGGATATTTGGGCGAAAAATTTTAAGAAACTTTAAGAATTGTCTTTCTGTTAAAATTTTTTAGTGCCACCTCTTTACATATCATATTCTCCTGTTAATAAGTCCGAAATTTGGGCGAGAAAATTTAAGAAACTTTAAGAATTGACTCTCTGTTAAAATTTTTAGTGCCACCTCCTTACACATCATATTCTCCTGTTAAAAAGTCGGAAATTTGGGCGAGAAATTTTAAGGAACTTTAAGAATCGTCTCTCTGTGAAAATTTTTAGTGCCACCTCTTTACACATCATATTCTCCTGTTAAAATTCGGAAATTTGGGCGAAAAATTTTAAGAAACTTTAAGAATTGGCTCTCTGTTAAAATTTTTAGTGCCACCTCTTTACACATCATATTCTCCTGTTAAAAAGTCGGAAATTTGGGCGAGAAATTTTAAGAAACTTTAAGAATCGTCTCTCTGTTAAAATTTTTAGTGCCACCTCTTTACACATCATATTCTCCTGTTAAAAAGTCGAAAATTTGGACGAAAAATTTTAAGAAACTTTAAGAATTGTCTCTCTGTTAAAATTTTTAGTGCCACCTCTTTACACATCATATTCTCCTGTTAAAAAGTCTGGAAATTTGGGCGAAAAATTTTAAGAAACTTTAAGAATCGTCTCTCTGTTAAAATTTTTAGTGCCACCTCTTTACACATCATATTCTCCTGTTAAAAAGTCGGAAATTTGGGCGAGAAATTTTAAGGAACTTTAAGAATCGTCTCTCTGTTAAAATATTTAGTGCCACCTCTTTACACATCATATTCTCCTGTTAAAAAGTCGGAAATTTGGGCGAGAAATTTTAAGAAACTTTAAGAATCGTCTCTCTGTTAAAATTTTTAGTGCCACCTCTTTACACATCATATTCTCCTGTTAAAAAGTCGGAAATTTGGGAGAAAAATTTTAAGAAACTTTAAGAATTGGCTCTCTGTTAAAATATTTAGTGCCACCTCTTTACACATCATATTCTCCTGTTAAAAAGTCGGAAATTTGGGCGAAAAATTTTAAGAAACTTTAAGAATTGTCTCTCTGTTAAAATTTTTAGTGCCACCTCTTTACACATCATATTCTCCTGTTAAAAAGTCGGAAATTTGGGCGAGAAATTTTAAGGAACTTTAAGAATCGTCTCTCTGTTAAAATTTTTAGTGCCACCTCTTTACACATCATATTCTCCTGTTAAAAAGTCGGAAATTTGGGCGAGAAATTTTAAGAAACTTTAAGAATCGTCTCTCTGTTAAAATTTTTAGTGCCACCTCTTTACACATCATATTCTCCTGTTAAAATGTCGGAAATTTGGGCGAAAAATTTTAAGAAACTTTAAGAATTGGCTCTCTGTTAAAATTTTTAGTGCCACCTCTTTACACATCATATTCTCCTGTTAAAAAGTCGGAAATTTGGGCGAAAAATTTTAAGAAACTTTAAGAATTGGCTCTCTGTTAAAATATTTGGTGCCACCTCTTTACACATCATATTCTCCTGTTAAAAAGTCGGAAATTTGGGCGAAAAATTTTAAGAAACTTTAAGAATTGGCTCTCTGTTAAAATATTTTGTGCCACCTCTTTACACATCATATTCTCCTGTTAAAAAGTCGGAAATTTGGGCGAAAAATTTTAAGAAACTTTAAGAATTGGCTCTCTGTTAAAATTTTTAGTGCCACCTCTTTACACATCATATTCTCCTGTTAAAAAGTCGGAAATTTGGGCGAAAAATTTTAAGAAACTTTAAGAATTGGCTCTCTGTTAAAATATTTAGTGCCACCTCTTTACACATCATATTCTCCTGTTAAAAAGTCTGGAAATTTGGGCGAAAAATTTTAAGAAACTTTAAGAATTGTCTCTCTGTTAAAATTTTTAGTGCCACCTCTTTACACATCATATTCTCCTGTTAAAAAGTCGGAAATTTGGGCGAGAAATTTTAAGAAACTTTAAGAATCGTCTCTCTGTTAAAATTTTTAGTGCCACCTCTTTACACATCATATTCTCCTGTTAAAAAGTCGGAAATTTGGACGAAAAATTTTAAGAAACTTTAAGAATTGTCTCTCTGTTAAAATTTTTAGTGCCACCTCTTTACACATCATATTCTCCTGTTAAAAAGTCGGAAATTTGGGCGAGAAATTTTAAGGAACTTTAAGAATCGTCTCTCTGTTAAAATTTTTAGTGCCACCTCTTTACACATCATATTCTCCTGTTAAAAAGTCGGAAATTTGTGCGAGAAATTTTAAGAAACTTTAAGAATCGTCTCTCTGTTAAAATTTTTAGTGCCACCTCTTTACACATCATATTCTCCTGTTAAAAAGTCGGAAATTTGGGCGAAAAATTTTAAGAAACTTTAAGAATTGGCTCTCTGTTAAAATATTTAGTGCCACCTCTTTACACATCATATTCTCCTGTTAAAAAGTCCGAAATTTGGGCGAAAAATTTTAAGAAACTTTAAGAATCGTCTCTCTGTTAAAATTTTTAGTGCCACCTCTTTACACATCATATTCTCCTGTTAAAAAGTCGGAAATTTGGGCGAGAAATTTTAAGAAACTTTAAGAATCGTCTCTCTGTTAAAATTTTTAGTGCCACCTCTTTACACATCATATTCTCCTGTTAAAAAGTCGGAAATTTGGGCGAGAAATTTTAAGGAACTTTAAGAATCGTCTCTCTGTTAAAATATTTAGTGCCACCTCTTTACACATCATATTCTCCTGTTAAAAAGTCTGGAAATTTGGGCGAAAAATTTTAAGAAACTTTAAGAATTGTCTCTCTGTTAAAATTTTTAGTGCCACCTCTTTACACATCATATTCTCCTGTTAAAAAGTCGGAAATTTGGGAGAAAAATTTTAAGAAACTTTAAGAATCGTCTCTCTGTTAAAATTTTTAGTGCCACCTCTTTACACATCATATTCTCCTGTTAAAAAGTCGGAAATTTGGGCGAAAAATTTTAAGAAACTTTAAGAATTGTCTCTCTGTTAAAATTTTTAGTGCCACCTCTTTACACATCATATTCTCCTGTTAAAAAGTCGGAAATTTGGGCGAAAAATTTTAAGAAACTTTAAGAATTGTCTCTCTGTTAAAATTTTTAGTGCCACCTCTTTACATATCATATTCTCCTGTTAATAAGTCCGAAATTTGGGCGAGAAATTTTAAGAAACTTTAAGAATTGTCTCTCTGTTAAAATTTTTAGTGCCACCTCTTTACACATCATATTCTCCTGTTAAAAAGTCGGAAATTTGGGCGAAAAATTTTACGAAACTTTAAGAATCGTCTCTCTGTTAAAATTTTTAGTGCCACCTCTTTACACATCATATTCTCCTGTTAAAAAGTCGGAAATTTGGGAGAAAAATTTTAAGAAACTTTAAGAATTGGCTCTCTGTTAAAATATTTAGTGCCACCTCTTTACACATCATATTCTCCTGTTAAAAAGTCGGAAATTTGGGCGAAAAATTTTAAGAAACTTTAAGAATCGTCTCTCTGTTAAAATTTTTAGTGCCACCTCTTTACACATCATATTCTCCTGTTAAAAAGTCGGAAATTTGGACGAAAAATTTTTAGAAACTTTATGAATTGTCTCTCTGTTAAAATTTTTAGTGCCACCTCTTTACACATCATATTCTCCTGTTAAAAAGTCGAAAATTTGGGCGAAAAATTTAAAAAAACTTTAAGAATCGTCTCTCTGTTAAAATTTTTAGTGCCACCTCTTTACACATCATATTCTCCTGTTAAAAAGTCGAAAATTTGGGCGAAAAATTTTACGAAACTTTAAGAATCGTCTCTCTGTTAAAATATTTAGTGCCACCTCTTTACACATCATATTCTCCTGTTAAAAAGTCGGAAATTTGGGCGAAAAATTTTAAGAAACTTTAAGAATCGTCTCTCTGTTAAAATTTTTAGTGCCACCTCTTTACACATCATATTCTCCTGTTGAAAAGTCGGAAATTTGGGCGAAAAATTTTAAGAAACTTTAAGAATTGGCTCTCTGTTAAAATTTTTAGTGCCACCTCTTTACACATCATATTCTCCTGTTAAAAGTCGGAAATTTGGGAGAAAAATTTTAAGAAACTTTAAGAATTGGCTCTCTGTTAAAATATTTGGTGCCACCTCTTTACACATCATATTCTCCTGTTAAAAAGTCGGAAATTTGGGCGAAAAATTTTAAGAAACTTTAAGAATTGGCTCTCTGTTAAAATATTTAGTGCCACCTCTTTACACATCATATTCTCCTGTTAAAAAGTCGGAAATTTGGGCGAAAAATTTTAAGAAACTTTAAGAATTGGCTCTCTGTTAAAATTTTTAGTGCCACCTCTTTACACATCATATTCTCCTGTTAAAAAGTCGGAAATTTGGGCGAAAAATTTTAAGAAACTTTAAGAATTGGCTCTCTGTTAAAATATTTAGTGCCACCTCTTTACACATCATATTCTCCTGTTAAAAAGTCTGGAAATTTGGGCGAAAAATTTTAAGAAACTTTAAGAATTGTCTCTCTGTTAAAATTTTTAGTGCCACCTCTTTACACATCATATTCTCCTGTTAAAAAGTCGGAAATTTGGGCGAGAAATTTTAAGAAACTTTAAGAATTGTCTCTCTGTTAAAATTTTTAGTGCCACCTCTTTACACATCATATTCTCCTGTTAAAAAGTCGGAAATTTAGGCGAAAAATTTTAAGAAACTTTAAGAATTGGCTCTCTGTTACAATTTTTTAGTGCCACCTCTTTACATATCATATTCTCCTGTTAAGAAGTCGAAAATTTGGGTGAGAATCTTTGCAATGGTTTTTTTTTTTAAATTTTTTAGTTCCATTTCTTTGGATATCTATATTTTTAATATATTTATATATATTTTTTATATATTTTATGTATATTTATTTATGTTATATATTTTATATAACATGTCTGTATGTATATCTTTGCGTATTTATCTATATTTTTTTATTCCTTTTGTCTCCTCCTATAGAATTATATTGTCCTAATCATAAATCGTATAATTGACCAAAATCCTGTCTGGCTATCCGAAAATTGTAAATGTTAGAATTCTTGGAATAATTTTCCGTATTACCTCTTTATATTTTATATTTTCCTAATACACAGTTGAAATTTCAGCAAAAATATTTGCCAAATATTTCAATGTTGTAGCCGGAAAATATAATCATAAGGAAAATGCCACGAATAATTTTTCCAAGATTTCCCCAATTCATAATTTTGTGCCATTGACAGAAATTTTCAAGTGTATTTTACGATTTTGTATTAGGAGTATATAATCTTATTGGAAGTGTCAAGCAGGAATTTTTTCTATTACTTACCTTTTATACTTACCTTTTATACTTACCTTTATGCGTTTCATATTTTCGGGATCTATAAATTTTTTTTCAACAGTTTACTTAATTCTAGATTAATTTAATTAATATTATATTTTACTTACCTTTTATACTTACCTTTTATACTTACCTTTATGCGTTTCATATTTTCGGGATCTATAAATTTTTTTTCAACAGTTTACTTAATTCTAGATTAATTTAATTAATATTATATTTTACTTACCTTTTATATTGTTACTTCTTTATTATCTTTCGTTGTGAGATCGAAGATTTTGTGATTATTTTTTAACTGTGACGGTAGAATAAAAATGTTTCTTAATTAATTAATTATATTTTGTAACAATTAAAATTTCAATAATACTTCGTGAATAAGTGTTTGTAAATGCAAATGAAAATAAATCTGAAAAAAATAAAACATATTATATATAAAAATGTATCATATAAAAACTTTAAAGAAAAGTTAAAATTGGATCTTCTTTCTTTAAAGAAAATTAAAAGACTTTAAAAAATGACATAATAGAGAAATATGACTACTTACTTGCATATGTGATAATTTTAATATCTTGTAGCATCTTGATTATCATCATGGATTGCAGATTAAGAACCGCTGTCACAAATGAATCATAATATATTGAATATATGAATTATAATAATTTTTATAAGAGATATTGTCTCCATTTATTTTTATAATTTTTCATTTTCTAATATCATTGCGCAAAAAATTTATAAAAAATATAAGATATGTAAAATAAATATACAAAAATAGATTTGTATAAGATGTATATAATATGAGATATAAAAATGAATTTAAAGATTTCGTTAAATTTTTAATTAATAGATTAAGTAAAAGAAACAATAAAATTTAATTACATGTACACTGTTTTTCAACATATAAATTTTTCAGAACAAGTATAGAAAAAGAACAAATAATAAAAAATTAGAAATAAGATAAAAATTGAACAACCAATATCATTTTTTAAATGATTTGGAAAATTTTAAATTCGAGAAATGATGATGATCAATTTTTATTATTTATTCTTCTTGTCTGTATTTAAGTTTCATCTATGGCAATGTATTTGAAATATAACGTTAATTTTATAATTTTTATCTTATCTCTTCTTTTTTATTATTTGCTCTCTTTGACTGTATTTACTTTTAGAATGTAAACACAAATGAGATATTCTCAATTCATCATTATTATTCCAAAACTACAATGTATTTTATTTTTTAAAATAAAAAAAATAGATATATTTCTTTTTAGAATATTTTTAGAATAATTTTGTAAAATATAATGTATTTTATAATAGTCTTATGTACATATAAGGTGTGATATTACCGATGATGGAGATTTGAATAAATAAAAATATGATAACAAATTAAAAGACTTTTTAAAAATTTTATTCATTTTATTCTTGAAAATGATATTTCTAAATTTTCCAGATTAAATAAAACTGTAAAAAAATATTCAGTATTACAAAAAATAAAGTAGTTTTAAAAAATAATAAGTATAGAAACGATAAATATATTTTAAATTATTCTTGCAATTAATACTGATTACAACTAATACTTATTACTTTTATTAAATATTTTCTTATTTTATGAAGTTATGAAGCTGTAAGGAGCATTTGTATATAAGGATTTTTGTGAGATAAAACTTCTTCTTTAAATGTTAAAATCTTATCCTTCAATTCTGCATCAGATAATGATAGATCTAAATTCTTGCATTTATCAATAAATTCTGCAATAAGAATTTCAGCTTCCTGTAATATTACAAATTAATTATATTATAAATATTAAAAATTTTTTATATTTTTTTAAATGAAATTTTAATTAAATAATATTATTACTTGGATGATCTTTTTTTTCTTCTGTGGATTATCAGATCCCTCAAAAAGTGAATCTTGATAATCTTCAAGTTCTGTTTGTTTACGCTTAGCAAACTAAAAAAAAAATTAATTTTTTAATATTATAGTAAAATTAAAATATAAATAAATTCAGAAAAATTTTACCTCAATAACATCTTGTGGGAAATTAGCCATTTTAGCAACGTGTATGCCAAAACTTTGATCACATATTCCTGGTTTTATTTTATATAGTAAAGTTAATTTATTATTATCTACAAGAGCTGTAACATGTTGATTTTTAACAGTAGATATTTCTTCTTCTAATTTAGTTATTTCATGAAAATGTGTTGCAAAAAGACAATAACATTTAATTTCTTTTGCTAAATATCTATAAAAAATTATATTATTAAATATATAACGAAATTTAATAAATTCAAAAGATATTTTAAATCTTACTCGGCGATTGACCATGCTATACCGCAACCTTCATAAGTAGAAGTTCCTCTGCCTAATTCATCAATCAATACCAATGAATTGCATGTTGCTGTCTGAAATTGTATAAAATATTTTTTAATTATTTTTTAATTATCAATTTCATGCTATAAATGTTATTAATTTACCTTTAATATAGCAGCAGTTTCTATCATTTCCATCATAAATGTAGAAAGTCCTTTCAATTGACAATCATCAGCTCCTACACGAGCTAATATACAGTCTAATAATGATATTTTTGCTTGATCACAAGGAACAAAACTTCCAATATGTGCCATGAGAGCACTAACACCAGCAGATCTTATATATGTGCTCTTACCTCCCATATTTGGACCAGTAATAATACAAAAATGACATTCTCCTATAATTTTATTATTATAAAAATAATTATTATCATATTTTATATTTATAAAAATATTACCTCTTTTAAAATTGATATTATTAGCTATATAATCTACTCCTTCTTGAATTTCTAAACATGGATGTCGAACTTGAATAAGATTAAATTCTCCTTTTTCACTAGGGAGCATTTCAGGACGCACATATGGTTTATTAGCACATATAGCAGCAGAAGCAAAAGCAGTAAGTACATCAAGTGATGCTAATACATTTCCAATAGCTTTTATTGTATTACTATAACCAGCTATATAATTTTTATAATATAATAGTAAAAATGCTACAATTATATTGCTTCTTTATTTAATATTTTATGTATTTATACAAACCTGCAATTTCAATTATTTCCGCAACAACCTTCTTTTGTTCTATTATATATTTATCTCTAATAGCAATGTATTCATCATTTAAATCATTTAATTTATTACTTCGAAATCGTACACCACTTTTATTAGAATCTAAAATAATATATTGTTTTTTATTTCTTAATACCTTTTCTTCCTTCAATGTTACACGGAAATAATATCCAAATTGTTGATTTGATTCTAGTTTTAATATTTTTCCAGCTTCGATTGAAAGATCATCAGCAACTTTATTCAATTGTGCTTGCAATTTTATTTCTATTTCATCCATAGTGCATTTTAATTCTAATTATAATGGATATATTAATGGATATTATTAATGGATATAATTAGTAAATATAAATTAATATAAAAAAATTTATACATATAATATAAATATATATAATATATATTCATTTAGAAGATTTTATAAGTACCTTTTAATTCATCATCAAATTCAGATCGTACTAAAAAATCTCCTTTTTCAGCAGAATCTAAATCAATTGTTTGTTCAACCATTTGTTGAAATTTATTCATATCTTTAATAAATTCACTTAAAGGATCAGTAAACATTGTTTTCAAAGCTATTATATTTATTTTAAGAAATTGTTCTAATAATATAGGTAAATGTGATATACATGTATAAATCCTGAAATAAAATTACGATTAATAAATTATTAATTATATATAAATATATTAAAAAAATATAATTTATTTACTTATAGCAATCCTGTAAAGTTGCTTTTTTCCTAGCCAATTTTTTTGCAAGTACTTGTAAATCTGGTATGCGTCTTAAATGATCTTCATTAAGATTAGATCGTAATTCATTATCATTCACTAATGCTTCAACAATATCATGTCTTTCTTTTATAAGTGATAAATCTTTTAAAGGTTGTCTAATCCATTGTGCAAGGAGTCTATGTCCTTGTGGAGTTCTACATTTATCTAAGAGATTCAAAATACTTGTAGGTGCATTTCCATTTAAAACACAAGAAGTATCAATACGTGGTTCAATATTAAGTGCTTTTATAGCAGCTGAATCTAATTTCAAATAACGTGATTGTTTTATTTGATCTATACTAAACTGATTCAAATTTCCTTCATCTGATGTTAACTAATGAAAAAGTATATAAGTACATAGTATAAAATTAAATTGAAGAATAATATTTTTTTTATCAGTATACTTACATCTAAATATTTAATAAGAGCAGAAGTAGCTGACATAGCAAAAGTTAAATTGATTTCAGGTAAAGATTGTACATTTTGTTGTTGACCTTTCTTGAATCTTATTAAAGTATTTAAATCTTGTATAACTGATTCACTAGAGAATTCATTTTTTTTTCTTGTAGTAATCATTACATTATTCCGTTCTATTAGCTAAGCAAGAAAAAGAAGATGAAAGAAAGAAATAAATGTCATGATTATATCAATAAAATTTTTAAATTAATTATTCTGTATAAAAGAAATATTTTATCTTGTTTACTTGTTTTAAAATTTGAAATTCATAGCTGCCTTCGCCTTGAATTAATAAACATTCTTTAGGAGCAAGCGTAACAATCAATGATTCCAAATTAGAAAATGAGTCATTGTCTTGAAATTCACAAACAGAAAATAAAGATGCCGTAGTATCTACACAGCTTAAACCTACAATCTAAAAATATTATAAAATAAAAATTTTTTAGCAGAAATTTTTTTTATAATGTGTTTTTTTTCATAATGTATTTTATAATTACTCACTCTAAATTTCCCTTCCATTCCTAATTTCACTGCTATAACACGAACACTAACAGCAATATCATTATTGCCAAACAATATATCCTCAAATTGTGTTAAATTACCAGGAGATCCTTTATATTCTAATATCCAATTTTGGTTTTTTGCAGTTCCTTGATTAATATAAACTTCTACTCTGTATTGTTTTACTAACAATAGATCACGTATAAAAGATTCAAAATGATTTTTGTTAAGAATAACTCCCTCAGTTTTATATGGATCTGTTTCAAATATAAACTTATTATTAAATTATAAATATTAAAATTTTGAATTAAAATTCTTACCTGCACCTATCATTTTACAAACAGATGTAGTTTTAAAAATTTCTTGTGCAGCAAATAAAGCATCATTACCATGTAATGTATAATAATCTGATCTATTAAAAAAACGTACTGTGGTATTCAGTTTCTGAAATCATATTATTATTAAATTATATGTGTGTTTTCTAATTATGCATTTTTTTATAAATAATATATATTTCTAAACTTATAATTATCAAAATTTTATATATTATTATATATTATTATATTATACATTATTTATATTATTATATGTATACATAATTAAATGATATTTTAGTATTAAAAGTAATGTTATTTCTAAATAAACAAAAAAAATTTTAATATTCTTATTAATATAAAAGAAAAAATTTAAAAATAATTTTTTACAAATTATTTAAAAATTTAATATAAAAAATATAATTATTACCAAATTATAATTATTATATTTAATTATGATTATACTTGTTTTCAAGAAAGACTTTTATGAAGAATATCTGTAGGTCAATGTCTATCTAGGGTCAAAAAGTCATGGATTATTATTAATATTATATGTACGAGTTCAAGGAAATTTGTTATATTATGGAAAAATATATCAATTTAAAATCATCTAATATGATAAAAAAGATCATTAAATACAATTAAATTTATTTATTTTTTGATATATTTTAATATTTGAAATTAGAAATATTTGAACAAGAGAATTATAAATTAATTTAATACTCATTAAATTATATATCAATTATATAAAAATATATTAATATAATTAATATAATATAATAAAAAAATAATTTATCAAAAGGAAAAAATGCAAAAATTCCAATAATAATACTATCTTGCAAATATTATTCATTTTTTGCCATAAAAAAATATCACAGTTTATATTCCAAGAAGATCAATACTATATATAAGTCATTAAAAACATCATGAATTATTTTAATTTATTATAATTTAATTGCTTAAATAATATTTTGTTATATAAATTTTTACATAAATATATATAAAATTAAAATATAATTAAAATAATTAAAATATAATTCTATTAAGCAATGTTTTTATATTCAAAAAAAAAAAAAATATGTTTAGAATTAAAAATAAAAGATATATGTGTATTAGATTTATTGATGTATTAAATGATCATTTAAATGATTACCTTTAATTACCTGAAATTATATTTATAGCTATTATGAAATAAGAATAATTACAATATAACAAGAATATTATACAAGAATGATATCATTGATGACACATCAAATTAACTTTATAGCAATTTCTGGAAATTATCTATATAATTATTAGTAAGAAATAGAAGAATTATTTTTACACATTTACAAGAAAAATATAAAAAAATAATATATTACATATATATATTTCATATATAATAATTTTTTTCTTGATAATTCTAAGAATTTATTCCATGAAATATTTATTTATCTTATAAATTATTAATTTAATAAATATAATAAATCATAATTAAAATATAATTAAAAAAAATTATATTAAATGTTTAATTTAAAATGTACATAATATATAAATAATTAAATGTTTTTAATAATATTTAATTAAATTAGATAGATGTTTTTTTAATAATATATTACAAATAATATTAAATTAATTATAATAATACTAAAATTAAATTACAAATATTTGTGAGCTTAAAGATATTAATATTAAAGATATTAATAGTGTGAATTATTTAAAAGAGATAAAAATATATATGAACTGGAATAAATGCACAGAAAATATTATCATCATATAAGAATGAAAGAGAATGTTTTCAAAGATATGAAGAAGGGGGAACTAACATAAATGGAATGCTCCAACTTGCATATAGTACATATCAATACATACTGTCATTGAGTGAGATCATCAATTCTAAACTCTGAATTAAGTGAATTTTGATTTTTTATCATACGGTAATTAAACTTTTAATTTTACTTTATTTAATTTTAATATAATATTTCAATTGTAATTATTTTTTTTAACAAATAAAATGTAGAATATGAAATATATCTTATGATAATTTCAAAATTAATTTATATAGTTTTTAAATATAATTAAATAATTAAACTTTTTATTTAATATTTACAGAGATCAAATGATTAACATGGTAATACAAAATATTGCCATTTTATTTTTATTAATAACACATACATTATCTGCACCAAGTGGATGCATAGAATCTTGTACTTCTTATCTGACACAATATCAAACTTCTGGAAGTTTACAAAAACATGCTGATTTATCACAAACTGCTTCACATTTACAAAGTCTTGATTATTCAAAACCTGGAACATGGTCTGAACATAATGATTATAATGTAGATAATGGACATGGAAAAGTACATGAAGAACGAGGTCAATATGTTGAAGGTCCCAAGACAGTAAGATATTATAAGAAAAATTATTCTTCTTATGATACACGGTATCCTGTTGGTGAGGAAATATCAAATTTTAATCAAAATAATAACAAATATATATCCAATGCAGAAGACATAATTAATCAACATATTTATAATCAAATGAGTAATTCAGAATCAATTATACAGCAAAATAAATACAATACAATAAAAAGTCAACCACATGTTGAATCATCATATAGAAAAACTAATGTTCAAAATGAAAGACTTGAAAATCTTGGAGAATACAGTAAAAATTCACAGATTAATCAACAAGATATATCTAATCTGAATACACAAATTTCACAAGAACCCTATCATATTAACATGCAATCTGGAAATTGGAGTACAATAGATTCATATAAAACTGATGGAGGACATGGTCATGTATTTGAAGAAAAAGGTCAATATGTATCAGGAGCTAAAAAAATTCGTTATTATAAAAGAAATTATACTTCTAACTACAGTTCATCTGATGGAATGCCTATTCCTGATATTACTAAAAATGGAATGCAAGATATACAAACAAAAATAGAAAAATTTCATAAAGAAATTGGAAAAGGATTTGATCAAATTTCTACACAAACCATAGGATCCAGTAATATTGGACAAACACATTTTAATATTCATGATTTGCCTATTAATAATATTTATAATAAAAATAGTGATAATTATAGAGACCAATATAACTATAGAAGTTCAAGAACACATCATAATGAAGAACAACAATCTTCAGACATAACAAATGAACATTTACCTTATAGGAATCCTTATCAAAATACTTATGGTGAAAATAGTTACAGTATGTATGAAAAACGTGAAGGATATGTAAAAAAACTTCAACCAACTAATCAACTTATTAATCCTACATCAGGATATACTAGCACACTCAATGTTGGAAATAATGATTACAATAGAAATAAATTTAGTGGATCAATTTTACAACACACAGATAATTTACAACAAACAGATATTTTAGATGCACATCAATCAAAATTTATTCAAAATCAAATGTTGGTCGACAATTTAAGAAATAATGTGCAGAGTCAAAGCAGCATAATTGATTCAAGCATGCCAAAACAAGTATCTCATTATAAAGAACAGTGGAGTTCTAGTCATACAAAACAAGCATCTGTTCCTCTATATTCTACAGATATTTTACATAATAACAAAGAACATTTTCAATACAATAATGATCAATATAACAACAAATATAATTTAAACCAAGATATACGACATGATAATAATTTAAATCAATTCAGAGAAAATAATTTCAATAGTGATAGAAACATAATATCACAAAAATTAATGACTAGTGCAAGTGATTTAAGTGAGATAGGAGATAATATAGATTGTGCATATAATTCACAACATTCACATGGCAGTTCACAATATTTAAAAAAATATAAGCGCAATGTAATGCACAACAAAGAAGATGAAGTGCAAAAAATAGTAAATAAACACATTATGGATAATCAACAAACTACACAAAATGATTATTTTACACAACAGAACTCAAGAAATAATTTAAATCAAGAATTACAACAACACTCTTATCAACCATGGAAATTAAATCAACAATTAAATGATTTTACCCAAACAACTGAAACTGATGATCTCACTCAAACTTCTGGAAAGTTTGAATTTGGTCAAGATTCACAACAAATATCTCAATTATGGAAACCAAATGATCCCAATCAACAATTTAATGATTTTAATCAGCAAACAAGTGGATCTGAGGATTTTACTCAACAAATTTCTGGAAAGATTGAATTTGATCAAGATTCACAACAATCTTATCAATCTTGGAAACCTAGTAATATTAATCAACAATTAAATAATTTTGCTTGGCAAACAAGTGGATCTGATGATCTTACACAACAAACTTTTGGAAAAATTGAATTTGGTCAAGATTCGCAACAATCTGGAAAACCCAATAATGCTAATCAACAATTAAATAATTTTGCTTGGCAAACAAGTGGATCTGATGATTTTACACAACAAACTTTTGGAAAGATTGAATTTGGTCAAGATTCGCAACAATCTGGAAAACCCAATAATGCTAATCAACAATCAAATGATTTTATCCAGAAATCAAGTGAAATTGATGATCTTACCCAACAAACTTTTGGAAAGATTGAATTTGGTCAAGATTCGCAACAATCTGGAAAATCCAATAATGCTAATCAACAATCAAATGATTTTATCCAGAAATCAAGTGAAATTGATGATCTTACACAACAAACTTTTGGAAAGATTGAATTTGGTCAAGATTCGCAACAATCTGGAAAACCCAATAATGCTAATCAACAATCAAAAGATTTTATCCAGAAATCAAGTGAAATTGATGATCTTACACAACAAACTTCTAGAAAGCTTGAATTTGATCAAGATTCACAACAAATATATCAACCAAATCAATGGAAATCAAATAATGATGATAAAAAATTCGATGATCTTATTGAACAAACAAGTAAATCTGAGAATCTTAACAAATCTCAACAAACCTCAGGCAAACTTGAATTTGATCAGAATTCACAACAAATATATGAACCATGGAAATCAAATAATGCTAATCAAAAATTTGATGATCTTATTGAGCAAACGAATGAATCTGAGAATCTTACTCAACAAATCTCTGACAAACTTGAATTTGATCAAAATTTACAACAAGTATATCAACCATGGGAATTAAATAATACTCAACAATTAGTTCATCTTACTCACCAAACAAGTGGATCTGAGGATCTTACTCAACAAATCTCTGGAAAGTTTGAATTTGGACAAGATTCACAACAAACATATCAACCAAAGGAATCAAGTAATGCAGATCAACAGTTAGTTCATCTTACTCAAACAAGTGGATCTAAAGACCTTCTTCAACAAACTTCTGGGAAATTTGAATTTGGACAAATATCACAACAAACTTATCAACCATGGAAACCAAATAATACTAATCTGGGTTTTACAGAGGAGATTAATGATTTTACCAAACAAAGTACTGGTAAAGTTGAATTTAATCAAGAATCAGAAAAAGATTCATCTTTGCAAATAAGTGTTATACCAGAATATTTGGGAAATGATTCACATTTTTCAAAACCTGCAGATAAACCCAAACCAAGATCAAGATATTCAAGATACGGATCACATCATAATGTACATAATATTGATGATGAAGATATTATAAATCACAATAATGGAAATATTGATGCATCACATATTTATGAATTACCTCCAAATATGGATGTAGAAACTGATGATAAAGGAAATCAAAATACAAGAAATCAAGAAGAAAATAAAAATATAGATTTGTTTAAAAATTTAAATCAACATAGTGGAAGTAATTTATATGATATTGAAGGAAGTAATGTAGACCAAGTAAATTGGTTACATAAATCAAATGATGCAACTGTAGGTTTACAATGGCATTATACATATCATCCAAGTGACCAAAGGCAATTTGTGCAACAAACAGAACAAAAAGATAAAGAAAATTTGCAAGAACAATCACAATTTTTTAATTTAGAGCAAAATAAAGAAATACAAAATAAATACACAATGGATAATTTACATCAACAATCAGTTTCGCAATCTCAAAATTATATATTTAAACAAAAAGATAAATCTTTAAAAAATGATTATGTTCAAAATGAAAATAAATTTATATCTAATGAACAAATAAAAGGAAATTTACAGGCAGATGCTGGAATTTTTAAACCAGAACCTAAATTACAGCCAAGAATCTTAGAAGTTTATGGAGGTGGACAATATGATCCAACACATAGCGATGATATATATTCAGAAGTGACAATAAATCCTAGTGCTACATTAGCATCTATAAGTAATACAGATCCATGGGATATTAGAGAAAAACCAGAAATATTAACAACAACTGAATTAATACCGCCATTATTATCTGTAGAACCATTGGACACAAATATTACTACTGAAGCACCTCATTCATCATCAATTTGGTCAAGGATTAGTCATAAAATATCAACTACAATAGATAAAGCTAAAGAAAAAGCTAGAAATATTTTTGGATAAATATAAATTTTTAAAACAAATTTTTAAAACAGATATCTATTTATAAGTAACATATTTTTCACAATATAGATTTTAAATAAAATTTGTCAGTAAGATCATTGAGATTGTTAATTTAATATGTGGTACTAATTTAATATATTTTAATATATTTAGGATTGTAATGTAGTATTATGAAATTTTATTATTATAAAGTTATTATATATTTTAGATTGTTATTTAAATAAATGAATTTATATTTTTTAATTTTTATTTTTTATTCTTTATACTAAATATTACATAATCATAAATATAAAAAAGATTATAATAAAAAGTATCAATAATAATGTATGTACAATTAATCATATTTACTTACTTCTGGCAGACTCTTAAAAAACCTAACGAAACTTTGTTGACTTGATGGATCTGGAATCAATATTACATAAAATTATTTAATAAAATCTAAATATGTAAAATGAAAAATTAATTTCTGAAATTATATTATATTTTACTGACCCATATTAAATTGTTGATTTGGTTGGACAGCCATGATTTTGTATAAAAAAAAATACTAATATTTACACCTTAAATAAAAAATAATTTTAAATAATTATAAAATATTGTATAATTTTATAAAAGTATTTCAAAAATAATCTTTTCAAAATGCTATATATATCAAATATTCATTCAATGTATTCCCGCATAAATATATCACGGAATAATAATTCATAGATTGCATACTGCAGTTATATTTCACAAAATATTATTATCCAATTTTATTGGTTACAAATGTAGATTTATGTTTCTATATATGCTTTCTTTAATATTAAATAGTTAATGCAATATGTTTTAATAGAAAAATCGTTTAGTTTCTTTTATATATTTTTATTTATAATATGTAATATTTTAATTTTTTTAGTAATATATTTTTAATTTATTTTTATAATGTAGAAACTGTATGGTAAAATATATGAATTATATGAATTATTAATTGAAATTTAGAATTCTTTTTCTATTCTTAAATTTATATTTTTGAATCGAGAGTAATTATTGAATTAATATATACATATAATGTATATGTGTGTGTGCGTGTGCGCGCGTGTGTGTGTGTATGTACATATAATGTAAGTATTTTGTATAATGTAGTTTATTATATATAAGATTTTTAATGCATAATTATAATAAATAAAATTAATATCTCGAAAAGTATAGAGCGGATATTTCAAATTCAAAATTTTTTCAAAACTATTTTGAATAAAATTTATTAAAAATTATTGAATTATGATTATTGAAAATTATTTTCATCAATAAATAATTAAAAAATTATAATATATATTTAGTTTGAAAAAACAGATATCATAAATTGAAAATATCATAATTTTATTGAATATTGATTATGATTAAAAATTGTCTTATAATTTAATTTTTTAAAAATTGAAAATATAGAATTTATTAAAGTTTTATTTGACATGTTATTAATATTTGGGACAAGAATGATAATGAATAATTATTGTTCTTATCATTGTGATAAGAGATTGCTTATTGTCTTGGTATCAGAATATGTATAATTATATATATTAAAGATACTTTAAGCATTTGTACTAAATCACAAGTAACAACGAGTAATAAATATCAATCATCGTGCATTTGTCCCCTATCATAGAATTAATTGAGAGCCAACTGTATATTATGTACCTTGTACTACAATTCATTTTCTGAACTACTTTATTCGTGAACATATCGTGAATTTACAGTATTTTTGAATTTTTTTTATTTGAAACTAATATTTTTATAATAATTCTATATCCTAAATAATAATTCTATATTTATATATAAAAAATAAAATTGTAATTATTATTTTTTTTTCAAATTTATATTTGTAACTTAATAGATTAATTAAGAAAAGACATATTAGGAAAAATTTGTTCTAAAATAGGTAAGTAATTTGTGTTTTAAAATTAATAATACAAAATTTAAAATTTATTATTGCTTATATCTCGAAATTATTTTATATTATAATTATTTTATATATAATTATTTTATAAAAAATTGTTTGTGATATTTTTATTTTATTTTTTATTTTGTTTTTATTAATTGATAAAATTTAAAAATATTATTATATAACATTTTATTTTAGAAAATTTTTAGAAATAAAATGAATATGGAGAACAAAGATAATATATTAATACCGGGTCAACGGATTCGTCCACCTGGCAACAAACAAAAAGTTTTACAACTTTTAGAAGAACTCTATGGTTTGAAAACTTTAAGTATATCTGAATTAAATGCATATGATGACAGAAATTATCATGTAATTTGTGAAGAAACTCATATGAATCCTCATATAACGATCATAAGTAAATATGGCTATGTTTTGAAGATCGTTAATTCTTTGGATTCGCAGAAAACACACGTGATTGAAGCACAAACTGAAATGTTAATATTTTTGCATCAGCAAGGTATTAATTGTCCTCTGCCTGTAAAAAATATAAATGGATTGTATTACACTCTAGTTAAAATGAATAATGAATATTCTGAAAATTATGCTGTCAGATTGTTGATTTATCGATCTGGTGAATTATTGCATCGTGTACCAATTACTGAAGATTTGCTACGAAATATAGGTAATTTTATAGCCCGACTTGATAATATTCTAATGACTTTTTCCCATCCAGCTTATAATCATCATAAAACACTATGGATGTTAAATTCTGTACCACAATTACACCAATTTATCCATGCTATAAAAAATATATTTGAAAAAGAGTTAGCGTATCAGGTAATAATAGCTTTCGAAAAGGATGTGCTTCAAATCACTTCGCAATTAGAACAAGGTATGATACATGGAGATATAAACGAACAAAATCTAGTGATAAGCTCGAATGGCAAAGAAATATTTGCAGTCATCGATTTTGGTGATGCACATCGAACATGCTTAATTTTCGAATTAGCTATCGCATTGTGTTACATGATTTTACAAACTGGCGATATAGCGATGGGTAAATATATAATCGAAGGTTATCAGGATATTAGAAAGCTGACGAATCTTGAGAAAAAAATTTTGAAAATTAGTGTTTGTGCAAGAATTTGTCAAAGTCTGATTATGGGTGCTTATTCCTATCTTCATGATCCACAAAATGAATATTTGCTTACGACTCAGAAATCAGGATGGTCGTTATTAAAGAAGCTTTGGCCTCTTACTCAAGATGATGTTCTTCGAAGTTGGGGATTGATAAACTAAATTCTTCTATTTATGCAATTTTTCATGTCCTATATATAATTTATTGTATATTGTATAATTCAATCTTAATATTTCAATCAATTATTATATTATTTGAAATCTGTTATCAATTACAGAAGCAATAAATATGTAAATTTATATTTTAATTGAATTTAATTTAATTAATTTAATTGAATTGAATTTAAGAAATAAATTAGGATACTGTGCAGCGATATATCCTCTGGTTTTATTCGTATTTAGGCAGTTACATATTTACATAGATATAATGAATAATAATGCTCTTTGTATAATAATATGGAATCATTTTACATAACTAGATGGTGGTATATACAAAAATGCAGGTATTGAAAATCAATTCATGCCAAATTGTGTGTTATTGCTAAAAGATTTTAAAGAAACATATTTCTCATGATTACTTGAGTGGAATAGTAATTATTGTTAACTTCAACTCTATAAATTAAATTAAATATATCGAAATATATTGGTAATAATATAATATAATAGTACAGAATTTATTTATAAATGTACTATAAGACAATATATTTCGATCTTGCATAATAGATTTATACCTGCGTTTAAAGTGAAATCATCCGCGTGTGCTTTTACATTATTTACGCAACTTGTAATATATATTATATATTATATATAATATATAATATATAATATATATTATATATATTATACATTATACACACACCCAAATATATAATTTTTTTTGTTTCAATTTTAATAATATACTAATTTATTTATATCTTTTTTTCATTTCATTAATATCAGTTCGTTTTGGCAAACTGTCTAGCTGTGTTGAGGCAAATTCGTTGATAGCGAAAATTTGTTCACAATATCAGAATAAGAAAATAGAGTTAAACAGAGTTACATGAACGTAAAATTAGAAAAATAATATTATATATATTATAATTAAGAAATTAGATAATATTTTCATTAAAAATTTATATATATATAATAAATAAAAGAAATTAAAAATATTACAAAAATTAAATTATTGTAATTAACATAGTTTAAAGTAGTTTAAAATAAATATAAAAATTTTAATCATACGATACATAAATAAAATTTTTTGAGCCATTTTTATATAATAATGGAACGTCATGTTAACGAATTTTCGCCAGAGGTTATTAACAAAATAGTATATTACAATACCTATATATTTTATTGCTTAGAATCTATTGGCTTACGTACGCCTCAAGAGGCGCTTATAGGCGCATAATATTAAATTTTTTAACTTATTGTTAGTAACTTTTATATTTCATTATTCATTAACTTAATATTTTTCATTTAATAATTTATATCGTGTATCATCGAACCTAAGTAGATATAACGTTATAATAAATATAATCCAATAAAAACATAACAAGATGCGTATAACACATCTCTTTATCTGGAAGGGTACAGCGGAATGTGTGTGAAGATTCTTTGGATCAAGAAATGAAAATGAATTCCTCGATTCTCGTTAACGCCTGATGGGAATGGTGAATTTTATGAACTTATACAGAAGAAATATATAGCATTTTTCAGTCTTCGATAAAAATGATGATGACGAGAACCGCGCGCATTTTCGTGAACCGATTGATCGTGCGTCATTCAAGAAATACATGTAAAAAAATAAAGCTTCGAAGAATGAATTTTTGTGCTATCTTTTAGTGCGATTAAGATTAGTGTTCCGTTCACCCTCCTACCCATATGTAACATTTTTATCTAAAATTTGAACAGCTTATAAAGCTCGTCTTTCGTAACATCAAAGACGTTAGACGAATTTTGATGACGTATCATTTCACGATAAAAAACGTCAGTAGTTCCTTTCAGGAATATGATTATTTTATAATATTTCTTTTTTTATTTAATTTCAACAATATAATTTTTTAATATTAATTTTGATGAATGCCAAGATTTTCTAATTCTTCTTAGAGGATTGAGCGTGCGCAATTAAGAATCGTGTCCAACTACACATGATACATGTCCACAAATTATAAATTTAGTATACAATTAGGAATTAGATTTTTAACGGGTGCAATCTGACGTTCAGACTTTAAGGGTATGGAAAAAGGATGGGAACAATTACCAGCGGAAGTAATTTGGTCGATACTATTTCTTCAATATTTCTTACATATTTTGTAGCTGCATATGTTCGTAGATTCAAATGTAATCTTTTATTCTTACATTCTTTCAACAAGCAAGCAACAATAAATTACACGAAACGTTTTAGTAAACGTTTTCGCGAAGATAATTTTTGTCTTGTTGTCTCCATTTTGACATTCTTCTCGCGCGCACCTCTCATTATCAATTTTTATCTAGAGCATTTTTTTTCGATATCAATAATTGCTATCGATTATTTGGGCCTAATGACATGATTGGCAGCATTGCTTCTGATAAAGAGGCACCCTGCACATATTCATTGTTTTCACTCTGCTACAGAGTTGTGAATGATCTTTGCATTCATCTGAAAAACAGCAATCATATTTAGATTTATTATTATAAATTTCAATTACATTCATAGTTCAATTTTAAATTTTAAATATAATTGTATATTACCAGGTGTTTGAGGACATGGTGGACCTCTACACGTCTTCATGACCGGAGGTCGTGGAATATCTCTACATGCATTACCAGCTGGTTTCTTGGTACCATACCAAACACATTGTAAGATTCTATATTTGATACCGTCTTCTTCGCATGATGCTGTACACTACGAACAAATAGTCAAATACTCGTTTTTTTTAAACAAATTGTATTCATATTTAGCTAAGAAAAAAAAAATATCAAACAACAAAGATCTTAATGATATAATAATTTATACCTCTGACCATTCTCCAACTCTCCAGACACCTTTGCAGGCGTCATTATAACATTCTTGCCTTTGAAGAGGCCTTATAGTATCATCACATTTGTTAGGATCGAGTAAGGTAATATTTTGTTGTCCATTTTCCATATCCTCAATCAAGCGACAAGTAACATCACGTCTTTGCATTGCAGTTTTCCAATTAAAACATCTGGATGTTTCACACAAAGTCCATTCAGTTGTGTGCCATTGAGGACATTTACCAAATCCGCAAGGTCTGACTTTTTGAGGTACCGGATGTCCAGCATCTTCACACAATGTCGCTCCTATTACTGTTCGTGGTGGTGTACGAGTTGTGTTCCCAATCAATTTTGCTGCGCGAACTGTACACTGAGCTCCTCGCATCTTGGTACAAAGAGATATTGAAATTTAATATTTTACAGTTATTTATTTTCTGATTAAAATTATTTTTTTTAAATTACTTGAAATCCGCTTCCTCCACATGTTTGGGAGCATTTTGACCAATCTGTCGTTAGCCACTCGAAAACTAGATCTTCCGTAGTATCTAGATTATTTTATTTGAGAAATATAACGTTGCATTATATACACAATATAATGTTGCATTATTTTATCATATTAAATAAATAAATTTTATTTACCTAAGACACTAAGAGATGCAATCCTAGGATCAGCGGTAATATTTGATTCAATAAAAGTGATAGTCGTGATATCCAAAGATTTATTAGTTTTTTGTATTTCTTCATTATTCACATCTTCGGACGAATTGTTATGATCTTCTTGATTTCGCGACAAATTCTTTATATTTTTTTCAATTTTTACGGGTTCTCGATCTTCCATTCGCGCCAAATCGATCAAATCATCTTCCAAATCTCTGGTCGTTGCTTCTCGAGTAATACTATCTTTATCCGTGTCATTTTCAACATAAATTTTTCGTTTCTTCATTTCTTCCTCAAAAATATATCCATATTCTTCCGTTTTATTTAAAACTTTCATTTCCTCGTCATCGATATCCGGTTTTTTCGAAATTATATCCGTTTCTTTAAGCGACATCGTAGAAGAAACGTGTTCACTTTCAAAATTATCATAATTTTTTCGATCAGATTGATTTTTATCGTGAGATTCTTCGAATTTCTCTATATTATGTTTGATATTTGAATCTGGAACATAATACATCTCCAAACCAATATTCTCCGAACTGGTTGCCAGATTTATAGATTCTTTATTTTGATTTTTAGGCGTGGAACTCCAATGATTTTTAACATCTGTTTTATCGTGCCATTGTCTTTTGATATTTTTCAAAGATTCTTCAACATAATCTATATCAGATTTCGTAGGCGTGACTAAATGATCTTTAGTCACAACAGGAGTGATTTTCACCGGATCACTGTGTTGTAATCCAAATATAGATTCGTCTAAATCATATGGATCGACATCGATGAATATTCTTTCTTCATCCGGTCCGAAAGTTTCGTCAGGAATCGCGGTATTTCTATATAACGTATCCAAATTATCTTTCATATTTTGGTATCTCAAATCGGAATTTTTGTCGGGCATTGTACGTTTTGTCGCAAAGTTTGTCGCTTCTTTCTTTACATCATCGACGTATGTCACTGGGGCTGTCCTGTGAGATCTTCCCGCAGAACTGTCACTTTGGAATGGCCAATATTCCTATTGGAAAATTTATCACAAATTATATAAAATATATATCATAACTATATATATATAAAACACATATGTAAATAAATGTGTTTTAAAAAATAAAAGTATGAATAATCAGGTTGGAAATATTAATCTTATTTTTACATTTATCTACGTCATCTCACCTTTAATGTTGATATAAAATAAGTTAAGTGCGGTATAAGAGTAGAGGCACTTGATCTCGAGGGTGCAGTCGATTCCACGGATTCGTGGTACCCTGGCTGATATGTTAGACGAAAAAAGAACCACCACCACAAAAAGTTAATCCACACATAGAAAGCATGAAGAAGAAATGGAGATAAAGAATCATCGAGAGATCAATTCATCATGCGATTATTTATAAATTGAAATGAGATTTAAATGAGATTAAATTATAAATTGAAATTAGAAATTAGATTTAAGTAAGTTTCTATTTATATATTTTTTTTTATGCTTTTACCTGATTCAACGATGTTACAACGTGTTCTTTGTGCATCATCGTAGAATCCGGCGGCGTTGGGCTAGTTTTCTGTTTTTTCTGATGTGGTTTTCTCGTTGGATTACTAGGGACTGCTCGTTCATGACTTAAATCTTCGCTATCGATGGGAACAAAACGGTTTCCGTACGCGGCTATTAGAAAATCAACTTAAATTACACAAAACCTTTAGAATGCAGTATAAAATGAAATCAAGAATTCAAGAATCAAATTATTAAATATAAATAATTCTTACCTGCTCGATCAGTATAGAGACTTTCGCCTGAATTAGCAGGCGCCGAGTCCAAATTTGCATTTCGTTGTCGATGGACGGAATTACTTAATCGTAAATACTCTTCGCTGCTTATCTGTTCCTTTGAACGAAATTTCACTACCAATTGTGTCTCCGCATGAGAATTTCCGGCTGTAACATGTAAACGTGATGTTATCCATTACTTTCTAAATTTTATCAATATATATCTATTTACCTATACACGCGTAAACACCAGCATCCGAGGATGTTATGTCGTTTATCTTTAACGCCCCCTTTCTGCTAATTTTATATTTCCTTGATTTCCTTAATTCTTTATTATCTTTGGTCCATGTGATCTGTGCTCTGAAAATATTTCGATTTTATTCGACACGTTTCTACTAAAATCATATGTTAAATTGGACACGTACTTGTCAAATTTCCTGACGGGACAACGAATTTTTATAGAGGATGTGCCTTGAAAAATCTTCGCAATACCGCCGATCTTTAAATCTACCTTCGCGTTCATGTCTGTCTGGTTATACGTTGTATTTTGACTGGTAATTATAGGCAGGGAACCTGCATCCATATCGTGACACGCTCTGGTGTTGCAAGGCTTCTCCGAGGCGGGTTTTTGAGGCGGGCATTCACTATCTTTTCGATTTTGTTTACGTCCCTGAGCCATTATTTGTTCGCAACTCACTTTTCGTTTCTTTACACCTCCTCCACAAGTTTTCGAGCACTGAAACGTTGATCATTGTCGAATATCCCATTTTTATTCTTATTTCCATTAATATTAAATTAAATTATATATATGTAATTATAAATTATCAGCCGTTTTTATAATAATTTATAACAATATTTAAATTTTTGAAAAATTAAATTTTAATTGAATTAATTATTGAAATCAGGATTAATTGGAGGATAATAATCCTGCGAATTCGAGCCTCGATCACAGATGATCGTATCATTTAATTTACTGAACAGAGGTAAAGTATACCTTGCCCCATTTGCCGGTATTCCATTTAACTGGACAATCCCATACATTACAGTATTGTCTATCCGCTGGCTGTGGCTGCGGACACATGTGGTTTGGCACTGGAACCATCTTACCTGTGCCGCGTATCACCTCGTGTATGCAGGTAACATCACGTGTCTGTATGCCGATTCCGCATGGACTCATGCACGGTGAAAATTCACTAAAATTCCATCTGCGAGGAAAAATCGGTCTAATTGCAAATAGAAGGATACTCATTATTAAACTAATGCTGTTTAACTAAATATATAAGGATTCTAGAGAATCGAGAAGATCTAGAATCTAAAAAAGATATTTTTATACGCTCTTATTATCTTCTTATTATAATTAAAACTTGTACAGCATTAGTTTAGCGAGAGAATTAATGAAAAGTTTTTTCTCTGATCTTTTTTTTCCATCTGTTCTTCGATATATTACCTAGGTGGACAAGGATGGTCGTTGCAAACTCTTATCCTAACTTCCGGTTTCGTTTCAGCGGAACAAAGAAAAGGCATGACGGTCTTTCCGGTGTCGTCTCGCACGCAATTGACTATCAGCTCCTGAGAACCTGTGGAATATGCGATGAAAAAGCAGAATAAAATCAGCGTAAAATCAATAGAATTGATTGCGAGCAGAACATTTCTGTTCCCATATTAAACGAGTCGACGAGAATCGTATAACTTTAATCCATCGGTTCGATGCGATTCAATCGGCTAACTCGTCGCCGAGCACCGTTAATTGTACAATCGCGTCGCATTATCCCGGCTAATTAAACGCTCTATGCGGAACGAACCTAGATTCGTTCCGTTAATCCTTGCTGATCTGATCCCCGATAATTCCCTGACTTACGTTTGCGGCTGATTAGAGTCGGTTGAATATAGTATTTACAGAACGGAAGATAGATAATTCGATTAAAAGGATTTTCCAAACTACGAGAAAATGTATCGACCCAGTTAACAAGGATTTAATTATCACTATCACTGTCTCTCCCCTCCTTCTATTAACGAATATCATAATTTCCAACGTATTTCTTCGTGGATCGAACAATCAAGAAACGTTCCGAAGTTTCTTGTTTCCCCTGTGAATTTTCATTCCATTTCCATCCCGTTAAATTTCAAGTCTTCCTCCAAAACTTGTCCCAGTTTTACTTTAACGCGATTCACAAAATTCCCCTTCTCAACTCCCGTTTTAGCGTTTACACGGGTTTAATTTTCATCGTTGCGAAACAAGTTATGGAATGGAATATCCCTTACCTCCGAGGCAAGTCGCGCTGCAAGGTGTGTAACCAGCTTCCTTCCACGAGTATGTGGTCTGCACGTCGCTTCCTGGAGCGACCTTAATCCCACCGTCGTAACCACTTCCGCTCGAACCACTCGAGGATGATCTGTAAGTGTCAGCCAGGCTTGGCTCCGCGTATCCACTATCGTCGACAGTGTCGATCCCGTAGGTGAGACTGTTTTCAATGACATTGCACGGCGCCATCACGCATTTCTCCTTCTCGATCGGTTTCGGTCCCGAGCACTGTCGATCCGGCAGATCGGCGATCGTTCGACTGAACTCGAGGTATATCTTGCAACGGACTTCGCGATGCCTGATCCCTTCGCCGCACGTGACGCTGCACGATGACCATTCCTCCGCGATGAACCTGGAGGGTCGTTCGTATGATGATTCGGATACGAAATTCCACCCGAAACGGTCCCTTCTTTTCGGAGTCCGTTCGAGGTTTTCGGGACGAAGCTCGTGATTTCGTTTCGATTCGATCTTTCGAAATATCTTAGTCTTTGATCTTGTTATTTCGATTGTGCGAATATAAAATCAAGTATAAGAATTTTTTTTATCAAATTTCGTAACATTTTTCGATCACAACAGTTTGTGATGTAACAAAGAGAGAATCGAGATTTCTTTTTTTTTTTTTTTTTTAGAAAAATCATAAAGGAATATTTTTCGATGTCTGATTTTTAATAATCAAAAAGACAACCTTCCATAGAATCTCGAATACAAAAGTGCACGCATCTTTGCACGCGTTCCAATATTTTCCATCTTTTCGTTCTTTATCTTCCCAATACGAATGCTCACGGCGCAGAATTTATCGATTCTCCAACTATTCGTGGTTCATGGAGCGAATCGTACGACTGTCCTGTCATCGATTAAATCGGATAAATAACCGCCGGTTATTTCGGGATTATGTTTGAAACCGCGCGCGTTCATTCTATTCCATTCCTGCACTCTTCTATTCAACGCGATTGAATCGCAGAGCCCATTCAAATTTATCCACGAGTATCTATTTTCATCCATCAATCAATGACTTCTTGCTGACAACGTTTTCAATTTGCTTTCGTGTAACGACGAGCTTTGATCTGTTTCGATTACACGCATTCCCGATTCGATCGCCGCTCAAATAGATCTCGTATAAACGGCCCATCATGGAAAACGTAGAATAATTTCGTAGCACAATTTCGTGGAATGTAGCTATCTAATTTCTCTTTTTTCTCTTTTCTCTCTTTTTCTCTCTTTCTCTCTCTCTCGGAAATGGCGTTTATTCGGCGAGCCGGAAAATGTTTTTATTTAATCTCGTCGGAAAGTAACCAAGCAGCGTGTACCATTATCCGACGAGAGGCCGCGATTCTCTTTCTCGAAATGGAATCTGGTTGAAACTCGTATAAAATACGTCTGACGAGACGCATAGCCAGACAAAGAAAGATATAGAGAGGAAAGGGACAGTTCTACGGTCTAAATTATGCATGCTAAGCCTACAATAGTACACGCAGTGATACAACACAGCCTAAAAAAAAAAGAAAAAAAGAAAAAAACGAGTATACATAACATCGTTAAAGGAACGAAACTGTGATCACTCTATGTAATATTATCGTAAGTCTATTGCTAATGCTTGTTCTACTGGCATTCGCGTTATGCGCTAATTAAATCACGGCAAAACTCGATAATCCTCATAAATGCATTAGAAGCAACAGCCAAGGAAAAAGCTAAGAAACGGGAAGATTTAAGCTCCTGAAATTTCAAGCGAAGATATTTTTTAAATTGAAAACTGTTGCGCGTCAGCGGAAAACAGGCCTATCGCGGATCGTTATTTTACACGGATAAAGAAGAATTTCATGAAATAAGAGAGAGAGAGAGAGAGATAGAGAGAAAGAAAGAGAGAGAGAGATTCAATTACAGGTTGAAACATGTATTACAGTTACAAGCGCGAGAGGCATTGTTTTTCCTGCTGCATTTATGCCGAAAAACGATTATTCTCGCTGACGCGCCTACGTAATGCTAAGATAGATAGAGAGAAAGAAAACGAAAAATGCTAATACACGCTAAAAGAACAAGAAGAAACTGATAATCTGGAGGGGAATTCATCTAAGCTAAAGGGATTAAGGGAAAAGGGTCAATAAACGAAATAAGGGGATGGGAAAAGGAGCGTGGCAAAGCATCGTTGGAAAGTCATCGGGGTTGCCAGTAGTTGGCAGAGGAGGGTGAGGATACCAAATGTTTCTAAAATTCGTTTAATCCTGATTTTGTTCAAAAAAAGGGGAAGCATCCTCGGACTTTGCGCTTTGCGGCGAGTTACAAAAGCGTTTGAAGAATCTAGAGAGAAAGAGAGAGAGAGAGAGAAAGAGAGACTGTAGAATACGTGGGGAGAATAGAGAAGAGGATATATCGATAGTGATAATGGTGGCGGTAGCGGTGGTGGTTAACGAGGAGGAGTAGAGAAACATTAAACAGAGGGAAGGAGGGAGATATGGTGGAACATCGGTTTGCTTTGCTCTTTCTTGAAAGGAAGAAGCGATGGAAGCTCTTAGGATGGCGGAAGGCAAGGAATCGGAAGGTAAGAAGAACTTAGGAAAAAAATAAAGAAAGAGAAATCAAGAAGGACAGAGAAATCGAGAAAAAGACATAGAGAATGGGTGGATGTAAGTAAGAGGGAGATCAAAGGAATTAGAAGAAGAAAAAAGAAGGGGAGAGAAAGAGAGAGAGAGAGAGAGAGAAGACAGAAAATAGAAGAGTTAAAGTGATAGAGAGTAGAAAGAGACACAGTAATGGGATACCTCAGATACAACCAGCCACAGGCAAAGTAGATCGTATATCTGTCAGGACAGACCAATTGACGTCAAGAAATGAATGCTTTTAAGAAGGAAGATTTTCTATCTAGCTTGTACGAGTTTTGTTATTTTGTTCAAAAGTTGGAGGAACAGCGCAACGAGAAGCTCTACGAGGCGATCTGTGTGTAACATTATAAATATCCGGCTACGGACCTGCCCGACTCAATGTATGCCATATCGATATATTACCATATCGGTGTATATATGTGTTCACGCGTGTGTGTTTATCAATTTTCAGAGAAGTTACTTACGTGGATTCCGAGGGTATCGGTTGGTCGATCAATTTTTCTGACACCGGTGGAGGTGGGTACGGTTGCATCAACGGCTGCGTCATTTCCTCGCCATCTAAAACGAAAGTTCATTGGTCGCAAAATATTTTTCGACGAACTCATTGGATGGTTATCGGGCAAGTGGATCGCGTGCGCGTGATAAATCGAAAAAAGGTTTCCACCGATGAAACTGTCCTGTATGACGCGAGGAATGATGATGTGCTGGTGCATAGAAATGTAACTTATAAAACTTACATATCGGACAGGGGATATTTGTTTTACACTCCTGCTCGGTGTGCGGTCGTTCGGCGAGATCGCAGTCCTTTGAAATCGACCCAATAGCGTCCCTGCATTCGATTGTCCTCGTCCTGACTCCAGTGCCACAAGTCTTGGAGCACTATCGATCACAATTGGCAAAAAATAAGTTTCACGTTCACGGCGAATGTCAGTTCACGATTATTATGTAATAATGACGATGATTTATCTTCAACGAATGAAAAAAATATAATATAAGAATCGAAAATTAACGAAATTTATGAACCCGATCGATCGTGGAAACGGAGTATTTCGAAATTGAAACGTTGGTGGAAATGACAACTTTCATTTTACATCCTGCTTCGTTTTCGACGACGAAGAAATATAATATAGAGATTGAAAATTAGCGAAATTTATGAACCCAGCCGATCGTGCAAGTCGATGGAGCATTTCGAAACTGAAATGTTCATGGAAATGGCAACTTTCATTTTACACTCTGCTTCGTTTTCGACGTTTTATTTCGGGCAATGCGAACAGGTTTAGTTGGAACACGGTTTTCACGGTAAGAAGGGAATACGAAGCGAGATAATACCAAAGTAGGTGCAGGATAAAGTCCATAGAAATAGAGGAAAACGCGAGAAAGGAAAGGCAGAGCGAAGGAACAATAAAGTTTCGTGACGCCACTGTGGAATCTAATTTCGTATACTAACTGGTATTTGCAAAGTTCCATTCTAACGTTCAAACAATTTAAAAGGTTCTTCTAGAGCGACTCGAATCCTCGAAGATCGTTATCGAGGCGAGGTCTGCCGCAAAATATTAAAGAATAAAAAAAAAAAGAAAAGCGGATAAAGATATTTTTTAAAAATAGTAAGACTTTTCGCGTCTATGCTGAATTGCAACTTTTCATCGCGATACATTTGCTCTTTATTCAATTTCTTTTTTTTTTTTTTTTATTTTCATAAGTAAGCTTTTAAAGAGCGTATTAAGCGCGAAAGAAACGCCGGTTTCAGAAACATTTTTCAAGTTTCGAGAAGCGAATTTCTTGGTTCATTATCTGTTGAATGTGTGGGTTACACGTATACGCGACGTGACATGCAGAAATATCGAACGAATTTCCTCTCACCGTGTTGTAAATCCGGAAACAAAGAACAATGGCTCGACCTCTTTGCTTCCTGTCACGAAAGATATGAAATAATTGCTTTCGTAGATCGTTTCTGACGTAGAAACTTTACTTTTCAGTCTTTTAGTTCTACTTAAAGAAAAACACGATGACATTGAGATAATACGATGAAGAATAATCGATTATCTTTTTATTTCGATTATTTTTCTATTGATCTCTATCGTCAAGTTATATTTATAACGTTAATAAGTTTGAATCTTTGATATCTTAATAATATTCGAAAAAATTCGATAAGGAAGAGCGTTGAAAAGTTTGATCGAATCGAGACAAGATGACTGACTTCCTTATTGCGTCTCTCTTTTATCCGAAATTGATCAGATTTATTTCGAATCGTAGTCGAATATACGAGTG
This sequence comes from Apis cerana, assembly GCF_029169275.1. Classification (NCBI taxonomy): domain Eukaryota; kingdom Metazoa; phylum Arthropoda; class Insecta; order Hymenoptera; family Apidae; genus Apis; species Apis cerana. The sequence continues at coordinate 18,152,880 of NC_083852.1, forward strand.
GCAGGTACCATTTTCAGCGTGTTGGTTGTCGCTGAAAAAGAATCGAAAGGCAGAGTGTGCCGGTAGTAGTCTAAAACTTCTCTCAGCCAGAATAAAGTCTGTTGATCGGGAAAGTAAGAACTGGGAACGGTCTGGGAACGGTTTAAAAGCGCGAGTGAGATGGAGGGAACGAACAAAAAGTCCGGACACCGAAGCTATCGTTCAAGAGTCGAAGGTGGAAAGGTGACATGAACGAGAAAAGCGGAAATCCATTCGACTTAGCCACTCTGCTTTCTCCTTTTCCCCTATTGTTTGCTTCTAACTTTATTCCTCCCATCTATCCTTCCTCTATTTATTTCTGATTTTTTTTTCTTTCCGCTATCCACCTTTTTATCCATCCACTTCATCCATCGTTTGCTTTGTTTCATCCCTTCTTTGTTTTTCCATTTGCTTCACTTATACTTTAATTCCATCAAGCGATTCATCCTTTCGCAAAATCACTGTTTTCGCTTTCTTCTCTTGGCTTCTTCTCTTTTTTGTTCACTCTACTTTCACTTCGTCTTCTTTTTTTTCCCTTTATTTCCTTTCTCTGTTTTTCAACTTGCACCGAGTCTCATATATTTCTTGCGTTCTCTTTTCTTTCATCCCTACCCTTTCTTCTACTGAGAAGCATCGAGAAGGAGGTCCGATATCGTGGAAGTGCTTTAAGGAGCCCTGTGCTTTCAGTTCAATATTTGCATGGCTCCTCAGCTCACAAAAGAGAGAAATCTATCAATTCCTGTCTTCCGGTGGTGGCTCTTTCACCCTCTCTTCTTCCTCTCTCTCTCTCTCTCTCTCTCTCTCTCTCTCTCTCTCTCTCTCTCTCTTTTTTCTTCTTCTCGCAGCCTCGGATGAAATCATTACCGTGCTGACGGGTATAAGAGAGCTGCTTTTATGTATCGTTGGCAAAAGGATACCAACGACGCCATCTCCTCGCCTCCTGGCAGCTTGCACCGTTTCCTTCATCAGCCATACCGAGACCATTGTATATCGATCAAGCGTGAGATGAACCGTAAATCATGCTTGCACACATTTTTCCTTACACATGACTAAAGATATTTTTGTATCTTTTTTTATTTCCTCTCCTCTTTTTCTTTTTGCTATCATGTCTGACAAAAGCCCGATTTTCTTACTTTTCTTTCAAAATCGATGAGAATACCATCGAAGATTTCGAATTCCGATCCGAATATTTTCTTCCTCGACTCGAGTTTATGAATTCGACTCTGATAACCATTTTTACCAGTGAAAGACGGAGGCGTAGCTGTGGTAAATATCGTTCTAATACACCCGTTTTACGACTTCTTTATTCAGCTGCGAGCTCGTGTAGCGAGGAAGGCGATCGTTGTTCGTATCGATCGTGGAATGAAACGTCATAAATCATATGGACCCTTTACTTCATATACCTACGTGACTAGATTCCTCGCACCCCACGAGCATCCCTTATTGAGCGTAATAAACCACCCTACCATCATTCAACGATTCCATCTCGAAGATCAATGTCCAGAATACTTTAACACCGCTCTCTCTCCCTGCCAAGTGTACTTCACCATACGAACATTCGTATTTTTCATTCGCGCGTGTCGCAAATTTTCCATACGTCTTCCCATGTATTCGCGTCTTAAATTTTCCATTCGACAAAACGTGCCTCTCCATTCGGCACGGATCTAACAGGCAAACAATTCCACATTCATCCCTCTGAACTGAATTAAATTAACAACGTCTCGAGAAACGTATACACTCCACCGAAGGAGAAAATAAACTGGAAAAGACACGGAGGCGAACCGGTAATCTCCGGAACAGTGGAAGAGGAAACGAAATTTAGCTTTCAATTTGCACTCGGGAATTTTCCCTCCCTTTGTTTTTCCCATCCCCATCCTTCTTCTTCCCTATCGAGGACGCGAATCTTGAAATATATTCCGAGCTGGGAAACGACGAAGCTCCGATTCGTCGTTACCGACCAACCAGCCATTATGAGTCCGCACGATCCTCGAAATACCGGCGCGCTTTTTACCGCGTATCGAAGGGGAGTAACAGTAATAAATACGTATCTGAGATGCGCGAGTGCATTTAGCGATCCTCATGAATAAAGCATAACTTTGCCTTGCCGGATCCCGTCGGGAATTCCGTTGATTTTTCCCACTTGGCGCGCACCGGATGGAAAGTTCGCTCGTCGTCCACGAGGAAGGAGGCGTAGAGAGAGGAGCGAGAGGAGGAGGGAAAAACACGAGGTTCAACTTGTCCCTTATTGTTGCGTCTCTTTGCACCTCTTATTGCAATTTTATTCCTCCTATGCTCCTCGAGGTTGCTCCTCAACCGAGGAGGCACGGGGATCGAGTCACTTTTCTGCCCAGGCCATTGCATTTGCTTCACCCTTGTTTCGCGCCTGGCAGTCTGAGATACGATGTTATAAAATTTTATCGTTCCCAGAACTTTCTTACCAGTTTGTTTCTGAATATAAACGAAACCGTCTCCCCTGTGGTGTTATTTCGCCAACTTACTTTAATTTCTTTCACCGAAACATCTATTCATATCTTCGATGAATGCGAATCCCCTGCTCTCGTGTGATACAATTCTCTTAAAAGGATGGCAGTGTTATATGTATATATATATATATATATATATAATTGCTATAATCGAAACTCTCGTAAATCCTTGTACGACTTGTGTTAATTTCCTACGCACTTCTCCTCTGTCACAAGTCGTTCTCCTCCACAAGGATCGCGGTCAACTACGGGAGAGATCGTGGAACGAAACCGGGTCCAAGTTTCACAATTATCGTACGCCCGTATATAACCGCGACAATGCACGAAAAGTTTTCAATGCATCGAGTTGAAACAGAATAGGAATGAAATCCAAGAGGCTTGGGAAAGCGGGACTTAAATTTCCATAAACGCATGAAATCGGACGTCCTCGAAACCAAATGTCTGGAATGCTTCCAGCAGATATCGCGCTTTTCAGGGCACACGGTTGTCCGACCGAGGCAAGAAATGGTAGTGGATAGAGTTGGAAACTATAAAGGGATGGGAAGAGAAGAGAGAAAGAGAATCGGTCATCGAGTATCGTGCCAAAACGAGCCCTGAAACTCCCGTAGGCGCCACCAGCTCGTTCGAACCTTCTACAATCTGCATTCTCTGTATCTGAATCGCATTTATTACGCGGAGAACGCATACGAATTTCGGTAGTAACTGTCGACCCGAAGTCATGGACCCGTGGTGCATGCTGCAACGCACTTGGCGGCGAGCCTCTTGATGCCGTGTCTCGAATCGATTTGCACCCGCGCTTCCACTGCACGTATATATCGCGTGCACTTGTATTCGTGCGACACGGTCTGTGTGTCCACCACGAATGCAATCGGCAACGATGAATTCGTCGAGCAACGAGAAGCATTTTCCACGAGAATGCACCCTCTTACCCTCTTCTTCTTCGCGCGCCTTTCTCGCTTTCTTCCGCCTCTCCTCTCGAACCTCTTATCGCGCCACTATTTTTTTCCACCCCTCCGTTTGTCTTCTATTCGCTCCTGGCTTCTCGCCTTTCAACCCTTACGAAATGTCTCACTGTTAAACGTCCCACAAAATCACTCGCGAATCTTCTCTTTTTTTTCTCCGTTTTTCCTAACGTCTCTCGTAATTCATGCATCCCATTGTGCTCGGTTTTATTATGATGACACGTCTCAGTAATGTGATACAGCTGCCAAAATTGAATTATTCTACGATTCGAAGGTTTTATGTTTAACAAGTACGTGTAGAATGTTAGCTTCATTTAACGCGATGTCATTCTTTTTTCTTTTTTCAAATCCATTCTCTCTCTTTCAAATCCATCCGTTGTTCAAGAACTACGTATTTTTTTGCTCTTTTGATATCGAAGTCACGAGAATTCTACGAGAGAGGCGTGTCCACTTTTTTTTTGCCAACGATTTCGAAAAAGACGATACAAGAAATAGAGGCAGAGGAGGGAAGAATCGAAGAGAGTAGGGAGTAAAGTTATTTGAGGACTAAATCGTTTTGTTTGATGGCTGACGCGGCCTGGAACGTCTTCAAAGAGTCCCGAAAGAACGCGAGGAGGGCATAGGGTGCGGAGAAAAGGGAGACTCGCATGGTAAAAGAAGGAATTTCGCGTGGATACATTTGGAAGAAGAGGCGGAGAACGAAGCGAGTGTAACCAGGATGCGCGTTTATCTCGAAAGGGGTGGTTTGAACACGCCTCGAATATCGTCAAGGTGAAAATCTACCCTCGTCTGATTCTATTTTAACGCATTTAGCAAACATGTCGCCTTTTTCGCGAGTTATTGGTAGATCTACGGTAGCGTGGTTATGCTCGGTCGAATTCCTTCAGTTTCGTGTGAAAATCCGATTTCAACGAATTTCTGGCGCGCGACAAGCCAGACGAGGAAAGTTCTTTGGATTTACTCGCGACGCTTTGCCGAGGCGTTAATGTCGTTAGGCAAAAGAGGGGAGAGAAAGAGAGAGAGAAGAGTAGGGGTGGGTAAAAATGTTTGAGCAAATTAAGTGGTTTCCGACCACAGAAGAGCGGGACCGGATATAAAATTACTGGCGGGAAGGAAACTGTTTCGTGGCTCGTTTCACCGTTTGGCGAACCGAGAAGGGAAGGGAGAGAAAGTTCTAAAGGACTTTGAACGATGGTCCCCTCGACCCGCTAATTTTGTTGTGCCTTTTTTTTTCTTCTTCTTCTCCTTCTTGCTTTTGCTGTCGACGATGTTTTCGGTTTGAGAGTTACTCCTTTTTAACGGACATTCGCCAAGTTTGCAACTTTGGAGTTTATTTCGATTGAATATGAAATGACGGAGAATGTATATCGACGATAAATCGAACGAATTTAATTTAATTAAATTTCCTTTGACGTTATTAAATATTTCTATATAATTAATTACGATCGATTACGTAATATATCGGAAATTCATCGTTTTAAACTTTTGCCACAGCGTAACGAGGCGAAGATAGTATTCTTTGTATAAAAGAAAGGAGGAGTAATCGTTTTACTTTTTCTTTTCTTCGTTTTATATATATATATATATAGAAATCATTCGACCGACATCGTTCAAAACTTTGCCCTGATCAAAGAGAAGAAACGTAAAATTGCATTCCCGTGGCTGCTTGGGCCAACGTTAACCCGCAACGAAACGCGATAACAAAACATCTGGCTCGCACAAAGCAAATTGTAGAACGAGTTTCATTTCCCTTTGCAACAATCAGCCCGACCTGTTTACTGTTCCCGGAGGAAATCGGATTTCCTGATACGAATAGACAGATATAACTAGATAGAGAAAGGTTACACGTTCGTCTGCCTCATCCACGAAGCCCGTTAACGTCCTTTTAAGAGACAAAAGGTCCGTCTAACTCGCGTAACGACGTTAATCCCGCCGGATAGAAATTATTCCCTTGTGCTTATTCGATGGGAAATTGTGCTCTCTTATCGCATGACTTGAAATCTTCCCATTCGAAAAAAACCGTCCGATTTTCGGATATAATGGGAAAATAAATATTACGACGTTTATAATGGAAGAAAGGAGAAAGAAAAAAGGGGAAAGAATCGTACACAATGCGCGTGAAATGAGTTCGTAACTCTATCGATTTAGAGAGTATTCTCCGGTGAAGGAGTCATCTCGACGCGATAATAAATATCGGTCTGGCTCAACCCTCTGCAGGGGGTCGAAAGAGCGTCACACTAGGTGGCAAATAAATACTCCTTTCCCCGTGGCATCTCGCGAGGCCCTAAATTCCAACGTGAGGCGAATGACTCCACGATCTGTCTGCGCGCTTAACGCCTCTCCTACTCGTTTTGCATGTTCGCACTATGTTGGCGCGCGATGGAGTGAGCAGTATACCTGAGATTGTTTTGCACTCACCTCGCTCCATTTATTGGTCTCCCACATGGGACACGAGATGGGGTTGCAAGTTTCTTGGTTATGAGGCTTGCGCGAGTTGCTGCACTTGTGGTCGGGTAACTGGAACGATAAAGATTTAAAGTTTCTTATTTGGATCTGTCTAAAAAAAAAAAAAAAGAAAAGAAAAACGGACAGATTTTTCCTATTATTTTTCTCTTCATCGACTCGAATCGATTGCGATACCCGCCATTTTTTTCACGGATCATGATGCTTTACACGTATTATATTTTCTTACCGCGTACGTGACATCTTCTATTACCGGGGAAAATATCATCTACTCGCTGCCGAGGAACTGTACAGGGGGATCAGCGTAGGAGAAGATGCAAATCCTCGCAATGCACGATACATCGTGTCTAACCATACGTATTTCTAGCGGTACGTGTGTTCCCAGCCGCTCTTGTGTCGAGTCTCGGATGAGAGGATTTTACGGTGGTTGACAGAGAACCGCGAGCGGCCCTTGCAGTTTAAACGAACCGAATTGGGTTAGGGTTCGTCGGGTTCGTCGCCAAGCCGACGTAGAAATGGACGGGCGGAAAGATGGATGGATAGACACGTAACTCTGTGACAATTCTAGCAGCCATTCTAGAGATCGTAAAGCCTCAAAGACGAAGGAAATTATTAACCTATTTATGCCGGGTGTAACTCCTTTCGCGCGGACTCTTGGGATTTATATTAGAGAATTTCGAGAGTTCGATCTGGCGAATTACGGTCCGTAAAATAAAAGATTCGATACGGTGGAATGAAATTCCGGAGATAAAGTGGATCGAATTTTCGATTACGTTATCGTTATCACGGCTCGCTTCGATCCTCTATGCTCGAAAGGGTATATATTCTTTCTAACCATAAATCCCGGTGGACGCGACGTTGAAATTTCGCGAGAAACCGAATAGATTTTCTCGTCGTCGCGTGGCTGTGCGAATACGATGAAAATAAAATCTGATCGATTCTTCCGGCGCCAGACGGAGGGAAGCTGTGTATCGTTGTTGTTTTAGAGCAAAACGAAAAAGGGGACGGATAAAATCCTGGCCAAAATCCCGGAATTTAATATAAAGGAAATATTTAAATTATCTCTATTTCGGATTTTATTTGTACCTTCGTAGTCTCATTGCCGTTCTCCTCGGTACAGAAAATAGTTCTGGTCCTCGATCCACCCCCGCAGCTAGCGCTGCACATGCTCCACTCGCCGGCTACCCATCTAGAAATATAAAAAGAATCAATTCAAACGCTGGTTTAACTGGAACTGAGGAATATAGGTCTGTTACGTAACGTTCCGCGTTCATAAGCTTCGTACATCGTTATTTCCTCTTTTGACGAACGTTAGAAGGATGTTTGTGAACGAATGTTTTTCAAATTTTTTTTAACAAACGATCCGAATCACAGGATGTTCGCGTGCATTCGAAATGAAAAAGCTCGACAGCCGAATTAAAAATCGAAACTTTTTCCTATCCTCAGATTGTCGTTCAGTTGGAAGTCATCTTTGATACCGCTGGGATTTTCCACGTTGAAAAAACTCGCGTACAAATTCTAGATGAGAGTACATTGATCGAAGATCGATACCTACAATGTCGTTAATTGTGTTTTCTACACGTTCGGTGAATTTTCTGATTGGAAGTATTCAATGCCGAACACACGAAAACATGGAATTGATCACGAAGAAAACAAATGCACGTCAATCTGAGGAAATAATAGTTGATGGAATGCGAATAAAAATACGTTAATCGCCATAGACTCTTTCAATTTCCCTATATCGCGTGTTTGCAAGGTGAAAATGTTCAAGGGTGGCCAGACGAATTCATCGATCGCCACTAACACGAAAGTTTTGCTTATACTATATTTGCTTTGCGATACTCGCCGACTTGCTCTCGTTTCTGTATAAAACAGCGTGTAAATACACGTCGATACCGTTCACCTAATTCCTTTTTTCTTTTTTTTTCTGTTATTCGAGTATAAAAAACCATTACGTTAAGAAAGCAAACGCTCGATAATAGATATTCCATTATCGACCATACTTCTAATTTAGATTACCATTCCCATCGATTGTTTGGTCGATACCGACGAAACTCAATATACGTAATACATATATGCGTTTTCCCTCCTACGGCGTAGAATCATCAACCACATGTTCAATTACTCTCTCTCAGTCTGCGCGGATTATATAGCCAATCTCTCTACGCAAACCTGATCGATCGATGTTAGTAGCTGGATCGTGAGATTAATCGTCAAATGTTCCGGAAAACGCTTAATGGAATTTAATTGGGCCTGTATCCCTAGCGCGACATAGAATAATAGCCGCTGAAGTATTCAGTGGCTTAATACACAGTTGCGGGTAGGCAGCGGTTTAGAAATCCCCGGTTCTCCTGGGGGATGGCCGAAACGTCGACCACTTGTACCGGCCGAACCGAATTAAACTAAATTCTCGGCCCGGCCAATTAGCACCAATTTAACGTTGACGAGACCTACTACATCGTTGATTTATAAACCTTCGCACCCTGTCAACCTTTCCAATCGTCCCCTTTTCGTTATACTTCTTGTTTCGATTTTTCACGATTCACGCCGCCGATCAATCACCGTGTTCCTTCGTCTCGTAACACAAATATTTCCGATTAACGAAGAGCGACGTTCGATAAATTATTCATGATCCAATTACGACGATTGTAACCTTATTTCGAGAACGATTTTATCGAGTTCCTTTTCGGTTTGTAAAATTTAACACGAGAGACGTTCGATAGAATACTAAGATAACCAAGGATTTTAAATTTTGTTCGAGTTCGAACCGATTTTAAATTTTATATGTTTTGTTTTTTTTTTTTTTTTTTTTACGAAAAATAAATTTTTCTTCCCTGGAAGTTAAGGATCAATCGTTGTCATAGAATTGAGAATGAAAATATGGCGCGAATCAATCGCGTGATTCGCCTCTTGTTGGAAATTAAACGATAGTTGGAGTAATCTGAGACACTCGAGATTCTGGTTGGTGCAGCGTTAACCGTGATATTCTTGGTTACGTGCATCAAGAGGCGAAGTTTAACTTGCATATAATAACGTTAAACAGCGACCCGGGAACAACGAAGAGAGCGAGGACTTGATGGAATTTTCATAATTCAAGCTTGCGAACGTTATTTGCTATTTGCCTTTGTGTATCGGGTGAAAATAAAAACGAAACTACTAATTCTAAATCCGCACAAAATTCTGAAGCATTAGGGGAAGGTTTGTTTTGTGATGCTCCGCCACGCACGACTGAAAGTAAAAAGCATCCTTTTTATTTCTACCCCGAGACGAGTTGGTTGAAATGCGCGAGTGCGAATTCACGGTTGAAACGAGAAATATTGCGGCGTCAGAAACGAAAAAATTCGTTTCCATTTATAGAATGACAAGATATTTTTCTTCAAACATTGAGCTTTAGTTGATTTTGTTGCACTTTGTTCTTGAAATTTCGACGAAAATGAGAGAAGTATTTTAGTAATACTTCTTACCGTTTAAATAAAATGAATTTCTTTCTTAAAACTCTTCAATTCTTTGTCGTATTAGATTAGAATTATATGGAAAAATCGTATTTTTCTGAATATTGTGTAAATAAGTGTAAAATTTATCTAAGAATATAGATTGAATGAATACAGGTAAATTTAGAATCTTCAATATTAGTAAATTTATAATAATATTATATTTCCAAAAATAAATATATTAAATTATCAAATTTAATTCATCTCAAAACTGGATTAAAATTAAAACGTTATAATTCCGAGAATAATAACTTTCAGTCAACGAATGAAAGATCATTAGAAGCATCGAATCTTACTCTTTAAAATGATTTTTAAATTATTCCGATACGACTTCTGGTTCCCGAGATATCGTCGTAAAGAAAAGGGTAATTTTTAATGGTTCACCATCTCTGTTTTTGTCGTTTATTCGTGTTTCTCGCTCGCAATTTGCCTCACTGACCTATCTTAAACTCGAAACGAATACCAGACGTGATTCCTAGAAGAACGTAGTACGCATTCCCAGGAAAGAAATGTAGGTCAGTGAGTCGCGCGTATCCATTCATAATTTTTGCGCTGTTTTAAATGTTATAGAGTTTTTATATTTCGGTAACCGATTGAGATATTGCAATAAAACAAAAATTGAATTCAATATTATAGTTTCCTTCGTGTTCTGAATGGATTTTGATGAAAAAATTTATAATTTCTTTTTATGCTTTTTTTACACATAAAGCGAAACTAATTTATTATTTCGAGCGATTGTAAAGTATATAGAGACTTAATTATTTAATTTCAAGCTTTTACATCATAATTTCCATTGCAAAGCAAAAAAAGTATATTATACATCGCGTTTTAACAACGTGTTACGTTTTATATATCTATTAAGAATGATTCGCGGCGAGTTTTTTATCCAAATTTCGTGGCCGACGTAGTGTCTGCCTGTCTGGAAAACGATTCTCATCGGAGCAAGCTTTAAAGCGTTGCTTTTTATCCCCTTTTTCCTTTATCCAGACAAAAGAACAGGCCGTATCGTTCCAAGAACTAAGATTATGTCTTCGAAAAAATATCCCCGAGACGTTCTCTTCCCTTTTCTCGTTATCCCGTCCGATCGTTACGCTTTATCGCGAACAATTTCAACCCTCTTGGACGATCATATTATGAATCACAGAAATAAATATGTCCTTTCGTTTATACTTTTTTCGTACATACCGAATTTGCAAATTGAAACTACTCCTGTTCTCCTTCCCAATTGTTGAAATTTATTTTAAAGAAGAATATAACATTTAATTAACAACTTTTTCCATACAACAGATAGAATAATATAATGCAAATATTTCCGAATTAAGAAATATTCCTTCTTAAAGGATCGTTAATTTACATTCGTTTCGTATATTTTTGAGATTCCAACCAATTTTATCGCGAATTTCTGAATTACGAGGATAGCAAGACAAGAGCAAGGCACACATTCTCGCGAACATGGAAACCGAGAATGTAGGAAATAAACCGACTCTTATTTCTTCTTTACACGGATCGTACACGTTGACGAGAACACGGGACAACAAGGATCATCGAGCGAATCGGAGGGTTGTTTTCACAACCGTGGAGGAAAGATTCGCATAAAATTCGAACAATTCGTTTAAATAACTTTTTCAGGGACACGGAATCCTCAAGGATCGTTCGACTGGCTGGTATTTTACGACCGGTAGATCGTTTCGCGGAGTTACTCTTACGATTTAGATCGCGATCTCTGTAGGAAGAAGCGCGCTTTACGTCGACACGAGCCGTTTGCTTGTAAGAAAAACACCCATATCGCTGGACGAATTGTTTGTCCGACAGTCGGAGAGAATTCTCGTTCCTCCGGGCTGTTCGTTCACGGTTTTTCGACCGTGACACGTGAATCGACGTTAGGTAAAAGAATGGAGAGAAAAAAAAAAAAAAAGAAAATGAAAAATGCACATGACGTGAAATGAATTCTAAGATAATGAAGAGAAAGAGCATCGTGATGTTATTTTTTCTGATTACTTTTTTTGTAATGGTTAATGAAAGGCACGCGTAAGGAATGTTTAAGGATGAAGGATAAAAATAAGTAGAACATTACTCCTTTCAGACAATTGATTTCTCATTAACTTCGTAGATCGTCAAAAAGAAGATTAAAAAAAAAGGTTCCCTCTCTAAAAATAAAATAAAAAGAATCTCTCGATGTATCAAAAAAAATTCGTAAGACTGTGCATTTCACGATCCATGCATTCAATAATATCAACTATAACGCAACACGTTTAACTACTAAATTACTTGAATAAGAAAAATAATTTTACTTAGATTGGTATCGATAGCACGAAGTTAGAAAATTTCTAACCAAACGATTCTAGCCAAAGTGGATTCAGGAGGATAAGGGATAGACATGTCTCTCGTAGACTGGAGGAGACTGGAGGCTTGTTTTTCCAAGTCTCTTTCAGAAAGAGGCCCGTCGGGCTTTTGCTCTTTCCCACTCTGTCCGTCGACTAATGGCCGTTCAGTCCGTTTGAAAGCTTCGGTCCATCGTTTCCAAGCACCAATATTGCAAGTCTACATCGGCCATCGTATTCGTTTCTACGCGGTTTCCACGCATGCACACATACACGGATTGTCTAACAATAATCGGGACTGGTTGCTTGCTTTGTCCGCGGCCGCGGCGGGGAAATTGGTGAGAGACGGAAGATTGGCCGGCGTTAATCCCCAAAAGTGGGAGAGTTTCCGATTGCACGAATGGAGCACGTGGAAAACGCGAGAATTTCGAGCAGCTGCGCGAACGGAGTCAAACATTCTGATCGTAAAATCGAAACGCTCGATCTCGAGGCTGCGCGATTAGAAAAGCTTTAATGAAGTTCCTGGCCATTGATTTGAATTCAAGCCGACATCGCGGCTTAATTGAATGTTGAGCGTTTGGATTACGAATATATACATTCCGATAGACGAGATATTCTGGCTCGATACGTTGCATTTTCAATATGGTTTCTGGAATAATCCAAAGAAAAGGTAAAGATAAAAGATAAAGATCCAAGAAATGGAGATTAGTGAAGAAAATTAGTAGATATATTTGCGAGAGCTTATTATGTAAATTAGAGATTTAATAAAGTGTACATAAAAAATTCTAATATTAATAGTACTATAATAAAAGCAACATCGATACCATCGTATATATTAAGAAAGTAACCATAAAAGATTGAATCATCAGCGTTTCAAATCGTGGCCATCGATCTCTCGAATGAAAATATATCAGATCGATTCTTTTTCTCAACGATGACCGTGGAAGAGAAATGAATAGAAATCCAGACATCGAGGACCAACGTTGCCCTCGATGGAACTACTTTTTTCTAACGCAATCCACGACGCGCGTAAAAATCGGCGAACAATTTGTCAAAATGGAGCGTTCTTTGTGTTCGTTCGTAAAATAAAAAATAACGTTATCCGCTTCGATACGAAAATCCACTAACGTCTAATGTTCTTTGACACGTGCACGCAGGTCAGACGTCGAGGAAAGTACTCACTTTGCGGTGCAGGGGTGCGTGTTGCACGGCATCAGGGTCTTCTCTGGTCTGTTGTCGGGATCGCAATAGCTGTCGTCTACCACGCTCTCGTCTGGGCCGATAGCCTTGCACACAGCCATAGCAATCTTGAAGCCTGAGAAAGAAGAATCGTATTTTACCTCGTGATCGGAAACAGATAAGCGAGGCTTGAAAGGTAAAAATAAAATCTTTCTTCGAGAGGATCGCGATCTTATTCAATTTGTGATAATATTTTAACAATATTATTTTAGAAAATAGAAATAACAGTAAAAATTGACTATTGATTGAATCTGACGTAATAGTATTTAAGGAACTGTTTGCTGATAATGACAGATTATTGTTATTCGCGTTCTAAAATGTAGAGCAAAGTGTCATTTAAGTGACGTTTTTTCAATAAAGTTTTATCATTTACGAAGCTTTTTATTTCCATCCCCGGTGGACAAGCGAAAAGATGTGTTTATAAAAATGTATGACCGCTAAATTCAGGACAATAGAGAGCATGAAATACTCTCTATTGGACGATGAATCTCCATTTCGGAAATATACTCGAAATAATCCTCTCTGAATCTTTATAACATTTTCTACTTTACAAAATTGTACCCTTAATTCCGAACATTCATTTTAAATTGTTTCAATTTTAATCGCAAAAAAAAAAAAAGAAAAAACAGGAAAAATAAAATTTTCCGACCGATACTCTCGTCACATTTTCATCTGAAAAACAAGCGGAAACGAAAATTTTCGAGCGTCTCAAGGAGGAAAGCAATCTCGACGCAAACGTACCAAAACGATGATAAGTGGGGAAATGAAGCGGTTTAAGTAGCCGTTATTAATTTCGGGAAAAGGGTAAGCGTTTAACGATTCGCGGGGCTCAAAGTTCATTAGAATTCATTGCTCCCAGGTTCGATGTAAATGGACTAGCCGGCGGTGAACTAATTGTAAGTGCTTCAACCGAATGAACTTCGTAACCAACCACTCACCTCCCCCGCATGATTTCGAGCAGGCGGATATCGATTCCAAACTCCACGAGTATCGCGACTGGCAGCTCGATCCGTTTCCTCCGCACACTCCGCAGGGATCCGTGTTCTTGTTGCTGCCCACTCGCAGGTCGCAACCGACTTTCTGAAACAGAAATCACCCAGGCTTGATTAATATTACGTTCACCCAAAGCTCCCCTCTCTTTTCACCCGCTAAGCGTTTGTCTTCGCGTTTATGGTCAGTGAAATACCTCGCGGGATAATGTGGCTTTTGAGATATATATATATATAGAGAGAGAGATGAGATGATCTTGGATATCATTTAATTAGCAATTCGCTGGAGTGCGATCAGATAATAATTGGAAATTTTTTAGTTTAATTCTGAATCGATCGCAGAAATGGATATGTAATCTAAATTTTTGATGTAATAATTTTTTCATTGTAGAATAATTCTCTTTGTTTCTTTAGCAATTTAATATTCACTTTTTTTTAAATAAGTAATACGAGTCAAAAATAAATGAAAAATAAATGAAGAAGAAGGAATAAATTTAAACAAAAATTTTTTAGATGACGATAATTCAGTAATGGACAAAGAGAAAGTACAAAATGGTTAAAATCTTCAGCTATTATTTACACTGCATATAGAATTACTTGAGAAAAATTGGCCTGTAAAAAATCTCATCTTTCCCGGAATACGAATGTTCCTATTAAATTTGCCAATGTTCTCGCAACAAGTCTTTTTCTCTTCGAATGAAAGGACAGGTAAAAAGATGGAAATCATTTGCTCCATTGATTTTTCATTGCTTCGATTCTAAATCGTTAAGTATCAAGATGCGTAATCAAGATAGATAAGTGACAAATAAATCGTAAATCGATACTTAAACTCGAAGGTACACGTTAAGTCTCCGTTTAATAGCGACTCAAAGCTATTGATCCTCGAGGGTGTATAATCTAAAGACGATCCTGCTCTATGTCACGCACTCTCGGGAAGATGTTCGATTTGCAATAAACTCTAACTCTGTCTCTTGGTACCGAGGCCGTAAACAAATTTTCGTCTCAAATAATGTAAAATACGTTTTCTCGTCAATCTCTTCTCCTTCCTTTTCTCGAAGGAAGGAACGATTCGTACACGTCGATCAACGCCTCACTCTTATCCGTAAATAGAATACGAACGAATGTTAGTAGATGTCGTGAAGGTTCTAGTCTGTCGAGGTGTCAAAGTGTGAAAGATTAATCAATGAAAGACGAAAAAAAGATGGAGTGCTGGATGTCACTCTTCAGATTCTGAACGCGACTGATGCTGCTGCTGCTGCTGTTACTGCTGCTTGTCCTGTACAAATGCACCAGCACTTTTCAGGAATAAGGAGGTGGAGAGAAAAAAAAAGAAGGAGGAAGGAGGAGAAAAAAAAAAAGAAAAAGAAGCTGACGTCGATTCGTGACCTGGCTCGGACGGCAAACTGATTTGTCATTCAGGTTGCATGGAGGTTTGCTCCGAGGTCGGGAAGTACATTATTCATCCCTTATCCGGGCGAGAAGAGCGAACGAAACTGGTGGTAAGGTGCCAACCAAAGACGAGACGAGGAAGGATATGGATGGGGGGATGAATGTAAAAAGGGAAGACACGAGCCTAACGAGATCCTGGTCGATCGACGGGGGTAATCCAAGATTTTGTCAGATTACGATCGATTTGAATATATGTTTACATCGGATCACTTTCGTTTCTTACAAAATTATTTAAAATTGATTTACTCAATCTTTTTGTTAATATAAACTCGTATAATATAAATTTCTCTGCGCTGACTGAATTCAATATACCAGATGATGCGATCCATTGAGTGTGTTCTTCGAATGCGATACCAATATGATGGAATGAAAGAGCGCATATAGCGAGTTTCCGAATGGCTAATATTCAATTGGAACGATCGAGCAAGAATTTTTTGAGAAATTCTGTCAATTCCCTGTCTCGCTTAAGCAAAAGCTGGTGCAACGTGTCTTTTCATCGGGAACACGTTCGCTGTACGCCGGCATTTAGAAACAGCATTTACACTTCAGCGAAAATTCTTCGACAGTTGGAAGGTACGTTCCATTCGCGGAATTCGCGTTGGAAAGTAACTTTGGTGAATCATGTTTCTCAACGAGAAGAAAAGAAAAAGAAATTTAAAAAGGACCAGAGAAAAAAAAATATCAAAGAAAAAAAAAAAGAACAGAGAAAAAAATGGGTAGGAGAAAAAAAGAGCGAGAGAAAATGTTGGAAAAGAAAAACAAGGGGAAAAAGGAAGGCTAAAGAAAGAACTTGAAGTTTACTTAATCGCGCCAACTATGATTTAACGGAACTACTGAATAGCGTTGCAACTTTGGCTGGAAAAAAAGAAAAAGAGAAAGAAGAAAAAAGCTCGAACAGCCTCGAGAAATCGAATAGAAACCGAACGAGCGTTCGGTGATACCGTGACAGGACGAATTGAGATTTAATTTTACACGAGGCCGAATTCGTTCCGCGACCTTTCTTTCCACCATGCATCGATGCACGTGTGTATCCATTGTACAGCTGTGCGAGAGGTCGGCTTCGTGTACACCACCGGGATTTCGAATGGAGTTTAAATCTGGGTGGTACGCGATTTCAACAACACGAAACAATCTTTCCTCCTCTCCCATTTTTTTTCAACCATCCCTGTTCCTCTTTTCTCCTTTTTTCTTCTTCATTCCGATGGCTCGATTGTTTAACCTCGGTTACGAAATAGGATCTCAGGTCGTTGTTCGAAGAACGGTTTTAATCGAGCGCACTCGAGCCACGACGACGGAGACGGAAAAGATTTTCCGATCATTTTTATTTCACGAAAGTTTGAATCGAAGCAAGTACATCCAACGAACAAATCAAATTACAAATACTTTGAATACGCGAGTTATTTCAAAGCTACTTTTTCAAATGCAATCTACATTTCAAATACACTTTTTTCGGTCGGAGTTAACGCGGTTTTTGAGTGCTTTCGAAAAAAAGGAAAAAAAAGAAAAAAGTGGAAAAAGGAAGACAGAAATCAATCGAGCGATAGAGGCGAAGAGAGTAAATTGAAAATAACTCTTTATCTCGAAACCCCATTTTGGACGTTTAAAAAATTCATAGAGATTCTCTCCCAGTTGGCGGATCTCTACCGGACGAAGATTTTTAGATTCTGTCAGGGACAAATGTGAAAGGGACAGGTCGCACGCGTATGACATATTCACATGTACGTACTGTGTCCACAGCACACGCGAGCGCGAGCGCGCAAACAGAACGGAAGAGACACACAATACGGGCGTTCAGGATTAGGTTTACTTTGCCCGAGAAGTGGAAACCTGGAGCGGAGCCCCGTAATTGAAGGATAGGACCATCGAAGCAACCGGTTATTTCTCTAGGTAAACAAGCCAAGAGAAACGGGCAGCCGGCCGGGCGTGCAAAATGAAATATCGTGGAACTTAAACGGCGCCGATCTTCCTCTCTCCCTCTGGCTATGCTTACTATCCACGCTCGATCCGTGCAAATAATACCTTTAAATCCAGTAAATACCTCACCAATGGCCCCACGTCTATGAAACGAGAGATATGAGCACTCGTTTTGAAACACCACCGGAGCTATTCTTCGGATTCCGGAATGGAGAAACTCGCGAATAAATTAACGCGCGCTTCTTTCGAATGGAATTCGATGTTTGACGATCGAAACGCTTAGAAAGGAGGATAATTATTCTCCGGTGTTCTATCCTCTGCTATGGCTTTCTAAATATTTACCTATTCCACTTGGGACGCGATAAAAAGAGGGGGAAGGGGGATGGGAAAAAAAAATCTCTCGCCCGACCGTCATTTCATCGAATCGTTAGATAACAAGATCTTGGCCGAAAGGTAAATCGCCGATTTCCGCGACTTTTCGTCTCTCGGCTATTTCGTTACGTAAATTTGACTGGAGTTCAATTATTCAAACCGGCTTTCAAGGTTCCATTCGGCAGTCGGTACACCATCCACAGCCCTTGCCATCTACCGGAGTTAGCCCATTACGCTCAATACACTCTTTTCCCCGCCACGAGCGCCTTCTCATCCCCCTCTCATTTCGCTATCCACACCACCATCCAGACCTTCTTTTCTCTACATTCGTTTCTGCCTTTTAACATAGTTTCCCGGAGAATGGGATTTCCCGGGGTGCAGACGGACTCGATCACTTTGTCCGCCTTATTCTGCCCGGTTTCACTGAAACGATGGAATTTATCATCGAGCCACCGAATCGCTTCTATATCCTTAATTTCTTTTTCCTTTTTTTCCTTTTCTTTTTATTTGCATCGAGTTGTTCTTTAGAACGAAGAGGATATTATGAGCCTCGTATTGTACCGGAATAATCTTCAGAAGGGTACTCGTGATTCTTTCTCTCTATCTCTTTTGAGACACGATTAAAGGTGCATTTATCTTCTACTTTTGTGAATAAATTATTATAATTATGAATTTTCATGCTATTATTCTAATTTATATCCCCCTTTATTGATCTAATTTATACATTTTAGTTTGGACAATGAAGCTAGCTATTTATAGAACGTTTTACGTTTAAGAATTTTATTAATCCTTCGCTTCTTTTTTCTTATCGTTTTCAAGAATAAAGAAGAAATAATTCCGAAAAATTTCTGTAAAATATATCGTTTAATAATAATCGATAATTTATAGTTAATAACGCGATATATCGAGCTCGAACAAACAGTATTAAAATTAACGAATAAATTCGTAGAATGACAATAAAATTTGCGTGTACTCGATTACTGAAACACGAAAATACTCGAGAAGGGGTAGGATAATATGGCGGGTCGATTTGCGTTACAAGTTATCCGAGCGTACACGTGGAAAAGCGCACGAAACGAAACAATTGGAGGAATTCCCGTGGATGGAAGACAAACTCTAATGAGTCGCGATAGCACAAAAGCGTCGTGCACTTATCGAGCGTGTCCGATGCTAGGGAAGGGAAAGCTCGTCGGAGCTTTAATAATGCAAAACCAGTTTGCGTTTACCAGAGCTCGGTTAGTGCTTAATTACGTGGACCCGTCTGCTGATTAGATATTGTCCTTCCAACTTCGCCGCCACTGTCGTCGCTATGAAATCCCGTTAATTATTTCTTGACGCCCCCTTAGACGTACTCGTGAATCGTCCCCGCTTCTCTAGTTTCTTCCTCCATCCCCCGATGAACAAGAATTTCTTGCAGGAGCATAGTATTTTCCCTCATCGATTCTTAACACGGTGTTATGATCCCGTGGAATTTTCGTTCTTTCGAACGTGAAAATTTTGCGATCACAATATGTACTTTTCGACGAAAATTTTCAAGAATACAATTTTCCATCACGCGATATCTTTCGAAGGCATCTATCGTGTTTGGTCACCCTGTAGATGAAGCGGTAAACAATATCAATATTGGTAAACGTTACCTTCTGTTGGTGTTCCCAGACTTAAGGCGGCTTGCAACTACTTAAGGGGTTAATCGACGAAAGTAGCTCCCTCTCGACATGGCCTGTTTCTCGGTACACAGAGTCGTCAACGGTGTAAAGTAAGATCGAATTAACTTAATGGACGAGAAGTGCGGGCGTCTCGACGCACCCATGGTAAATATTGGCCGAGGACGAGCGGACGACGCCTCGTTAGTTCGCATTTTCCTTGGCCGAGGAAAGAAAAAAGAAAAAAAAAAAATACATGCGCACAATCATGGGTAGAAAACTAAAAGTTATAAATAAGTTTTGGAGTCCGGTTGAGAAGAAAGATTCGGAGAAGAAAGAGAGGTTTGGAAAGAGAGGATAGAGGGGCACAATGTATGGCTCCACCTGAGCAAATTTCTTCGAGTTTCCACCGGAACTTTCTTCCTCCTCGCCAAGTTTCGACAAGGGATGCAGCAATTGCGACTTAATTCTTAACCGACGCTTTCATCGTAATCCCGAGCCAAGGGCTACGATCGCATATTTAAAAGTCCGATCTCTGCTTTTAATTAATCATCTCTCGAAGTCGACTTGCCTCCGGAATTCCTCGAGTCGGAATATAAATTAGGAAGTTGTTTCGAAGAGGTGAAGAAGGAGATGTGGATGGATAGGGAAAAATAATACTCGTTAAAGGCGACAGTTTTTATGCGTAAATGAAAAAGTAAAGTTCGTGAAAAATGTAAATACGCATTTACATATAAAAATACGCGTTGGAGTAATGTTCGTGTAATGATGGAATACGGACCGTTTTTCCGATAAACGTACACGTACCGACTTCGCTTTTCTCCTCTCCGAGTGTTGTTCCCTGTATATTTTCAAAGTGTTTCAAAAAACATATGGCTTCGTAAAACGAAAAGCTAAAATCCTGATTTTATTCCGCGCGAATTTATCCTGTGCAAATTTCAAAGATACCTGCATCTCGATCCGAGATAAAATGAAGTCGGCTTTGAACGTATCACGTGTACACAAACGAGTATGTTAAACGTATATTTAGCGACACGATGAAAACTTGCAAATGAAACCACCAAAATTTTATCGAATTTCACGAGCGTATGTAACATTGAATAAAAACGCCCGATAAAAACTAATTTTTTTTTCTCTTGTTTTTATTATCTTCCAAAAATCGATATTTCATTTATAAAGGTTGTCATCGCCAGCACTCTCAAAATTCTCCCGGTAATCGAGATAATAATATTTCGAATTTACCAACGTTATACCAACTATGGCTATGGTATACGGTTGACTAATGACAGACCTGTATCACTGATCGATGTTCGTCGAGTTTTGATATAGACAAATATTTCAATTTTTAAAAAAATATCATGTATCGAACTTAACTGTATCGCACCAACAATTTATAAGTACAATGAACTGTTTATTTGATCAATGTTTGTTATTATATTATGTTATTATCACAACTAAATTATGTACGCATATATAAAATGTATGTCAAAAGTTCATATATCAAAAAAGCTCTGACCAGTAAATTTAATTTATAAACAAGTAACAAAAATAACAAAAAATATACACGGAGAAAGACATTTTAACCAATGAAAATATTTTCAACATTATTGCGCGTGTGCTAATAATTAACGTGGAAGGAACCTTTAATTAACAATGGCAATTGTATTATTCTATGGCTACGCCGTGTATCCATGGGTAAATAAGCTGTTTCAATATGTATACATATGCATCGTATTTATATTAAATATTGATGTAGCTTGCGCTAATGTTTCACATAGTCTAAATAATATTCGAAGCGAAAGCATCCGTTGGTATCGCTGATATTATTATAACGAAATATGATAAGCCGTTCCTCGTTATCAATTGTTTAATTACCAAAACTTTGGAACGGATTTATTTTCGTTAAACGAACCTCGAGGCTTAAAAAAAAAAAAAAGTCAACGATGTCTAAATGATGAACGTAGGGATGGACGTTGGATCGGACGAATCGGTGATATTTTCCTGCGTTTCAACGCAGCACATCTCTGTTACGAAATTACGCGACACAGGAGGATAATTTGTTTGCGATAAATTTAATCAAAGATAATAAGCGTGTCGGGGGTTGTCCATTATTGTTAATTAATTTAAAGATTGGAATATGTTACAATTAGTAATAAAATGAAGTTTCATACTGTTCCGAGAATACAGTATCAAATATTGACAGGGAATACGACGGGTCGATACGGAAATTTCTAGCGTGCCACGTCATTCGAATGGTTTGCATTCATTATACGAGTCGAGTGAATCTCCAGGATTTCGGACTATTATCAACTCGATAATTGTTTAACTCATTAATATCGTCGCTTTTGTTTCTTATAACTTTTATATAATTCTATGGATTTGTGGTATTTTCAATATTGATTTAATTTTAAGATTTAATTATGGTGAAATCGAATAATATGAATAATACGAATAATAATACGTTTCTGATGGAATTATCCAAATAAATAATGATGTTATAATTTAAGTCTCAAATTAAAAGTAAAATACGTACATTGACATTATTTCTTATCTAATTTAAAGATTAATTTATGTATTGGAGTTTCAATCGGATATTTCAGTTTGAGTTTAGGATCATCCACTAACTTTTTCTTTAAATATTCATAATTCCATTTCATTCCAGTTCTTTATGAATTATTTATAAAGTTCTTATTTAACCAATCAAATAAACTAATCAACAATTTCTCTTATTTTATTATTATTTTACTTACTGACTGTCTTTTTTTTCTTTATTTTCATTATTTTTTCAATTAATTCGTCCAATCGAATTTATATCGATACATCGTTGCACTATGCTCGATTAAACACGGGTCAGAAATCGCACTCGGACGTGCGTAAAACACAAGATTGGATGGAGTGCGGTTTGGCAGGCCGAAACTCGGAAACTTTCGCGCAAAGTACAAAATATGGTGGTACGGAAGGGATACTGACACGGTGCAAAAATTGCTCTCTCCCGAGAGATAAACGCTTCCGATTCCGCTGGCGCCAACTTCCTTCGAATCGAACGAATTCACGACTCACTTATCAAATTGGATTTTAACTAAACTCAATTACACCATTTCGCGGGGGAAAATTAATACTTTGTACGGCGCGATATTTTATTCTTTGAATCCTCGGGTTAAAAAATAAATATCTAGCATCCTTTTAAAGTGTCAAATCAATATTTTCAAATAACTCTGAAAACCCTTTCAGTTATCTTGATACCTTTATAAAATAAAATAGCAGATAAAAATATATTGAAATAGATAAGTGCCGAATATAACTGACTATATATCGTGATAAATAAAAATAAAATGTACAGAAAAGGATAATAATCGTAAGCACTCACCATGCATTCACCGTTGATGCAAACGTCCATGCTGTCGGTGTAGCATTTGGTGCCATCCTCGACTTTGTCCGCGAGTTGAACCACGATCGTTTCCTCGCTGTCGAGCTGCAAAGCGTCAGTGGCGTCGTGCGGAAGTGTCTTTTCGACGGACGTTTCCTGCCTGAGCCGATTCCCCGTGTTCTCCACCGATTGCTCGCCACGACAGATCAAAGCGCACGGCCTGCTAGGATCGTAATGTGGATACCATTTCAGCAATTGTCCGCTGTATGGCACATCGTCGAACGCGGCGCATTGCTCTGACCGGAAATCGCTCGGATTTTCGCAGGGCTGCAACCAATACCGCGGATTTTCTCTTGGAAGAATGTTTTCATTCTATGACGTTGATATGACTTTAGACAGATTTGATCAAATGGATTACCAAACTTTTAATGTGCAGAGATAATTTTGATGGATATTTCGAAGGGCGTAGTGTCACATGTTTATAATTATTGGAAAGAGAAAAGAAGTAACGATTAATTTGTAAAATATGGTAGTTTAAGTATCAAAGTATTTGTTATATGATTTAATGTTAAAATTATTAATAAGTTGTGAAAATTAAATATTTATCATTGAAATTCATATTTTTGTCGACTCTTTTGTCAGCTCTAACATCTCGTCCATATCGTGAGATCGTCTTAATAATTTTAAGAATTATTCGGCTACAACGTGGCTATCTATCTAATGTTTCGCCATTGCTCCCATTTTAGTTGTTCGTAAAGCCGTTAAACGAAGCGTGCCAGCTTGTCTGGAAATCGTAGAGGATTTTCACAGGGCCGAAAGCAAAGGATTTCGACGAAGCAGATCATTACCCAATTAGGTCGAACCGTTATCGGTATTTTAAGATGTCCACTTTCGAAAGCGATCAAGCCACGTTGATATCCTCTTTAAGCCCAGCAAATGATCGAATATTAGGGACTTTGTTCCTTGCTGTTAATTTCTCGATATTTTTCGCTATTTTAAATTATTCAATTCATAATTTCTACAATACTTGCACAATATTTCCTATCGATCTCGCTCTTACGTTTAATAAATCACGCAATTGCGTTTATTTTGTTGTAAGCGCTTTTTCACAGTTTTACTCGTGTTCATTCCTTTTTTTCTTTCAATAAAATTATTATACAAAGAGAGAACATGAACATGACAAAATGAAGATTAATTCGCGCGATTATTTATTTAGATTATCTATTTATTAGTGATCAAAAATCAAAAAAGAAAGATCAAAAGATCATAGGTGTTTTGTTTGTATTTCACGATGTTCGATCATTTACAACTGAGTCGGTCAACAAAATTCCACGCTAGCAAATGGCCGCTAATTATCGTCGTAATTAACGGGTTGGTAATCAGATCGGATATGACTCGAGGGCGTTCCAATTGTACGTTTTTGCCGGCGTGGCGAGCTCACTTCGATCTCACGACGAGCGAACGAACCGCGATGTAAATTGACCAAAGAGAAGGGTTCATTATTGTCGACCGTTCCATTCACCGTTGTTTCCATTTTCCAGCCATTCAATTCGGAAAAAATTGAAGAAGGATCGAATTAATCGTTTTTGATTAATAATTAACGATCCTCTCTTCCTAAATCTTCCTAAATCTTCTTAAATCGACGAATGTTAGTTGGTTTTAACGAAGTAATTTTCTATTTTCAGAAACGATTGATTCACTTTGCTTGTCTCCTTTTTTAGTTCGAATATACATCGAGGAAATTGTCTTCCGTATTCGTGCACCGGAAGAATAGTTGGTCGATATCCTATTAGAGAATATTCCCAAGATGCAATCGAGTTATTTATCGATAGATCCTAATGCAATGAGAAGTTTCGAATTCGAATAGATACGAAACCAAGTTGCATCTTCAACTACTAACTACGAACAAACTTAGTTTGATGGTACAAATAATAATCTGAAAAGTATCGAATTTTGACGCGATAGTGAAATAATTTCATTTTCAAATGTAATTAGATGTAAAAAAAAAAGCTGTAAGTATCAATGAACAGATGTTGAACAAGTGAGAGGAAATATCCCGTAATTTTTCAAGAAACACGTGAAAAGATTGTTAAAAACGCGCATTAAACTCTGTTTCCAATAATTATTAGATTCGATGAAAATGCATGATACAGGCAAAGGGATGTAGAATGACGACGGTTTCGTGGCGAGTCGTGCGCTCGCGTGATGTTTCTCTGTTGACGGAATGCTGGTCGATTTTCAACAACGAGGACATCAAAGTTCCGTATTACTTTCCGGGTTCTAACGAAGCTGATTAACAACGGTGCCAATGGTGATTAATTAACGTGCCACGCCAACTATAATTTAGTTAGAACAGCATCCAGTTACTCGTGATTGCATAACTGTTTCTTTCTTTCGATGTATCGAATAAATTTGAACCTCTGTACCAAACTTGATTCCATACTCGAGCATAGTTTATTATCAATCGAAATTACACGTTCGATATTCGATTGTTAACTAAATATACAGTTAGATTGTTATTTATCCTCGAATATAAAACAACGTTTGAAAGATAAGAAAATTTTGCCTTTAAAATTTTATTTCTCCGTTAATTTATTCCTCTCAGGAGGTTCACGTTTGATCAATCCGCCTATAAATTATGAGAATCATGTTCATCGTCATTTCGATAATCTGTTTTGTCATTGCCGATATCGTAGTCTTGATTAAACGAGTGCAAACGAGGGCGGCAGGGGAGAAGTGTGCTCGTGAAATCGATGTCATAGAACGTTTTCGACGTACAGGGAGACTCGTGGGTGGCAACGTTATTCTTTTTTTTTTTTTATTTTCCTCGTACAATAGCGTATTTTAGGCGCGAAATACCTAGCTCCCCGTGTCATTCTTTTTTTCCTTTTTTCTTTTTTTTTTTTCATTTTATTTAATTACTCCATCCAGTTACCAACGAATCGTTTAATCCGCATTCCTCTTTTTCGCTGTGATAAAAAAAAGGGAAGAATGGAATGGAATAATCCAGGTTATCTTTAATTATTCTTAATAATCCTTAATAATGCTCAATCCTTCTATTAATATACATTATATTATAATGACGAGCTCAATTAAACGCGAGAGCTTAAGCGAAATAATAATTTTTATTTTTTTCAATGATATCCATTCGTTCGGATCGATTTAGAATTTATTCTATAATTTTAATCGGACGAAGATGGATGAAGAGATATATATTTAAAAAAAAAACACTTTCGAATTAAAATTAACTCCATCAATGGGAAATGTTTCTTCACGATACGTTCGCGCGAGCATATTGGCTTTTCCAGTTTTTTCGAGGTAAGTTTTTCCAGGAAAAATCCTGTCCGTTTTATTTCTCCCTTTACATTTGTCTCTTGCCACCCCACTTTCACCCTTTCGCATCTTTCTTCCCGTCTACAACTTTCTCGTGTAGAACAGTGGCATTGAATTACCCAACGATCCATCATTTCCCGTATACGAAATGCAAAACGGTTACTTACGGGACACCTGTTACATGCTAGCCGTCATCGATCGATAAAAAATTCGATACGCGCCATCGAAAGAAGAAATATTATCGATACTGTTACTCGATAATCGTTACACGAAGTACGGCACGTAAATATGGCAATATTCTGTAATAAGTAGAAGACAGATGATGATATAATAAAAAGATAATTGCTTCTCTAGGATAATCGTGCGGTAAAATATAATATTTATATATGCATTTTAAAGAAGAAATTGTAACAAAGATTTCAACCAATCCTTTGTACTTCCTACTTATTTTAATTCTCTTTTGATTACGTCAACATTTCCATTGCGTTCGGTACACTCAGAAAGCTAATTGACCTATCTTGAAACTCTTTGGGACATTCTATCACAGTAACGTTGTACGTAACTCGTTGGAAGAATTTTATTTTGAACTTGTTTCACATTCAGAGACGGAAAGACAATACGTTTCAGCATATTACAAAGAAGATCTCTTTTTTTTATCCACGAGACACGAGAGACGGATTAAATACAGTACACGAATAATACGTTATTCGTGGATATTATGCACGCTATCTTTCGTCGCATTATTTCAAAGAATTTCCATTCGTTGTTTTTCATCTCGCGTCAGTGAAAGTAATTTTCACCGGTTAAAGGAGGGTGACAGTCGCCTCCTTCCGGTCGTTCACTTTTCCTACGTTTACGCAGACACACCCCCGCTATTTCACCCCTTGGCGACCGGCGAGGAGCTTTGAATTCTTAATCCACCGGGATTATATCACAATTATGGCAATAAGGGTTCCGCTGTTACTCCATGTTAGCATATTATTAGACAGCTTCTGTCGCGATAATTATTAAATACAAACAGTTCTCGACAAAATGGAGGTCACGAGTCAAAAACAAAAGATCAACTTCCCTCACTTCTCCCCCTATTAACGATCGATCAAATTTGTCAACGTATTAAATCTTCATCTCGATCTTTAAATTATTCCTTTAATTTCAATAGTATCACGTTTTCGCTTAATAAACTTTTCCCATGTATTCAAGTTCTTCACGAATTACTTATTCTAAATATTAATTAATATATATTTATTAATATATATACACACATATAATGATACTTAAAACAATATCATCATTATTCTTCAAATTTTTAAAATTGTCTTCGTATTACCATACTTTCCAATGTAAAATTGATCAGAGTCGACGAGATTACAATTAATTAACACCATTCAACTCAATATTTTTTCGTTCGCAATGCAATAGTTGAATGGAAGATGTCGCAGATGAGATATTATAGTCATTGTTTCCGGGGGGACGTAATCGGTTGAAATGTCTGGCAAATGACCGGCGGGTATTGGAGGAAACGATGGATGTAGAAACGTTCTCGCGTAATGAGTAGTTGAGATTCCTTGTTAAGGAGCGTCTCAACTCTGCAGTGCGGGTTTCGCGGTTTCGCATAGTTTCTTCCTCTTTCCACGTTTCGCCCTGAGCAGGTGGCCGCCCACCCACCCAAGTCTCGCCATCCGGAAGCGGGCTTCGCCACGCTACATCCGTCCCAACCAACGACCAACGGTCGAGGATCCTGTCCAACGATATATCATGCATCGCGAGTGCACCGAATTTTCGAGCCCGGTTTGTATATCGCGCGCCGAAAACTTTCTCAGTTGAATAATTTCGCTGCTGGATTAAAAATTGAGCGCGGCGAGGTTTTTTTCGCGGATGGGTATGAAAACTGGAGAGAGAGAGAGAGAGAGAAAGAGAGAGAGAGAGAGAGAGAGAGAGAAAGAGAGAGAAAGACGATGGGAGAAAAGGTAGTTCTCGTTTCATTTTTAACGCGATGCTCCTCCTCCCTTCTTTTTTTCTTCGAGGTCGAGATTTAGCGACTTCCGAGAAGACATCCATCCGTTTTAGAGAGAAGATTCTTCAAAATGATTGAATTCTTCTGTTAGTTGTATTTTCGCCATTTTATATTTCCTACGCTATTAATAATACCCGAAAAATCTTGTAAAACAGAGACGTCGGAGAACGATGGAATTGTAATTAAAAAAGCATGGACAGAATTCGTTTTTTTTCTTTTCTTTCTGAAGAATTCGAAAGTATCAACATGCCAGGCCGAAGCATAATCGGAACGTAAATTTATCCGAGGAACATTGCTTCAAAGAGGAGAAACGTAAGGAGGAAGTTGTGCCACGAAAAACATGGTTTCCGTGAACGAGCACGTTGGCGAGCGAAGAGAAAAGAATATGATTCACCTTCGACGATGTCGGGAGTGTCACAGAGAGGAGAGAATGTGTGGCGAAATAGCTTATGAATAGCCAACCTCGTTCATTGAGCTGCGGCAGAAATAAAGAAGAAATGTGGCGGCGTCATCATCATCATCGTCGTCGTCGTCGTGAAGAATCGGACCTCGTATCACGAGATAGAAGATGGAAACCTGTGTTGGAAAACCATTTCCTCCATTCGACGACTAAGTGACGTCTCCACGTCGACGATATAAAGGAAAACACACGCTCGTTGCCTCTTTCTCGCTCTTTTTCTCGTGGACCTCGCGAAAAGAAGAAACGAGCGATTGAGAGTTGGCCGGATACAAGTAAAACGCTTGCGAAAATAACATTTCTAGAACGTGTCCGGAGCAAGTGGCTATAAGCAATCCTGTTACCTTCGCGAGATCATTCGGCAAATTTGTGGAAACGTGTTTTTCTTACGAGAACTGGACCGTTTTTCTTCGGTTGGAAATTTCCTTTATTTCCTCGAGAGAAAAGAAAATTTCGAAAATTTTGTTTCCGAACGAATTTCGGTGCATCGCCAATTTGGTAATTCTCTTGGAAAATTTAAATCAAGTCCGATAAATTTTCCAATATCTGCGAAACAATAAAAATTCTAAAAAACGTAGAATAAAATAGTAATTACGTTTTAAAAAAACAATTCCGCAACGAAGAATTCAGAAATTTTCAATTTCTACCTTGTTCAAAATTCAAAATCGTGTATTTTTAGAAATCCTTTTTCGCACAAATCCTATTCCAACGAGATCTTCTGCCGTCGATCGATAGTTCGCGAACTGGAACCATCAAGCTACAAAGAGGAAGAGAGAGAGACATAGAGAAGAAAGGGAAACAGAAGAGGTCAGCACGTTTCTCGATTATCCGTATTTACGGAAATTCCGTGCACGTTACACCCGATAACTTTTGTAACGGATTACTCGTCGAAAGTTTCTCCTCGAGTGTGAGTAGAAGGGAAAAAGAGATGGCGAAGGAGAAAGAAAGAGAGAAGGAAAGAGTGAACTCGGTCCGATAAACTACACCGAACGAATCGTCAATGCAGTCAAATGGAGCCGAAGGGGTCCATCGACTCAAAGGGATGAAAACGTGTCCGTCTTCGAGAATTTTCATTCTACGATATTTCTTGGTGACTCGCCTCCGAGTAGTTTACACAGCCATCCCACTTTTTCTTCCGTGGATGCGACTACTAGAGCACGTTGACCGACCTCTTAGGATGATTTTCTCGATGAATACGCCACTTCATTCTCGATTACGAGCCACGCCACGAAATTTCGACCGCTTTTCCCATTTATTTTCTCCCTTTTTTGCTTTTTTTCTTTTTTTTTTTTTGTTAAACGTAATTTGCAATTATTCCCCCATTCAGATTTGGGTAGAAAAGCGCGTTCATTACGAAATATTTGCACTCTTTTTTCTCCATCAAGGTATGTTAAAATTGCTTCTGCAAATAGAAATTCGGGATAAAATTAAAAAACTTCGCGGAACGTAACGAATAAAATGAAAAAGCTACGAAGTTAGGATAAACTGCCGTTGATGTAGTTTTCATGAAACTGAAAGATGGAAGCGCGTTTTTTTAATATTTTTTTGAATACTTCGATTTGATTTATCGCGAACGGTTAATGATTAAAAGAAGGAATTATCTTGAGATACAATGTCGTTTAAAAAAGATGTTAAAAAAAGATACGTAGAATCCTAATCCGAACCATCTTTCACGTTTCGATTGTTAGATTATTAAAAAATTCCCTGTGTGTTGTGGCAATATCCGTAAACGATACTTATTGTCGAGGATAGAAACGTGCACACTCCCAATTCGTTATTAAAGCTATTGGATTGGAAAAAGAATGAACTTGGAAGAAAGATTGATCTTACGGTCAACACAATAAAGCTAGTTCGATTAAGAAAACCTTAAAATCTTGATTCTCGATTAACCAATATAATTCTTTGAAAATATCCGCGAAAATAATTTTTTATCGTATTCTCAAAAAAAAAAAAAAAGAAAAAGGAAAAACAATTTTCTTCCTTTGCCAAAAATTCATTTTTCGTGGTGCATTTCTTTTTCTTACGTCTCTTTTGTAAAATTGTTTCGTACTTATCAAAATTTTCTTCATCATTCAACAGAAAATATACACTATCTGCCATAATTCAGCGGCTGTGAACAGGCAGCTGTTTTAAAGTGTTCACAATAACTGGTCGGTGGTAACGAGGAAGAGAAGAGGTATCTTCATCACAGAGCAAACAAGAAACGGAATGAAGATGCATCTGGCGAGCATTGCCAAGTTTACACTGCGAAACGGTCGCGTTAATTCCAAGGACAGATCCCCTGGATAACAAGAATCGTCGATGCGACGGTACAACCAACCACCAGTTCTTCCAGACACCCGGGGATTTCGACGATTTTAATCCTGAGGGCTCGGATTCAACTTGATCCACCAATTCCACACCAGCAGACTGCTATTGCAAACAGAATCAATCCCGTACTCCAGTGTACCCTGTAACGGAGCCGCAATTCTCTTTGACCTGATTTCGCTCCGCGTTCCTCGTTAATAATTTATTTTAACTCGAGAGAGAAAAATTTTTCGATTATCCTCGCTAATTAGATTCGTGCAAGTGAAATTGTAATATAAGCTTCAAAGATCTTTCGAGTTCAAGGATACTGATGAGTTTCAAAGAGTGAAATATTTTTTCGACGGATTAAATTCGATATCCTTTGATTGATACTTATTAGTTTAAGAATCATTGGAAAATTAATCGTATAAATTTCAGAATTTTTTTTTTTTAAATTCCAATAAAATAAAACCGGTGGGACGATACGTGCACATGTATGTATGTATGTATGTATATATGTACGTACACGTTAGATAGGAAATTTCACATTCGATATAAAATTCTTTTCATGTTCCGGTTGATGGATTACACGTTTTGCCGCGTATTCGGTGCAACAAGTTTTCCTTTTAGATTGCAATATAATTGGTTCTGGTTTGGTCGGATTCGATCCGGTTTATACCCATTCGTTAACCATTGACGTCAAATGATTTACTACGTTTCTTATCTAATCCATTACTATATATATATAAATAGTTGCAAAATTTTCTTCTTCTTTTTTTTGTATCTTTTCCTTATCTGTAGAAATAACGACGTTCGAGAAACAATTTAATCTTTTTGATCCTTTTTTGGAAAATACTTTTTCCATATCATACACCGACTACCATCAACTTTTCATTCGAAACTTTCATGAAAATGGCCAGAAACGCGATTCCAATCGATTCCTAGTCGTTTTACTATGTTTCAGAATTTACTTATTGCGAGATAAAATGAACGTCCATTTCGTTTTCTCTTTTTATACGACACTGCAAGATCATTTATTTCTGCGCATCTATCAGTTACGAAAATTGTTTCCCATTTGAAAAGTTTCAATTTTTCATGCCATTTCTTTTTCTTTTTTTTCTTCCTCTCTTTCACAAAATGCCTCTATAAAGTAGTACACGTAGTACATAACGTAACACACGCGAACAAGGGAACATCGGCCAGTTGAATGAATCGCTAATTAAAGCACGAGGACATCGATCGAAGGATACACGCATTAGGGGCAAATGCAACTTTGTTATTGACCAGTCGAGAACTGGCCTTGGTTTCATGGAAATTGACCTGATTTCCCATCGCGTTCTCCGTTAGGTATTGACGTCAAATGACCTTTCACGTGCTTCGCCCACGATGCATCATCACACGGCTGCTTTAATATACACGTTCATGGCCTCTTGGATGCACAACTAATTTTCCCCCGATCGATGAGAGAATTTCTTTCTTTCCCGTCTAATTAATAAAAACTGGCCTCAATGAGCCTCGACATTGAAAAGGGGGCGTAAATATATATCATGGTAAAAATAATCTTCCCTCGACGAGTCCGATTTTAGCCGGACGATATTAATCTTGAAACTTCAACCCCTATGAAACCACGTTTCGACGAGTGGTAGTTCGATAAATAACTTCAACCTCGTTTTCGACCATATTGTAATAACTCCCGGCTCCGCCAAATTTGACCCGGTTTCCCTTGGCCACCAGCCTCGTGGACCAGTGACGTCAGATGATCCTTCTCGAATCGACCATGAAATTAACACCGCTTTAATCTCTCCGACCCGGACGCGGTGAACGCCGTTCATTAAGTTCTAAGCTATTAATATAACGAACTGTTTGACACGACGTGACAATTTATTCGAGAACTCAACTTTTCGATTGATCTCGTTGTCTCCAATTAAAATAAATCCTACGTATCCGGAATTTAATTTCATATTTTATATTTATATACATTGATAAATTTTATTTAAATTTTAATTCCAGCGATGATATATATATATATTTTTTTTTAATAATCGATCAATTTTATTACTCGAATTGAGAATTTGTTTAAAAAAAACATGCTATAAAGAATATCGAAAAAGAGAACGCAATCTGTTGATTTGAAACAGGATTATTTCCAGTTAATATCTGCCCTCGGTAATCGGTTTCTCTGAACACGAACCAGCGTTCCAAATCAATCCACGAGATCATAATAGTTAATTGTTCTTCTATTTTTAAAAGGTTGAATCAACAATTCATCCTTAACAATGAAAACATGCTATAACACGATAGATATCGTGTTTAATATCTTAAAAAAAAAAAAAGAAACAGTGATCAACTCGCGATAGAATTGATTTGCCTTCCCGATCAACGTCCGTTCCTTTCAGAATCCCGTTTAATTCGTACTTGGCAAACATTGATGATCCAGGTTCCGGATGAAGCACACGCGCAACTGCATACAGATGCACGCAATGCAATCGGCCGCATACGCATGCACGCACAAAGGGATATCCACATGGCAGAATGTCTCGTGCACGGAAATGTAGCACTCTGCACGGAATGCATTTCTGTGATTGCTATCAGACACTGGGCCGTTGCTCGTCAGTATGGAACGTGGATTCGTATCCAGAACCGTATATTTTGTATACACACGCTCTCTCTCTCTCTCTCTCTCTCGTCCTTCTTCCTTTTTTTTCCTCCCACAAACGTTTCGTTCTCCGTTCTTGGTCGAGATCTCGTGTCAAGGCGACCATCGGTGAAATTTTGTCGCGTTCGTTTTTGAGGATTCTCGATTCACCGGGTCACAGAGCCACTAAAAACTCTTGTTTATCGATTCGTGGACCGAAAAATGTTCGACCAGCCGCGGCGCTCGGATTCGTGGAAGCGAGAAATAAAATGGAATTCGTTGTTTGTACGCGAGATTACGTCCACGGTAAAATATTTGTCTTTCTCCGGGTGGCGTGAAACATGGCGTATATTCTAAAATATTTTCCCGCGACGTGCGTAATATTTTGAGACAGCGGGGTGCTTGTGGGCCGCCAATGGATCTCTTTTGAACAAATCTCTCTTGTGTGTCGTGCACACTGAAAAAAATTTCGCGTTAACACGATAGAACGGAAATTTCTCTTTCGACGAGGTATACCACCAGATCCCTCGGGTATTTTCCTCCACCGTTTCACCCCCATTACGACAATTTTTAACACGCGGTAAAATTTCTTCCATCTTTTCGTCTTTAATCGTGAAAATAAGGACCTCACCTTGAGCCAACCCGTTTCACGCGAGACCAATGTTCACCTCCAACTTGATAAATCGACATAACATTTTCTCATGCAAATTACTTAGCCCCCGTTTCAAGTACACACACAGTTTTAAAACGCAATTCACGATGCGCTAGAAAACCTTTAATCCTCCTTTAATCAGATATAATCGCGATTAAAACCGATTAAATCGCTCATTATCTTATTATCTTATATCCCTTTTATACATACAACCCTTTATCTCGCAGAGATTGTTTATTCCAAATGTGGAAAAGTATAACACTCGCAATTATTCAAATCTGATTTTCAATCTGATCATTATCAGTCGACAATTATCACGAGCTGTACATCGCCACTGATCTTTCGCACGATAAATTTTTCGAGACGGCACGCAACGATCCCGATGTGACACCGCATTGGCCTTGAAACCTAATCGACCCAAACCGCAACCCTCTGTCGTGACCGAGATTGCGGTTTCGCGGCGTGCATACGACCGGTTGTAACTCGTTCCTGATGGCGCTTGTACACGTTAAGAAAGACAAAGGCGGTCGATTATCGAGGCATCGATGAAAAATACGGGCGGACGGTGTTACTCGGCGCCGACGATGCTTCAACGTCCTGTCGATGCGCGAACACGATGCTTCAGAGGATTTTCGAATCGCGAACTTCGCCTCATTTCTTCTCACGTATCGTTCTTAAATGTTATTCCTTGCAATCCATTTATTTATACAAGTTTATTGTTTCGTTTAATTTTTAAATTTGACTTTTGAACAGAATTTGTACATGTGTGCAAAAGAGCTCTTTTGTTTCATATATTAATAATTTAACGCTTTATCCAGAATGGTAAAATTACGATAATAGTACACAGAAGAAGAATTGATAATCGATGTAAGCAGTATTTATTAATATCTCGTTTCGAATATTTGTCGTTTCTGTCAATAGGTATAAAGCTGATAAAATTATTCCGCGAAATTCATTCGGGAATGATAACTCATCATCGATTGTATTAATTCAATGTACAATTTTTGTTTTTTTCATTGTCCCTCAGAGATAAAAGTTTGGACAACTTTCTCGTTACGATATTTAAAGCTTAAATATTTATGTAACGTTCCTTTATTTTCGTTATTCACAGAATATATCGATAAATTTTTTTAGTTAAAACAAGGGACGATAAAAAAAACAAGTTCGAAACGCTGACACGACGGAAGCTCGATTTTGCTAAGTTATAGCTCACGTATCGAGGAATCCTCTCCACTTTACGTAAAGAGAAAAGTATAGGGAAATGGGGTAGGAAATTTTCCATGTAAACGGGTCAAAAGTTCCTCGTCTCTAGCCTCTAGACGCATCGAACTTGATCGTAAAAAATTAATCGCCCGGAAAGCGGAAGTGTGCCGGCAATAGTCCGTTCTCATAGACGGTTATACGAGACGCATCGATGCATTCGTCGAGGTTGTTGCACCGTTCAAAGATCGATGTCAGCCGCGTTTAGATTATCTTGATGTTCATCTGTGCTTCAATTCGATTCTCCGTACTCTCGTTAAAACTGAGACGAGAAATTGGCGCGAATTGGATACAATCAGAGATCAAAAGTCATTTCTTTTTCTTTCACTCTTTTCTCCGTTAATTTATTCGTTTTCGAATTTATTTCACCTCGGTTGAAAAATCTTCATGAATACTCGTTTCTCCACGCATCAATAATTCCACTCTTTAATTTAAATCCTGTTCGAGGCCACATTGTTGCAGCGACATTAATAACACCCCATATGGATTTCATTTCGTAAAATAATAATGAATCCACCAGCGACACAATTGGAATACTGGTTAACACTTAATTAGATCGGCGTGGCATTACGGTTGCTAAACAAATTCCCCTCTTTCTTTCTCTCTCTGGCGCTGCTAGTGAAAATACCGATCGAAACCGATTCAAACGCACCGCATCAAGATCGCCCTTTGTTGAGGTAATCGATTCCCTTTAAAAAATCCAACGACAATTTTCTAATCGTTCTAGCGAAATAATTTAACGATATGGGAATTACGCAAATCGTGAATGCGTGAACGGCACATTTTGTCTAGCCTTTATCTATCCCCGACCGAATGTGGTAATCGATATTTCGATATATTATTATCAAGGGGATGGTCGTGGCTCATTACTGTAAAGCCCGGACCAAACGTTGCCGTTATAAAATCAGTGGTAACTGAATTACTAACGCGATAATGCCCGATCCCGAGGCGTTGCGCGAACATGGGTTATACGTGGCAATAATTAATTAATGTCCACTACATCATCCGCCTTTATGCGAGTGATCCATTCGTATTTTTCCGATAAAGGATAATCGAAGAGAAGGCGAACGGCACTCAACAACATCGTCGTTCATTTTGATCCGCGAGCAATATGCACGAAACTCATGCGACGATTAGTTTTCGCGAGTCCAACCTTAAATTTCTGTATATTTTTAATTGTTATTTCAATTATTTCAACCCCCGTGACTTTTGCTCCCAATTTTTACCCATCGTAATTTGCACGGATTTGCATAATACTCTCGTTAAACGTATATTCGTTTTTTCGCGCGCACTTGAAGATCCGCCCGATGATTCGAAAACGCGCGGCAAAAACGCGAATTTTCGAGTTTCGTTAATCGCAGTTGCGTTCAATTAATTCCCGGCCCTCGAACGATTTTCGATGGAGCAATTGTCGCGGCATTGTTTTTTGGTAACGAGATGCGAAAGCGCATTTCCAACGAAATAATATTAACATATAGTCGTCATTAAATCTGCGGATGTCATTTTTTTTTTTACGCTTTTTCGTTCTCCTAAAAATTAATGGAAATAAAAAAAGAAAAAAAAGAAAAAAGGAAAAAGAAAAATTACGCGAGGAGGATTTATATCGCGGAGAAGCGGAGAAAAAAGCGGTAGTAAGTAGTGACTTTTGATTAAGCTCGAACTTATGTACGAACACACGAGATTGTTGTAATTTAAGGTTGACCGCACTTTGAGAGAAGTTTTAAGCACTATTAGTCCGACGAGATTCAACGGAAGGTTTAAAGTGGAGAATCTAAGTATAATATAGTACGTACGCCATTATTTCACGTAAATATAGCTTTAACTTCGTAGTTACGACGTTTTGAAATCTCGCGTAATTCACTTAGCGGTTAATGGACGGATAATTTTCACCATTCGATCGATTCTAATTGTCGGGCATCGGAC
Organism: Apis cerana; assembly: GCF_029169275.1. Lineage (NCBI taxonomy): Eukaryota > Metazoa > Arthropoda > Insecta > Hymenoptera > Apidae > Apis > Apis cerana. The sequence goes on from NC_083852.1 coordinate 18,190,151, forward strand.
ATATATTTTGAGCGAAGGAAAGCAGCTCTGATTCGACACGGATTAATCGAAACAGATTCGATGAAAGATTTCTATTTGAACGTATGAATATTTTAATTGCTTAAGTTTGATCGGAATAATATGTATTGTAATGTGATTCTTATAAAAAAAATTCATTTTATTAGATAAAATAAAATTTCTAAATTGGTATCGAGATAAATATGATGATCGACGTGTTTTTAAATTATAAAACGTTTGATACGATTATAGAAATTTTAACTAATTTTTTTCAATTTTTTAATTTAACATTTAATACAGAGTAACCTTATGAACAGGACATTTGATTCATTGTCTCAAAATTTGTCTCACCTTTTCCATTTTCGAAATAAAGCGAGTGTGTGACTGTGACCCTCATTTTCCGAGTAATAAAGTAAAGTCGATTTTACAAGAGTCCGCTTCGTAAAAATTCCATTTATACACTGCGACGAACCACTCCAGGAACCGTTTTAATTCTTCTTTAAAATTCATACACTAAATTTCTCGCTACTAATTCCGAGCCACACACAATATTCTCCGGTGATCTCTATTTCCGTCTGGAAAAATCCTTACGATCTTCTCTCTTCTTCATTGTTCATCTCATTCTCGATTCGTAAATGAGATTAATTACAGATTATATTACAATATGTAGATACAATTTCAAGAATGAAAAAAACAGAGAAGATATTTAATATCTTCGAAATCACACAAAAGAATATAATCGTATAATTATATAAGAAAGTATAATTACACAATATAATTATTCATTATCCGAATTTGGGTCAAAATTCTGTGCACTGAAAAAAGAAAATTTCACATATTGAATCAATTTCAAAATGAAATATATCTTCAGTCTAATATCCTTCGATTTTCTTTTTCTGGCTAATCCTATTATAAGATAAAATCATCCGGATAAAAGCTCCAAACCAAATTTTATAGGGATCGTTTAATTAAAATCTCAATCTTGCCTAACTATTATGTTATTGTTCAAGAAGCAACGTTTTCCTCGACTTTTTTTTTACATTTCTATCGTCTTGCGAATTTTCCATCTTTCTCTCTCGTCGAGAAAAATAGAAGAGAACCACATCCGTGAAATATACACTGGCCCATTACCAGTGTTAACAGAGTACAGGCAAAAATCGGAGACAGAAGGAAAAGCCAGAGGGCTGGAAATCTGAATTCATCGCACGTCTCTCCGTTTCGTTATGCTAATGATATCGTGGCCCTTTTTCTTCCCACTCGTTTCATCCCCCGTGATTTTTTCATCCATTCGGCTCTTCCTGGAGCCCTCGTCTCCTCTTCGTCCAACGATCGTGTTTCCCGCGATTGAATGTGAATAATTTATTGTTAAAGGCGAGAGAGCGTGTGGGTTCTAGGCCGAATATTAATGGGCAAAAATGCGGCCAGCTCTTTTCGTTCCGGCCCCCCGTCTCTCTTCTCCCTCTTTTTCCTCGATAGCCACGCGTATTCTCGATCCTCGATTCGATCGTTTCTCGTATTGTTTATAGGATTGTCTCGAGCGGAGAATATGCTCGAGAGTTTTTTAAAACGTGAAATATCGTGACTGTGTTTTCGCGAGGTAAAATAGTCGGACGTAAGTGTTATTCTCGAGCCAAGTTGAGATATTAAATTTCCAATTTTATCGAGTGGTTCCTCTTTTTTCTCTCTCTCTCTTTCTCTCTATCTTTTTAACAATCCTCGTAATTCCATGAAAATTGAAACTAAATTATAATAATACGAAACGTGAATGGCGAGTGGTCGGAACACGTTCCCTCCCCTTTCCCCTCGAGTTTGCTTTGTTATTTTTGAAATCTACGTCAACGAAGAAAGTTTCGAGAACAGATTCTATACAAACGCAACGATAATTTTAACGGCCATTAATTATACCAACATCGCGAACCGGATAAATTACATATGAGTTAAATGTTCTTCACACTGGCGGGCAAGTTCTATTATTTATAATTGCGCCCGCGCAACGGAGATCACAACAATTGCTCTTGCGCTGAATGAGATATTAATATAGCTGAATGAAATTATAATTGCTCGAGTGGAAAATTAAAAATAAACGAACATCGACGCGAATTACTCAAATTATCCTCTTTATATATACATTTTCAACGCGAAAACCTTTTTACTCGATTTACCTTTATATTTAATTCGGATCCTTTATCCATGCAAAATTCTTACTATTACTTTTATATCATTATATTTATTAGCATTTATTTTATCAATTTCCGTATTAATATCCGGGTTTTATTTCAAAAGCACAATTTTCACCAAATCGATAATTAGCAGACATACAACGCCAAAGCGCCATATTCGAAACAGTTCCGCGACTTTATGACGAAACCGCGTTTCAGAATACCTATATACACAGAGGAATGTACGTTTAAACGGGAAATTACAGTCTCCATAAACTTGCAATTATTTCCGCAAGGCTTATCGCGCCTATTTTATTCATCCTATTATTTCCCGTTCAACCCTTCTCCCTGCCTTCGAGCATCCCTCACCGTGCTCTCCTCATACCGAGTCAAAAATCACGGATTCAATGAAAAAATCATCTCTATCGAGTACCTGAATAATCTATATCCAAACATCGAGCCGATTCACACTCGAAATTAAGAATTCATTTTGGATTAAATTTTGATAGTTGGAACGAATGTCGTCTCGATGCACACCCGAGGAGCGTAATACGCATTCGGGATATACGGTCAATAGGAAGCGAATCGAGAGCGACGAGTTATCCACTTTCCTTCTATATGGAAACGGATGGGGCCACGGATCGAATATATCCACGAATGATTTACTAGCGCGTCTGCCATGCCGCTCGTAGCCACGTCGATCCGATTGATTCTATTATATTTTTTAAATATCTTTGGCGGAGATATAAAAATCCGTGTTTTATCGTTGCGCGTGAGCCGAGATCGAAATGTACGGGACGGTTCTCGCCGTCCGTCGAGGAGGTGTTTCTCTTTCTCTTTCACTTTATGAAATATTGCGTTACCTTTTTCCAGAGATGCTGGAGGAATTTCCGTTTGCATTCCTTTTGTTCAGGATATCGAATAAGAGAGATATATACGAGGAATAATTCAAATATGGACTTCGATTTCGATTAAATTTTATGAATATGATAATATATTATATCCATATTTAATTTAATTTCAGTTACTCCAATAAGAAAAATAAAGATTAAAATTTTGAAGAAAAAAGTGTGTATCATCCGTAACTTCATAATAAATTTATACTTATTACTACTATAAATTTTCCTTTCTTTGACCCTGTGAGGCAAGAATCACATTTGATACATTAAAATACAAGTTCTAATTTGAAACAATTAGAAATTTACCATACATCTTTCTCTTGACTGAATTCAATTTTCCAAGAAGACGATTCTGTTGAAAAGTTCGGGTCATTGTCTTCACAATCCTTTCGAGTGACATGGACGAAAGAAGATAAAAATAATGCGTGAAAGATGGTTCGGATGAGGCGAGAATAAAGAATTTGGAGCAATTTGCGGCCAGACGGTGAAAGACTGGAAAATGGAAGGCACTTTGTATTCTCTCTTCTTGACTCTCGTATTCGTCTCTCACGTTCTTCGACTCGAGGGTAGAAAATCCACTCTTGTTCACGATTTTCGAAAGCTCAAAAAATTATTTCCATTTCGATTTAGGATTTTTCACACCACATATATGTATTTACACTTACCACGATATAACTTTGCTCACCTTACTTAATACAGTTCGCTACCAGAAATTCACGATGACGGAAACGAGTCATTATGTCGAATTATGAAGAAAAAAAAATAGAATGATCATAGATATTTGCAATGTTCTCTTTCTTTTCATCGCTTCATCTTTTTCTTCTTCTTTCTTTCATTTTTTTTTCTTTCTTTCTTTCTTTTTTTTTTTTTTTTTTTTGATATGGATCTGGATATTGGAATTTAAAAATTCACTCTCGCCGTTATGCTGTCGCGCGGATTTAATATAACCAGGAGTCGCGTTCAAGCACAAAGAACGAAATTGATACGGAAAGTGCGGGAATCATTTAACGTTCCCATATCTGAATGCATATAAGTTTTTTGTTCGTGGCGAAAGAAGCATACAGGGTACAGAGAGAATAAAAAAGTAGCGAGGCACTCGATTTAACCACCTTCACAATTTCAAAGAAAAAACCTACAAAAGCTTTATGATTTTACGAAGGGCACATGTGATTTGAATATTCCCGTTTAGAGAAATTAACATGTAGGAAAGTAGGAAGTAATATCACTTTTGCAAATTTCAAAAAATAGGTACACGTGAATCTTGTACTTTTCGTTTTGTAAATTAATCAGATAATTTTTTTCCTTTTTAAAGTATCATTTCAATTGGACGAAATGAAATGATTCGTTTACGAGGAAATTAAACGTTATCTTAATACCTTTTTATTCTTTACTTAGTAAAAAGAGTTAAAAATTATAAAAATTATAAAATAAAGATGAAAAGAATTTTAAAAAAATGCTACGAAAATTTTATGATTTTATACGATGCATTACGTGATTTGAATATCCTCGTTTAGACAGAGAAAAATTATAATATTATATTGTAACTTTCAGTCGTAGATGAATATGAAAATACGTAGATGAATTCCTAATCTTTCCTAATCTTGATGAATTACACAATTTCGATATAAAATTTTTCAAACGAAAGAATTTCAATGGCATTTACGAGAAAACTAAATGTAATCCTGATATTTTTTTAATGCCATATGAATAATTTTTCATAGAAATCATATAATCAAATATATAAATAATTAAAATATAAATAAATAAAATTTGAAAGAATATTCTACAAAAAGTTTTATAATTTCATAAGAGATGCCGCGTAATTTGAATGTCCTCATTTAAAGCGTAAAAGTTATTATCATTTTTTTTTCAATTTTAACATATAAACGAATCTTCACCTTTTATTCTAATTAGTTAGAAAATTTCCTAAAATATCTCAAACGAGCGAAATGCAGTAACTCATTAATGAAAATAATCTTTCGTTAATAATATTTCGTTGCTTTCGAGGATAAAAAAGTAAATCATATACATCGTCATAAAATAAAATAAAAAATGGCCTGACATGCATAGCGAGATACTGAATGAAAAAAAAGAAAAAAAGTAAAGAAAGATCAATCGAAGAGGAGCAAAGTACAAGGCGCGAAAAGTCCCCTCTGAAAGCTCGCGAACGTAAATCCTTTCTGGCTGGATTTTAACGTGAAATTTATCGTATTTCCGGTAAATTATCGTCCGTCACGATATCCCCAGAAGAAACTTAGATCCTTCTTCAAAAGGAAAAGCTCGTGAACGAGCGAGCATGCACACTATTCATATTTCGCGAGGTTAACGTTGGCTTCGATTACTTTATAAATACCCAGATATCGAGATACCTACACATCCATAAACATTTATACATCCGTACGTACAGTTGGAGTTTTTCATAAATTTTCCAATTTCGCAATTTCCGATACACGTACGTGATCCGTTCTTTTAGCATAATCCTTTCCTTGGTTATGTATTAACCGCAGTTGCATATCGTCCCTCGAGCCAAATTTACATTCGACGACTGATGAGTTCGGTGAAACGTATCGTTGCACGAGATCGCCACACATCATATGTATTTCTTTTTTCTCATTCTTTATATGCTCTTTATTTTTATCTTTCTTCTCCCGCGTTCCACATCTTCTCTGGTTTTAATTTTTCTTTTGCTATCTCCGTGTTCGTCTATTCCATTGTTCCACCTATAACATTCCTTTTGTTTTTTCTGTTTCTGTTTGCTTTATTTTTTTATTTTTTTTTATTTTTTATTTTTTATTTTTTTTTGCTAACGAGCTCCGTAAATCTTTCGATGTCCAAGTCGACGATAAACCCCGCGTAATCTCGCGTTTTATTTTCCGCCTCGGCGATAAATTTATTTCCTTATCGCTTTGATCTCGAGCTTAACCCGCGTTCAAATATTTCCAGATTTCTTTCCTCCGGGCTTTCTTTCATCGTTTGTTTGTTCACCGATATAAAGGTTCACGCAATCCTCTTCGATCTTCGTCGATGTCATAAGCGTCGCTTCGTGTCACATCTATTTATAATAGCGCTCGAGAAACATTTTCTTCTTTTTTCTTTTTTTTCTATCTCTTTCTCTCTCTCTCTCTCTTGTAATTCGTCTTGTAACGCTCTTCGCTTTTACGCATCGCGTTTTTTTTTAAATTACACGATTATAAACGAGAAATAAATCCATCCAATGCGAATGCAGATCGAGCAACAGCGCGTTGCGTAACGATGCACAAACTGCAGCGAGTGCAATCTGTCGGGATTGCACGTTGCTAGAGGGACGTGTCAATTACGCTTAATTCGATCCATCTGACAATCATGCCTTATTTTACGGAGAGCAAATTGACCGACGCTCTATTGTTTGACATCGTTGTTACGTTGACCGAGCAAAACAAAAACTCTTTGCGCGATGCAAACGAAATTTCTGGTGGAAAAATATCGGTAAATCCTTCCTCTTTCGCCCACGTGAACTTTAACAAACCATGAATATTCAGTAGAACTCACTTAAATTCTTTTATCTAGTCGGAATTATTATTTATACGACAAAGATTACGAAATTATATTTGAGCGAATTTCTGAAAGATTAAAAGTAATGCCGAGATATTTATGATTTTTCTCTCTAAAAATCTTCAATTATTCCTTCAATCGTGAAAAAGATCGTCGAACTAAAAACTCCAAGATCACACCATCACCATTTATCCATCCATGACGTATCGATAAATGTCGGTACAAATTATTTCGTGTCTCCTCGTTTCGTCAAGATGAATCGATGGGATAACAAGCATTGGTCGGATTTGTCGTTGATCTTAAATAAACGCTCGTTCGTAGATTCGGAATATTCGTGGTAGCCTTGGCTGGTTGAATGCGTGTCGGCCAGATTGGATGCGACATCGTAAAAAGTTGAAGAGCGAGGAACGAGCACTTACGATCCCCCGAAAATTGTCCATCAGCCCGAAATGAGAGATTTCGCGGGAAATCCGTGTCATTTCGATCTCACGAAAAAACGTGACGAAATTCTTAAACGCCCGTACTACACGTACAAGGGCAACGATACCGGCACGAAATGAATAGCCGATACGATGACCGATCTACGCGAGAGAGTCGAGAAAGTTGAACGAGACGTCGGCCGCTTCGATGCATCACCATTGCACTTGAATGATGAATCGTCCAAGTTGGGAACACGTAATTTTTCCATGGGATTCGATAGATTCCGGATGCTCTTCGAACGTGATTCTCCGATATTTCGTATGCTTGATACGCGTGAATAATTTATGGATGGCGTAAGGAAGAGTAAAAAATCGACAGGTGACAAAAAGATTGGGTGGATTCATCGAGGACTTTTTCAATGATTTCAAAGTGGCAAGAATTTAATCGCAAGTGTAATCGACTAAGGTAAATGAATTTACAAGATGCACACTTTCGAACGTTATTTCTTTTCTTATTTCTCATCATCGTTTCAATCCTCTTCTCTTCCGAACTTTGAACAACGCCAATCAGAGTAATCTCGGTAGCGCAATGATCGGCAAACCGAAGCAGATCCAATCCAAGATTTCCTCGAAATTAATCTCGGCACCGCCGTTTCCCACCACGCTCTCTTCTCCCTCGAGGCAAATTTCACGCTCGCTCGAATTCTAACCCTCTCCTTTTTCCAACTCTCCGCCGTTCGACTTATTTCTCTCCTCTAGCTACTTCCCATTTCCCGGGAACACAGTAATGGACAGCACGTTTACAGGTCGAGCGTGTGAAAGAGAATCGTTGGTTGCAACAAAGCCTCGATAAAGCCGGTTTCGCCACGGTTTAAATGAAAGAGATATTACGCATTACGTATGCGCCGCCCGTATCCGTTTCAAAAAGGGAGAGGGAGGGTTGCCACGATCGACATCGCCTTTGTGAAGGTGTACCTATCGATAGCTTTGTCGGGGGTGCATTTACGACGAACGTCGAGTGCAGGCGGTCTCACCCTCTCCTTCCAGGTTATAGAGGTGCCGCCGCGACACCGACCCTTGGGCGAAATGTCACGTCGGTCACACGACACGACGACTACCGACCTCGTCTTTCGCCCTCTTTCGGGCCGAAAGAGGGCGAGAGAGGCGAGATCTCGCGAAAAATTCCAGATGCAATTTTATGCCAGGACGACGCGAGACCCATACGTGAAACGGAGGTCGAGATTGCCCTCGAGATCGAGCCGGATCATTCTGAACGCGTTTAACGCATCAACCCGAGTTTCACCGATCGCGTTCCGTGTCTCGCCGCTTTGTTCCACGAGAAAATTCGATTCCGCGACAATCTTTCTTTTGCTCGAGATCCCCTTTGCCGTTGACGCGTTGTTTTCTCGCTTTGACGAGGAGCTCGACTATACGGGAAAACGAATACGAATGTTTCTGATGGAGTTTCGAAGATTTTGAAAATTTTCAATTCGAAATTGGATACTCGATATCTTAATTTTCATTCAAGCGGTCGAAATCGTGGAAAATAAAACGTTTTTCATGAGATTTTGAAAATTTTTCTGAAAATTTTATAGAAAATGGTTTCTTGATTTTTTAATCTTTGTAAAATCGATCGGGATGGTGAGAAAATAATAACGAAATGATTGCGAGCTCGTGAAAAATAGCTCGTGAATGTTTTTGATAGGATTTTGAAAATTTGATATCGAATGTTTTTGATTTTTTAATCGTTGTAGAATTGGTTGAATTGTTTTATAATGTTGGAAAAGTAATAGCGAAACGGTTGAGGTCGCAGAAAATCGCAATGAATGCTCTTCCAAGATTTTATTGATATTGAAATTGGGTCCTTGATTGTTTAGTCTTCATAGAATTGATTGGAGTGTTTTTATTTACGGAGATATTAATATTGTCTATCGTTTTTCAAGTCGTAGTTGGTAATTGTTCGAGTTATTCCTCGATAAATACCAATACGAATCATAACGAATAATTATTTCCCCTTTATATATACCCCTTTCCTAAGACACTCGGAGGATAGCTCGAGAAATTTCAAGAAATAAATTGCCACGGAAATACACATAAATGTTTCGAGAAGGGAAAGCATCGGAAGTGACCGATTACGCATCAATCCATGATAATTGCGCAATATTCGAGAAGTGCTTTGTTTCGTTTCTCCAATATTCATAAAGGCATCGATCCGCGAGGAAAAGTTTCTCGGAATAAAACACAAACGATCGAGCGGCGGAACGATTGAAGATTGAATTTCTTCCTTCAATTTTCCAATAAGAAATTTCATCGTACTATATTTATTCCTAAACAATCAACGCGTATAAATTAACGAGTTCTCGAACCGCGAATCCGCGTTTCGCTGAAACACTATTTGCGGGGAATGAGAAACCGCAGAAAGTTCCCGCAAAGAACACCCCGTTGAACAATTAATTCTCTAACAACAGAAGAGAGAGAGAGAGAGAGAGAGAGAAAGGAAAATAACAAACGAAGGAAATAAAAACAATATGAAAAATTAATCAGAAATATCGGTTTCACGGATTAAGCAAACAATATTACGTAAGGGGCGAAAATATCGGGGGATACTTTTACAAGTTTGACAAAGAGGGTGGAGGGCATCGATTTTCAGTCTTGAATTTACGATCCGCAACGGCGCAACTTTTCTGCGGTTCGTTCGTCAACCACTCGTCCTCCCTTTTCACCATCCTCTATTTTTCCTTTTCTTTTTTTTTCTAGGAAAAATGTGTTGTGAACGCACAAAATGGGGAAGAGGAGGCACGCGTGGCCGAGATAATTCGCGATCCTTTCATTTTCATGTAAGGCAAACAGAGAAGGAAGAGAAAAACATAAAAAGAAATGAAAGAAAGAAAGAAAGAAGAAAAGAAAAAAGAAAAGAAAAGAAAAGAAAAGAAAAGAAAGGAAAGGAAAGAAAATAAAGAACGGAAGAAAGGGAAGGGAAAAAATGGCCCGAGTAAATTCGACGGAATATCGAGTTGGCAGATATCAATGGGAAGGACGACCACGTGTGTCCGCGGACGGGGTCGAAACTCGGCCCAGATTCGGAATGTGGGTCGGGTCAGCTGCATCCGTGCATCCCCTGGGGTATGGCCGGGTGCTGCAGAGAGCGCGCCACGTATTCGGTGCACTTGCAGGTTTGGGACACGGTCATACGTGACACCCGCAGCTGACCGTCATGCGTCCAATTTGAATTGATAATTCGCGTAATTTCTGCTCGACTCTCTGTTGGCATAAGGTTGGCGTAATAACGAGGCGAACAATTAATTGGCCGCGGACCCAAGCTCCCGTTCTTTGACGCACCAAATGTTTGTCCCTCCGCTTCACAACGATGACTTCCTCGCTTTTCACCGATTTCGTTCACGCTCGTGTCAGTAAGTATACGCGTGTAGGTGGAAATTGTTTGTCGAACGGATTGAGAGTGACGCAATTGGCCATCGAGAGTTTTTCTTCTTTTTGTTTGAACGAAGAGAAAGGTATTCTTCCATTTGACTTCTTCTTTGATACTGTTTGGTTATTCGATATTATAGGCACGAAGGAATTTTATAACGATTTTATATTACGATCTGTATACACGCAACGTTTTCCAATGTGGTTCCTTAATTTATGAAAGCAATTTATTTGTTTTATTTTCGTCTATATTATATTCGTGTCTATTTCATCGATAAGAAAGATCATAAAATGAATCAATACATGCAAACATAACAAACATAGCATACGAAACCATAACCGGCCAACATCGTCGCTTAGAACGGATAATAACTTATATATCCATCGAACATTTTGTATACCAGCCTAAATTCAATTATTCCTCCAGCTGGCTTATCAATATAATTCTATTCAATCGGGTGTAAGAGAGAGAGTGAAGCGTATAGGAAACGGGAAGCAGAGATAGAAGGCACCGACCCGTGGAACTGGTTGCATCGTGTTTCCCCTCTATCCTTTATCGCGGATAAAGCGCAAGGCGAGAGCAAGTTGTCACGCGAGTAGAAACGGGACAAACGAGAACGCGAGAGACAGATGGTGGCTCTCTTTCTCTCTTTCCCTCTCTCTGCCATCTCTGTCTGATTCTCGAGACCCAGTAACACGTACATCCGCGTGATTATAACGGCACCAGGGCGGCTCCGGGTCTGAGTAACTGGAGGAAATTTGCGGTTCGAGCAAACAACGAAACGAAGTTAACTCCGTCGTTTAACTGGCAACTTTTGAAGCTGCCTCGCAGTATTCCGCCGCGATACGCCGCGCCCTCGATTCTCTCCACCCCCGGCCGCCTCCCAATGCCGTTTACGTAGGCGTTGGAAAACAGGATTTGCCTCGCCAACCGTATCTTGCTTAACCCTTTCGAGAAACTTTCGATAAATCGCAGCGAATTTAACGATCGCGAAGTGAACGCCGTTTTATCCCAAACAAGTGAATTGGGTCGTCGTTGAATCATGATAAATCGTCGAATGAACGTGTATAAATAATACAGTCACGTTTGTGCGTCATCGGGGTATATTTGAACGCATTCTTGTTAATAATGCGTTGGTAAACATTTAAAAAAAAAAGGAAAAAAAAGATTACAGAGAAGAGGGTGCTGAAAGATGCAGAGATTTCGAAATGAGAATCGTGGAATCATTCGGGGAATGTATATTTGTTCGATGACTTACCTCAGGATTACAGATTTTATATTTCGTGTTCCACGATCTACCTTTGCACGGTTTTCTTCTGCAGCGCCTCTGCTGTCGAGAAATCCCTCCCCCGCAGCTCCTGCGAAGTAATAGAGCAAACGTAATTAAAAAGAGAAACAACGTATTAAAAGACTAACGAAGAGCGTAGGTGAAATTTCTGACACGAGTTTTCGTGTGTAACGAGAATGGAAAGAGTTATGCGTCTCTCTTGAAGATTTTATAACAACGCGGAGAATAACATTATTATTAAGATGAGCGAGGATATTATAAAAATATAACGTTATTTACTTTGTTCCCTGCGAAAAGAAACGTATTCGACGAAAAATATACATTTCCATCGTTTCTCGTTTCTCGTTTCTCTCTTCTCTTTCTCTCTCTCTCTCTCTGAAATTTCCACATTTATGAAAATACATCGCAAAATTAGAACGTGTAACCGGAAAATTCGAAGTACCAAGTAAAATCATACGGTTTCCTTGATCGCGAACGACTCGTTTCGAGAAATTTAAGTGGCACTCGAGCTTCCGGTACATATACGGGTCGGTAGCTCGCACTCCTAACGTCCTTACTTGGAATTTGTTTCAAAACGTGGCCACGATTTTAAGATCGCAAAAGCAACGATAAATGAGCGCATCGATTGAACGAACAAGAGAATTTTAATTTTTCAAAATGTTGGAAAATTACGACGACTCCCTCTTTCCCCCAACATTTTTAATAATCGTGTCGAAGGAGAAATGGAAACGAAGATTTAGAGGATTGAATGTACGGCATCGTACATCATACAATAAGTTCCTTCGGGAGGGCGAGTGCAGTTCACCAATGGTAAGCGTCATAAATTATTTGCTGGTGCAGTCTGGGCCGCTTCTGGTCGGCTGAAAAACGAGCTGGCCGCTTCAAAGGCCGCCACCGGAACTCCACCACTGTCGAAATGAGTTCTGAAACGTTTAACATTCCAGCAGCGTGTTGACATACCGCAACGCGATACTCGCACCCCTCTCGATATCCATCCTATCTCGTGATCGAACTCGTTGCTTGCAATCCTAAATCCCAATGATTTTTTTAAACTTATATCTTCATTGCGGATAAAGACGTTTTCTAATTTGTTTTCAACTTTTTGCTCCCAATTATTATGTAGATTAGATAATACATTGGAAATGGTTGATGTCGCGAAGAAGTAATCTTTTGACCATTTTTTTTTTCTATATAGTTGTAAGAGACAAAATAATATATTTCAAATTTATAAGAAATTAAAAGTAGGAAATAAGTAATATCTTTGTTGCTTATGTAATTATGAATTTCCACGAACGAATCATAATATTTTAATGTCGTAAATCGAATGGCGACGTTATTATTTAATCATTTTGCATTACGAGAAGAGTAAACATGTGATAAATCCGTTTTACGTTTGGAAATTGGTGCATAGCGAAGATAACACTAGGGTCACGGTTATTTACAAGTAACTAACAAAAAAAAACGTGAATTATCGTTCATTACGTCATTTTAATTACTTTCATAACTTATGCTTATGAATCATTATTATTAAGGTCAAAAGTTGTAGAGATAATGACGAGTTAAACGTGTCTTTCCTATTGCAACCAATAATTAAGAGAAATTCTTGACTTATTTATGCAAGATACTGCGCATATTGTCTATATTTTCAATATTTATATCAAATTATCTAAATTGTTTACCTTGAACAACTGGACCATTTGGACCATGGTGACCATTCGCCCCATGCGACGCTCTGAAATCAAACATTTTGCCATTTTAATACATACTATAAAAATATATTTGATAAAATGGACAACGCGTGTATGCTTGTTTGATAGAAAAATTCGACGTGAAATTAATCAAAGATTATATTTCCCAAAATATTCTCATCTCGCGAAGCGTTACTTTTAACGAAATTGTATCTTGGGCGAATAAATTTTTTAGTTCTTATTTATGAAATGTTTGTTGTTTGTATTGAATATACAAACAAAACCTTTTGACATGCAAATTTTATTCCGGGTTAATTACGAGGGATAAATTTAATCCAAGAAATTTTCTAAAATCACTTTTAACTCGTAGAAAAATCATTTATATAACGGTAAATCGATGATGGATTAAAGGATTTTATAAAATTTTGAATTAAAAATTGACATATACAAGAAAAACCTGTAAATATTTATAAACATATTACACTAAAATTAAAACGAATATTACAAAATGAAACGAGAAATAAGTTGGCTTATTCTTATTTTTCAATTAATGTTTACAATTATATCAAAGCATTATTGAAATACAACATATTTGAACTTAATTAATTAATATTTATGAATGTTACGATAAATACAACGATGAGCAAATACTTTATATAACTATTGCATTAAAGCAAAAGCGACAAATGGTGACATCTGTGGCGAATACGAGCAAAGAGAAACGTCGTTGAAAAATGTCGGCACATCCGACTCGTCATTCCACCGTATTTCGAAATCCAAGAATAAAGAAGAAGAAAAGCTGGCCGATAAAAATGCCATCGTAAAAACGCCGATATATCAAAGTATTTAGCGTTTCTTCACGAGGCTGGAAACGAAGAAATCTCGTCCGTGGGGCGGACAGGAGCCGGGTTGCACATCGATATCCCTTTCGGAGCAATAAGTTCGCCGTGAGACGTGATAAAAATTTTCGGCGCCCCGATACCGAAATGCTCGGCACGTTCGCAGCCGAACCGAGCGGATTTCGAAAATTCACTTTTACCAGTCGGCCGAGCCTCGTCGAGTTGAATTCCACGCTAGATATTTCGTGTTGGCGAATGGTTTCCACCATCATCGTTTAAGAATCTGTCGAAATAAATCGGCAAGATTGACGAAACGTTTCCAGTTTAAATGAACTTGGTTATTTCTCTCTTTTACTTTTTCCCTCTTTTTATTTCTTCGCGATGTATTCTCTCTTCTCTTTGATTCTCCACAGTATTTTCTACGTGAAATTATTAGATTAAAGATTTAAATATTGAGAAAGATTTTTAAGCAATTTGTTTAACGAAAATTTTAATAGTAATTGAATAGTAATTGTGCGTACCAGAATTTAAATTAATTTAATTCTAACTGTGATTTTAATGCGGTTTGCAAATGGTTAATACTACGTATATATGTGTATATTGCTTGTAAAATTGTAATTTCGAGATATTATGAATAGAAGAATAAATTGGAAAATATCGATGATTTAATATCGGCGAGTATGTCATTGCTCGTTCCATGTTACTTTAGATAGAATTTCTATGGAACATATTGTTAGCTTTTCCTTTTCGAAACGGGAAATACGCGCGTCACGTTTCGCGATCGCGGAGGGTTTAACAAATACGACCCCGTACATCCTTTACCCTTCGTAACGAAGTTCGTTTAGTTATTGCCCTCAATTGTTTTGGGGCGAGCGGTTTTCAATTTTTTGAGGAACATTCGATTCACCCCCTCTTTTATACATCGCATTGTTCAACTATTTCGACCTTCCTCCAGAACGAGAAATTTCGAACCGACTTCACGAACTTTGCACGAGAAAATAAAAAAGAAAAAAAAACGCAATCCCCCGTATGAAATTTGAAAAACATTATTATTATTATTATTATTAACGTATTCCATTACGATTATCATGTTTCTAAAATTTGAACGAATTCAAAAGTTGTTCACTTCGATTTGTTGTATTGGAAATTTGGAAAAATATTTTATGCTGATAAAGAAAATATGAGGTGTTAATGTAAGTTAAAAAAAAATAGAAGACGTTTTAGAATGTATCTTCAATTATTATGTCAATCGATTCTTTAATCGAAGAAATCTGATTTCTAATTAACTTCATGCATATCGTGGACACGATTATTAAAATTTACCAACCCCTAAATCCACGTGGAATCGTTAATTCTTGCGGTTCCAGCTTAATCACCTTTCGAATAAAATATGGAATATCTTCCCAACAATTTTCTTTCGATATCGCTCTCTTTACCCCTCTTTACGAGCTATCCGATAATGAGCTGTTGTATCGGCTTTCGGCCGAGAGAAAGAGCAGCAGGGGACTCGACAATTAATCCTTTTTATCCGACTGCTCTTAGCAGAGGTTGGAGAGACTGGATCAACGAAAAGAAAAACGCGGATAAAGGGAAATAGAACTGGAAAAGAATGAAAGAGAAGGAAAGATAAATCGAAGAAGTGAAACTCCATAAAAAAAAAAAATAATTCAGATAGAAGGGAAAGTTATGGAGAAAGAAACTCAAAGAACAATTGAACGATATAACAAAAGTAATCGAAGGGGTGTAAGGAAAATATATAACTTTCAGCACGTTGAATCGAAGATTATCGGATGTTATTTTTATCGATGAAAATTAATTTTTGGAATTATTTCCTTTTCAATATTCGATCTTTACCTTATATTTCTCCCTTCTTTATTTGGTGTATGTATCTAGGTATATGTATCTAGGTTGATTACGCTGCCTATTTCCCGACACGTTTAATCCTGATGCGAATACGGCGATCAAGTGTAATGGGTGATAATTTCACGCTCGAGTAAATTATAATGGCGTGAATTTGAGTGGCTGAGTTTGGTTTAGGTCCTCTTTATTCTCGTACTAATTGACCTATTCTCTTTCGCCTTTTTTTTCTTTTTCATAACTAATTAATGTATGCAGTTAAATAATAGATGAACAGAAATATTTCAAAGAAGATTGAAAAATTCAAGATGAAACTATCTCCTTGCTTATTTTTCTCGGTTTACTAACTGAACCGTTTTAATATTTGTAAATTTCTTCCCATAAAATGAAAGTATTTTTTGAAGCACGATCGATCTGATAATTACAAATAATCCTATTCATAAGTTATGAGATATTTACTACAGAAATTTTTCATAAATTATTCTTATAATTACATTTTACAAAGTCCTTTGAAAATTCTTAATATTAAAATTGCTAATATTTCCTCGCATATATCAAATCAACATATTTCCAATAAAAAAAAAATATCAACGAAATTTTATTTATATTTTCTACGAAAAATTGTTCGTTTTTTCCCTAACGATATAATAATTTCAATTTCAGAAGGAAGAAACAAGGAAAACTTGTCACAATTTATCTTCAAAGGATACCATATACGGATAATTGACGAAAAACCAGGGATATCTCGACGAAAAAGGAATACATTGAATATATTTTAACGACATCTATCCATCTTTTTCCTCTGTTTGTTTCATCGTCGAATTTTCACGACACAAGATCGATTTTCGCGGAAAATAATTGAAGCATCGATCTGAAACGTCGCAACAGGACGATACTCGGCCCCGAAAAACGGACCCCTCGTTTATCTTCCCTCTTGGCCGGTGGTCGCGGGTTATTTCGCGAATGCAAAGTTTTGCGTCGCTGCTACGCGACGCGGTGACAGCAGTCGAGGATACGTGGCGCGTTAACATTCGCGGAGTTGGTTCATTAAAAAAGCGGGGAACAAGCTCCGGACCGCGCTCATTTGTTAAAAGTTCGCCGGCTTGTTCGTTGTTTGAATCGTT
Organism: Apis cerana; assembly: GCF_029169275.1. Taxonomy (NCBI): domain Eukaryota; kingdom Metazoa; phylum Arthropoda; class Insecta; order Hymenoptera; family Apidae; genus Apis; species Apis cerana. The sequence continues at coordinate 18,207,379 of NC_083852.1, forward strand.
GATTAAAGAAGTGGCGGTCTCTCGTCTCATTTTTTATGGGCGCTCTCCTCTACTTTCATCCGTTCTCTCTCGTTTCTCTTTTCTTCTTATTTTTATTTTTTTTTATCGAAACCTGCGTTATTTAAATAAAAATTCCAAGATATATTTAAGATTATTATTAAAATTAAGATATGAATTTTTTTATAACAAAAATGCTTAAGACTTGTACCATCTTTCAATTTTCTCCATGAGAATGACAAAATTTTATTTCCTATCCTCGTTTCAATTACAATTAATATTTTCACACTGATGGTCTAAATTTACTTTATACACTATTCCATAAACAAAAATCACAACAATCTGTATCCGATAGATCATCTATTCGAGACATCTATTCGAAAAAGAGAAATAAAGCTTGCAGGATTTCAATCATCCAACGAATAACTTACGATCCATTTCTCGAAATGGCTCTTTTTCAACCGAAGAAATCAGCCACGAGTTGATTTCCGCGTTGTACCGGTCCGCAGTCGGAGAAAATTCATCGATCGAAACGATCCACGATGTCCAGGGGGGGCTGGATTCGTTTCGGCGAGATTTGTCTCACCGATCATCAGTCCTACGGGGTACGGTGGAGTGCAATAGCGGGATACAAGGTGGCTAGAACGGTGACGTACGTATATAGGGCGGTGCGAAAGCCCGCATTGCGGAATGAGAGATCGGCTATCGGCCTATTGCCCTGTCCTCTCCGCTCGTTTATTTCCATCTTGCTCCCCGTTCCTCTTTCTATCCGCCTGTCTGTCCCTGTATCCGTCTCTGTCCGCCACTCAACGCTACTCTTTCGTTGCCAATTTGTGACGAGATTCACAGCTGGAAGTGATAGCGATGCGTGCGTGTCAGATAAGAATCTCTTTTGCCCACCACGGGGGTCCACCCCCATCGATCCTATAAATTCGACCATCCGATCGTAGATTTAACGACGCCTAAAACCTGCCTCCTACAAATTATCGAGAATTATCTAGATTCCTAGATTCTTTATGAGTCTAGATACATCAGGATACGTCAATTTTTTTATTCTTTTTTACGTTTGAGATAACCGAGGATATTTTTCATTCTCTCCTTCTCTCTCTTCGAAAATTGGAACATTTCTCCCGGAACGATTTTAATTCTTATTCTTCTCTCCTCTTTACCTATTTAAGAAGAAAGCATTGAAAATTCCGTTTCATTGCATAAGAACGGTTTTGTGCGCCGGTCGTTCGCGTGAGCGGGGATTATTAAACAGCTGTCTAGGAAATTAAACTCGCGATTCTCGTAAATAAGACGTTCCAATGTTTCGAGATAATTACAGTTCTATATCCGTAATTCGAAGCGAGGAATATTATCATAAATAAAGAGAACGGTATTATTCCTCTATTTCATACTTAAAGTTCCTACCGCTTGAACTTCCGCCACCCATTCCGCTAATTGAAATGTAACTTTCCCCTCTGATCTCTCTCCGCCATCGATCCACTCGATCCATCACCACTGCAAACACGTGTCGCCAACTTTTCGGTTAGTTCCAAACGATTTCGAGGACGAAGATGTCCAAGGGTGAATATCAACGACTACGGTTGATCCAATAATTAATGGGCAATTTCTTTCGAAGTCGAAAGAAAGCTGCGGTGGAAAATATCCATCTTCTTTGCATATTGCGTTTGTATCCCGCGTTGATCACAATTTCGCATCTATTTGCTTCCAATATTTATGCATGCGAATCTTCGCAGTCACGTGCAGTCGCACTCGCTTAGTTTTGCGCCTCTCTCGTTCCACGATTTTGCATATGCATGCGTGAACGCGCGCGGCACCACGCGTTAAATATGCTCCGTTGCGAGCCTGTTATTTATATAGAGAACTCGTTACTATTATTTCCCACGAATCGCTGATTTTGTCGATTAGAAATTCTAAAAAATGGATTAGTTTAATTTAGAATTTGAGAAATTGTCAATGAGATAAAAAATTGTTTCAAAACGAATCGACACTTTGAGAAATATTTTTTGGTAGAATCGATAGCAGCGTTATCGATACAGGGGGACGGAATTTCTTCCGTCCCCCTTAGTTTCGATAAAGATTATTCAGAGAGTGTTAAAGCACTCTCGATCATCTTTGTTTCGCACGCATTATCCTTAACTTAAATTCTCAATTTTCCCGTAGCAAGTGCGACGTAACGTTAAACTCCTTCTCGGTGGTTAGCCCGAAGGGGTCTCGGCCCAGACGTAATCCAAATTCCTCTGAATTTCAAGCGGAACCGAATGCGATAGCGACGGGGGACCGTTTAAACTCCGCTTTGCCAACAGAGCTGATCCTCGCGACGAAATGACTTCACGCATTCGCGGCCGCTCTTCAAAGCATTCCGCTAATTTACATGCATACAAGCCTATACCGAAGTCGACGGAGACTTTAATAAAATCAAGCAGAACGGAGATAAAAGCATCGGTGGAAGGGTTGCGAGAAAGGTATTGAGAAATAGAGAGAGACAGAGGGGAGAGAGAGAGAATGATGGGTAGAGTGGAAAGCGTGTTGCCAGAGAGTAACGGGCTATTCCCAATTCCCACCCAATCTAAAATCAATCTTAGTTCGTGCTCTTAGACGAACTGGAAGTAGGATTCTAAAGGGAGTCGCGAGGGGGTGCGGCGAGGGTGAGGTTCGACCGATCACTTTTAGGCAGGCTTGCAACTCTGCATTATTCAAACTCCACCGCCAACCGAACTAGAGTTCTGCTGCCACTCTCTAAAGAACACCCTTGTGTCTTTCTCTCCTTACTCCCCCTCTTCTCTTTCCACCTCTATTCTAAGTTTCATCCGGTTGCTTTCTATTCATTTTCTTTTTGGTAACCACGTTTTTTAATTTCGTCGTCTTTATCAATCTCGCTGTAATTTCAATACTTTACTCGAACGAAAGATGATAACGTTTAAGAAAAATGTAATGTTGAAATATTGTTTATCACTCGAACATCGAAGTCCATCGCGAGTATAACTTTACTTTATGGAATCTAGATTGTAATCTTTATCACAAACGCGATTTGATATTCAATCCGTATCAAAGTACTTCGAAAATTACAAGGATGCTCGAAAGCATAGACGACAAGTTTCGTGAAAATTTAACAGATGATCGCTTAATAATCCATGCTTTTTTATTCGAAACTCGACGAAACGACGTTTAAAACGCTCGTCTCCTTCCGTTTGTTTCGAAAATTCTTCAGAGGGTTCGTGCTCGCGAAAAACCAGCCGCACGAATTACGAGTTTAAAGCGCGTCGCGCTCCAAATATTTGCGTTCATGCTCCGCTCGGTCGGCCATGGAAATTTCGCAGGGTGGTATCCTCAGATTATTCGAGAAAAAAATAAACACTCCCCTTGCAAAAAATAAATATTAAGAAAATTACCGAATCCTTCGAATCGCGTTCGCCTCCATGCCTGCCTCCATTATTCGCGCCTTTTTGCTAAGCTTCTTTACGCGCAAAAAATAGGGGGTATAAACATCTCTTTGAACGTTTTACGGCGTCTCTTGTCCTTTTTTTTTCGTCCACTAATCTTTCCACTCTCGTTCTTTTCGTCTCGTCTTTTAATTATTTAAACGTATCTTTTTTTAATATATAAGACATTATCTTATTATATGTTCGATTGGGATGTAGTAGATTCTTAAAATAATTTGCGAATTGATCGAGATGGTTATTAAAATATTATCAACATTCACATTTGCAGTGTTCAATTATAAACATATTATATATTATTCATTTAATAAGAAAGTTTAAGATAAATAATAAGTAAAAATCGTTTAAAAATTCATATTGTGGTCGCTTAACTATTTTCAGAATTTGATTAACTGAAACGATGTCGGATGGTAACCGATTAGAGATTATAGAAGTTTATATAATCTCGAGTTCAACGAAAGCTTAAATTTTCGAAGCTGAACGAGCCGAGCCAGTGTCAGGTTAAAAGGGTCGCGTAATAGGCTTAAAAAGACTGATGTCTTAAGCGGGGATAAAAAAATAAGTTGTGGAAATATATATCTGATGGCGTGTTGGCGGAATGCCTCATCCACACGCGTAATAATATTCGCAATATTCTTTATGCGCTTCGGCTGTCCGAAAATGAAATTTCGATAGGATTTAACGGGTCGTTTGCTGCCGATGTACGAAAGAAGGCGTCGGCATCCTTGGAGGAATTTCGATCGGTGATAATGGAATCATTTTAACGACAATGGAAGTGAATGAATATTGAGGCGTGAATAAGAGATACCTTATTTGCATTCGAAGATAATTTATAATTGCTTTCGAATCTTCTGTCTGTAAACGAATTATCTTTCGATAAGAATTCGTATGGAGATTTTTTAGATTGTTATCCCGTAATGTTTATTTATTCGAATAGAGATCAAGAAAATTGATGATTCGAGGATTCAACGCCTCTCTCTCTTGACTGTAAAATCGTACGAGTCATCAAGGAAATAATTCTGCAACCAATTCCGTTCTCCTTATTTTTTTTCTTCCTTTCAATATAGCTTCAAATTGTTGCGATTCTGCACAACGGAGCGTATCTAAGTACACGCATCGTATAGATACTATATATTTACGGCTGCAACAAGATATTAGTCTCTACATAACGTTCTCTCCAAATAACAGAATATCCGTACATTAAGGTATCAGAGTAATGAATGCACGGATACGGAAAGCTCAGTTATTATTCATCAGTTTAATACACGAAATAACAGGTTCGAAATTACCTTTACATTTCGAGAGACGGGTGAAGTTGAAGCTAACCTATGCATAATTACTAAAACAGAGGGACGCGAAATCGTTTCTCTCACAGTCAATTTCCAATCGAAACCCGTCGGCGGCGCCGCCGAGTGTTATCTTTTTCACGCTGCTTCCCGAAATGGAGTTGTCCGCGAACGCTGGGAATAGAACGGGTGATCGGACTTTTAAACAGGATCCTCGCGGGCGTCTGCATTATTCACACGGCTCCTCTTCCACGTCGATGCTCTCGCCACATCCAGCCGTTCGGGACGCCATTCTCGCGTGCAGGTGTCAATTTGTCCCTCTCCTTCCTTCTGTTTTCGTCTCGGATGCCTTCCACCTTTCTCCATCCTTCTCCATCCTCCATCCCGGCCCGAATCCTCTTCCTTTCCAGAACGGCGCATTAGACTTCCAAATTATTGAAGGCAACAGCAGGAAAGACCGAGGGGAGATCGCCTCTTTCCACCTTTTTCCACTTCTCCCTACCATCTTTTTCTCTTTAACCACGCTTGTCATCTTACCGTCCCTCTACCGCTATCCACGCCTGGCTAATGGAGCTTCTAAGATCGAATCCGCTCGATCGGTATTTTCCTATCCGTTTCCAACGCAGCAATGGATCGGTCTTGGACCTGGAAAAGCCAATCGTGGATGTCACCCAGGGCGGACATCGTGCCGGATGCCGCCGTGCCACCTGCCCCTTCATTATCGATGCAAACTCCTCGAGTGGGACCCGTGTCCTCGGTCACCGATCGGTTTTGTCCCGCTAATGCTACGAGACCGACCGTCCTCGACCAACCCTCTCCACCTCTCTTTTCGCGTGTCACTGTTAATCGTTCTCTGGGAAATTGGATTAGGCTGGTTCGTGGAACGCCCTTTGCTTGTAATGGAGGAAATAGATAGCTTGTCCTTCTTTCTTCTTTTTCTTCGGGGGAATAGATTTTAAAGTCGATAGAGAAAATATAAATTTTTTCACGGCTGTAAATGGTATAAGAATTATTACGTCGAATGATGCAAGTGTAAGTGTACGATAGAAATGTTGGAGGATTTTCGAGCGAGAGTACAATTTTAAGGGAAAATCTAAAAAATAAATAGTGCTTATCTGTGTTTTTTTAAATCTATCGAACGACGAATGGCCAATCTATACCATGGCCAATGTAAAACACAAATTTCGGTGTCGAGAGTGAATACTGGGTTAATGGAATCGGTCAAGTGTAAGTTAAACATGAAATAATTTTTTCAACGAAAAGTTTTATTGAATAAAATCGAGTAGACTTTACTTACGCAAAATTCGTAGCGCTTTTGTTATCGCAAAATTATATATTTTATTATATTTTTAACAGTTTATATACCGTTTCATTTTTCGTAAAATTATCATAATTATCATAAATTTTTTTCTAGAATAATAGTAAAAAGGAAAATTTTTTTTCACTTTCTCTTTTTTATCATTACACAAATCGATAGAAAACTAAATAAATTTCAATAATACCGAACGATATAATACGATATCGATGAATTTAATATCGAATTCGTGGCACGGATAATCGATTGCGCTCGTGGTTATTAAGCCACGAATAATGTGAATAATGTTTGGATACAAAACAATGATTTGATAACGCTTTATTTCCCTTGTATAAGTGCCTGTATCTTAATAAACGTTATACTCCCCTATTATACCGAATGATTCCTCAGTTTTCCTAATAGGTATTATTTATTCATTCAGTCGTACTAATATTTTCACGGAAAATTATTCTTTTACATCCCCGTACCCTAGATCCACGATAAAATTGTTACAAATTACGCGTATATGTAAAACACGTTTATTCTCACACGCTTTCGTTTCAACCGCAATTATAATTTACCCACTCGCGATACAGTTGAACGATCGATAATTCACAAACGGTTGAAGGCAGGTCTCCAAATACGCAACACAATTTCCATTCGAGTTATCGCTAGTTGTTCAGATTACGTGATTAAAACGTGGGGTAGGATTCCGTGGTTTTAATGAAACACGGATGGAGAGGATATTATACCGTCTTTTAAATAAATGATTTTCGATGGTTCGCCGTAAAAAGGGACGAGACGAGGGTCGAAAGGAGGATCGGGGCGAGGGTGAAGAGGGAAAAGGAGGGGCAAAAAAAATGAAATACAGGAGACAAGAGCGGAAGGAGAGAGGAGAGAGAAAAGAGGGGGAGAAAGACCGATCCCGTGGGTTAATTTAACTTGTTCCCATCGAGACACGCTCGGTTCCTCGAGGATCGAGGGAAAAAAATCGCTTCGCTCCGGGGTTAATTTGTAAGCGGTGGTTCGGTTCGAGGTGGAATCGATGGCGGGGCATGAATTCGCGGACGGTTGAAAAGCAGTTGGCTAAAACGGGGGTTGGGGGTTTGGAAGTCTCGAAACACAGTTTGCCGGTGGCACGGGGGTTATTACACGTCAGTCACACCTCTCTCAAAATTGCGAAAGTTTTATAAGACACAACGATCCTTGTCCGATTACGTCCCACGCGACTTATGACCGGGACCTTTATTATTGCGCTGAGTAGTCCCGTCTTATATTGCATCGCGAAAAACAAAATTGCTTCGTAGCCCGGCTAGAGATTCTTTATCCCGTGCACATGGCTTTCGTTTCTTTTTCTTCCTTATCTTTCCTTCGATTCGACGAGAAAATTGAAATGGACGTTGTCGCGTCAATCGTTTCCGATGATTGTTGCCTCCATGAACGAGAAATAATTTTCAATACTTTTAACATTTATAGGAGGAATCCGTATGTGAATTTTCGTTTAACGGGATTTCTTTGATGATACCTTTCGCGTACAAATTTTTTTATTTTACAATAGCTAAGGATATAATTCCTTTGTATTCGTTCCAAGAATTCCCGTATAACGGAGACGATATGAAAGCGAATGAAAATTATTTTTTTTTTCGAGCAGAAAATTGAAACGTTGCTGCTATTGTTTAAATCTATATGCATATTCGAGAAGTAGCCATGCACAGAAATAGGAAGAGACACGGCCGATATCACGAGAAAGATTTATCGTTCGCTGATATGAATTTCGTATACATGAAAAGAGGGAGCGGAAAGCGTTCGAAGATGAAAGAAAATCGGCGGAATTGACAATAACTTGGAAGTAAAACTACTACAATGAGAACGAGATGAAGCATCGTACGAATTTGATGGAAAAAAAATTTAATGGCGTTCGATGTGTATACATTGACAAAACAATGATATAATCACATTTTTTTCTATCTATTTAATTCACGCAATTAATAGTAACAGTAATATCTCGCAATAAAAGATGAAATCATTGCAAATATCTATGAATTTTATAATTACGTCCCACCGAAAATAAATTGTTTTGCCGAAGCAAAATCTCTGCCGATGAAAATGTTCGAATAATGAAGAATCTAGCAACAACACCGAAGGATTGATCGGAAAAACAAATCACTCGACGTTCCAGCCGTCACTTAAAAAAATCCTAAACCGATTTTCCGGGGCCCTTGATCGGTAATCGGAATCGTTTCGACTCGGCCGTGTCATCGGATCGATTCGAAATTGAAACGAGCCGTGGTCGGAAAAACATTTTATCGTTCGGATACGCAAGAAAAATACGTCGCACCATATCCATTCCTCGTTGCCGTTAAATTAACAAATGTGCGCCGTTACCGATGTGCACCCCGCTGAATTCCAATTATTCCGTTGATCGGTCACCGTGTGATTCGCGAAATTATTAGATGTAACCGTCCAATCTGTTTCCATAACATTCTCCTCTTTCGCGTTTCCAGAACTGGCTGCTCTCGTGTTTAATCGATTAATCGATCGTTTGATAAAAAATAAATAAATAAATCTTTCGAATCGAAAATTTTGAAAATAGAAAAAAGAGTGGACGCGATGCATTGTCCTCGAAGAGGTTTCGACGATTAGATACAAAAGGATGGGGCGAGGGAAGGAAACGATATAACGGCGTCCAAGTTTCGTGGCAAGAGCCGCGGTCGGATGAGAATTATTCAAGGATTTTCCAGATAATGCAATAACGTAGCGGCGCCCACCGCCGTGAGAAATTAGCGGCATGAATTATGAATGAGACCGACTTCGCCGGCCGTTTATCTTCTTTAATGTTTCTTGGCGTCTTTCGCTGAACGAGACTCCAATCCTACCAACGGTGTGTCGTCGTGGTACTCGTGATTTCTTACCTCTTTGTCCGCCTTTTTTGCCGCCATGCTGGTATCGATGATAAATTAAAAGCTTGATTATATTTACTTTTTTCTTTTTCGTATAAATGGAAAGAAATTAAGATTGAAACTCTACGATTCGTTAAGAGAATCATTTGGATTACAGTTCGTCTGGAATTGAGTACAACTTGGAGTTGTCGAATTGATACGAATCTCATGTGAATAGGAAATGGCAAGTGCCACTTGATTCTTATATTCTTCCTTTCCTTTCCTATTCATGTTTGCCAAAAATGCGGCAGATCAATATTCTCCGTCCCCAGCGGCATCCCTTTTCTCTAGATAAGAGATCTGCGCAAAAACAGAAAATACGGTCTCTGTTTTTGTATCGCATCGACAACAGAGAAAAAAAATTTGACGACACGAAAAATGGTCTCACCGTTCGATGGAGGAAAATTATTATAACATTTCTGTTATAATTTCCAATCGTGAAACGAGCAGCGTCAAATATCGACTGTTTCTAGTTGTTCTCATTCGGTAGTTGACAGTGGCAGTTACCTTTCGAACACCCGTTAAATTCAATTAGATAATTAGTCGGGAACACGATAGAGCAGCGAGTGCTTCGTCGACGCTTTTCACCCTTCTACCTCGTTGAGAGTGGCACTAGAGCCAGTCAACGAAAACCGCGTCATCCTACCAACGACGACGAGATAGGAATGTTCATTGTCACAGCACGCACGGTTTTCTGTCCGAGAGGATGTTCGACGACCGCGACCCTTCTCTCCACGTACTTTACTTTCTTTGTGTCGACCAATTTCTTTTTTCATGTATCAGGACGAGCCACCTTTTTTAAAGTCGCATCGCCTCTTTCATTCTCGCGCTCGATTCTAATTTTTAACGGTTAATTAGCGAAAGACTAAAGATCGTTCCTCTCCGTGATTCAAAGATTCAAGATTTTCGAATTAGAATCTTCTATTATCCTTTATTGAAAACATTCTGCAATATCTGCTTTTTCTTTCCGATTAGGAAATAAATGTTTGTCGAATCTCGACACAAACAATAAAGTTATTCGATGTATATACTTCTCGAGAATTAATTCTTGAGCATCGATTTATAACGTGCATAAATACCTTCAGGGTTAACGAAAAATAGGAACGACATTTGTATCGAAATAACAATGAATAATTCACAATGCGATATGAATGATAATTTATTAATTCGGCTAATTGCGCGACCGCGAATATTCTTCGACGATAAAATAGGAATCGATATTGAATTGTTAACACGATGCAGAAAATTTAATCGAGCTATTCATACAATTATCGATTTTCTTCCATTGATTATTTATGCCTCGTGTAAAAAGAGTGTTCTCGTTATTACGAAATTAACGAAAAATCTTCGGTTAGACGCAAATTTACGCGACGACGAAATGACGCACATTCTTCGTTTCATTCTCTGATAAAATATCGAAACGCGTTAAATATCCTTTAATTAGCGTTATGTATAAAATTAATCCTTTGTTCAGCTTCCATTTCAATTCCAGCTCTTGACCCTTGGAATTAGTTAAAATGTACGCGTACATTTTATCTCGATTTCGTGACATATATTCCAACGAATGATATATATTTTTTTTTCCAACGACAGAACACGGGGTGAACTCCCATTCTGTGTCTTTCCCTCTCATCTTCCTTTCCCCTCCATTTTTTGTTTTTAGATCGCAAATAATGAAACCTGTATATTTTTTTAAAAAAAAGAGAGAAAGGCCAGCTTTTGAAATGATGCAATATGAAATACAACGACGTGACGTTCGTTCATCTCAAATATTTGTGGTAGCTGCGTGTATTATTTTAATCTGTTCTCGAAACTCGATGCGTTTTATCGGGTATTCTCATTTCAAATTCGCGAGCGGAACCGAGGCGTGTAATGCATAACAGAAAGAGAGAGAGAGAGAGAGAGAGAAAAGAAAAAGAAGAAGCAAGATAAAATGTTACGGTTTTAAATCGAATCAGGTTGTTCGATGATAAAGCAATTACAAGTTGAACGAATAGTTTCAACATGAACACTTTTGCGCGGCGAAACAATCGTCAAATAACCGACAACCGTTCCCACTAATAACCATTCTGGCAATTATCCAAATAATTCGTGTTAACATGAACCTCATCAAGACTTTCCTCCAACTTTCGACCAACGAACCCGAATAGAATTACACCCAATCGAACAATCAACCATCGTAATTGCTTTCCCACTTCTCCATATTCTTTCTATCCCCGATTCCCTCGAAATTGCACCGTTTCAAACTTCGCTTTCAATCACGCGTTGTCGTCTCCTATCCTACCCCTTCCCTATTTTCCATAACACGAACACTCGTCTTAAAATTCTTCAAACATACAAATACACCGTGTACGTACGTCGAAACAAATCCCAAACTATTGGATAACTATATTTCGATTACATCGACTAACGCACGAATTGTCTCAATTTCAATTACAATCATTCTCCTCTCCTGTTCCTCTTCCTGTATCTGGGTCGAATCGAGTTGCCAAATTTCCACGGAGATCCGGAAGTTGGGTGATTCGGTATTCGCGGAAGGAATAGCGGAAAATACAAGCGCGGTACAAACGTTACTTCGATACCGCCGCGACATCCTAATTCGTGCACGAAGGTTGTTCGCGAACTTAGTTTTACGCTCGTAGCCAATGCAATCACCGTTTGGAAGAAACACCGGTAGATATCCCAGGGAAAATGTACAAGCGTGGGATAAGGTAGGTCGTGCACGATTTCCTATACGGAATATGACCTTATTCCCCTTATCTGTTCGCCACGCTCGTATCAAAGATATTTTTATATGCGCATGTGAAACGGTATTTCCGGGGTACGCGCGAGACGAGACGGTTGTCTTACGAGATCATCTTATTGTTCGCCGAATTTCGCTCGCGGCCTCCCATTGGACCCGCATCACAGTTGTACGGAGAATCTGATCGAACGTACGATAACAGAAAGGAAGTTTTATGTGTTGGAGATAGACCGGACCAAAAGGGGATTAAATGTGTGGAATTTTTGATGAGGTCGTAGTGCATGTTATTTTAGATACGATAAAATCTTGATTAGCGAGAGATTGGTAAGAAATTAAGAGACGATTGTAAGAATCCAGGGATAGAATTAGACTCGTTGTATTTTATGGATCACGTCTGCGGTATAAAAATTGATGAACTATTATTAATGTTATATAAGAAAACGATCGATTGAAATTATTCTCGATATTCTCGTGATATTTCAGAATCGATGGAAGGTATGTTCCTTCTATTTCTCTTTATTTATCGTTTAATTTTGTTTGCAATAGAATCGGATTTTTATATTCGAATACAAACTGGATTCGAACGCGATGCCATCTTGGGGGATGCAGCCCCGATTACAGGATGCTCCGTGCATCGTAACATCGAATTCATAAATTCTGATTTCCGCATTCGAAATGCGATAAACGTTAACTCCGCGATGATATACGCGGATTAAGCTCGAGCATTCTAAATTTCTCGCAAATCTGGTGTTCCGATCCATTGCGGAGGACGCAGTTCCCATCCATCATTCGAGCTGTTACTTTTTTCCGTGACGAACGCTCTTTTCGACGCGTTTTTCATTAATTGAAGTAATCTGACAGGTACGCTGCAAGTCAACAATAATAAATTCAAAGTAGAAAGTTCCTCAGAAACGATGTTCATCCTCCAAACTTCGATTCATCGAAGGAATAATTTTGATTTTTATTCCTCTTTCGCCAATATTCCTTTATACAGATTTCCATTCTTTTACCATTTGTCTATTTAACATCGTCCTTTGCCGAAACACGTCTGCATCATAAACCGGTGGATGAATCGCCCTCTCGTCTCAAAGAGATTTTACGTCACCGATATCCTCGACGATATCGATAAAAAACACGGATCAAAGGATCACCGATAAAAAAAAATCATCGTAAAACATCATAGAAGAGGTTCGTCTTTCTCACGAGGGGACCTGCTGATCGATCCGCGAGCCAGAAGATCCCGAACATTTGCAAAACGATCGAGGATAAATCGGGGAGGGTGAAGCTCGTAACAGTTGAGCAGGTTTTACGCGTGACACAGAGGACTTCCGGTCGCGGTGGGAGGGGAATAAAATCGCGGGTAAGAGGTGAAAGTTGCGCATCAGGAGCGTACCGACCCCATGGGTACCACGGTTATAAAACCAGTCCCATATTTTTCGTCCACGTTTCGTGTCGCCGCGTTTTACGAATGCACGCCGCGACCCTCGTCGACTTCCGGTCGGACGGGGGATTTAATCGCGACGACACGAGGAAACAACGTTGTAAAGTTTACGCCACGAGAGACACGGTCTGTTATGATTTTCTCTGGATGAACGTTGAATTAGAAGAGATGAACTGCTGGGTAAGAGATATTTTTAATTTTTCTCTCTCTCTCTTTCTCTCTCCTCTACTTTTTTCTCTTTTATCTACTTTCTCTTCGTAGATTTTTTTCGTCTGTCCTTTTTTCCGTTTTATATTTTTTTACTTATTAATATTTTTCTTTTCTTTATTCCGATTAACGTATGTCTTTCAAGTTTTTTTCTTTAGAAAGCCAGAGAGAGGATTAGAAAGTTTTAATTCATTTTTCGGGACGAATCGAAAATTGGTGGAACAGTGGAAGATGGTCAAAATTTTCTCTATGAAAGAGTGAATTGTTAAATTGACCTACATACGGGAATCTACTCTCTTTATTTTTACTATATACAACTCCGTTCATTTTCCTTCTTTCTTTCTCTGCAATTCGCACGAGTGTATTTAATTAACGCGCAACTCTTGTAATCGTAATTAATGGTATGAAGATAATGCTGGTGAAAAACATTGTTGTTTATCATGTAAAAGCCGAGAATTACTTCCGTTTCTAATTTTACCATGTGGTTATCTTACGTGGAATAGATATTATTAAACATTGTCAAAGTTAATTCTCTTACAAATTTAGCTCTCTTACATTTCGCGACTTTTAATTTTTATATAAAAATAAATTTTTTATATAGTTAAATCATATTTAATATATCACATATGAAAATAATTTTTTAAATTGGTAAATTAGATTAAATTGGAATGTTTTTCACATTTTTTTTTTATATCTGATCAAGACATAAAATCATCTCATGTCCTCGCTCAAAGAGAAAATTAGCACATTCGTGGCTGTGATACGAGAGAGACGATATCAAAATACATACTTTATGAAATATACTTAGTAGTATTCTTAACATTAATATAAATATTAATATAAACTAAATAAAAATTAATTACATTAATCTTTTAACTTGGCAAAAAAAGATCGAGCGTCACGATCTCTTTTCAACTCTAAATTCAATTTTTATATAAAAAGGGATGACTTACGTTCTTTTCTTTATTTAAAAATTATCTTATCGTCTCACTGTAAGAGAAAAATTTGTCAACAAAATTTCAAAAATCAGTAAGATACAAGACTGTATAAACAAAATAGATCTCGTTTAAAAGTATCCTTAACGAAATACACTAACCGAGGAAGAAAATAGAAACTCTAGGAGCAACAACGAATATATATAATAATTATTTTTCAATATTTGGAATCTGGAAACCCTCCGGTGAAATATCGAATGGCAAAAGAAGAGAGGATCTATCCAAGCCCCAAGTTCGACCGACATTCAAACCTCGTCCAAGACGAGGAAATATGAAGAAGCGTTACACGTGTATCGACTGCGGGTGCACCGTGGCAGTTTCGTGCCTCGCTTTACCGCGAGACCGAAACTAGGCTACAGTCGCTTGCTTCACCACCCCGAAGCTCTCAAGGAAAGTGGAAATTCCTCGAGGAGGCGAACTGTTCGCAAAAAGACGATGGTTACCGCGAAACATTGCGAGCGTGTCGCGATCAGTCGAGTAAAAACGACGTCTCGCGACTCTTCTTTGGAAGAACAGTAATTACTCGTACAAACTCTCGAAACTGTGTTCGTCTACACGTACGTGGAAGAAGGGGAGAAAAAGTTGGGGGAGTTTGCTAACATCGCGATTAATGCGATTACTCGTAAAGAAATGGAATTTAAATTGTTTAGAAGGAGGAAAAAGAATTTGAGAACCCAAGTCATTTTGTCATTCGTAAATAAAATCATATACTCGTATATTTCTACTATAAAATAAATTAATCGTATGAATTAAAAATTCGTGAAATTATTAAAAAACTGTTGATACGTGCGAGAATATACGTTATTATTTTTCGAATGTCACGAAGGATTTGAAAAGATATAATATCTACAGATCGAAATTTCGAGTTCATCCTGTTAAATACCTGTTTGGCCTATGATATGCGATACAAACGAATACTTGTTACTTAGGGAAAAAAAAAAAAGAATTTTAAAGATGGATTTGGGTTAGTCCCCATTCTCGCAGAAAAGATGAAAATAATTGAACAGTGGTTGGATGACCGAACAAAGAGAAGTGTATGAAATATACACGAAATTTAAGATAAAATTATGCGAAGCGAATAAGGTTTGAAAAGGAGGACGAAGGTTGGCAAAGGTGAACGTCCACACGAAGAGAGGAACTCGCCCACAAATAACACGACTCGGTTTCCGTGTCGTTTCGCGACTACGTCTCGGGGAAAAAAAAAGAGAGGAGAGTGCGTCTTCTAACATCATCTTGAGATTAGGGCCGAGCAAGATGCCGGAAGTCTCCGTTGACGAACTGCTGGCTAAACAGAGCACGAAAGCCCAACGAGGAAATGGAGGGCGAGATCTCGCCAGGCGTAAAAGACTTTACACCGATGTGCACCGTGTTTCGTCCACCAGGGGAGGTGGAAGAGAAAGAAGAAAAAGAGAGAGGGAGAGAGAAGAAGAAATATAGAAGGAATATAAAATGTTAGCAAAGAGAGTGAGGGGAGAGAAAAAGGGAGAAAAAAAGAGTTGGCGATGTTCAGCATAGGTGTAACGGTTTCTGCGACCTATTTCCGGTTGGCTGGCATGAATAAAGGTGTTTATTTTTCCTGTAGCGCGAGCAACGCCCTCCCCCTTTATTCTCTTGCAAATCCACAAGCACAAGGATAGAATCGGGTAAAATATATAAATGCCGGAATACGTGTACGTTAAATAGCAGTAGTTTACGTAATAACGAAATTGATATTTAAATTTGTTAAGATTCGAACGATAAGGGAGAGAAATTGGAAACTGAAGGGGGGTCGAGAATGGAGAGAATAGTTGTAATCGAGTTACCTGGTCTCCCGAGTCTGCGTCGAGGTTAGTTTCCGAGACCTCCGAAACATCCTCGATGATGGAGTCGCCGATCGTACTGTTGTCGCTGACCACGAAGCCCAGCAGGCATATCTGAAACAGAATGCTCAATGTGTTAGTAAAAAATTTTTAAACTATCATATTGGATCCTCTTAAAGGACAAAAGTTCATTCCTTATTCAAATAAATGATTCGTTATTTAACATTGAAGTAAATATATATTTCAATTGTTGTTATATTTTAATTATCAATTCTTATTTAAACTTTGATCGCTTTTCTGTGACATCATAGTGAAACGTATCACTGTTTATTTTGATTGCGGAAGAATCGTACGTTTGAAAATCGATCGTGTAATAGGGAGGGAAAAAAAAAAGAAAAAGTAACGCTTGGTTTCCCTCGTCATGAGAGTTTCGTGTCGTTGTATCGTCGAAATAAACGGACGCGTTAGGTGAATGAGGGTGGCGCAATTTAATTGTAGCCGTACTTCCGTCCAAAAACGGATACCCACTTTCTAGTATTATCGTGCAGGCTGGAACTTTTATAACGAGTCCGAGGCCTTGTTTCATCGCGCTCTGAATTTCGTGTCGCTGATTTTTTTCCCCGGAAAACTCTGGACGATCCATATTTCCTGAGGGGTCATCATCGTTGTGTGGTACATTTTCATCGAACCATAATTTTATGTTCCATTTAGTTCTTTAGTACGTTTTTTTTTCAAATGAATATATTTTAAATAAGTAATATAATTAATAAATAAACAATAGTCACTACTTTGTAAATTTAAGAAAAATATGTGTTAGATGTTTCTCATAGTGCATATAATTTTAAGTAAATTTATTAAGTTACATTTTCATTTCTCTTGTAAATGCACCACCATGTTATTTCAACTTGATTAACCGATTAAATTTCTTCGCAATAAAAAATTCATTTTAAAATTGTCAGAGATTTTAATGTTTAATAATGCGAAGGTATGTTTGCAACAACAGAAATGTCACGTGAAACTAAATCTAACGCTTGACGCGCGTTATTAGCGATAAATTCAGACGCCTAGACCGCTCTGTAATTAAAGGTTAACGATAGGCGCCTCGAGCCTCTAGAAAATGAACTCGTACGGTTTGAAATTAGTAAAACGAGGCAAAGATACTCTTGATTTTATGATCATAGTGTTTACCGGCTTGTTATTAGTCGGTACGATTAGATTTCTAATATTTTTTAAGGTACTCGTTCTCCAATCTTGGGTTTCGTTTCATCAATTGTTCGTATTAATAAATCATTGGTGAGATAATATTTTCCCTTCGTAAATTTTCTTCCAAACGTTCATTTGAAATATTTCGTATAATAGTAAAGGATAAAATTATACTTGAATTATCTCAAACAATAACGAAATGATATTTCATATCGATGTTACGTTTCTCTCAAATCGCGCACAAATTTCGACGATTATTAATTAGAGTACAATGAGGTCATTTAAATTAAGTAAAGTTAGGCGTTTACTCGCAATCGTACAAGGGATCATTAATGAGATTGAACGAGGAAGTTTCAAAATATTCGGAGACTATAATTCTCCGCGGAAATTGATCAAGTCGTAATACTTGGTAGGGGCTTCCTATTGAAACTGGGAAGTCATTATTCATCGCACGATCATTATGATTAGCCAATCGACCACCTAGGGCGTTCACCGGTGAGCGCGTAGAGCTCGTCTTCGAAATAAAAAAGAGGAAAGAAAAAGCAGAAAATTATAGTGATCAAGAACCGACGATCGATTAACTGATCACCGTTATTATCTTGCTAGTAATACGTGCGCCCAACTATTGATATCGTTTAATCGTGACAAACATGCTCGCTATCGACTTTGAAGCGGTAATTCATAAGAAATTTTATTTTATCCTCGTGAAAATTAAAGATGATGTATTGCTACTGCCTGGATAACTTAAATCGAATTAGTTTAATTTCTAAATTATACGCTGCTACTTTAATAATTAGAAAATTGCAATCTAAGTAATTAAAATCATCAGGGAAACTGTACATGAATTATAAGTTACCGCTAATAAGTTCTAAATAACAATCAAACGAGTCAACTGGTTATTTGACTAAGAAATTATAAAAGTTACAAAGTGAAAAAGTTCAAAACCATCAATAAAACCAATAATGATCCACGACTTCTTTCTTATCGTTAATATTAATAGCTATTAAATTATTCGCAAAGAGCAGATACCTAAATTGCACAAAAACGCGAAACAATATTGGAATAAAATAAAATTACCATTCGCTCAACGATCGGAATGGTAAAATAATTTCGGCAACTAGAACATAGGAAAATAGATATAAAAACACAGAGTTTAGAGAAACGGGGGAGGGATTGATACAAAAGCGTAACGTATGCGTGTCACGTGCACGTCCACCGAACAATAATATCGATGAATAACCGAGATTTCAATTGAAATACGCGCTCGCTCGAGGGATATGCCGTCGATATGGATTTCGATCGCACGTATAACGTATACGTATAACATCGATAGTTCGAAACGAATCTGGTTAAATTTATGCCCGACGCGGTCCGACTAACGAGACGTTCGCGCTCGATACCGTTTAATTCTTATCTTACCCCCCTTGATTGGCTCGCGTGCCGTGGCTGGATTAACGCCGTCGGTCTACATTAATACCGGTAATTAACTTAGTCTCCCGCCTCGACACGACCTGAATCGGTGCCACGGAGGTTCGACACCGACTTTCGAAACTTCCTTCGTGGCCGCGATCAAAAACGCGCCCCCGGTAATTGAATCGATCGCGGCTCGATTAATGACCCGTCACTCCTGTTATCGACTTCCCTTAACAGATCTGCCCGGTTAAAGAAACTCTCTTTACTTCTTGCTCGGGGCTTTTTAACGATGGCGTGTCGAAGTGGGTTATTTTGTTGGTTTAGCCAATTATTCGAGAACGACCCCTTTTATCGAGACGCTGCTTTCAAGGGTCTATGATTACATAAATCTTTTCCTTTTTTCTTTTTTCAACGCATACCAAAAACTAAGTGAAATTTCGACTTTGTCCAACGATCGACGAAGCGAACTTAAAAGCGAAGTGATAAATTTGAGCTTCTTCGATAAAAAATGTTTTTTGCCTCATGAAATATCGTTGTGCCTCCCGTTTAGAGATGAAGAGTGCTTCGAATATCTGTATCGAGGCGAAAAGAGTATCGAGATGAGTATCGTCATCGATTGAAATTTCGTTCTCCGGACGATGACGCGTCTTTTTCGAGAGTTACGGCATGTGTCCTCGTTGATCATGCCCGAAACGTGGATCGTCTTCCATGCATGCAAATTTCTTCTTCCAAGAGCGAGACTTTTCAAGCCTTGTTTGTCTCGCTTCGCGTCAGGAACATCGTGCTGTGACAAAATGTGTCTTCGACGAGGGAACTCTTCATCCACGATAACTTTGCATACAAATATTTCTTCATTTTTTTAATAGTGACTTTCTATCTTCTAGAATCCAAACTCTTTACGTAGATAAAACAATTTTTTACTTTTTTTCATTTTCGTTCAAGAGACGAAATTCATTAATAGAGATCCTTATGGGTTAACAAGAAGAAATTATTATCGACTATTTTCAAAGTATAATCTTTCATTATTTCATATATAAGAAATATCATTTCTAAAGTACACAGAAAATCGACCTTCAGTTTGAATATTTTCTAAAATCTTTTACTGTATTCCGTTAATAAAATTCTCTATTCTCCTTTAACTTTAACAATCTCGAGAGAATCAAATTCTCGGTGATAGAAGAGTTTCAAAGAAATATCATCTGATCGGTCTCAACATGATCAGAAAGAAAAGTAGGTATTCAGAATGTGGAACACGGATCATCGGTGATTCTGAACGTTTCGCGTATAAAATCATTTTTCAGTCTATTCCCGAGGGGTATACAGGCAGCGATTTATCTCGTCAATCAAAGGGCCGCTTTATCGTTGAAGAAAAATTGATATTCGATTACGTGGCCCCCTATCCGAGAAGCTTCGTTGCCATTTTTGAAACGAGCCTCCACCACCCGCGGATAAAGAACACGGGCCGCTACTTTGCGCTCCCGTGTGAATAAGATTCATTCTCATGCCGCGAGAAATTAATATCGAGGAGTGGAAGGATACCTTGGCCTCGCTAAAAGGCGGTCCATGTAGATAGATTAGATTCTTCTCGAAGATCGGTCCAATCTTATTCGAGGGATACCTTTTGAACGATGCGTTCCGCGCGATCTACACGTTGTATCGTTTATTTTTTTTTTATTTATGATCACAAATCGAAGATGGTCGTAAAATGATCCTGCAGAATCTCGTTTTTTAATCTTTTTCGAACCGCGAGTCTCTATTAGTGTTGGATGAATGATATTTAGCTCTTTTTTGCGATAGGTATAAAATAAAAATCTATTCAACTTTTTACAAAGTTAATTTCAAGGGAAAGCGATCGAAACAATCCTTTTACGATTTTACAATTGCATAGTTTATGAAGATTTCTTGCGAATCTTGCTACATCCAGTATTGCTTGCAGGATGATATCAATTTTGAAGATGGCAATATATCGTGCTTGTCACTTCTCACGCGGCGACGATATTCGAACGGGATAAGACTGGTTGCGCAACTCTGGAGATTTATGATCCAGTTTTCGCTCGACGCATTTGCATTATTGGTAATACAAAATTCTTACAACGCTCTTTCCTTTTGATGTTAACCACGAATCGTTAAAAAAGAATATCAAAGAAACCTCCAGTAAAAATTCCTTTTCCAAAATTGTTCACACTTTTAACACGAATCAACTATTACCAATCCCGATTCGATTCTATGCTCTCTTCTCTCAACAAATTGTCACGATTATCCTCGCAAATCCGTGCGGTGTACAAACGTGAACGAAGAAACTTATCATTCGATCGCGGTGAACGAGACACTACTACTCCCCTGCTCCTCTTTTCTCGCTCATACGAACAAGTTCCTCGCGATCATCAACGCTTCACTCCCCCTCTATGAATCAAACACGGGTTCGAGCGTTAATGAAAAACGATCCTTGAGCGAGCGCGGGGGAGGAAGATTGATTTAATGTATCGCGCTGCCGGCGTTCGTGTCGAACCACCACCTTCCTCGAGTTGCATCGCGTAATTGCATAAAAGCGTGTGCGGTCGTTGATAAATGGCCGCGAGCTACTTAAACATTTCTCCGCCTCTCTCTCTCCCTCGCGCGCGTAATTGTTTTCATCGATTTCGAAATGGCGTTGGACGGTTACTAATTAACGGGACGTCACGTCGACGGGATTTCGAGTTACGCGGAAGAAATACGCGAATGTGGGTCAACGACAACGACCACGACGACGATGGCCAGTTTGTTTTCCTTCGAATAGGGTTGAAGGGTTGATTGGAAGCGAAGGTTTGGGTTAGGAGTTTGCACGATGGAGCGTGGAATTATAGAGGATTCAATGTAAAATCGATAGGTGAATTGGATAAACGAGGAGTGTGGGAGAATAGGATTTTGGGAGAATCGTCGACACTCGGATGGAAAAGCCCGGAAGTCATCGGAAGTGCATGGACGTGGGAAACTGCTACGTGGAAATCGTTACCGGACTCTTCGGGATCGAATGATATACTTTCGCGGGAAGATTGACCTCTTAGAGGAATCTTTTTCGTGGATATGTAATAGTCTTGGATTTGTAAAATCCTTCTTCGAACAACACAAGCTGTATCATTAACCAAGATCGTAAGCAATATATTTATTCAGAAATAACCATATTTACATATATTGTTATATCCCGATATAATTTTTTAAAATATTACCGTGTAAAGAAAATGTTGATTATTAGAATAAAATAATTAGAATAGAATAATTTGTTTGAAAACATTTGATTCGTGTATATATGAAATTAATAAACGAAAAAGAAAGATGAAAGAGAAATAAAAGATTGAATTATTTTTTTCAATCAATTCGATTAGTTTCCTCACTTTCTATCATGGGAACGACGCTTTCGTCAATTTTCTTCCCACTTAATACAATACCATTAGCGAAAGTTAATTCCCGCTCGCTTCTTCAACCCTTTTGAGTATTCTTCTTTCGTCTACATCGAAATTCAAAGTATTCCGACTATTATCCTATCTTTTAATTAACGAACACTTATTTGAGCTTACCTAAGCTATTCAAATGGATGGAATAATTTCCATGTTGGCCATTTATTATATCCTTCCTAGATTTTATTCTTTCGCTCAATTTTATTCAACGAATTTCACGACACGAATATTTCCCACTTAAGAAAAAGCGACGAAAATTATTCTCGCCCGAGAAATTTTTCTCGGTGAATGATGAATCGTAAACGAAATGGGCTCCATTTACTCAACATGGCGGTCAAATACGCGCTTGTATTAGGCGCGTGTATGCTAAACCCCCATCGACGTTCGTGCGCCGTATAACCGCCCAATAGTTAAACGATAAAATCTTCTTGGACCTCCCAAGGCAAAAGGTGTTTTTCTGCCTCTTAAACGAGGTTAAACTCGTTCCACCTATCCAATGTTCATCTATAAACTGAAACACCTCTTTGTTCTCTTAAGAATCTCTAGTCCCATAAAATAAGATTGAACCATCTCGAACGCAACGGTCTTGGTATTCGTCTGCGAATTTCTTATTTTCCCCCGTATTTTTCCATTTTCTTCTTTCGACTTTCTGACGCGAAATCCTTAATTTCAGAGTACGGAAATAAATTCCGAGTAACTTGAACAGAAGTTCTAACTTTAGTTTAGTTTTAACTTTAATCGTTGAATCCAAAGATTTTATGATATATGTATAATCAACTCGTTAAAAGAATAAAATTGATTAAAAAAGATGTTTGCATTCATATCTTATAATGAAATTTAAGGAAAAAGTTGTTTTTCACAAATCAAACTTTATCCTTCGCTTATCAAAATCACTATGAAATCAACCATTATTTCTTTGCGGAATATCACGTAATTCCTTCAATCCTAATCTCCCAGTGAACCTTTACTTTCTCATTCTGTGCG
The DNA here is from genome assembly GCF_029169275.1 of Apis cerana. Taxonomy (NCBI): domain Eukaryota; kingdom Metazoa; phylum Arthropoda; class Insecta; order Hymenoptera; family Apidae; genus Apis; species Apis cerana. The sequence continues at coordinate 18,230,560 of NC_083852.1, forward strand.
TGGAAACAGAGGACAGGATAGCTCGAGACGTGCAACGATCCCGATTATCCCACGACCCTTATCTCTCTCGTTTACCCTTATCTCTGCTCAGACTAAGCCAATTAAAGTGGCTCGTGAATTTTCCAGCCAATCGGGCTCGCTCCCGCTTAATAATACAAATCTGGAGGATCGCTGTCTATTCCCTGTCAAACTTCTCGCTATTCCAACGTTTGGATTTTCCGAAATTGATTCAGTTTCCAATAACGTTGCACATATTCTATTGCTCAAAAATAATTTCGTAGATATCTTTGGATATGAGTGACATTTATTATAAATCTGGAATTACTAAGCTAAGAAATTGCTTAATCAGATTCGCGGCCACCTATTTTTATATTATTATTCTACGTTATTATTAAAATATCCGACGGAAGTTACAATGATTCTCCAAAGATTAAAAATAGAGAAATAATAATTCGAAATGAAATAATTAATTTTTGAATCGAGAAAAATCAAGAAAATTATTCAATTTCGTAGTGTGATATGAAATTTTAAAAATAATGAACGTTAAAAATTCGGATAATACGAAATTGATATTATTGTTGAGTCACAGATGCCATTTCCTGTCTCTCGTGGAAAAACAAAAAAATTAGACAAAAATAAACAGAAATGCGGCAACGTGATTCTTACGATATTGAAAATAATGTTTATAATGTCTTTAAGAGAGGATCGATGGGAATACGCTTGCGGAGCATTTTAATCACAGTCTTGTTTGGAAATTTTACGTGACACGTTGACATTTTCTATTAGGTGATTCAGATTTAGGCAGAAAAAAAATCTTAAGTATTCATGTTATCATGTACAAACAAGTGCAGCTTTGAAACGTTCTTTAATCTAGTGTTTCTAATTTCCACATTAACGTATGATTCATGCATCCAAAGAATCATTCATTTTAACTCTTAAGCATAAAGTTCGAAATTTCAAGATTCTTATTTCTAACCGAATCTATTTTACGAGAGAATCTATTTTATATACCAATTTCCACAAGAAACTTAAGAAAATCAAATCTCGGAACAAGATCTCGTCCAAAGGAAAAACTTCACTCTTCCTTCCATTTTCCTCTTTTATCTTCTTCTTATCAACTTCTCCTCTACCCACCTGTTACAGAACATCTTGTATTTCTTCAGGGTATTTTACATTTTCCCCATAACGCATTTATATATGTGTATATATATATATAAAACCAAGAGATTATACAAAAGCAAACAGCGTCGAGAAAAAATCAAAAAGCTCTTTCGCAGAAAAGAACATAATGCGATACTCGAATAAAACTTTTTAAGGAGGAAACGAAATAAAGATCCACACTCGGCATTCCCTCTATTTTCTTCCTCTTCCTATTCAGTTACGAATTTTACATAGCGATTTAAACGGCGAGGAGAATTCTCTCTATCGAGATAGAATCTTTATTCACGAGACACGCGGAATCAAGCAGTCGGAAGAGAAAACCCTTGTGACCACGTGGGAGAGATTGAAAAGAAGACGTGCCAGGGATAAGAAAACTCGCTTAATTTATGATATCCTGGCAACGATATCGGTTTTCATTATGTTCCAACGCGGACTTCGTGCGGAAGTTTCTGCGCGTGCGAATGCGAGACGAGTCCTCTCTCTTTCCACCGTGCATTTCAAGTAGAAAATCCCCTTTTTCTTTCCCTTTCTCTATGTACCAGTCGTTGTCGTCGTCCTCATCGTCGTTTCGAAAGTGGTTTTCCACGAAAGGGGCCAAGGAAATTTCAACGGCGAACGGAAGTGTCTACGGGGACCTGTGATAAATTTCACGGCTTGTCGCGTCCCACGGCAAAACGAAAGGCTTTAGTCTCGCGTGGATAAGATCTCGATGATCCTACTCGCGATAGAAAGTTACACGAAGGGCTTGAATTAAATTTTAGATTCGGTTTCGGTTCGATCTACGTAGCGATCGCAAGAGGATGGACATGAGTGAATATTGGAAATAGAACGATACAGGAGGAGAAATTTCTATAAATTGTTTTTTATACGAGGAATTATTATTCGCATTGTGGCTCTCGTAAATACGTTTTTGTTCGTGCAGTTTTCTTTGCAAATTCTCCAGTCGTCTAGAATTTAGTTCTCGAGTTTCTCTTATATGTATATACAATACTTTGAACTTTATATCCAACTTCCATTGTCTTTTGTATCATTCCTTATATAGCTCTTCCTTTGTCCTATCTCTCTTCATCTCACTTAATATTCCTAACTTCTTTGTCCCTTTTTCCGCAACCCTTGTACCAGTTTTGTCATATCGCTCTTATCCTCCTTCGTTACTCATATTCTTCTCTTCATCCTCATTTTCTTGTTCCCTTGCGTCACCCTTGTTCCTTCTTGATCTATCAAGTACTAAAATGTCTCGTCACGATATTACAAAAAAATGTATATATAATAGTTATAATAGTTATATTACCTCTTCTTACGGAAGATGGAACTATTTCTTCAATTTCTTCTTCGAACTTTATAAAATCATGAAATATAAATTCGCAAAATCTATGTTAGAAAGATGAAAACATCAGCGAGAAAATTTGTAAAGAAATTTTTGAAATATCCTCCCCATAATCAGAAACAAAATTTTCAACAACATATATTAATCGAAAAAAAAAGCAAATGGAAGATCGTATTAACGGTTGATCCTTAATGAGAGTTAATAATCCTCTCCGTCCGCCATTTCCTTTCACCTTCCACCCTCCTCCCATTTCTCTCATTTTCCACACATCTTGACCTCCTTTCTTTCTCTCTCTACATTCCAGCCTCGGTTTCTTTTCATTCCTTCGTCGTTTCGCACGTCCAGCCGCATTTTTCACCGGCCGACCAGTTATATCCTCGTGATCCCGTACCTCTCACACGTACCTTCCACCACCCAATCTTTCATCCCTGTGTATAGGAACGAGAAGACGTCGAAGAAAAGCATTCGTTTAATCACGCTGGTATTGGTAAATTGAATTATCCGGAGCGAGGGGCGAGGAGCGAGGAGCGAGGGTGAAAAAATGAAGGAGAAAGCTGAACCCGTCAAAGGGTGTGGGTTTATCGAGGAGAGACCGCGTAGACCAGGATCCGCTAATGATAGGTTATAATGGATCTGCCTGCACCACTGGTTAACCTCGAAAATGGAACGAATTTAAGTGGAGCAGCCTGGCATGGAATTAATTCTCAGGTAATCGGAAGTCAGCGGCGAGGTCTCGGGCAGGCGTAATCGATCTTCGATGAAATATGCCCCGGCTTCCACCTTCTTCCTGCTCTTCTTCCCCCGCGTTCTGCTCATGATCCGGGTATTTGCTGATCGATGCACTTGGAACTGAAGAACAAGCGTCTCGATGGTCAAAACAGATGGGGATGGTTTTTGAAGGGATGTTTAATTTGAACGTTAGATTAATAAGCCGGATGATGGGGGGAAATTCGAACAGCTATTCTCTTTAGAACTTTCGGGTTATACGTTGAAAATTATTCCAGTGTTTGATTTTCCTCGAGCTGGCGTTAACGTTTCTTCCGTGGAAGAGAGATGACCCATTTTCCGAGAATTTTGTTACAAATATAGGCGCAAGCATTGTAAATGTTTGTAACATGTTATTAATTAAAACTTTCGAGCGAATTTCGCAAGATCACTTCGATATCGCAACTATTTGAAATTAATATCTCTTTATAGACCCCGATTCCTCTTTAACGCCTTAGTCATCGATAGAAAACAGATAGGATCGTTGAAAAAATCGATTCCGATACGATGTCGCCGTAAATTTTCCAAGGTACGATCCCGTTGGTGGTCCGCTCGTAAATTTTCTTGGTCCATGGTTTTTTCCCCCCCAAAGAAGCCGTGAGAATCGAAACAAATCTTGGCCGACCAATTAGACGTTTGTCCACCGGTCTCTCGTCTTCCGTTCCACGGCGTGTGTCCTCGGGCGGCGTTCTTCGGATCTCCCACTTGGATTAGAAATTTATTAGAGCCCCTTCACGCTAGGACATGGTCTGCGTGGGCGCAACCTGGGTCTTTTACAATTTTCAGGGCGGAAACGGAGGGCGTGGTGCGAGGTTCTCGTTTCGAGTGCAAGAGACCCACGGAGAACAGGAGAAAAGCGGCCGAATTTATAACCTGCCCTTTTGTCACGTTTCTCAGCAATGGGGTGGATCCGAGAGATGCGTCGCACGCGCGCCCCTGGGCGTCCATCTAATAGAACTTGATGTTTCTTAACGACCGCTTCTTCAGGAACGTAGACGATGTGCGTTGTAACCGAAAAATGCGATTAGAAATACGTGTCGCGAGTTGTTCGAATATCTTACGAGCATATTGAAAAAGAAGAAGGGTAAACAGAAAACGATACGCCATCTCTCGTATCGAAATATATACGAAATTATTTATTTCAAATTATTAATGTCCCATTCACTTTAATTATTTTCCCCATTTATCGATGAAAATTTCAAATCCTATCCGGGAAACGGGAAAATTTTAAATATGAAACAACATGGGTACGTACATTTGTCTTCCTAAATTTGAAAGGAGAACCAATTTTAAACTACGTATACCAATGTAGATATATACGTACATGGTCAAGCATAGCTACATTTAAATTTATGAGCGACCGAAATATTCGTTTATCTCGAACACGGCAGACATTGGTGTACAAGCACGGCCAGGCGAGAGAATATCAACGGGGATGTCTCTCCGTACACCTTTGAAAATCCCATTGGTGTAGATGGAATCGAGCAATCGACTTAAATGCCAAGAGGTGTTAAGGCGCTTAAGTCATCAGGTTTTCGTCGAGCGATCAGGGCCAAATCCAAGAACGTTTTGTTCGAGCCGGTGTGATCAGATAAGGTGGAACGATGAGCGCGGTATTGCTTTCAAATTGGTTTCCGATTCGAGCGTACGATAGTGCCGACCCACGCCTCTCCTATACCCGCGTCTATTCATCTACTCGAGAGCTCGCGTTATTAGAAGCATGTTCGTTTTTCTGCTTTCCACCTCTATCTCTCTTCTTTTCTTTTTCCTATTTTTTCTTTTTTTTTCGGTTTTGCGATTCGGTTCATCGCGTTGGTCGATTAAGCGGTTGATCGATCCCCCCTCCTCGATCCGCTTCACTCGTTCGCAATCACTCACGGTGGAAGGGAGAAAGGGAGGGAGGGACAGAGCGTTACATCGTTGAAAGTAGGCTATCACCGCGAATTTTCTGGTTCGACGATCTTGAGCCACCCTCTTTGCGTGATTTAAGCGAGCCTACGTGGGATTGGATTTCAAGCTCAAGAATTCGTGTAAATGATAGGAGATAACGATCCCTTTGATTTCGATTCCTTGGATGGGCAAATGACTTATCTCGATCGTGAAATCGATGGTTATGGGGAGGTTAGGCAAAAGACACGATTGATAATTCGATTTTGAAAATATTTGCTCATAATTTTCGAATGATGGAGTTTGGATTTCTTAATCTACTCAGTGACAAAATTATCTAAAGAAACAGTTTATCTTTAGTCTCGATAATATCGTTAATTTTTTTGTATTATATATCGTTGTTCGAAGATGAAGTCATACGAATCTCATTAATATCTATCCAGAGACCGGTAAATATGCAAGAACGTGAGAACGATATAAATGGACATTGTTCAGGAGCATACACGTCGGGGATAAACCACCTGTAGACGAAGAACGTATGAATCTAACTTGCTCCTCGCGTCTCGGAGATTACTGATACTTCGATTAAGCAGTATCCGGATCTCGAATTTACTTCGCGTCGATAGAGGCCATGTATTTTATAATGGAACGAGAAACAGCTAGACTTGTTGCATGTCGCGTGAAAATGACAGATTATTAATTTAAAACTATTATTGCAACAATCTATAAAAATTTAAAAATTTTATCTGATTCTTCAAGAATCTCTTGACTCGATCAAATCAGCATAAAAGATATGAAAAAGAAATAATAAATATTGACACGGTAATAAAAAAGATGATTCGAAGTTGATTGATTCCTGAATAATCTTCTTTCGAAGAGTACTTGTGAATTTTTTTTCCGCTATATAAAGGAATTCAGAAAGATACAAAAGAATGCGAAACTATCGCTTTATGAAAGATTAATGCCTATACACTCGCTATATCATAAGGCCAATAGATTGTCTCTTTCATTGTCTCGCTACACAAGTTATCGATAGCTTTACATCGACCAGCCACAATCTCTAGAGAGACTAACGAGCGATTTTAATTGCGTATCGATCGCAGGATCCTAGGGAAAGAGTTTCCAAAGGCAAATGATCGAGATTGTTTTTCAACGTTTAAAACACGTTAACTGTCTAACGAATCACGCGTGCAATCGGTACACGTTCATCAATGCGAGTGGTTTTTTAATCGAATCAATTTAAAAAGATTTTTGAAACTTTAAAACAGATTTCATTCGACTTTATATCAAACCTTTGAGGAAACTTTTGTATCATTTATCTCTTTAATCATACTTCGAAATAATTCTTTATATGTTAAATAATCTTTCTTGTAGTCCAATTATATTGCTTCGCTTAACTAAAACGTTCTATTTGATATTCTGAAGTATATAAAAAAAAAAAAAGCTAAAGCTTTTTCACTTTCTTTGTCCTGTTCTCGTTAGAATAAATAAATTAGATTCTCTCTGTAAATCTCTATAAAGTAAATACGTAGAGCTTTATAACTTTGCTTTTAAAACACTCGTAATTTTTAACAATAAAATATATTTTAAAAAATAAACGAAATAGTGGATAGAATATTTTAATTCGGAAAAGCAATATAACATATGACTATTTATTTTCATGACGTTAAATATCAATTCATACAATAGCTCTGTCTTTATCCACCATTCAAAAAAAAATTTAGAAAGATTAAAAAAGATTTGTTTCAAAAAATAAAGTGGCCAAATTAAAAATCACTGTACTCGAAGCACGATTAAATTTAACGAAAAACGCAATCGTGAAACGATCCAACATAATTTCTCCCCGCAAAATTCGTCTCATTCTTCGTTAAGAAATCTGCCTAAGAATGTTTGCCTTTCCGATTTCGCGGACCTAAATCGAAAGAAAGGAACAAGCATTGTTGGTACGTACGTAACAATGACTACTTGACAGCGGAAAAGATTCGAGAAGTTTCGCAGCTGAGGTTGGCCGTTGTCGATTCTTCTTTTTTTTCTTTTCTTTTTCATACTAACCCTCCGACAACCAACGATGGGTTTCGCCTTTTCACTCGTTCGGCAAGTTTCCGTGTGAGAAGGTCGAAGATCCAAGAGCCGATGCTCTCTGCCTCATCGAAAGTCTTAACGATCTCCAAGAATCTCACAGACTTTAAGGGATCCTCCCTTCGTAGGTTCGGAGCGCGAAACTACAAAAGTGCCGCGTCCCAACTTTTCTTCCAATTCTCGATCCGCTGTTTATTTTACAGTTGGAAAGGCATCATCGTCGCGTTTTTCTTGCGGATCTTTCAACTCTCCGATCATTAACGGATTTTTTCGTTTTCTAACTAATTACGTGTATCTGATAGAATTATTTTTAAAATTGCTCTTAATACGTTGTAATATTTAATGCAGTGAAACGATCGAAATGATCAATTTGATTACCGATATGTAAGATTGTATTTTATATTTTCAATAAAGAACTCAAATTAAGATATACTTTATGCGATTACAAATTATTCTTGGATTTTTATCGACAAGTTCACATATAAAATTCGGTATTTATTAATTATTTTCTTCAGGTAAATCAGATGCACGAATTCGTAATAGAATGAGATAATATCGATAAAAATATTACTAAGTATTTCTGTGCCTTATTAAAAAATAATTGATTCGAGAACGACGTTACCGCAGAACAACTGGGTCAAGTACCATTCGAAAGGATGAGTGGTCATCGGCCATCATCCATTTTTATAAGTATCACAGTGTCAAAAAGTTGTTGACTATCTATTTGCGTTATTGTTACGCATCATTATTTTCCAAAAATTATTAGCGTTTTCTTGGTCACCGTTTTCATCGCTTATGTGATAATACATATATTCTCAGAGTATATTCTGTAAAACAATAGGGACATAGAAAAATTTTCACATTCAGGAAAGCAATCTTAACACGGGAGAGATTCAAAGGAACAATTCCACTAACAGAGACTGTAACTTTTCAAGGAAGGTAATTCTGCAGAAAAAAGAATTTCAGCAAGTAAAAAAAAAAAGATGCTAAAGAATAAATTCCATCAATGGAAAAATTAATACAAAAACATCATAGAAAAAATTCTAATAATAGAAAGAATGCAATAACATTTCGAAAAAAGAATTTCGACAATAAAAAGAAACGGATATATGTATCGTAATAAAAAAAATTTCAAACCTAAAAAAAAAAAATGCAATCTAATAATAAAAGAAACGATAAAAACAGCTTTTTGGAAAAAACGTCTAAAGACAGTAAATAAAAGGCAATAAAAAAGAAACCAAACGATAGGAGAAGAATGAATACCGACAAAAAAAAATACCAGGAATATCTTCATAAAATGAGGAAAGTAGAAGATGTCTTCAAACAAAATGAGGTCTGTCGAAAGAGCCATCGTAATGTAAAACAAGAGGTGGATAACGAACCTGTAATACGGCATTTCGAGGAGCAGAAAAATAGGGAAAGATTATCGAGCGATCAGCAAACCGATTGGCATTGTGTACTTTGGCTTATTGGTATCGATCGGCAATCCCCTTCAGACCGTAGACACCAAACAGTGTTTATCAGTTTACTGGTCAGTGGAGGTGTACCAAACGTAGCATGAGGTGTTCAACGAGGCTGTACGTGTACTGCATATTTGCACCTAATCCGATCGATAAGGAAGGATTATTCAATTTCAATTCCCGTACGGCTGCCATTTTGAACGATTATGCCGCCTCTGTTGGTTCTATCAATCGTCGAAAATAGATTTTTGATGCCATTATAATAATACATATTATTATTATTATTTATTATAATAAAAAATATCATAATAAAATAATTTTCCAAATGTAGCTACTATTTTTCCCTTAATAGAAATGTTCGTTTCAACGATACAAGTGTTCTTGCCAACATTTCTCAATTTACACCGAGGAATAATTACAAAATTTTTCAGATATATTTAAGCCATTATTTAATTACATTTAATTTTTATTTCAATAATCATCCTTGCCAGTTTTCTTGTCAACACTTTCAATTTAGACCGAGGATTAATTACAAAATTTCGCGAATATTGCACTTAACGGTACAACATTTACCACGGCCACTAACAGGCTGATGAAACAGTTGGCTAATTGCGTTCTTTATGCGCGATGGTGGTCCACGCGTGGGCGTATTATCGTTTGTCAGGATGCGCAACGCGCGTTCTATGGTGGCGAACTTATTAAAATGCCAGCCACGCGCGGGCCCGTGAAGCACAATAACATTTGTTCGTTACGTACAGAAGGAAACAAATTGAAGCTGGTCGCACGCGGTCGTTTTTAACTTTTAATTGGATCGCGCTCTCGCTCGCAGACCTAGAGTTCACCCGGCAAACGTGTCTCGGACCTATCTAATTAATTCGCGATCTTATTCAAGGCAATCTTCTAAACCTATCATGCGCAACAAATCAGAAAAACCACTCGCCAAGAATATCCTTCCTCTTTCCCCATTATTTTTATTTCAATTTTGTATCCTGGTTGAATCTACCACGATCTCGACTCACGCGAATGAAATTAAATTTCACGATATTTTAACCCTTTTACGGTTTGTTGCACCATGTGCAACACGATATTCTGAACGGTGAATATAATTTCTAAATATTATCCTTGGAAAAATAACGTAAAAAATATTTCTCCAGGATTGGAAAACTATAGTAATCGAGGAGACTACTATTACGAGAAGAATAACGTTACTATCAACTATTATAACAATACCTGTACCAAACATAAACATGTTAGAGTTGTCTAGTATTCATAGATGGTCAATTTTAATCCACACAGGATTCTGCAAAAGGATTTAACTAAAACTAGGAGGTGAAGGGATCACGCTATGAAACGTGCTCGGTTTCGTGAATTCATTTTCATTTTCCAGGCCGCGATACGATACTCCTCTGAGGGAACTTTTATTTTTAACCGCGTTATCGACGGTTACTGCGCACGAGGTTCCATGACAGCCCCTAACATCTCTAAACTCGATGAAAACGCGAGAAGTCATCGCGGAGAATCGGCGACCGCGGAAAATCGTGTTATCCGTGGAACCGGTTCAAATGATGCCTCGAACTCGGGCAATGGTGACGACCTCGTGCGTTAGACGCGTTCGATGAAATTCCACGAGTTGTCTTTTTTCCACCATGTCTTCCATGTCGAATTCCTCGCGTTGTTTCCGACGAAATTTCAGCAACCAATTTCATGGAAATTCCTGACATTAATAGCAACACGTATCGCGCTCTCGTGGCATCGTGTTGACATGATACGTAACGGCTAGCTTTTAATTTTTTTGTGAAAATATTTATTCTATTTAATCTACAATTTCTTGATCCTTTTTTGAAGAGAGAAAATGTCTTTTTGAATGCATCTTTTTTTTTCAAAGAAAAATTTTCACGTTACGATCACATTACACTTAAACTTTTATAATAAATAAAATTTCCGATCATGGAAATTGAATTATTGATATTGCACGGATATCTATTAAAAAACGACTAAATGCCTAAGTTGACATATCAAAAGAACATAAAATAGACATCGAATCCGTTTCGAATATGAATGTTTTATATCCTAATCAGAATCAGCTAACAAAGCAGAAGCCTCATCAAAGAGGCATCAACACGCAAAGTCGATCGAAACCTGTCCATCCTGACCCAGACAACAGCATCGTATTATCCTACAAACAGAACCATATCTCCCTTTCCCTCCTCGCTAATACCAAAAAGTATACATAATCTTATCCCCAGGAAATTCTCGTTGGTCCCGGAAACCGAAAATTGCTGCGACCACCTTGCAACCAACCACCACGCATCCCTGGACGAGCGCGCATTTCCGTGGTGCTCGATTCTACTTGCATTAAACGCACACAAGGATACTCCACTTTGCGGCTCATATCCGGCTTAAAGTCTCGTGCCATCGATGCACGCTCGCGAAACATCGAGCCAGCATCGATCTTCTCTCTGTCCTCTCCCTTTGGCCCTTGGTGCGGCCGCGCCAAGGCTAGGGGAATTTGATATTAATCCGAGATGGAAGCCTGCGGACGACAGGCTTGATCTCGCGTTAATCAACCGCGCGGCAGCGTCGAGGAGCATCGATGTCGGCGATCTGTCGGGGATACATGACCGATATATATCACCGGGTGCATCTGGTCGCCTGATAATGTAAGCTTAAGCTTCGCGCACGATTCCACGCGAAGGATCCAGCGGAGGAAGATCTTTGCGTTTCTCGCTACGTGCAAACGCGTCTTTAAATCTTCGATCGTGATTCAACAACGTGGTTATATGTCGGTTAATGTCTGGTGTAATTGGCTGTTATTTGAATACCTGTCCCGGTATGCGTCTACCAGATGATAAATTCATTAGATAGGTTAATGGAGCGGATGAATCATCGGATATAACGGAACGACGTCGACTTCAAGGTAAAGATACGCGTGGGTTCATTCGAGTGGCGTCGATATAATGGTCGGTATAATCCGAACTCCCTTTCGAAAATTGGATATACGAGTATTGGGATAGCAAGAATGTATACGATGTATACAGCGAATGGATATCCGAGTACTTAAAATTTTGGTATTTATGGATTCAGCAGTGAGAGAGAGCTCTACTTTAAAGTGATTCTATTTGTAGTAGGATTGTAGTGAATTGTTGGCAAGGTAGAAATGTAGGAAAGAGATAACTTCCTCGAGAGATTTCTTGTTCGTTTCGAGATGTTTGTAAAGTAAATAAAATTGCGAAAGAAAACGGGGGAAAAAGGCTGTAGCTTAAGGACAGTTGACATTTGAAGCTCGATGCACATGTGCAACGTCCTTGCGATTTTCCAGCAGTGACGTTGCGCATTTCTTTTTAGCGATGCCATGCGCATGAACGCGTTCAACGGTATTCAGAAACAAGATATGGCGCAAACGAACGATGCAATTTATATTTCTAACGATTGATGACGAGCGTGCTATTATTGGAAACATAAAATCATTCGTAGTAAAATTTGTGCGCGAAACAAGCACAAAATTGCGCCTTTCGCTCTAAAAGTTACGACGTTGTTTTATTCCAGTGCACATAAACCGATGCTCATTGTTCCAACATCGAAGGAACCTCGTCAAATTCGGCAATATCCAAAGGGTATTAACTTGGATGACACATTTCGATATCAAAAATACGACGAAACCCGATCAAACTACCTCGAGCAATTTCCTGCCGCAGGGGCGAGACGTGCGTAATATCCGTACTCATACGAAGATGCTTCCAGATCGATCTTTCCGCTCTTCCAAACTTATCCATCGAACACGAAAATCCTGTATCCCGCTCGAGGAAACGAATTAACCGCGACACCGTTTATTCCCTCGAAAATAAAATAGCTTCGAGCACGATGGCGTTCGTTATGTCGATCATGGAGAATGGGATTCCAAGCATTGGTGGAGGAGGATCGGGATGACTCTGAATCTCGCAATATACCGATATACACGTAGCACCATCTGGTGCATCGACCAAGGAGACGGCAATTTCGGCAAATTGGGCCGAATATAATTTTTAAGAAATCGAACGGAAATATACGGAATTTTCCTCGCGTTTCCATCCTGATATCGATACGCGTGTGCCAGCTGAGGAACAGGGGTAATATCGAATTCACCGTGGGTATAATACGGACCAATTCGAGCCAATCAGGTAAATGCCGAGAGACGTGAGTTTTCCGCCAGACCGACCAACGTGTCGATGTTGATCACGCATAGTCTTCCCCCTTGATTTATTTTATGTCGATATATCGCGCGTGGAAATCAGATTATACGGAGGATTGAAGAGAAATTGAAATAGCTTCGTCAATTAGAACTGCGATTATTTGTTTACGGATAAATTGCGTGTATCATTCATTCACAGTTTGTCTATCTTATATGCGATTAATAATAGAGAGAAAGAGAGAGAGAGAGAAAATATGATTAAATTTTGATCATAACAGATAAATGAGTATAGTATTTACATAAATTTCACGTAATAGAATTGTCACATTATTATACAGATCGATAGATAACAATTTGGATAAACATTTCGATCCACATCGAATGAAAATTGTTTTTCCTGGCGAATTGTGGAGGAATATGGGGACGACGCGAGAGTGAAAGTTAGGGAGTCGTTCTCGTTCGAGTTTATAGAGAACGGGTTATCGCGGTTTGATTTTGTGGCTGTGACAAACCACTGTTCCGCGAGACACGAGACGCTGTTGAAGACACTATAACTGTAACCGATGTGATCGCTATACTATACATACGTAGATATCGATGATAAACCATGCATGCTTAATGGCAGTTATCGACGCGATAATTATTACCGTTTAATTATCTTAATTTATCGATGTACCAGCCTAATTAGCGTTTATATATTCGCGGGTCTATGTTGAATTTACAGAGTCCACATATTCAATACGCGACAATTAGGAGCGTTTATTTTGCGCTGACGAGCAACTGTTCCAGTTCCAATAAAATTAGATGAGCGTTAATCCGATGAACTTTCGGATTCCCTTTGAATTTCTCGTGAAATCACGACGATATGAAAATTTTGTTTAAATACGCGGTGTAGCAAAATTCTACAAATGAATTTTCCACGTTACAAAATACGATAAATATTTTTCCTCGGCGAAAAACTCTGAAAATTGTGAAAAATTTTATGCGACAAAAATCTTTCGTCGATTAATATATATCGTTTGCCGAATTATTAATAATTTATTTACGCGATGCATCGCATTGATTGGGGGAAAAACCTTCCTTTCTTCTTTCCTATATTCTTCTAAAAAGAATTATTTACCAATACTTGTTTACGATGTCGTGTAAAAATCCGCTCCTACATCGTTTGCGTTCGTGGTTCTTGTTTAAAGCAAAGTGGCCATTATTTTCTACGGTGATCATTAGCCCAGCGTTAACGCCGATTACGTTTCTGGAAAGCGTAAAGGTAAAATCGAAGAAAATCGCAGGACAAATTATTACATCGTACTACTCGGGCACAGAACAATGTTGTCGCTACCATACCGGCAATTCATCCACGCACCAAACGATTAATTATCACGTGCCGTGAGTTATTCGACCGCCCGTGAATTTACTTCGTATGCTAATTAACACGTTGCCGTCGAAGGGATTAATCTTCACGAGCATCAAGTGGAACACCCATTCGCGTGGATTACACGCGCATAACAATAGATTATTTACGCGTGATTTATCAATCGATTATCGTCGGATGAAATTTGTTTTTCCACGACGATGGAAATTTGTTATGAAATAATATTCACGCAAAAATTTACATAGATATACTTAATTACCTATTTTATCCAATATTTAATCATAAAATATTGCATGTAATATTCATAATATATTCCTCCTATCTTTATCCTTTTAACTTTTGTAATACCGTGAATCAATTTGAGTTCGAATATTGCCGTGCAATATGATTATTTTTAACTTAATATCATTAAATGTTATCATGGGCAAAATTTCACTCCGGGCAAATATTATTTTAACACAATTTTCTCTTGATAGCTTTTACTTAAGAATTAAATTAAACTTTATATTCCTAAAATTAATAAATGGTCATTTAACGAAATATCGAAATTACGTAAATATCATTTCGCGTAAATATTTGCCCGTTTATTCTATTAGCCAAAATCTCTCAAGGTATTTATAACAATACGTGACTCTACATCATAAGTCTCTAATCAATCGAGATTATCGAGTCGCAGGTATTTCAAAGTGAAAAATCGCCATAGTTCTCCTCCGATTCTCGTTACACGCGAAAAATAATCACACCTACTGTATTCACAGATTCATATTGATAAGCTTGTGCAAAGTCCCGCGCATGTACAAACCGAATAGAAGAACCGTGAGACCGCGTGCATCATTCAAGAAACTAGAATAGGAAGGCAATGCTCCCCGGTTGTTGGCGGGCGTTTACTCGACTCGAACGCTAGATGTTCCATATTTTTATCGATTTCGTGTAAATCCAACGAAACAATGGCCGGCTCCTCGTAAAAACCGCGAGCATCGTTGCTATGACATTTGTTGTGCACGATTGAAGCGTGTGCTCCGCGATAGATCGTTTTCTCGTAAAAAGTACCGCCTGACCCGATTTTTCCTTTCACAGTCGACCTCTCTCTACCACCTTGCTCTTCCTTTTCGTCATTCAACCCTTTTCTTTTTCCCTTCTCTCAATGCATGTAGGTCCCATGCACGTCGTTAACATCAACGTCCATAAGCGGTTGCTTTTGTGATTCGCAGTCACCTCGATGGAATTTTCTAACCGAGACACACTCGCGATTTTTAATCTCTTACACTGTTAAGGAAAACTCTAGATGTACAACAACAACTCGCAATCAACCATTTAAAAGAGTTATTACAATCATTGATCGTAATTTATTATTTATAAAAAGAAAACATCTTACGAGATAATTGAATTTACTCGAAGCAAAGAGTTAGAGATGATCATAGAAATTTCGATCGTTCATCGAAGAATATCCAGAATAGTTTACACGTGGAAGAGGTGCAAACCAGGTACAGCTGTTTCAATAACGGACAAATAGGAACGAAGGAGATTCGATCGCAGCCCCTGTGCCATTGCGTCTTTAATCAACGAAATGCGCGTGGCGCGATGTACCTTCAGCCAAACGGAATATCGAATTGCCGAGAAAATTGGCGTCGATCGATTACCCTTAGGCGGAAACTTTATCGAAGTTCAGGGGGTTGTAGAAGGGGCCGCGTCGATTTTCGAGCAATCGGGCGAAAGCGCGATGTCGTCGTCTCGGCTCGTTTCTTCGGCCCGCTCGATTACGCCTAGTTCGTCTTAAAACATTGCCAATTGAGACTTTTGAACGCCTTCTGTCCAATTGAAAACAACAGCTGGTGGAAAACAGTAATAAAGGAAATAGTGAGGAGAGACATAGGTGAAATCTCGCGAGCCGAGCTACTTTAGATATTTCTAATATTTTAAAATTGATTGATATCATCTTGACTTGAAAATATAGTGAAAAAGAGAATTAATTTATGAAGGGTATATTATAAATAGAAAGAATTTTTTGTACATTATTATACAGTGTTAATATCTAGTGTTATTATCCAGCATAAACTTTTATGCTTATTTATAATTCATCGATAACACTCGAGAATTAATATTATTCGAGTTATCAAGCTAAGTATTATGCAAATCAACATGAAACTTAAATATTCACTCGGAAAACGATAAAAAAAAGTTTAATCTTCAGATTGTTGTTTTAATACTAAAACTATTGATCTATAATATAACTATAATATAAGATGAATAGAATTAAAGTAATATTATTACAGAATAACGAATCTGAATAAAAATCAATATTAATTTTGCCGAATGTTCCTTTTTATTATGCCTAAAATACGCCTATCATAAGAATTATTTAAATTCACAAATGGATACGCTCGTGCAAAATACGGGTTAAATTCACCTTCTTTCGCCTCGATTTCATCCCTCTTGCCACGTATCGATTCGCCGGTTTCGCGTATACGGGCATATTGTTGCACCTGCAGCTGCCGAAGCCCGTACGCTACTCGAATTTCCCCTACGGGACAAGGCTGTCGGCCTCGCGTCTAGGCTGCAGGACGCATGAAAAGCCGGCTCCTCGATTCGCCTCCTCGATCGTGGCCCCTTCTAAGATTGAATTCGCACGGGTCCGATTTCCTGGCCGCGATTCGCGGCCCTTTTTAACCTCGACAAAGGATTCCTTTCGAGGCGGTCGTACCGCGCTGACAACGAGGCTTGATGGATGTCTTGTACGTACGTCGAAATATCGCCATTGGATTTTTACGAGAATCGCGGCATGAGATTATTGAGAATTCTGAATCTGGAGAGATTTATAAAAATTCGATTTGTAGTTATTGCGCAAAGATGCATCTCAATAGATTTTCGTGAGATAGATTTTGATTGATTTAGATGAAAGCCGATTTATTAATCGAAAATTTAAATATTTAAACAACGATTTGTTTATAAAATATGGTCTAAATATTGTCATAAAAAATAAAATAATCCTATCATTATATAATGATAATCTATGCAAATTGGAAAAATATTACCCTTATGTCTTGCGAATATTATGATAAGATAACATGATGTTATAAATATTATAATTTCAACGAATATTGATAGAAATTGAGTTCTCGAAATCGATATATCCAATAAAAAATACGAGACGCGACGGATACCATAGGAATGCTACTGTAGACTCCCCTAAAGGAACGTTAAAGGGTGGAGAAAGTGTACCAGACATCCAGAAACAAGAAATCGAATCTATCAAACACCCTCCTTGAATACTATTACTGTTAATTGAATTCGTTTAATAATTGATACGATTCACAAACGAATAATTGCGGTACCAATAATCGTATAAGGATCGAAATAACATTCCCAACCAAATATTCGGTTTCGCTCTTCGATGTTTTCATATTTCTCTCTCTCTCTCTTTCTCTCTCTCTCTCTATCGGCTTGGTCCAAAGGTATAAGCTTGGAGATTTCTAAAAGGATGACTGCACTTTTTTTTAAAACGCATCGATTCGATACACGTTATCATCGATACGTGTACATAAGCCAGATATAGGGGATGGGGGAAAAATCGTGCTCTCCTGACAGACAGGAAACAAAAACAAGATCGAGTGTAATCGAAAAAGTTGGGAGGGGATGCCGACGAACCGAGAACAGCTCGTTCTCCGTGATTATACATCCGAAAGTTGCGCGACCGTTGCGCATCGTGACACGTGCCAGGTGCAAATCGTTGGAAATGAAAATAACGCGAAATCCAGCCGTGGAAAAAAAGGGGATGCAATTTTCATCGACGTGTAATCGATCGGCTCTTCCGTCCGTTCAATTTTATGCGTTCCCGCGCTGCATATGTTAATCGATCGACTACTATCGCGCTCGAGCATCGGTGCTCGAAAATCCTAGAATGCCGAAAGTGCATGGCGGATTGCGATCGCGCGTCGAATGTTTCCACGTTTGAATTTCAAACTTTTTTTTTTTAAACAAAAATCGTTTGAACCGTTTGTATGTCGTTAATTATATTTGTTTTTCTGCCTTGAGAAGGTATCATCGTTATTGAAATTCACTAAAATTAATAATAAACAAGTATATATTGGAGATAAAGATGGACAATTCAGATCAAATGTGTCGGATCAAATTGAATTGATTGGCAACTTGATATATAAATACGAAGTAATACGATAGACAATTACTTTCTGTCAGACGTGGTACACGTATATAACTGACATAAATGACAATGGAACCTATTCTGTTGGGACAACGTAATTACTAATGGATTATCAAATAATTCCGAAAGGGAAACGGAACTGAGCACCGGCCGTGATTAGACAGATAGCGATCTTGATTTATCCTTCGACATCCGTCCCTTCGATTCCGCTGCAGGCTACTTCGGTAATTAGTAGCAGAAGTAAGACTTCGATCTATCTAGATCCATATTACTATAATACAATTATCGAGAAATCTGTCTTTGTACGTCACATCCATCGAATATCTTCACATTTGCATTTGTAAATTTACTCGTGCAACGAAAAGAATCTTGTCGGAATTAATTAACCAAACATGCAGACGATTCTTCGACTATTAAAAGATCATCATCCATCTTTTTTCGAATCTAATTCGTTATTCCAAAAGATTCCTCTATATCCTCAATATCCGCTACACGCGATCGAATGATCGATCATCTATTCTGGATGCACGTTATCTTTTCCAAGATCGAGTTCCGGAAGTGGGAATGCTCGCTCAGATTCGGGATTCCACGACATTTTCCAGAAAGTTCGCGACACGACCTGCTAGCCTCGAAATACGATAAAACGGGAAATTGCGGCTAAAGTGAGAAACGATAATGGGCAACGTTTCCTGGATCCAATTGGAGAAGAAGAGGAGGAACGATCAGGTGGAAAGGATAAAGATGATCGAGGCTCGCGACGAGGCAGAAAAGTTTGGATCTGTGCGGATATAGGAAGATAGGAGGAACGAATAAGCGGGTCTCCTCGTCTTTTTTGAAATGAGGACGTTTGAATGCCACCCTAGAAACGGGTTATCTCGTTATCTTTAGAACCTTGTCTCGCAACCTTCCCACATCGAGAAATACGGTGGTCGTATCAAAAGGGGAGAGAAAAAGTGTATTAGTTCTCGAGCTCTGTCTCCGCCAGTTTACGATTTACATCCCCAATCTCGGTGGATACGGAACAATCTTTCCAGACTATCGGAATTTCCCAACTTCCAAGGTCGTTCTTTGTTTGTTTGTTTGTTTTTAATCTTTGTATTTTTGTATCTCGGATGCAAGTTACGTATGTAAATCGTTGGCTCATCGTATATAGAAGGGTTGATCGAATTTAGATATTTTTCACATTTCTTTTTCTGAGGGAATTTTTTCTTTATCGAGAATAGCATTATTTAATTCTTAAAAACAAAAGGATCGTTTTAGAATACGTTATTTTACGTATTGACGAGTTTTAAAGATAAACCAGGCGTCTGGTTTATTATCGGAGAGATCGATGAATTGCAAGTATACGCGAGGTATTCTTGGAATTTTCCAAGAAAAATAGTTTGAAAGTTCATCCTGTGATCCAAGGATGATTCTTCGATGGAGGGATGAGAATAAGCTTTGACTACCACTCAAATAAAAAAAAAACTGTTCGGAAGAAAAAGCGAAAAATTACGCTCAAGAGCAGTGCAGAGGAGAAGAAGAGAATTCTGATAAAAATTGAATCGTAAATAAAGAGAACGGCGAAAATCTTGATCTTCCCAATATGAAATTCTTCGTTCAAGATCTCCAATCTCCACCCATTTCCTTCAACTGCTTCCGTTCTGTCATCTTTTTCGAAATATCAATACGACTTCTCCATTTCTTGTCTTTCGCCTACGTTCAGGTATCCCGGCTTTTACCTCGTCGATTTTGCTTTCGAGTAGATCCGTCGACTTTGCTTTCGTTTCATCCACTCGTAACGTCCTTCCTCCTATTTTCGTTCTCATCCCTTCCAACAACGTCACTCGCTCGATTTGCCTCTTTTTTCAACGGATATCGCAGCCGACTAGATTGAAATCGTGAACCATATTCTCGGTTATGGCCCGTATCGATCTGATCGATGCCGATCGACCACGGCTGATTAGATTAAAGCTATTGCGCAAACGCAAGGCGAATAAATTTCCAACCGTTGTTTTTCTACCAGTCTCCAAACTTCTTCTTTATTTTTCGGGAAGACATGTTTTCGCCAGGACTGCGGTGTGGTTTCGTGGATTTATTTAAAGCGATAGCCTTCGATTCGCCCTCCTTACTTTTTTTTTTTCTCCTTCATGGCGAAGAAATAGATCAAGAAAGAATGTTCGAACGTGGGGATCGAAGAATCGTGTAGAGAAATTGAAGAGAATTTGAATAAAATTCGTGGAAGAAGTAAAGTAAATTTTCAAACGAGATGCACTTTAGATTTGTGTTCGATTAATGAATAATAAGTACCATTAGACGCGTTTCCCGGTGTTCGAG